>NC_081422.1:13542058-14175808 GCF_949786415.1 Peromyscus eremicus
CCCCCTAAAACTTTCCTCTTTATCTAACTTCTCTAAATCTGTGGATTATAGTGTGATTATCCTTTATTTAACAGCTAATATCCACTTATAAGTGAGTACATATCATGTTTGTCTTTCTAGGTCTGGGTTGCCTCACTCAGAATGATTTTTTCTAGTTCTATACATTTGCCTGCAAATTTCATGATGCCATTTCTTATAACAGCTGAATAATACTCCATCATGTAAATATACTACATTTTCATTATCCATTCTTTGGTTGAGGGACATCTAGGTTGCTTCCAGTTTCTGGACATTATGAATAAAGCTTCTATAAACACTGTAGAGCAAGTGTCCTTGTGGTAGAATGGGGCATCTTTTGGTTATATGCCAAAAGCTGGATCTTGAGATAGGCTGATTCTCAATTTTCTGAGGAACCATCATATTGATTTCCATAGTGGTTGTACAAGTTTGCATTCCCACCAGGAATGGAGGAGTGTTGCCCTTGTTACACATCCTCTCCAGCATGAGCTGTCCTTTGTGTTTTTTTTAATCTTTGCCCTTCTGACATGTTTATGGAATCTTATAGTAGTTTTAATTTGCATTTCCCTGATGGCTAAGGATGTGGAACATTTCTTTAAGTGTTTCCCAGCCATTTCAGATTTCTCTAATGTGAGTTCTCTATTTAGGCCTGTACACCATTTTAAATTAGATTGGTTTGTTGATATCTAGTTTCTCAAGTTCTTTATATATTTTATATATTAGCTCTCCTCTATCAGATGTGGAACTGGTGAAATTTTCTTCCCATTTCATAGGCTGCTGTTTTGTCCTCTTGATGGTGTCCTTTGTGTTACAGAAGCTTCTCTGTTTTATGAGGTCCCATTTATTAATTGACAATCTTAGTGCCTGCACTATTGGTGTTTTGTTTAGAAAACTATCTCTAGTGCTGATGCATTCAAGTCTATACCCTATTTTTTCTTCTAACAGGTTCATGTATCTGGTGTTATCTTGAGGTTTTTTATACACTTGGACTTGAGGTTTGTGCAAGGTGATAGATATGGATCTATTTGTATTCTACATGCAGACATCCAGTTAGACCAGCACCATTTGCTGAAGATTATTTTTTCCATTGTGTATTTCTGTCTTCTTTATAAAAAATCAGGTGTTCATAGGTGTGTAAATTTATGTCTGGGCCTTGGATTCAATACCATTGATTAGCCTATCTGTTTTTATGCCAATACCATGCAGTTTTTAATTACTATAGCTCTGTAGTATGGCTTATAAACAGGGATGGTAGAATCTGTGTAAATTCTTTTATTGTTCAGGATTGTTTCACTGGGTTTTTTTTCATATGAAATTGAGTATTTCAATTTTCAAGATCTGTAAAGAATTGTGTTGGAATTCTGATGGAGATTGCCTTGAATCTGTTGATTGATTTTGATAAAATGGCCATTTTTATTATGTTAATTATACCTATGCATGAGCATAGGGGATTTTTCTATCTTCTGATACCTTCTTCAATTCTTTTCTTCAAAGACTTAAAGTTTTTGTCATACAAGTCTTTTACTAGTCCTTGCTTTTAATTTGGAAATTGAGAACATTAGTATTGAGAGTTATCAATGAGCAATGTTTATCATTTTTTGCTATTTTGTTATTATGTTTTGGGTTTTTCACCTTCTCTTAATTATCTGAATTTGGGTTATTTACTCCTTGTGTTTTCTTTGGTGTGGTTAACCTCCTCTTCAGACTGAAGTATTCATTCTAGTGCCTTCTATTGATTATATAGATACTACAGGATTGGTCTATAGATACTGCTTAAGTTTGGTTTTATTGTTGAATGTTTTTCTTTATCTATTGTCATTGATAATTTCTGAGCATAGTAGTTTGCACAGGTACCTGTTGTCTCTTAGAATTTGTAGAACATCCATCCAGGCCTTTCTGGCTTTTAGAGTCTCCATTGAGATATCAGATGTTACTCTAGTGGGTCTGCATTTGTATGTTACTTGGTCTTTTCCCCTTTCAGTTTTTTTTTTGTTTGTTTGTTTTTTTTTTTTTTTTTTTTTTTCGAGACAGGGTTTCTCTGTGTAGCTTTGCGCCTTTCCTGGGACTCACTTGGTAGCCCAGGCTGGCCTCGAACTCACAGAGATCTGCCTGGCTCTGCCTCCCGAGTGCTGGGATTAAAGGTGTGTGCCACCACCATCCGGTCCCCTTTCAATTTTTAATAGTCTTCCTTCATTGTGTATATTTAGTATTTTAAGTGTCATGGGAAATTTCTTTTCTTGTCCTTTCTATTCTACATAGTGTTCTGTTTACTTCTTGTATCTTAATAGGCATTTCTTTCTTTGATTAGGAAAAATGTCTTCTGTGATTCTGTTGAAAATGAAAATATTTTCTGTGTTGTTGACCTGGGTTTGTTTTCCTTATATTTCTAATATTCATAGATTTTTTCTTTCATACTGTTCCAGAGTTCTGAGATGTTTTGTGCTTGGATATTTTAGATTTAACATTTACTTTGATAGAGGTATCCATTTCTTCTACATTGTCTCCAGTGCTAGTGATTTTTCTCTTCCATGTTTTGTTCTCTGTTGGTAAGGCTCACCTATAAGGTTTTTGTATGAGTTCTAAATTTTTCATTTCTGATTTATCATAGTTGGGGCTTTCTTTAGTGATTCTATTTCTACTTTCATATCTTGAACTGTTTTCATGCTTTAACTATACTACATTTCTTTGGGACTAATATAGTAGGGTTACTAGTCTCTGGTGCAGGCATATTGCCTTAGCTGTTAATGGATATATTTTTGTGAGTTTGGGGTGATTGAGGTGATTCTAGGTGATGATACCTTGTCTTGCCTTTGTTGGGTGGGTGTTCCCTTCCTTGGTGTCTGTTGTCCTCTTTGGATCTTAGAATGGTGAATCTTTGTGTGGTTGCTGTGGGTTGTCTGGTAGGGAATACTTCTTAGCCCTTGCCTTGTGTAGCCATCATGAAACTTTTAAAGAGATGAATTTTCAATAATAATGTCAGGAGTATTTCCTATTTTTAAAACTCACTATTCAGACAGTGAACTTAGACACAAATTTACTTCTTTCACTGATTCTTTAAAGAAAAGATTATTACTTTAAAAAAATCTATGTGTATATGTATATCTGTCTGTATGTATGCATATGCACATGCCAGTTCCTTCAGAGGTCAGAAGAGGTCACAATGAGACTCATTATAAATGTTCATTCTTAACAGACAGGATATAAGACTTATCTGGACCTTTAATTGTATAAATGCCTAAATAACCCTCAGACACATGACACACCTGAAACACTGGAAGAAAACTAAAGTTAAAATTTCTAATTGATGACAGTTAGGGTATTCACCAATCTGATTACCAGGGTAGACCAGTGCAGGCACCCTCTCCACTATTGCAGGTGGAGTCATCCTTGTGAATTCCTGGGAACCTCCCCAGTACCCTGTTTCTTCCTGTTCCCTTGATGTCTCCCTCTATCATGGTATCTCTTTCCTTGTTTTCCCATTCTGTCCCTGTTCCAGTTCAACCATCCTGTTCTCTTATGTTCTCATTCCCCATCCCTTACCACCCACTGCCCCTTGACATCAGTTTGCTCATGGAGATCTCATCTATTTCCCCTACCCAGGGTGATTCATGCATCCCTCTTAGGGTTCTCCTTGTTAGCTAGCTTTTCTGGAGCTCTGAGTTGTAGTCTTGTTATCCTTTGCTTTACATCTAGTATCCACCTATGAGTGAGTACACACCATGTTTGTCCTTCTGAGTCTGGGTTACCTCACTCAGGATGGTATTTCCTAGTTCCATACATTTGTCTGCAAATTTCATGATGTCATTGTATTTTATTGCTGAGTAGTACTCCATTGTGTATATGTTGCCACATTTTCTTTATCCATTATTTGGTTGAGGGATATCTAGATTGTTTTCAGGTTCTGGCTATTACAAATAATGCTATTATGAACATAGTTGAGCATGTGGTATGTCCTTTTTCCTTTTCTGAGAAAGCCTGCACTGGTCTACCCTGGTAGACCTTTTCCTTTCCATGTGGTATGATTGAGGATTCCTTGGGTATATGCCCAAGAGTCGTATAGCTGGGTCTTAAGGAAGATAGAGTCCCAATTTTCTGAGAAAGCAACATACTGATTTCCAAAGTGGCTGTATAAGTTTGCACTCCCACCAACAGTGGAGGAGTCTCCATCCTGTAACTGATGGAAGCAGATGCAGAGATCCACAGCCAAGCCCCAGGCGGGGCTCCAGGAGTCCAATTGACGAGAGAGAGGAGGGATTATATGAGCAAGAGATATCGAGACCATGATTGGAAAAAGGACAGAGACAACTAGCTAAACTAGTGGAAACACATGAACTGTGAACCAATAGCTGAGGAGCCCCCATGGGACTGAAGTAGGCCTTCTGCATCGGGAAGACAGTTGCTTAGCTTGACCTGTTTAAGGGGCCCCTGGCAGTGGGATCAGGATGCCCCCCTGGTTCATGAGTCAGCTTTTTGGAGCCCAGTACCTATGGTGGGACACCTTACACAGCATTGGTTCGGGGGGAGGGGTTTGGACCTGCCTCAACTGAATGTACCTGTAGCTAGAGTTTTCCTGCCTGGCCCACAGTCAGGACAAATCTCTCTCACCTGCTAGTCCCACAGCCGCTAAGACCCGACCAAGTAAACACAGAAACTTACATTTGTTACAAACTGTATGGCCGTGGCAGGCTTCTTGTTAACTTTTCTTACAGCTTAAATTAATCCATTTCCATTAATCTATACCTTGCCACATGGCTCGTGGCTTACTGGCATCTTCACATGCTGTTTGTCATCGTGGCAGCTGGCAGTGTCTCTGACTCAGCCTTCCACTTCCCAGCTTTATTCTCCTCCTTATCCCGCCTACACTTCCTGCCTAGCCAATGGCCAATCAGTGATTTATTTATTGACCAATCAGCAACAAACTTGACATACAGACCATCCCACAGCATGTACCAGGCTCTTCTGACTCTCCATGAGAGGACTTGCCTTAGAGGAGGTAGGAATAGGGGATGGGTTGCAGGGGGAGGGGGGGAAGGCTAGAGGGGAGGAGAGGGGCATTAGTAGTTGGCATGTAAAATGAACAGAAAATTACTTAATAATAAAAAAAGAGAAAACAAATTTCTAATTGAAATGAAAAAAATCCCTACAACTTGTTTTGCCCTTGCAGTGGGATGTAGACATTGGATTCAGTTGCTTTTGAGATCCAGTCTCTTTAGAGGGCTCACTTAAGGTTTCTTGATCACCAAGAGCTCTGCAATTAGTAAATCATCCTTAAAGGAGACCACAATGCAAACATACAAAATCTTACATCCAAATTTAGAGATTTTTCCAAACTGTTGAATAACATTGGAGTACCTTCCATGCTGTCTATGAAATATTTATTAAAAAGTCCTGACCTTTAGCCTTCAAGAGGGCTCACTGGGTAAAGGTGCTTGTTTAGGTTGTTAGATCCCCTGAATCCATGTGCTGGAAGTAGAGAACCAATGACTCCCAGGTGTCCTCTGAGCTCCACAATCATGCTTTGGCATGGGTACACACACACATACACACACACACACACACACACACACACACACACACACACACACACACACAGAGAGAGAGAGAGAGAGAGAGAGAGAGAGGTGTTTATTTTTAATAACTGTTTTATCTTTTCCCTAATTTCATTAGTCTCTTTCATCTAGCCATGATAGGTATAACTGAAAAAATCACAGACTTGTCTGAGCATGAAGTAGAGGTATGCTAGACAGGTTCTAAGCATCTAGGATAAGTAACTGTGTGTATCACGCTTTATTCATTATTTTTTATTTATAAACTCTACTCTTCTATGGAGACATAAAGTTTATTTTCTTATTGGGTTATATCTTCTGTGCCTAGAAAAAAAGTGCCCAACACCCAAAAGGTACCAGACATAATTTTTACAATAAGGAAAGCGGGTTATTAAGGATAGAACTTTTTTCACTCTATACCTATGGCACGTGGCCTTGAGTTGTCGTTCTGCTACCGAAGTCCAAGTGCATCATTCTTACTGTTTTTCATGATGGATAACATTTGCTTCAGTCTAAGACCATCTGTCTTTACTGAACACTGCTTGGTACCAGGTACCATGACAGCTGCTTTATCAAATCATCTCATTAATCCTCCGAGCATCCCACCAGGTGGGCATCATAATAGGGGTAAAGGCTTAATCTTCATAAAACAAACTACAGCCAAATTTTATACTTAAAATGGCTTTCAAAATTATTTTGGAGGATTTTAATGTAGGAAACAACAAGGCAATCTGCTGAAGAGCAAAATCTAACATATGTAGGCAGCTTAAGGTCCCAGACATTACTGGAATAATGTGTAAGGACACGGGAAGACTCACTGTCACTCCTATCCACACCCTACTCCTGCCTTTTGCTGCTCCTCTGGAGTTCTTTCTACTCTAGAAGCAGGCATTTTCTCCCATTGCTTTCATTTGTTTTTTTCCCTCCGTACTCCATACTAAGCAGTGTAACTAGGTGGAAGTGATAACATTCTAGCTTCAAGTTCAGACACTTTGTGTTTTGCTTTCCCTTTCTGTTCCATCTTCATGCCAAAAGCTCCCTCTGTAGATGCCCAGTCCTTGCCACAGGTGGATTGATCAACTGTACAGGATGGTAGAGCTCAGACACCAGAACAAAGGTTCAACTAAATTTAGGGCTTGCAGCAGAGCTCTTCAGATGGCCTGACCCACCTGGTCCTGTAGTAAAGCTAATAATAAGCACTTGCTGCTTGAAGCCACTACGTTCAGGGTGGTTAGTGATTTAATAGCTGACTGATACATAGTATAAGGTGACATTGCAGTATAAGTTCATCAGAGTCTCAACATTGTAATAAAGACAGAAGCAACACATGTCCACACATACGAGCAAATACAGAAAGCCAAAGCATAAAGTCCTTTAGATCAATATCCTCTTACTCCTAGAATTGTCACACAAAAGAGATCAAGTTTCAAGAACAGATTTAACTACTAAAACATTGACATAACAGGGGACTGCAATGAATCTTTGCTGAGTTGAATAAGTTCACACAAACACAGCTCACTGTGACTAATAAAGAGTTGGAAGAAAATTAAGTAAATTATAAACTTAGAATTTAGAATTTCATTGGCATAAATAATATAAGGAAATTGATACACAGCAGAATGAGCCAACATCCCAGAGATGTCTAATTTTATTAAGAAGAACAGCACGGTAACATGATGTAAATGGGGGAAATCTTAATTAATTAATTTCAAATGATGACTTTCAGAAGCCATAGAGATGTATAACAAGACATTCCATGGTACATTAACATTGGTGCTGTCATAAGCTTTGATGGAGTACAGTCTGATAAAGCTTTTCATATGACTATACAGCACAAATATTCATAAAACAGATGGGTTTTCCCCCTGAGGATTTATTTAAGTTAACTAAAAATTGCTGTTCATAGTCATAAAAATTCCCAAAGTAATCTATTCAAAAATGCTCCAAATTCTATTTGATTTTTCCAATATTTTAAAGGGCCATTTAATCAAAACATGACAAGCAACCATGCAAATCACAAATTCAGTCAATAGGATGCAGAATAAATCTGTATGGGGGAAGAGCAAGGCTAGAATGTGGCCCTAGATAAGAGTACTGCTTCTCTGTAAGAATTGGTGGAAGAGACAGCCTAAGACCAGAAGGGAGGAGCTGTTTGTTGTTGTTGCTTCTTTGTTTTATAGAAGGAAATTGTTTTCCATCTGGGATGTCCATTTGGGAGAATAAGTCAGAGCTAATGATGATATTTTAAGATTCACCTGGAGGTAGACTGTGGGCACTTAAGTTTTCTTTCACTACAAGAGTATTTACCCTCTATTTTATTGACTTTTTTATTTGTATAAGGAAAAACATACAAAAATCGTATTTATTTGGATTTTTTCTTTATCACTTATTGGCAATGCAATGAATAATCACTAAGATCTTTTATCATATATAGTACATATTTTATCATACTACTCATTGGTATACTACTTGCATAGCATCACATGCAGTCCTTCTAATCACATGAGGTGGACTGCACAGGCCTGTTTTATACTTGAAATGCAAATACAGAAGATTTCCACGAAAGATGATCTGTAGTCACAATAATGATGAGTCTGAGATTTGAATTCCAGCACACTGAATGTAATACCTGACTTTATTCCATTGTACCAATCACTTGAAAGAATTCTATAATGCCTTACTTGTGTAGAGACTAGAGATGTCCAGGAAACCAGGAGACCTGAAGTCGGCAAGAAGAGGCTTTACAGAGTACTTTTTCCTAGAGAAATAAATGGTATCTATTCTGTTCCATTAATCTAAAGCTTTTGATTATCTATTTTTTCTGAGGCACAGTAGCAAATTGAGTGAATAGTTCCCGCCTCCCAAGGTCAGATAGGAAAGCAATGAAAGCCACCACTGTTCATTACACTCACACACAAAACATTTGAGGAGGTAGATTGTGGCACAGGCCATAAAAGGTTGAAATATTGAAAAATAAAAAAAAAAAAGAAGAGATAACAGTTTATTGGCAGAGGTCAGGAATGTCTTAAAAGGAAGGTGTTTTCTGGAAGAATCTTTAGAAAGAAGGGTATTAGAGAATCTACAGTTATTCATGCTGTAACAGCACATGTGAAGAAATCTCTTGAAGAGAACAACTTTTAGGCAAAATATAGAAACTGAGAAAACCTAATTCTGATTTTATGTGCCAAGTTTCTCAGTGTTACTTGTATGTAGAAAATGTGCAATCCGGTTGACAGAATGAAACTGGCAATTGAGTTGGCATTCTATTATAGAGGGTTTAAAGACCATTGTAGCCTGCTGAGATAGATATCTAGACCTAGCACTGATCTTCACACTCAGTTTCGGGGGGGGGGTCTTCCTGACAAGTCTGTAGACAAAGACAGTGGAAGAATAGTTTGAAAATCACCCCAGGAGACATAGGTAATCTGCTAAGCAGGAAATGACTGGATAGGCTATATGAAAATTAATTGTTTTGGTTGTTATTGCTTTTCCAATGTTTAATTTTGTTGTTTGATAATTCCATACATGTGTATAATGAATTCCTATTACTCTCTTCCCACATTCACTCCTATCTCCTTCCTTTAACTACCCATAGCCCACCATTATCAGTTCCTTTCCCAAGTCCACAACATTTGTATTTGTTTTGTGACCCATTAAGTTCAACCAGGGTCATCTTTGTGACCACCAGATTGTAGCAACCTGTTGTAACCTGGTAGAGTCATTTTTTGAGAACAGCTAAAGAAAGTTATTTCTCAATGCAGTCATGAACTCAAAGTAACTGCAGCTGTGTGTACTAGGTCTGCAAAGGATTGGTCTGCCAACAGTTAGTCAAGTGTGAAGGAGGTGTCCAGAAATCCTACCTGTCACTGAAATCTCTTTTATAGGAAAAAGCAAAGAGCATCATTGTTGTTTGGAAAACTACTACAGTGTTGTAAGTGAATCAGGCATGTATATGAACATAACAATAGAAAGAGAAAAGTAAAAAAAATAATAATCAGAAATTTCCAGGTATATCTACACTGAACTTGTATCCAGCCCTACAAAAGAATCTTAAAAGTGAAGATTCATAGGTTCAAAGAAAGTCAAAGAGCATGAATCCTTTTGTATAAGATACATTGGAGATGATGCTTTAATGGTCAGAACAATATGTGGCTTTGACTGGAACTGAACAGAAGTTATGTTATATTGTTACTGAAGTCTGAAGCTCCTCCACCTGACCAGGAAGTAGTCCTTATTGCCTGGCAGCATCTCTCCAAAATTATGGATTTATTCTTTCTGTACATTCATTTTTTTTCTTCATGGTAATAAGTAGAATATCACTGACATTTAAACTTTTATTTCTTAAGATATCATTATAATCAGAGGACCAGAAGAAAAAAAATGACAGTTTCAGAGAAAGAAATGCAATCTTTACAGTAAGTCAAAATAGCTAGCCACATTCTGAGCCAAATTTAGGTAGTCAGAAGGAAACGGACATACACATTGAGATTTGAGAGGTAAGGCTAGGTCTGGACACTGGGGACAGTGTGACTTACGTAATTTATATGCACAGAAAAATCTGTGTTCTTCAGTGTTTGTCGCTGAGTTAACAAACAGAGAAAATTAATTTAATGATATTAAGTTGAATTGAAATAGAAAGGAAAGGAAATGGTAAGTCAACTAGATAGAAAATTCAGTGCCATGAGCACAGCATATTGAATCGAGCCCTTTGTTTGCATTTTTCAGAGGAAGAAAGGAAGGAGAGCTATCTGTCATGTGCTGTGTAATGAAGTCTAAACACAGAGCTATATTCGAATTTGTTGAATATGCCATTTTTACTATAAATTTAGAATCTAGAGAAAAGCACAGATTCCAAGTTGTTCTGGTTTGGGAGTTACAATATAACAAGGATGCTCCCTGGAGAACAAAATCAAGGAGCCTAGCAACCCATCTCAGGCAGGATTCTGTGAGATCAGCAGAATGAAATGAGTACAAGAGGTCAAGGAAAGAATAAATCCTCGGATTAGATTTTAAAGTGATCACAACTCAGCACCCAGTGGAGAAAGAGACAGGGGAGTTGGAAGTTATGCTGAATTGTCAGCCAAAAGTTGGGAGAATGAAAATATAAAGGAAACATAATCCTGTTGTGTCTGTCCCAAGAGCTTGAGAATATAAATCATTTTAAAGGTATTCTGGTGAAATACAATATAAAACCCTAACCACCTAAAATTCTTGTTCCTGAGTTCAAGGGGAAGCTTAACTATCATATCTTCAAAGATCTACTCATAATTGCTTCAGAGGTGACTTTGGAAACACCAGAAAACAAGAAGGGCAAAGATCACCATCACTGAGATTATTCCACTCCGAGAAAAAAAGAACTTGGGTGGCAATTCTGGATGAACACGAAATTCTGATGAATTCAGAGAATTCTTTTGTACATAATTTTGTGTGTTGTGTTATTCTGAACTGTATATGTCCTTTGTTTAGTATTGAAACAGTACAGAAGTTATAGTGTTTGATTACCATGTAGTAACCATTGTGGTAAATTCCATGAACAATGGGTTTAATAGCAATGTTAAACAGAAAATTATAATCTAGTTTTCAGATTAGTTCCTTCTCTGTTGCTAATAGCACAGACCCAAAGACAGAACCACAGACTAGTTGAGATATTTTTTAAAATATGTTTTGTCTCTTGGTCATAAGTATAAAAAGTTGAAGGGCTATGACTTTTGATGTCTTTTTTACTGGCAAATTCTTAGGAAGCACATGGCATTATGTGCCATGATGCAAGGGAACTATGTGTCTGTGTATCCCAGTCTGTCTTACCTTCTCATAAGGACACTAGGATTCACGCTTTGGAAATCTAGTACAATGGTATGTAACACTAACCACCTCCCAAAGGCCCAATTCTAAATGCAGTGACTTGATTAAATTCCAGCCCTCTTCATATTTCATGAAGGTTATTACATTTCTTCATGTGAAATTTTATGTGAATCCCAAAGGAAAGTAAGAAAAGAGATGGAACTAGCAGAAGTTATCCTTGAGAGATTAACCACAATTGAAGAGAAAGGTATGCTATGCTTGGAAAACTTACTCATCAAGGCAGCAAATAGGAAGACAATCTAACGTAAAATGTATGATGATGTGCACAATAAACTAACAAAATATATGACGAGAAACACAAGGTTATAAAACAATGGAAACAGGGAAGGGTGGAACTTATAAAGAACTGAAGAACATAAAGGTGTGTGTGTGTGTGTGTGTGTGTGTGTGTGTGTGTGTGTGTGTGTCTGTCTGTCTGTCTGTCTGTCTGTCTTTGACAAATTATCTAAAGGAAGGGAGAGATGACCTGTGCATGTAGCATACACCCCTAAAACATTTACTGTTATTATAAAGAGGTTTTGGCTTATCCTTATAACCTTAAGGAATGGTCTTCTTATCCCTACAACTATACCAGGAATGACACTGATGCTGACCACATGCTTGTGACATTCTTTCTGGCTATGCAGAAGTTCTAGGCTATCCTTCCAAGCCTGTGAAGAACTGAACTTCCCTGGCCCACAATGCTAGGGGAGGCCACATGAAATGGACCACACAATGTAAGCAACACCACTTCTGCCCGTTACATGCAGAGGCCAGGACAAACTAAGGGCAATATAGCACATCCTCCTGTGTTGTAGTGATTGTGCAGGATTGTGAAGAGCCAGGTCCTGCATTAGTCAGAGACTGATGAAGACAAGCAGAAATCTCTTCTGAACAACATAAAATTTACACTTAACACAGCAACAGGTTTTATTCCTAAAACACAGGTTAAGTTTGTCTTTTGTTGTATTTCTCTATTGTAACATGGACTACCTGAGTATTCCTATCACTAGATAACAGGCTTTCAGATAATCTCTCAAGCAGAAGGAAAGCCAAATGGAAGAGTCAAGAAAGTGATACATAGTCTTCTACATGCCAGAAATTAGCTGTTCCTCCACATTCAGCTGACAGAAATAATTCTACCCTGTCCACAGATTCTAGACAGGTAATTTTTTAAACAGGTGGTAAGACCTTGGAATGTCGCCATTACTTATAAGGCAAATCAGAGTAATATATTATTAGTAATACTGTACTGCAGTTTATGAATTTGTGCTTAAACAGTTAGGGCTCCTTCAACATCATCACACTTCCTTGCAAGGTGATATGAATTTTTGAGTTCAGAAAAGACGTACATGAGAAGATGGATGGCTTAAAGACATACATAAACACAGTCACTAAACACAGTCCCCATGTAAGCTACTGGGATTGTAGTTAGATACATAACCACGCACAATAACCATGCACAAGTGACTTCTATCTGAATCTATTATCCACACAATACAGAATAAATGACTCGATTAACCTGTTTTCATACAGCCCAGTTTAGTGTCTAATACAATACATAAAATATAGAGCAGGGGATCTGGGAGATGACCTTGTGGGCAAAGTGCTTGCTGCCCAAGCATCTGGACTTGAGTTTGGATCTCTAGTTCCCATGAAAATGACAGGAATGTCCTATGTCAATTCTCACCTCAGTGATAAGAAGAATAGGGTCAGAAGGGTCACTGGGGTTCTCTGGTTATATGACAAGGCAGCAAGCTCCAGATTCAGTAAGAGACAGTCTCAAAAACATAAAATAAGATGTGAAACTGTAGAAGACATTTGACATCAACTTATGGCCTCCACATGCATGTGCATATATTTGCATGTGTACCTGCATCATAACACACACATACACACACACACACACACACACACACACACACACACACACACACACGCACACGCAGAGAGAGAGAGGGACCCCACCAGTGTCCTGGAGAGTTCTAATTATAACCAGGGTCTGGTAAGCAAAGTAAAACAGACCTATAGAGTTTTTCTAATTGTTGATCTAAGCTTTGTCCAGGTTGAGAAATGTACAACTAAATGAAACTTAAGGTTGGAATTGGAAAGGCAGTTATTTCCAGATCCTAAATCACAAGAAAGAACTATAGATTAATGAGGAGAGCTTTCATAGGCATATGATGAATGGAAATTCTTCTCAATAGCAAGCAGAATCAGACCGTAAAGAAGGAGCATGTATTCTGGGATATTGGAATTTCAAGCACTTTCTTTTCTGCTGTTGCCCTGCAGATATCAAAGTTACTTACATTACAGAGAGTCTCACAACATAGGGGTGTAGCTCTGTCTTGCAAAAGTGACAATAGAACTAGCACCTGCAAAGTGTAGTTACTAAGCATCTTCTAGAAATGAGACGAGAAGGACTCAACTTGTAAGGAGTGAGAAAAACGGAAGACATATTGAGTGCCAATGTAGTGACAAGTGTTGGTAGGCAGTTCATTTTTTACTTTCTCTAACTCTTGCAAAGCTGTTCTGTAGGTTTTATTTTTTCTGACTTGCAGATAAAGAAGTCTGAACTTATCTAGCTTAAGTAACTTTGTCAAGATTTATGTCATGAAAATGTTTGAGACAGGATATTTATACAAGCCTATGCAGCTCCAAAATACATAAACAATTTATTATACCATTGTTGCTTCTCTCAAAGTTCTCATGTTGTAGTGATGGTGACAATAAGGATGGAGAGATATAAAAATTTTACATGGATTGCAAAATTTCAGACAGAAAGCAACAGTGTGTTGTGGTGTTCAGTAAGGAATAGCTAGGCTGGCAGTGCCTAGACGTGCAGCACCATGAAAAGTGGCTGGTATTTAATGGTGGGTGAAATTCTTTCAGAATCTATCTCCTTAAGCTGTAAATAGGGATGTTATCTTTGTTAGGATAGGCCCTAAAGAAGGTTTAATAAACAACCTATGTCATACAGTGTTAATTATCTTCATCTTTGGCCAGCAAGTTCAGCATAAGACTAAGGCATAATGGGAAAATGAGGGTTTATTTTTTATACAGTTCTGTCTCAGAAACTGAGGGAGTTTATTTATTTTATTACATTTACTTGTGGTGGCAGGGGCATTCCAAAGCATGCCCTTTTAAAAGGTCATAGTACATCCTGTGGGACTTGGTTTCCTTTTCTACCCAGTAGTTTCTGAAGATAAAGCTCAGGTTAATCATCAAGCTTAGCAGCAAGCATCTTCACCTCCTGAGTCATCTCATTGGCCCAAAGGAATTTTCCTTAAATATTTGACAGATGTGGCTTCTCACTTCTGCCACAATTGTGCTGATTCATATGTTAGTACAAAAGATGAACATACTCTAAGAACATATAGTTACAATCGGCAAGTAGACACACAAAAATAAACAGATTCTGGTGAGCAGAATGAAAAGGCTAGTTGGGGAAGACACGGGGGAGTCAGAGGAGGAGGAAATAGGTGATAGATAATCATATTTCATTAAATACATGTATAAAATTATCAAGAATAAAGAAAAAAGCAATAAGAAAGTAAATGGTTGCCTCACTGAGGACTGAACCCAAGGTCTTGCAATTGCTAGGCAAGCACTTTACCACTGAGCTAAATTCCCAACTCCAGTTAAAGTCTTCTGTGAGTTCATGAAATAGAAAGGGAAAGAAGACTTCCAAAGCCTTTTTAGGAAGCCAGCACTACTTTGATACCAAAACCAGGTAAACACACACACACACACACACACACACACACACACACACACACACACAAAGAAAATCACACACTAATATCCCTGCCATAGATACAAAAATTCTCAATAAAATACTGCCAAAACACACCCAAGATAATATTAAAAAAGATCATTTGTCACTACCAAGTTAGCTTTATTCCAGCAATTCTGGTGTGGTCATACAAATATTATTTGTCATACAAATAGACTCAAAGAGAGAAATCCCATTATCATCTGATTAGATGAAAAAAAAGGCTATTGAAAAAAATCCAGCATCCTTTCATGACAAGAGTACTGTAGAATGAAAGGATATAGGGAATGTATCTCAACATATTAAATGATATATACAACAAATTTATAAGCAATACCATGCTAAATGGAGAACAGTTCAAAGCAATTACATTAAAATCAGGAACAAGGTAAGAATGTCCACTGTCTTTACTCTTATTCATTACACTTCTTGAAGTCTTAGCTATCGGAGTAAGACAAAAGAAGGAAATAAAAGAGAGTCAAATAAAAAAAGAGAAAGTAAAAGCATCCCTATTTGAAGAAGATATAACTTTATATGCAAGAGACCTTAAAAATTTCACCAATAAATAATTTTATTTCTTCAGAATTGTAGTGTGCAAAATAATGAGCAAGAGTAAGTAGCTTTTTTATATACAAATGAGAAACTTAATTAAAAAGGAATCAAATAAACATTCACAACACACACACACACACACACCAGAACAAACAAAACACCTGGTAATAAATCTAACTAAGGAAATTAATGACCTCTATAATGAAAACTTTAAGACATTGAGGAAAGTACTTGAGAGAGTCATGAGAAGATGGAAACACCAACTACGCTCACATAGTGACCGGATTAATATTATAAAATGCCAGAGTACCAAGATCAGTCTACATATATAACCAATCCTAATAAAAATAATAGGACTTTTCTTCACAGACCTAGAAAAAATAACCCAAATGAACACACAGACTGACAGTGTGTGTAGCTGCACACACACACACACATATACACACATACACACACACACACAATTTTTTAAATGAGGGAAAATTTCAATGGCCAATAGAAGAGTGATATTATGTTAAGTGATATTATGTTAAGTGAACTAAGCCCATCACAGAAAGACAAAAGTAGTATAATTTGACTTACTTATGAAATTTAAAATAGTTAAAATCACAGAAGCAGAAAGAGGAATGGTAGTTATCAAGACTCAAAGGAGAATTAGATTAAGAATTACTAATGGTCATGTATCTACAGTTAGGTGAGGCGAAGTAACTCTAGTGATACTCTAGACAATAGTGTGCCTAAAGTCAACTATGATGTATATATTTAAAATGTGTTAGAATAGAGCTCACAGAAAATTTCCCATCAATATAAAATAAACTTTTAAAATGTAGTTAAATAATTAAAAATATAGCATGCTATAAACAGTTACTGGGTATAGATAACATTCTATAAACACTGTGTGCATCTAATCACAAATTTTTAGCTGCTAGGCTCAATAGTGTAATATTTGTTATCCAGCATTGAGGCAGGAAGTTAGGTCAGACTGGGAAACTTAGTAAGATCCTGTATCAAAAGCAAGCAAGCAAGCAAGCAAATAAATAACTAAATAGCAAAATTTAAAATTAAAGGAAGAAAGAAGTATACATAAAATTAAAATTTGGAGAAGTTAGCAGATTTTCTAAGAGTGAGGAATAAACATGCGAGTTCATCAAACATTGCAGTGGAGTTTGCAATTGGTGTCTTTGACATTGATTCCTGGTTTTTAACTCAAATGAAACAGATCGCCTGTGAAGTAGAGAGCAAGCTTAGTCTGTCGCCTAGGTCTCATGACTTGAAGCAAGGGAGGTGAAAAAATTGATGTTTACAAAAAAAGAAAGAGAGGAGGGGGAGGGATGGAGAGAAAAAATAAGAAAAAGAAAGAAAGGAAGGAAGGAAGGAAGGAAGGAAGAAGAAAGAAAAGAGAATGGAGAGAATTATATTGAAAAATTTATGAAAATGATGGAGGGATTTATTCCTGTCAGGCGCCATCCCCAGCAATGAGTGGGTCCCCACAGAGGATGTAAGGAGTCAGTGGGGAAAAGAGGTCATGGTGGTTCAGAGAATCTTGCAGCCTGACTGACTAGCAGCCAGAGTGCTTCTTTATTTATACAGAATTTAGTTAGCAGGGATACATTCACGATGTTCCAAAACATAGGTCATATCATTTTTTGTTTTTGTAAAAGTGTTTCACTTCCTTTTGCTCATCTTATAGTCATCATTAGTAAACTATGACAGAACAGTAATCATTTCCAATCATTTTCCCTCAAGTTTTGACATCATTAATAAACAGAGTTATCATTCTTACTCATTAACCCATAATCCAATGTTTGAGAATCTAGAGGAATACAATAGCCTATTCTCAGGCTGGTAGCTTTGGTTGCTTCAAGGACATTAAACCAAAACAAAATTTTCAAGCCACCCTGGGCATTTTGCCATGTCCCATGCAGTGTATTATTAATAGAGTGCCCACAAAAAATCCTCAGGCTAAAGCTGCTACAGTTATTTTTCAAATTCTGACAAAATACAATGTTTATATTTTTATCTTTATAGAATTGGTCTATATGTTTAATCCTGGCATTTTGTTGTTCCTTGGTCATATGACACCACAGTGGCTCTGTATATGCTAACTTTCTTAAGAAATGGAGGTCTTGACAGCTCGTTCTTTTTTCATATTTCCACTCCATACTTTGCTCATCAATATGTCTCTATGTAGGGCAGAAGTATGTGCCACATAATTGTCTGAGTGTACAGTGCAAAGAGGTTTGTAATTTGAACTATGATGAACTCCTCTAGCCCACTGAATCTTGTTGGCCTTTTTAAGTTTACTTTGTTTTGATTATCTTGTTCCTGAGTAAGTACAGGGACAGATGTTTCAAGAATGTCTCATAGCCTCATGAAGAGACCTCTGGCTTCTTTATGTGTTACAACCTCCCAGGTGTAAGGAAGACCTTCAAGTAGATAAGGATATCTCCGCCAAAGCAAGGGGAATTGTATGTTCAGGACTGTCCTGGGGAAGCTTAGAAGCAGCATTCCTGGGAGAAGGCATAAATGATTCATAAAAATTTTCCATCAATCTAATAAACTCAAATTGTAAAAGTATTAAAAGTCCCTCAAGTATGCAATGGGTGGAGATGAAGACCAAAGGTGGCATGGCAGCCATCATGTGGCTCAGCTTTGCTGGATCTTTGTCAAGCAGCTTTATGACATCTGCTATGCCATTCAGATATGGCTGTGCCACACTCCTTCTTGGGATAGTTAGTTAGGACAAAGAGAAAAGATACAGATTTTCTTTGGAAAATCCCTTCCCACCTATTAGAAGTGTGTGTGTGTGTGTGTGTGTGTGTGTGTGTGTGTGTGTGTGTGACAATCTGTTGCTAGAATTACAATCCAAGTCTATTAGGGACTCTTAAACTTTAATACATTTAATACATTTCCTCCTATTGCATACAGTAAATGAATTTTGAGCTGAAAATAATAAGCCATTGGTAAAGCTGTAACCTAACATGTATGAGGCCCCAAGTTCAACTATTAGACCAATAGTATTAGTAATGGTAGTAATAGTAGTAGTAGTAATACTACTAATAATAGACAAAAATGTTAGTTTGCTTTCAAAGGCTGTTATCAGGGAGCTGACTGATCCAAAGATGTCAACAACAAAACCTAGGTAACTGTTGCAGGCATGCTAATGCCTAATTGCAGACTTTTAATGGTAGGTCAGCAGATATCTCATAGTCTGATATTGCCTTGTGCTAAGTGCTGTCAAAGACAGGACACATGGTAGGTCCTTTGGGAGTCAACCCATCTCATAGTTTCTTATTAAATGGGAATGTGTTACTCAGAATTTGACTTTAGTGGACATTTCTCTAATTTTAACTGGTAAATGAGTACAAATGACAGCATGGCATGGCCATTAGTGCTGATTTCCACGTTAATGAATCAGTGACACATCTGTTAGAATTCTTTGAATAGACAACTCGAATCCTTTTAATGCTTACTTAATTAAAGGGAATAAGAACTTTAGCACTATGACAATTTAATTTAGAAAGATGAGAAAAGAAGTGTCATGACTATATCTTTCATTCATTTCAATTTGAGAAAATGTATTATGTTCTCACAGAATATAAAAAAGCTGCAAGCATTTTCCCCAAAGAAAAGTGAGTTATAATAACATGAATCACAAAGTTGCCTTGTGTTTGGCTGTCATTTAGTCAATGTTATTAAGTTGGTTTATAATAGCTAGAGGGGGTAGATTCTCAGAGTGATTCAATCAGTAAGAGTTTGTCCTTTAATCTCTGTTACAGAAAATCTCTTCAAGTGATCTATGGCACATCTGGCTAGTGAGTAGGAACACACCACAATCACAGTGCTACGTGGGATTCCTGGTTACTTAAGGGTTAGAACTGGGAGCCCACATCTGCTCATTACCATTGGGGTGTATTCTCTATACATTTCAGCAGTTACTGGCCATTGAATATGCAAATCAAGTGCACCCCAAATTTACTACATACTGTACTTAACACATATATTTGTGAGTACTAAAAAATTTAAACCAGGCCTGGTGGTATAAGCCTGTAAGTCATGTATTTGAGAAGCTGAGGAAGAAGGATGACAAATTGAAAGCCAGCCTAGGCTAGAACGAGGTCAAAGCCCGGGCAATATAGAAAAACTCAGCTTCAGAATTAAAATTAGAAAAAGAAATAGTGATGCAGTTTATGGTAGAGTACTTGCCTCTTATATATGGGATATGGGGCTGTAGGCTCAGTCTCTCTCTCTCTCTCTCTCTCTCTCTCTCTCTCTCTCTCTCTCTCTCTATATATATATATATATATATATATATATATATATATATATATATGGGTGTGTGTGTATACATATATAGAAAGACATATATATACACACCTACACGTGTGTGTATGTATGTATGTATATAAATAGATATTTCCCCCTTAGGACATCAGCTTTTCATAGATGGTAGCTTTTTCTTTCTACTTCATAGGAAAATATGTATTCCTTTGAATTTACAATTATTTCCATGCTTAAAAGGTTTTTAGTGACCTAGTCACTTTAAAAAGCAGTAGAAATAATGTTTTTTTGTCTCAGGGACAAGTGGAGGACAAAAAGAAATAAATGAAAATCTAAATGGAACTGAATCCCTTAAATCCCTCTTACCTGCCTTATTTGAGAAATTAAATGCCTATTTTATTTAAATACATTTGGTGGCATTGAAGTGTTCCTTTATGAAAATAAGTGAAAATTAACCACAGAAAAAATAGCAAATCAATAAAGCTTCCTTCAGTGACCAAGCTAGAGGGAATGTTACTAATATTGCCTGGTAAATTTAGGATCTTGTCCCCAGAGACTATACCTTGAATCGGGCAGTTCTTAACTATAATATGGTTCTCAGCCTTAGCCAGAGATAAAGACCAATAAAATTTTCAGAAGTTATTACCACAGTGTTAAACAATAATTTTATGGGCCTAAGAGATGACTTGGTGGTTAAAAATGTGGACTCCTCTCACAGAGGAGTTTGGTTCTTAGTTCCCACATTAGGCAGCTCACAACTGCATGTAACTCCAGCTCCAGGTGATCTGATGCCCTCTTCTAGCCTCCACAGGCAGAGCATGTATGTTCAAAAACCCACATGCAGATACAAAGTGTAAAATTTTTACTGATGATATAATAGCATTGGACAGTATATTATGGGGTCTCATTGTTTTTCAATATGTATATATGTAACAGCTGAAAGTCACACTCATCTTTCCAATGGGAACCCAGTCTTCCATCCTCTAGAAGGCAGACACTGAACACAGACAATTATTCTTCCCATTCTGACACTCCACTGAGATGGAGGCTAGAAAGCATAATGCTAGGTACAATGTTTGGTAGCCAGAAGATTTACTGAACAGTTTATATGAAAACATTCAAACCAGGAAGAAGTAGGAAGAACAGTATATTAAACACCCTGTGCAGTCAATTATTTTGTTTAAACAATCGGCTTGCTCTCCATGTTGTCTTCAGATTGTACTGTGTTATATTTCATTTCTTGTTCTTCATCTCATTATCGTTCCTAGTTGTTGAATAAATGATGCTGCAGGCCACAAATATTTTTTAGCCATGCAGCCATCATGTTATTTCCATGCATTTGCATAGGTTTTTCAGGGCATGCCCCAGGTCCCTTTTTAAGCATAGAATCTTATAATCACTATATAGAACTGCAGTTTCTTATCAGCCACATACAATATCCAGTCATCATTCCTTTTGCCTTAATTTGAGGCACTGCTGCTCCTCACCCCCCACTGTAATTTCACTTGCCATTGCTATTTTTGTAATGTCTTGACTTCTGCTATGGAACACCCTATGAAGAGGACAGGTTTACTTCCTTTCCTTGACCTTACTTAAATTATATCTGATATCTCTGTGAATTTTTTGTGCATTGGAAACTGGTTTTGATGTCTTGATTAATTTTGATTAAAAGGAAAGGGGCCACATGCTTTAGGCCACCTCATCATGGACACACAGAGCCTGTGGTACCATACCATCAGTGAGGATAATACTAACTCTGTGCTCAGTAGTGACAGGACAATCTTTTTACTTTTACCAAAAATATATATTCTTTAATTCCAGCTATTAAGAAAATCAATGAACAGTAGTAATGCTAAGCAAAGCCTATGTTTACTGTCCTGATAATTGTTTCTATCAATAAGCATGCAGCATCTGGGGAGAACTAGATGATATATGGATAAAATGGGAAGTAGTTAAGAAAAAGCCAGCAAAATCCTAAACACATTTATAAATCCCCATTTGATGACTATTCTTGGTTGTCAACTTGACTGCATCTGAAATTAACTAAAACCCAAAAAATAGAGGGCACACCTGAGGACAAATCTCATTAATCTTTAACAGTACAAAATCAAGTTCTTATTAGAATAAGAATCTGAAAAATCAGATGCAGGAAGCAGCTGCCAGTTGCTTCCTACCTCTACAGTTCCTCCATCCAAAGGGCCAAGATAATCTCTAAGCCTCACCTTACCACTTCCTGTCTCCTCTCTGTCTCCAGTCCTCCAAACCTTTGTGGTTAATTTTGGTCAGCTGGTGTCTGGCTCCACCCTTTAGCCACAAGCATGCCTAATTTGTCAGAACACAAACCAAATATCACAGAATATTTATCCCTTTTTGCCTAAACAAAAAGCAAAGGTATTATCTAACACACTAAAACTATATACAGTAAGTACAATAAACATATACAAATACATGCAGGCAATACTTATATTAACAATGTCCAGCCCATTTGCATTTAACAAATTCAGAAAAAATACTCCATTATATATCTTAACTTGGTGAGTCCAAAGTGTTGTACCTAATTCACTTTCTATCCTAACTTGTATTACCAACCCAAAACTATCTTTTTATGTCTCTCAACCTTATATGCTTTACTGTGAGTTTCTTTTCTGAATTTGGTAACAAGGAAAACTTTAACTACTATTTAGTCTTCAACTTCATCAGAGACCTGAGAAGGATATATTATTACCTGTGCAAACAGAAAGTTTAAAGCAAACAACTTCCAAAACTAAGAAATGACAGAAACAGCTGGCTGCCTGGACAGTCACCCAATGTTCCTCTGTAACATTGGGGCATCCATCTTCAGTCTAAATGCCTAGAATATCTGACAGACTTTTCTGTGAAGCAAGAAATTGAAAGCACTTTTCTGCTTTGTTTTGGCAAAGTTTGGCAGTCACTTTCTTTTGTGTCCTGATTGTCCAATTTGGGCAGCATATTGTCAGCAGTCAAAGGCAAGAGCAGATTCTTGTCCAGGGCTAACTTTTCCTACAAAGAAAGTAAACTCCATACCGAGTGTCTCCAATGCCCATCAACTTCTCTGAAGTAGATTGGTGCTGCCAGGATCAGACACATCTCATTGTCATAAAAAAAGAGAACTTTATGTTATTAAAACATGTTAAATGCCATATTCTGTAGCTTTCTTAAGTGTTTGAGGACCACCTGTCTATCTAAAATATATCTCTATTTGACCTCAAAAATACACCTAACATGACTACAAGTTTGATTGTAATAGGTGACTAACTACTAACCTGCATTTATTTATTTTTCTACATAGTTTGTATAGTAACTTTCAAAGATTAGAATTTACACTACATTGTTAAATGAGCTGTATAGGTGCAATACCTTGAAAAAGAGTAGAAACATATGTATAGTATGCTCTAACAAAATTAACCTTAAATTTGTATCAATATACAAAATACCTTAAACAAGAGTAGAAATATATACAGTATAATAAAAATAACCTCAAATTTTTATCAATATACCAAAATCTATGCCAATGTGAAATATTTAAGACTAGTAGTTGCTTTTTTGGTTTAAAAGTAGGTTCAATAATCTACCGTTTTATCCCATCATTTCTATATCCCCCCTTTTTCTTTTCAGAACAAGATCCTTGAATATAATCTCCTTTGTTTAACTTTTTTTTCTGACCATTACCAATAACAACTTTTAACCACTCCCCTAAACAATGACAAGTATCCATAACCCTTTGAACAACCAAAAACCACCCACCCCACTTCTTGGGAATGTGTGCATCACATTCTTAAAATTGCTTCCTGTTATTTGGGGGCAACAGCATCTTTAGGAGACCCTGAAAAAAATTGAGACAATTGTCAAGTCCTGGGATAGCTAAATGTATCATTTGCTGTTCAGTCTCTGTGTAATGGGAAAGTGCAGGGCTTGTCTTAAATCCTTAAATCCTTGTCTTAATCGGTGAGGCTGGACCATCTCAGTTAGTCACCTTAAAATTTTCCTGAGCAGTTTGTTGTCTAAAACCAATCTTTGTTTTTTCAAGTTAGTGGCATTACCACAATGCAGGTGGAATTGTGTTTTGGGGCCCCATCCTGATTTTGGAGATTTTTTTTTTTAGGTTACCAATCTGTTTAATTTCAAACCAAAAAAAAGTCAGCACTATAAAGAAAAATGAAATTTTACTTCAAATATCCAATCCAATAATGAAATGTGAAGTTGTTCACCTCACTAAATTACAAGAAATTTGAATAACAGCAACAAAATAGCACATAAAATGAAGTTTGCCACCTGAGGCAGATTAAAACAAGTAAAAAGTTAGACAAATGTTACAAAATAACCTTTTCAATAGCCAATTGCTTGTTCCAAGGACTCTTCCATGGACCGATGGACTGAGTTTGTGGTCCTTTCCTCCAGAGTCCTCTGTTAAGCTGTTTGCCGATCCATCTAGATTTGAAAAGAGAAAGGTTCAGCTTACCTTCTACCACTACAAAGGTACCAAAAGTGCAAATGGTTTCAGTTTCAGGCACGTACTTACTGGTGAAACAAGCAGGTTACAAAATGTTCCACCTGGCCATCAGTTTTTTAAAGGCCCAAATGAGAATCCTCCTAAAGGATACCACCAGGACAAGTTTGAGTATGATTCTTGGTCAAATAACCAAGGCAAAAAGAAAAATGGCAAGGGGGTGGGGGAGAAAAAGTGGGAGGGCAGGGTGGGGCTAAATCCAAACAAAAACTTGCTATCAGAAATTAATCTACACTTTAAGATGTTTGAAAATGAAACGTTGGCAGTTGAGGATGTTCTTAATCAGCTACTTAGGGCCCCTTCCTTTAAAAAAAAAAATAGGACCGAACAATTTGAGAGTTAAAGTTAAACCCAGTGCAATACCTGTAACTTTCTTTTGGGGTTCCAAAAGTTCATTGCTTTTTAATTGCAATTCATTTGCCATATCCATTAGTGTAAGAAGTCCCAGTCAGTACGACAAGTTGAACTGATTGTTTTTCTCTATGAGGATAGTGCAACTTTAACATTTAAAGACAAACCTGCTCCAATCCACACCCACAGAAACTGGTCCCTGGATGATCAGCCAAATCAGTTAAAATCTGCAATACTGGCGAATATTCTTTTATCAAACAGGAGACCGCAGCTTAAAGGGGGAAAATGCAGACGTTGGATAAAAACACCAAGAAATAGTCATTTTCATTAATAGGTCTCAAACAGCATAAAACAGCCATTATTATTTAAGCTTTACACAATCCTCTCTGAAGACCCCTCTTCAGCATTACTCCCAAAGCCGAGTAACTTCAGAGCAGTACACTTTAATACCAGGAGTCAGTCTTATGCTAGCATGGCTCAAAAAACCTACTTCAAACCCCACAGGACTCAGAGTGGGTCTCGGATTCCTGGAGATATTACCATTTTCTTAAGAGGACACTGATCCTTCTTCCTCTGGAGACTGGGGGGGGGGGGCTCTTGGAGCGTGACCTAGACTTGGATTCCCTCTTGGACACGGGGAGGAGGACTTCTGAATCTTGACCTGGACCTGGACCTCGAGCGGGATCTGGAGACTAATGAGGACTTGGATTTGGATCTCAAAGGTCTCTGTTAGGCATGGTCATGGTTCACTGCAGAAAACTTAAAACATTTTAAATATCATATGCAGCAGATCTCAAAGAGGTTGAAGGACCACAATTTGTTATGTACAACCAAAGAAACAGAATAGTTCCTTAATTTTCTTCTGCACCTTATCAGGTGGCTCTTCTAAAATGTGACAGAGATTTTGGATTTTCCTTTAACAAGCATGCTTGGGTTTAGAGAAAGAAAGAGCCACACACCAACTCCAAAACCAGCTTTAATTTTCAATTGAACTGGGACTACAAAAAGACTATTTGCATTATATGTCTATAGAGAAGAGCAGAAACAAACATTTGGAAAGATTTATGAAATTTTATCTGATTGAAAATATGATATACTAAAAGCTCTATTTACTCTTTTTCTTGGGACATTTTCTCTGGATGATTCATTCCTTATCTTCAGATGTATCATTTGTCTAGTGGTCTTCAGATTCCTTAGCTGTATGCCTTCATTCTCCAGGAAAGACAAAAACAAAACCCTCCCCCAACCCTACATTTGAGGAATTTCCCTTTTGGCAAGTTATATCTGATCAACAAAACTGAAAATTGAAGATCAGAAACAATACTCAGTTTAGTTGACTGGAGAGATTAAATATGTCAGATCCATGAATTTATATTGACAGCCCAAAGAGAAGGATGTGGGGTTACAGAGAGAGATGTTGTTCCTGTCAAGGGGAAAGAAAACTCATGGATAAACATTTCCTGAATGTATGATACCTTTTAATGCAATGTTAAAATCAAAAAAAGGCAAGACTGCAACTGTTCCTTGAAACAGAGCCTGCCAGCAACCGACTTATCCAAGAGTTCCAATTTCAGGCCAGTTGGCAGGCAGACTTCCTGCAGACAGGCCAGACTACCACCATCTACCATGTGCTAAGACTGCAGCTACTCCCTGAGACAGAGCCCACTAGCGCCAGTTGGACTAAGAGGTGCTCCCTGAGACGAAGAGTCCACCATCATCGACTAGACCAAAAGCTCCCACTGGATCAAGAGTATCAATCAGACCAAGAGAGGCTCCCTCAGATACAGACACCACTTGCACCAAGTGGAGAAAGAGATGAGTAGATGCCAGTGCAAAAATACAGTCAACAACATAAAAACCAATATGGCTCCATCAGAACCTACATCAGCAAGACCTGAACATCCCAACACAGAAGAAAAAGAAGATATCTATCATAAAAAATGACTTTAAGAAGATATTAGAGATCTTAAAAGAGGAAATGAAAAATTCCCTTAAAGAAATTGAGGAAAATCAGTAAATCCTTGAAAGCCAAGAGAAAGCAATTAAACAAGTGAGGGAAACAGTTCAAGACTTCAAAACTGAAATGGAGACAATAAAGAAGACACAAATTGAGGTAATGCTGGAAGTGGAAAATTTCAGTAATCGAACAGGAACTACAGATGCAAGTATAACCAACAGAATGCAAGAGATGGAAGAGTGGATCTCTGGCATTGAAGATATGGTAGAGGAAATATATTCATCAGTCAAAGAAAACACTAAAGCCAACAAAGTCATGACCAAAAATTGTAGTGGGTAGCCATTCCAGCTTTGATCTGGAAGTTCCAACCCACATTGAGACTTCGGCAACTGTCACCCCTACAAGGCAGGGCCAAGGGAGGCACCTGGAGACCTGAGATCTGGATGGGCTGTGCTCTCACTCTGTTCCAGGACCCTGGACAGTGGAGGTGGGCCAAGCAGAGCTCCAGAGAACACCGCTGGACTGCGATACACCTTCCCCAGACCCTGTGACCTACCTATCCCTTAATTTGTAAGTTACGCCATTAAATAAATCTCCTTTTAACTACATGGAGTGGCCTTAATAATTTCACCAATACAAAATGTCCAGGAAATTTGGGACACCATGAAAAGACCAAACCTAAGAATAATAGGGATAGAAGA
This sequence comes from Peromyscus eremicus, assembly GCF_949786415.1. Taxonomy (NCBI): domain Eukaryota; kingdom Metazoa; phylum Chordata; class Mammalia; order Rodentia; family Cricetidae; genus Peromyscus; species Peromyscus eremicus. Next base: position 13,569,609 of record NC_081422.1, read on the forward strand.
AGGAGAAGAATACTAATTCAAAGGCACAGAAAATATATTCAACAAAATCATAGAAGAAAACTTTCCCAACCTAAAGAAGGAAATGCCCATAAAAATACAAGAAGCTTACAGAACACCAAATAGACTGGATCCCAAAAAAAGTCCCCTCACCACATAATAATCAAACCACTAAACATACAGAGTAAAAAGAAAATATTAAGAGCTGTAAAGGAAAAAGGCCAAACAACATATAAAGGCAGACCCATAAGAATAACACCTGACTTCTCAATGGAGACTCTAAAAGCCAGAAGGTCCTAGACAGACGTTATGCAGATACTAAGAGACCATGGATGCCAACCCAGACTATTATACCCAGCAAAACTCTCAATCAACATAGATGGAGTAAACAAAATATTCCATGATAAAACCAGATTTAAACGATATCTCTCCACAAATCCAGCCCTACAGAAAGCACTTGAAGGAAAAATCCAACCTAAGGAAGTTAAATATACCCATGAAAGCACAGGCAATAGATAGTCCCATACCAACAAATACCAAAGAAGGGAAACATACAACACTACCACCAAAAAATAAGAGGAATTAACAAAACTGGTCATTAATATCCATCAATATTAATGGTATCAATTTACATAAAAAAAAAGACAGAGGCTAACAGAATGTATACAAAAACAAGATCCATCTGTGGTGGTATTGTGTTTCCCGAAAATACTATGCACCCTAATAAACTTATCTGGGGTCAGAGACAGAACAGCCACTAGATACAAAGGCTAGAAAATGGTGGCACTCACACTTTTAATCCTTGCACTCCAGAGGTAGAAATCCCTCTGGATCTCTGTGAGTTCAAGGCCACATTGGAAATGGCCAGGCATGGTGACACATGCCTTTAATCCCAAAAAGCAAGCCTTTAATCCCAGAGAGTGGTGGTGAAAACAGAAAGGTATATAAGGCATGAGGACCAGAAACTAGAAGCATTTTGGCTGGTTAAGCTTTCAGGCTTCTAGCAGCACAGTTCAGCTGAGAGCCATTTGGATATGAGGACATAGAGGCTTCCAGTCTGAGGAAACAAGACCAGCTGAGAAGTTGGCCAGGTGAGGTTAGCTGTGGCTTGTTCTGTCTCTCTGATCTTCCAGTTCACCCCAATACTTGGCTCCGGGTTTGATTTTATTAATAAGAACTTTTAAGATTTCTGCTACACCCCAAAGATTGCACCAAGGAACTGATACAGCTTATAAACACCTTCAGCAACATAGCAGGATACAAGATCAACTCAAAAAAATCAGTAGCCCTCCTATATACAATAGACAAAGAAGCAGAGAAGGAAATCAGAGATACATCACCCTTTACTATAGCCACAAATGACATAAAATACCTTGGGGTAACACTAACCAAGCAAGTGAAAGACCTATATGACAAGAACTTTAAGTCCCTGAAAAAAGAAATTGAAGAAGGTGTCAGAAAATGGAAAGATCTCCCATGCTCATGGATAGGCAGAACTAACATAGTAAAAATGGCAATCTTACCAAAAGCAATCTACAGATTCAATGCATTCCCCATCAAAATACCAACACAATTCTTCACAGACCTGGAAAGAATAATACTCAACTTCATATGGAAAAACAAAAAACCCAGGATAGCCAAAAGAATCCTGTACAATAACACAACCTCTGGAGGCATCACGATCCCTGACTTCAAGCTGTACTATACAGCTACAGTAATAAAAACAGCTTGGTACTGGCATAAAAACCGACATGTGGACCAATGGAATCGAATTGAAGACCCTGACATTAATCCGCACACCTATGAACATATAATTTTTGACAAAGAAGCCAAAAGTGCACAATGGAAAAAAGAAAGCATCTTCAACAAATGGTGCTGGCAAAACTGGATATCAACATGTAGAAGGCTGCAAATAGATCCATATCTATCACCGTGCACAAAACTTAAGTCCAAGTGGATCAAAGACCTCAACATAAATCCAGCTACTCTGAACCTGCTAGAAAAGAAGGTAGGAAGTAGCCTTGAATGCATTGGCATAGGAGACCACTTCCTAAATAGAACACCAGTAGCACAGACACTAAGAGAAACAATCAATCAATGGGACCTCTTGAAACTGAGAAGCTTTTGTAGAGCAAAGGATACGGTCAACAAGGCAAAGCGACAGCCTACAGAATGGGAAAAGATATTCACCAATCCCACATCTGACAGAGGACTGATATCCAGAATATATAAGGAACTCAAGAAATTAGACATCAAAATCCCAATAGTCCAATTAAGAAATGGGCTATAGAACTAAACAGAGAATTCTCAACAGAGGAAACTCAAATGGCTGAAAGACATTTAAGGAATTGCTCAACATCCCTAATCATCAGGGAAATGCAAATCAAAACAACTCTGAGATACCACCTTACGCCTGTCAGAATGGCTAAGATCAAAAACACTGAAGACACCTTATGCTGGAGAGGATGTAGAGCTAGGGGAACTCTCCTCCACTGCTGGTGGGAATGCAAGCTTGTACAACCACTTTGGAAATCAATATGGTGCTTTCTTAGAAAATTGGGAATCCATCTCCCCCAAGATCCAGCTATACCACTCTTGGGCATATACCCAAGGAATGCTCAACCACACCACAAGAGCACTTGTTCAGCTATGTTCATATCAGCATTGTTTGTAATAGCCAGAACATGGAAACAACCTAGATGCCCTTCAACTGAAGAATGGATAAACAAAATGTGGTACATATACACAATGGAATACTACTCAGCAGAGAAAAACAATGACATCATGAGGTTTGCAGACAAATGGATGGATCTATAAAAAAATCATCCTGAGTGAGGTAACCCAGACTCATAAAGACAAACATGGTATGTACTCACTCATAGCAGGATACTAGATGTGGAACAAGGATGACTGGACTGCTACTCACATCACCAGGGAGGCTACCTGGAAAACAGGACCCTAAGAAAGACACGGGGATCGCCCAATGACAGAGAAATGGAGTGAGATCTACATGAAAAGCCTGGACATGAGTGGGGGTAGTGAAGGGCGAGGGTCGAGGGAAAAAGAGCTTGGGGGAGCGGAAGATCCCAGCTGGATCAACAACAGAGAGGGAGAACAAGGAATAGGAGACCATGGTAAATGAAGATCACATGAGAATAGGAAGAAGCAAAGTGCTAGAGAGGCCCACAGAAATCCACAAAGATACCCCCACAACAGACTGCTGGCAATGGTCGAGAGACAGCCCGAACTGACCTACTCTGGTGATGAGATGGCCAAACACCCTAACTGTCGAGCTAGAAACCTCATCCAACTACTGAGGGATCTGGATGCAGAGATCCATGACTAGGCCCCGGGTGGATCTCTGGGAGTCCAATTAGCGAGAATGAGGAGGGTTTATATGAGCGAGAATTGTTGAGACTAAGGTTGGATAAAGCACAGGGACAAATAGCCAAACGAACGGAAACACACGAAATATGAACCAATGGCTGAGGGGTCACCAACTGGATCAGGCCCTCTGAGTGGGTGAGACAGTTTATTGGCCTGATCTGTTTGGGAGGCATCCAGGCAGTGGGACAGGGTCCTGTGCTCATTGCATGAGTTGGCTGTTTGAAATCTGGGGCCTATGCAGGGTTGCTTGGCTCAGCCTGGGAGGAGGGGACTGGACCTATCTGGACTGAGTCTACCAGTCTGCGGGGAAGGCTTTGACCTGGAGAAGATGGGAATGGGGGGCGGGCTGGGGGGAAGGTGAGGGGGGGCTGGAAGGGGGAGAACAAGGGAATCCGTGGCTGATATGTAGAACTGAATTGTATTGCAAAATAAAAATTTAAAAAAAAAGATTTCTGCTACATCTGGTGCCCAACATTAGTGGTACGAATTCATGAAAAAGCTGCTTGCCTGTGGCCTTCTAATGGTGCACACCGGTAGGATTTACTGAAGGAGGCAGAGGCAGGAGGATCCTGAGTTTAAGACCAGCCTAGGAGGCTTTCTCAGGAGAAGCTTCGGCCAGAGCCGAGCCACAAACAGTGGTGGGACCATGGAGGCAGTGGCCGCTACTCTGAGTTGCTGGCTCCTTCTCATCATGTTGGTGACTGCGGTGATGCTGCTACCTAGGGCAAGGGGTTTACAACTGCTTGTTCACAGAAGAATTACCAGGACCATTGTGTTATCAGAAAGCATTCACAAAGGTAAGTTTGAAAAAGTTTGGCAAGACAAATGGCGGGAAGAAATTGTTGTGAAGATTTTCTCTTCTAGGGAAGAATGTTCATGGTTCTGAGAGAGAGACATTTATCAGACTGTGATTACTCCAAACCACAGAGGAGTCACAAAAAAAAAAGTCTGCAGTAAACTATGACCACGCCTAACAGTGACTTTGAAATCTTCAAAAAGACCATAGGACTCCACAATGATGATTCCACAAGGACTATGTTAAAGCCATTAAGCTGATTAACACCACCAAAAGATCAACTTTGGACTATAAACTGCTTAGGACAATTTTGAGATGGCTAGCTGAGATGACCAGCCTGACAGATTTGTAGTGGGTAGCCATTCCAGCTATGATGTGGAAGTTCCAACCCCCATTGAGACTTCAGCAACTGTCACGCCTACAAGGCGGGACCAAGGGAGGCACCTGGAGACCTGAGATCTGGATGGGCCAGTGCTCTCTCTGTTCCAGGACCCTGAACGATGGAGGTGGACCGAGCAGAGCTCCAGAGAACACCGCTGGACTACGATACACCTTCCCCAGACCCCACAACCTACCTATCTTTTAATTTGTAAGTTATGCCATTAAATAAATCTTCTTTTAACTACATGGAGTGGCCTTAATAATTTCACCAATACAGACTACTTGAAATCGGACTTGAAATAAGCCCTGCACTTTCTCATTATGCAGCGGCTGAACAAATGATATAGGACTTGACAATTAATCCAAAAATTTTCTTTTCAGGATCCCCTAAAGATGGAAGTAATTAAAAAACAAACAAAAAAAAATGACGCCCACATTCCCAAGAGGTGGGATGGGAGGTTTTTGGTCGTTTAATGAGTTATGGATATTGTCATGGTTTATGATGGTTGGTTACAAGTTGTTAATTGTTAATGGTCAGAAAAAAAAGCTGAACATGGAGATTAGATTCAGAGGTTTTGTTTAAAAAAGAAAGAATAGAGAAAAGAATATAGATATGAGATAGATCACTGAATCTATTCTGAGAAAAAAGATAAAGAATAGTAGGATAAATGGGTAGATCACTGAATCTACACTAAAAAAAAGAGAAAGATATAAAAATGACAAAAGGTAGATTACTGAATCTATTATAAAAAGAAAAATACTTTTAAAAAGGAATTACTTGTTTTAAATAAGATAAATAATGAAAATTTTTTGTCTGAATCTGTCAAATGTTAATGGACTAGACATCATTAATGTAATCTTGAATGTGTATATTGTATATACTTACTGGACATAATTTTTCTTGTATTAGTTATAAGCTTTTTTAATTTTAGACAATAAAGGGGTAATGTGGTGGTATTGTGTTTCCCAAAAATATTGTGCACCCTAATAAACTTATCTGGGGTCAGAGACAGAACAGCCACTAGATACAAAGGCTAGAAAATGGTAGCACTCACACCTTTAATCCTAGCACTCCAGAGGTAGAAATCCCTCTGGATCTCTGTGAGTTCAAGGCCACATTGGAAATTGCCAGGCATGGTGACACATGCCTTTAATCCCAGAAAGCAAGCCTTTAATCCCAGGGAGTGGTGGTAGAAAACAGAAAGGTATATAAGGCATGAGGACCAGAAACTAGAAGCATTTTGGCTGGTTAAGCTTTCAGGCTTCTAGCAGCACAGTTCAGCTGAGAGCCATTTGGATATGAGGACACAGAGGCTTCCAGTCTGAGGAAACAAGACCAGCTGAGAAGTTGGCCAGGTGAGGTTAGCTGTGGCTTGTTCTGTCTCTCTGATCTTCCAGTTCACCCCAATACTTGGCTCCGGGTTTGATTTTATTAATAAGAACTTTTAAGATTCCTGCTACATCCATCCATTTACTGCATACAAGAAAATCACAGGGAAAATCTGACAAGATGAAGTCTCAATTCTGAATATTTATGCCCCAAATACAAAGGCACCAACATTTATAAAAGAAACATTACTAAAGCTTAAATTGCACATCAAAACCCATACACTAGTAGTGGGAGACTTCAACACCCCACTCTCTCCAATGGACAGGTCTGCCAGACAGAAACGTAACAGAGAAATAAGGGAACTAACAGACATTATGACTCAAATAGACTTAATAGATATCTACAGAATATTCCACCCTAACACAAAAGAATATACCTTCTTTTCAGCACCCCATGAAACCTTCTCCAAAATCGATCACAAAGCAAATCTCAACAGATAAAAAAAATTGAAATAACCTCCTGTAACTTATCAGACCACCATGGCTTAAAGTTAGATTTAAACAACAACAAAAATTACAGAAAGCCTACCATCTCATGGAAACTGAATAATGCCCAACTTAATCACCAATGGGTCAAGGAGGAAATAAAGAAAGAAATTAAAGATTTCCTAGAATTCAATGAAAATGAATGTACAACATACCCAAACTTATGGGACACCATGAAAGCAGTGCTAAGAGGAAAATTCATAGCACTACATGCCCACATAAAGAAGTTGGAGAAATCTCACTCTAGTGACTTAACAGCACAACTGAAAGCTCTAGAACAAGAAGAAGCAAACTCACCCAGGAGAAACAGACACCAGGAAATATTAAAATTGAGGGCTGAAATCAATAAAATAGAAACCAAGAGAACAATACAAAGAATCAATGAAACAAAGAGTTGGTTCTTTGAGAAAATCAACAAGATAGACAAGCCCTTATCCAAATTAACCAAAAAGCAGAGAGAGACCATCCAAATTAACAAAATCAGAAATGAAAAGGGAGACATAACGACAGACAATGAGGAAATCCAGGGAATCATCAGGTCATACTTCAAAAAACTGTATTCTACAAAATTGGAAAATCTGAAAGAAATGGACGATTTTCTCAATAGGTACCCCATACCAAAGTTAAATCAAGACCAGATAAACTATTTAAATAGACCAATAACCCCTAAGGAAATAGAAACAGTCATTAAAATTCTCCCAACCAAAAAAAGCCCCGGACCAGATGGTTTCATCACAGAATTCTACCAGATTTTCAAAGAAGAGCTAATACCAATACTGTTCAAATTGTTCCACACAATAGAAACAGAAGGAATATTACCAAATTCTTTTTATGAGGCTACAGTTACTCTGATACCTAAAGCACACAAAGATGCAACAAAGAAAGAGAATTACAGACCAATCTCCCTCATGAACATTGATGCAAAAATACTCAATAAAACACTGGCTAACCGAATCCAGGAACACATCAAAAGAATTATCCATTATGACCAAGTAGGAGACCACTTTCTAAGTATAACACCAGTAGCACAGACACTCAGAGTGACAATTAATAAATGGGACCTCCTGAAACTGAGAAGCTTTGTAGAGGAAAGGACACGGTCAATAAGACAAAACAACAGCCTACAGAATGGGAAAATATCTTCACCAACCCCACATCTGACAGAGGGCTGATCTCCAAAATATATAAAGAACTCAAAAAGCTAGACTTCAAAATACTGAACAATCCAATTAAAAAAATGGGCTACAGAGCTTAACAGAGAATTCTCAACAGAAGAATCTTAAATGGCCAAAAGACATTTAAGGAATTGCTGAACATCCTTAGTTATCAGGGAAATGCAAATCAAAATGACTCTGAGATACCATCTTACATCTGCCAGAATGGCTAAGATCAAAAACACTGAAGTAGCTTATGTTGGAGAGGATGTGGAGCAAGGGGAACACTCCTCCACTGTTGATGGGAATGCAAACTTGTACAGCCACTCTGGAAATCAGTAGGGCGGTTCCTCAGAAAATTGGGAATAAGTCTTCCTCAAGACCCAGTTATACCACTCTTGGGCATATACCCAAGGAATGCTCAATCTTACCACAAGGACACATGCTCAACTATGTTCATTTCAGCATTATTCATAATAGCCAGAACCTGGAAACCACCTAGATGCCCCTCAACTGAAGAATGGATAAAGAAAATGTGGCACATATACACAATGGAATATTACTCAGCAGTAAAAAACAATGATATGAAATTTGCAAGCAAATGGATGGAACTAGAAAATATCATCTTGAGTGAGGTAACCCAGACTCAGAAGGACAAATATAGTATGTAGTCACTCATAAGTAGATACTGGATGTGAGGGAAGGGATGGCCAGACTGCAACCCACAACTCCAGAGAGGCTAGCTAACAGGGAAAGACACATGGATGACCCTGCGAAGGAGAAGTGGATGAGATCTACAAAAGTGGACTGGGTGTGTGTGGGTGGGTGGCAGAGGGCAAGGAGTGGGGGATGAGAACATAGGGAAATGAGAGGGTCAAGCTGGAACAGGGACAGAGTGGGAGGGCAAGGAGGAAGGTACCATGATAGATGAGGACATCATGGGAATAGGAAGAGGCAGGGTACTGGGGAGGCTCTTAGGAATCCACAAGGATGACCCCACCTTGGTCTGCTGGCAGTGGTCCAGAGGGTGCCTGTACTGGTCTACTCTGGTGACCAGTCTAGCAAATAACCTAGCTGTCATCATAGAGCCTTTGTCCAGAGACTGATGGAGGCAGATGCAGAGATCCACAGCCAGGCACCAGGCTGAGCTCTGGGAATCCAACTGATGAGAGAGAGGAGGGATACTGCAGGCAAGGGACATTGAGATAATGATGGCAGAATGTGCAGAGATGACCAGCCACACTAGTGGAAACCCATGAACTGTGGACTGGTGGCTGTGGAGCCCCCATGGGACTGGACTAGGCCCTCTGGATACAGAAGATGGTTGTTTGGCTTTAACTGTTTGGGGGCACCCAGTCAGGGGTATCAGGATCTGTCCCTGGTCTATGGGCAGGCTTCTGGGAATCTGGTACCTGTGGTGTGACACCTTGCACAGCCTTGGTGTAGTGGGAAGGAGCTTGGACCTGCCTAGGCTCAGTGTGCTGGGCTCTGCTGACTCCCCATGGAAGACCTTGATTTGGGGGATGTGGGGATGCAGGGTTGCTTGGGAAAGAGGGCTGGGGGGTGGGAAGAGGGAGGAGGGGGGATCTGTGGATGGTATGTGGAGTGAGTAGAAAATTTCTTAATAAAGAAAAAAATAGAAAAAATTTTAAAAAGTACTTAATGTTTAGATAAAAAATGGAGGCATGAACAAAAACAGAATTTATTATGTATATATAATAATTATAAATTACATTATATATAAATATATAAATAATAATAATATATATAATTGATATATATATAATATATATAATTGATAATATATATGATTGTCAAAGAATAAATTAATAAAAAAGAGTCAGCAAAAAATGGTATTTTCTAGCAGTTTTTAAGGTTAAACACATGTATAAGTGTGAAAACAACTCTTGGCCATTCAAAGATTATTGTCTCACTGCCTCCTCCATAGAAGGACCCATGAAATGAGACAAATAAGCAGCATAGAAAAATGAAAGATTTGCGAGATTTCATTTACAGAGCAGTGGCAACCATCAAATGTTGAAATACAGACAAAGGAGACAGCTGCTCTTATTTTTGAGTGTGGATACAGAACTTGGTGTAGAAAGTCCAGGTGAGATATTCAGAGTCTTCTCATCCCTTTGCTATCCAGACCCACTCCGAATCACTGAGTAGAGAGAAAGAAAAACAGAAAGAGAAGGGAAAGGAAAGGTCAGAGAAGAGAGGAAAAAGGAGAGATAAAAGAAGAGGAAAACAGGCAGGAAAAGAAAATGATGAGAAGAATGAAGATATGCACACACACTCTCTCTCTCTCTCTCTCTCTCTCTCTCTCTCTCTCTCTCTCTCTCTCACACACACACACACACACACACACAGAGAGACAGAGAGACAGAGAGAGAGAGACAGAGAGGGAGGGAGAGAGAGAGAGAGAGAGAGAGAGAGAGAGAGAGAGAGAGAGAGAGAGAGAGAGGAGAGAGAGAATTTCCCTAGTTTACTGTCATTGAAATATTAACTGCTTGGATTTCCCAAGTAGTAGAACCTGTGAAACAGTACCAATGTCCAAAGTTGTCAGCTCCACAGTATACTCCTGCAGATGGGAATGGATGCTCTGACTCATCTGTCTTCCTGTGTATTTTAATGTAGGTATAGAGGGTAGCATCTGCCTTGACTCTGAGAAGGAAAATTTAAATACCCTCATTGATTTGCTGTGTCTCAACCAGGAGAAACAATGTCCCAGCTTGATATAGTTGGAGCTAGGGTGAAGGGTGTCCTCCCATTTGCATTTCGCTCCTCCTGTCCCTGAATGATTTGTATTTCAAATGTAGTGAGGTATTTTTGACTATACTAGCTTAACTCAGTGGGTCTTTTGTGCCCCACCCACTTGGCTCCCTGCACAGCCCAGTAGGGAGGCTGTGCTTTCTCAGTCACAGAGTCTGATCAGCTGATTAGTCATTCAGCCAGTAAGGAAGGGTTGGCTGCTTTGTTAGAACCTGTAGGTTACATACCAGGCTGATAAATCATTGTAGTCCGTAATTGCTCGAGCTTGTGCCTGCTTACCCAGATATCCTAACCCATGTCATCATACACTCATGATTTGGAGTGTTAATTAATTAAACCCCAGCATCACTACACCCTGATGATTTCATGAGTTTGAGGTAAATCAGAAAAAAACGGCTGGAGAGATTTATTGGGCATGTCCTCACACTCTTTACTGTGTCACAGGCAAGTTATTCCCACTCATTTGATTTTGAGAAATGAGGAATGAAGTATTAGGATAGGCGTCTTCACACACACACACACACACACACACACACACACACACACACACACTTTGAAATTCTGTGCTGTGTCTGGGTGTCAAGATCCTGTCTAAATGCAGACTTCTAAACTATTTCTGTTGAAGTGCAAATTATCCACTAAGTACAATATCCCTCAACTAATGTGAGTGAACTGGAGACAGGACGGGAATTAATTTAAAATGTTCAAAAGATGCTGCTTATCTTTTTATGTACTAATCAATAGAGACAATTTATATGCTCCTATTTTCTAAAAATAAAGTCATTTTTATAGAGCAGTGCCACTGTGGAAATTGATCAAAGGCTAACAACAAAAGGAATTGATAAATCTAAATGTACCTTGCCAGGGCGTCCGGGAGGGTCTCATGAGACTTGTATTAGATCCAATTTAATTAGCAGCTAACTTTCTCTCAGAGTGCTGTAAATAGTATGAGAAATTTGCAAATTAGGCCAAGTTGAGAGAAATAGCACATGCTAAGAACAGATAAATTGATCAGAAAAATAGAAGTCAGAACATAGCTTCAGAACAAAGAAAGTAAGTAAGTAGAAATGTCAGTGAGCAGCTGAGTGATTACTGCAACAGATGAGAGAGAGACTAGAAAATTTGTCAAATTTTCTCAATAGGACAAGTATGTCCTTTAATTTATAGCCTTATTTTTTTCCTACAAAATTCTGTGTGATTAAGGTTTCTTCATTCTAATCATTTTGACAGCTTGACATATAGTTCGAAGTCATTAAAAATCTTCCTATTTAAGATGTACAAAGTAGCTCTTAGTCACAAGATGATGAGACCACTGCCACAGTCTACTTTAATACCACTTAATCCTACTGAAAGGAAATGCTGCTCTCATCCCCCGGGAACCAGTAAAGAACTCTTCATTTTGGTGGAATTAACTATTCTGGACATTTTATGGAAGCAGATGCAATCTTTTCAGGGTACTCAGTAATGCATTCTCAAGGTTCATTCATTTTATCATGTGTTAACTGTATCTGTTGCATTTTATTAGTGAAATGTTGTATTGCGTGGATATAGCAATGAGAGAGGTTTTGTGGTGCTGGATATTGTAACCATGCCTGTACTGACTTCTGACTTCAGGAAGACACTGCAAATTCTAAAAAGTCACATTTTGTGGAATGTGAGTTACATGTCAAGCTGTCAAAAATAATTGGGTTGAGAAAGCTGAAATCAGGTAGTATATTATAAAGAGACTATAAATTAAAGTCTATACTTGACATACTGAGAAATCTTTGAAAGCTTTGGTAATTCTTTTAGCATTTCTCTCAATCTGTTGATGACATCAGCTGTCTACCCTAAAATGTCCATGACCTCACACATACTAAGCACATGTATGATCATTGAGCTATGTCTAGCCTTTCATATAACAAGATCTTCATTTATCAGTGGATGAACGGTCTTTCCATGTTTTTGGTGCTATGAAACGTAGTACTAAATATTCACATGTAAATTTCTCCTTGGACTCAAGCTGTGATTTCTCTTGGGATATGCTTAAGGGAGGAATCACTGGGTTGGATAGTATGTCCATTTCAACAATTGAAGGACTGCCAAAATGCTTTCCTTAACAGCCACAGCAGACTGCTTTACAGATACAAGCTGGTGAAGCCGTGGAGTCCTGTGGCACTCACCCATGTTTTATTGTATGTCTTTCTTATCATAAACATCCTTCAGGTGTGAAGAAGTGCTGTCCTTGAGTGTTTTTGACTTGTGTTTCTCTGATGATGAATGACATCAAGTTCTCTGGCTTTTATGTGTTGCTATACTTGAATGGATATTTCAAGAAATCTGTTCTCACATCCCCATATCCTTTATCTTCTTGTTTTTCTTAGGCAGAGACTCATGTGATCTAGGTGGGCACTGAATTTTCTACGTATCAGAGCATAGTTTTGAAGTCCTGGCCTCCTGCTTCTGTCTCCTAAGTGCTGGAATTGAGTGATCAGCTCAGCATTGCTTCAAAATCTTGATCCTCTTGGCACTATCTCTTTATCATTTCCTACCAGTTATCAGTGTGTATCTTCACACCTGGATTTTAATTTTTAAAGATGAAGACTAGTATTATCTATCTATCTATGATACATATGTTATAGAAACTTTATGTATACATATATATAACTGATTGATAAATGTCTTCACATATTGTAAGCACAAATTACTTCATGATTTGTCATTTTGGAAACCTTTCTTCCTATTCCCTGTTCTGTCACTCATGATGGCATGGCTTGAAACCCTGAATCACCTTATTCTGACGTCCAGTCATTTTTTTCTATTTGTTGTTATATTTTCAGTGTCTTATATAAGAGACTATTGCCTAACACCTAGTGGAAATTTTTTTTGTTGTTATTTTGAGATATTTCTCTGTGTAGCCCTGGCTGTCCTGGAACTGACTCTGTAGAGCAGTCTTGCCTCAAACTCAGAGATCTGCCTGCCTCTGCCTCCCTGAGTGCTGGGATTAAAGGTGTGTGCCACTACCGCCTAGCTCTTCATGAGGTTTTAAAATAGTAGTTTACACATTTAGAGTTGGGATCCATTTTGAATTTATTTTTGTCTGTGGTCTACATAAGGCTAAAACTTATTTTACTCATGTGTTTATTCTGTTGGACTAGAAAAATTTTCAGAAAAAAACTTTTGTTTATTACATTGATCTATTTAATTGCTACTATTATAAAAGGCCAATAGGGTATTTATGTAAAGGCTTATGCCTTTGCCTTCAATACTATACCATTTATAAGCAAAGAAAACCATGATGGAATCAAGCCACCAGAAACTAGGAAGACATAAGAAAAGGCCCTTTCTCAAAATCTCCTGTGACACTGTGGCTCTGCCAGCATGGTGACCTGTTGCCTCTACAGCAAAGTTTAAAAAAAAATGTCAGTTACCTTAAGACACAGTTTTTGGTACTTTGATACAATAGACTAGGGAACGAGCATATGACAGCATTGTATGGGCTTGGGAACTGGACTCTCTGAACTTGAATCCAGCAATCTTCTACTAGTTAACTCTGAGTCACAGAGAAAATTGTCTCAAAATTTTTTATCATCACCAATCTATTAGATACAGAAACAGAACCCTATTCTATGTGGTTTGAATTGGGTGGTTGTTATACCTAAAACTGTAAAGTCTTGGTAGTTTGTCCTTGTTATAATTGTTATCAAGGGAAACTGTCTCTAAGCAGAACTTCTTTGTAAAGCATATTCCCAGAATATCAGAACTTTGGCTTCTCTAGGATACATTGTCATTTACAAAGTCATCACACTTGAGGACTGTGCAATCAAGTACAAATAATACTGATAACAAGCTTAAAAATTACTAAATATCACAATGTTTTGATGCTATGACCCATGAGTTTCACTGTTGTCTAGATGTGCTTTTGACTAAATTTTGTTTCTCACCCTTGATTATGAATGCTTCTATCTTTGTAATGGATGCATTATAATCTGGGATCTTTCTGTGTAGATAGATACTACATTCAGGTCTGTAACATCATGTGTCTTCTCTGCTCATTCACTACCTTCTCACCACATTCCTCATATCACAGAGATATGTGTGAACATTCCATTCCACACCTCTATGGTTCTGACCTCCTTGTGGCTGTTGGCCAACACTATTAACAGCTTGGCCTCTGCTGTTAAGAGCTGGTGTATTCACCTGTCAAGTTCCTATTTCTTAGGATGAACAGCTAGGTGAGATGAGGCAGAGCAGGCTTTTAGAAGGCTCTTGACAGATGGGCTCTGCCTGCTTCTAGCCCAGGTAGAATCAATAAAAACTTGTCACACACACAAAAAAATCCTGCTCAAAGTAATGAGCACTGACTTATACAATTTTATTTGTACTTCTGCAAAATGGTCCTAGGCAGAGGTCAGTATTTATGGGGCAAGTGCTTACCTCTGGTGCTTATTTTTCCAGAGGGATTGTTGGAAATCTCACTACAGTGAGATTATGAAAAGGTAGGTTAAAATACTGCAATTAGATACTTTCTTCTCACTGCCTGCCCCTTTCTCACAGGTACACACACACACACACACACACACACACACACACACACACACACACACTTATGCACTCAAATAGACTGATTATATCTGTTTTTTTTCCAAAATAGATGATAAAGAGCAAGTGATCTGTATGAACAAGTCAGTTCTACTTAATGTGTGACTTCTCAAAATCCCAATTATCTCATTTATAAAATGGGGACAGTATCATGATTTGTATAGAATGTATTGACCTTATTGCAAGTCAGCCCCCACATTTAGAAAGAACACTCTGTAGATATATGCTATATTGTAAACCTACATTTTAACATGGCTCATAAAACCTTGGTCTATTTTAAACTCTGACCTTGCTGAATAAACATGGGAATGTCCCATTCAAGCTTGCTTGTTTTTCATCCAGTGTGTGGTTTATTTTAATCAGGTGATTAGTGTACTCTTGAATGCTATTGGAAAAATTAGAGACAAATACTAGATAGTATGTAAACATATAAACATCGTATTATGCTCCTGAGGCTGTTGACATTCATTGTGTTACTGGTAGGCAAAATGACATATGCTTGCATGCCATAGCTTCCTCGGTGGATTTGTTTTCATAGCCATTGGCATGTTTCCCTGATGCTTGCTCATTACATACAAAGGCATTGCACTCAATTGAGTAAAATGGATTTCAGGATAATATTCACTACTGAGAATAAAGTTAGATCTCAATCAGAAATGCCAAGCTGAGTTCTGTCAAAGATAAGCAATACCCTTCATCACTTAGTCATGCTCCACTTAGTTATCCTCTCTTGATGTTTTCTGTCTTATTGGTAAATAAACCATGTCTCCTTGCTTTTTTGAGGAAAACTGGACTTGACTGAGATGATACTGGCTTTAGGCAAAACATATTCTCAGTATTTTTCAAAGCTTTTCACAATACTTTCCTAGGGTTCATCTTTAAGATTATTTCAGTCTCTTCCTCTAATCTAAAGTATCTTATTTAGACTACTTTGGACTGCTGCTTCCTTCCACCCTGTGATAGAGTCTCATATTTTCTTGTTTTCTCACTTTGAAAATTGGTGGAATCGAAGTTTAGTTAAAGGAAAGCACAAAAGAGATATATGCTTTTTCCTACATGGTAGCAATGATTCAATCTGGTGAACTAATTGAAGATTCAGAGAGAACGCTCTTTGGTGTCTTGAGGTATAATTCATACAGGAAATGCAAGTAGCAGCTGCTTGCTGCAGTGGTAGCTAATGTGCTAACTCACTAATTAGAGAAATGCAAATTGCAAACACATATTTTGTTACCCCTGGGGCCCTGTTGAGGAATCAGTGCAGGAAGGATCCTAACAAAGCAATAACCTTTGGGGGATCTTTAAGGAAAGATGTGGTTTGTGCTTCTTGGTGCAGTTTGCTGAAGTAGCAGCTGGTATAGATAGAGAGAAGTTAAATAAAGGGAAACTTAAGACACAAGAGAAAATAGAAGGCTACAGATGATAACCTGAGTGGTCTATTTATGAAACAATTTAAGGTCACATGATTTCTCACACTGGGTAATTCTATCCTGCCTTTGGTTCAAGCTGCAGTTGTTAAGAGTGTGTTTTATGGCAGGGTTTGAAGGGAAGAAAGGGAAGTGAAAAATGATATAATTACAGTACAACCTGAAAAATAAAATAAATATTTTTAAAGTGTGCTACAGTTTCTCAGTTTTTCCCATTTCCCCTTCAAAGTGTGAGGTTTTTAATTAGGGAAAGGAGTAAGATAAATACATAAGGAGGGAGGAGCATAAAACAACAATAAGGATATCTGAAAAGCCACAAGTAATCATATTATTATCTATCTCCCTAAAAGTATATATATATAAAATATATATATATATATAGTTACATATATGTATATTAAATGAAATTATCTCATCTGGTTTGACAATGTTCCTTCTCCTCATGAGCCATAGACTATCTTTAAAGGCATGAAAAGCCCTTTTTTGAATTGTTAGTCAGGGTTGTCCAAAATTGTAAACATTGTTACTGTTACCCCTTACAGGTGGAAAATAAATTTCTGTTGCTAAAGACACTATTCACTTTGGACACAGGGCCCAGAGGACCTGAGCTGGATCTGACCTGAAAGTCTCCTCCCTGAGGATGATCTTTCATGGGACCAGAAGGTGCCAAGGGACGGAAGCCACCAATAGCATACTCACCTATGAAACCTATGAACCACAACAATGACCAGCATATCAGTGGCAGGCATATCTTGGCAGTAATCAACAGCACTCTAAGTAGACAAAGCCTACTCATCAAGAGGGAAATAACAGCACTAAAAACTTAGCCAACTACTCAGGGATAGAGAAATCATGGATCTGGGAAGAAAAGCTACAATTTTCACTTGACGAAAACAGCATAATCCACAACTACATTCTAAATATTTATCCTTATGCCCATAGAATAGTGTAGTTCTTACTCTTCATCAAAGAAACTTCTCTTTACAACAGACAGAGATCATCATAGAAAACTACAACCTATCAATATATAGTGAACAAGAGATTGTGTGGTGCCCTCTCCCAACCGGTACATGTACAACACAACTCCTGCACCTAAGGTTCAGGATTATTGGAGAAGATGGAAAAGAAAGATTGTAAAAGCTAGATGAACAGGAAGTTTGCTGTGAGATTGTATTTTCTAATACTATCAGAGAAGCTACACTCACAGACTCTCATCAACATGGCTTCCTAAACAAGATCTGAACAAGATGACACTGATAGAAATGTTAACGTGGAAATGGGAAGCTCATGAGGCTTCAACTCTAGACAAAATACTACAGACATGCCGGGCGGTGGTGGCACACGCCTTTAATCCCAGCACTTGGGAGGCAGAGCCAGGCGGATCTCTGTGAGTTCGAGGCCAGCCTGGGCTACCAAGTAAGCTCCAGGAAAGGCACAAAGCTACACAGAGAAACCCTGTCTCAAAAAACCAAAAAAAAAAAAAAAAATACTACAGGCAACGGAAGAATGCTGAGAGAGGAAGAAATAGTCTTCCCTGAGGAAGAGCCCCACCCCCTACTGCCAATTTTTTGCTTAATACTAAGTTGCCCGTCCTGAAATCATATACATGAAAGTAACATATGAACTGAACACGTTGGATGTGTATGTTTAGGAATATATATATATATATATATACATACATACATACACATTATATATGATATATATTATATATATGAATAATTAAAGAAAAAGAGGCCATGATTTTGAGAGCAGTCAAGGGAGTACATGGAGGGATTGAAGGGAGGAAAGGGAGGAAGAAAATCATCATAGAGCCTCTTGATCACCTATGAGATTGATAACTATGGCCAGAGACATTACCCGTTTACGTCCTCATTCCTTGGTTTGCTTCTGCCTAATGATCTCTGGGCTGTACTCTTATTGCATTAACTGATTTTTAATTAAGCCTAACTAATTGAGTGGGGTTTTGTTGGCGGTGATTTGTTGTGCTTTGTTTGTTTGGATTTTTGTTGTTTTTTAAGATGAGGCTGCTTAACTGTTTGTCTTCTTGTGCTGAGACCTCAGTTTCACCTCATAGATTATTAGACTGTAAGTCAAGGACTGTAAGTTTCTGCTTCACAAATACTATGGAGATTCTGAAGCTGAAGTAACATCTGCAAATTGTGTTCTAGGATTCTCAGAAGCAGTCTTTGAAAAAAAAATGCACAGGCACATTTTTCTAAAAACTAAAAGAAAACAAAGTAGATAGCTTTCGATTTTCTTCATACAGGCCTGTCCCCACATCTAAGAGGAGCACTACTGCAGTGCTGTGTGAATGGGTATGTGTCCTTTCACCCTCGCTCCCCCAGTCTACACTAACTAATTCTACACTGGGACGATCACATGCTCCAAGTATAGACAAAGGACACAGAGCTTTCCTCCTCTTTACACCACTCTTTGCATTATTTCCAACATTTCTTATCAGTAAAGAAATCCTAGGAACCTGCCATACATTTTTTTTTTAACCTTTTGGGGCAGGCTTTGTCGGACAGTTTAACCTTTCTGTGTGAGAGATTCCTAATGCCCAGGAGGAGTGAAGTTCTTCATCAGCTCCTGAGCGCTTACGTGTTTTCTGTTTTATTTTCTCCACACTCTCCCACACTAAATCATACCATAGTCAGTGTTTTCTGTTACCAAGGGTTGCCAGAGCCCTGAGATGTGCACCTCACATGGATACTGTGTGGATTGTGTCTCATCCCTGACTTGGGCAGCTTGTGTACTCTGTGTCTTCTTCCTGCTTCTTATTCGAAGACAGAGGGTAATGCCTCTGTCTTATTCCATAGAGAATGGACAGAAAGGACAAATAAGATGCTTTGGCAAACACTTTCAGAAAGTAAAATTTCTGTCTTCCCTGGTAGATTCAGTTGAGGCAGGTCCAGTCCCCTCCTCCCTGGACAAAGGTAGAGCAAAGTGTCTCAGCATAGGCACTAGGTTCCAAAAAACAAAATTTCTAAAACTGCAAGTAAAATTATTTTATTTTAAAGCAAAGTTAATTGCTATCAATGTTTTTCATGCTTAATAACTTAAAAGACATGCTTTTTCTTAATAATTCTTTGAACCATTTGTAAACTTCTTTAATTTTATGTATCTTTGCTGACCTAAAACACCTTACCCAGTGATGGAAAATGGATTTTAGAGGATGGACTTCCGTTTTCCTTCTGCATCTATAAATATTTTTATTTTTATCTCATAGACAAAGTTATGGTACCTAACAAAGAGGTAATGTTTCTGAGGCTAATACTTGAATTTCAGTGAAAATAATAATTTATAAACATTTGTCTTATGTAAGTGTAGTCTTCACTGCTCATCAAGGAAACTTTCCATTGCAAAAAGATGTAGACCATTAAAGAAAGCCATAGCCAACCAAAATGTGAATCTGTGGAGCAGGTTCTCAAAGGATACAAACAAGTCCCACACCTAAGTTTCAAGGAATATAGCGGAAGAGAGGGGAAAAAGACTGTAATGACTAGAGGATCAGGGAGTTTTCTTTAAGATTGGGTCTTCTAGTAATGTCAGAAGCCATATCCATGAAAACTTAACAAAATACCCAAACATGATCTGAAGGAGGATGACACCAATAGGCATACTAAAGTGGACAAGAAAAGCCCAGAAGGTGTCAACCTTATACAAAGAACTCAAGCCATGGAGTAAAGCCAGGATCAGGATAGGAAAAACACACCAGTAGATTGTCCAATGCCAAATGATCAGCCCTTAAAACATACAAAAAAAGTATCATTATACAGCCTCAGCAGGTTATACTTAGAAACATATATGTATTTATGTAATCATATATGCATGCAATAACAATTAGTGAAAATTGACCATAATAAATTTGGAAGAGGGGGGATTATGTGGTAGGGTTTGGAAGGAGGAAGAGGAAGGTGAAAATGTAATGAATTATAAGCTCAAAAATAAATGAACTGTATTAAGTGGCCTATGAGATGATGCAGTAGTAGAGCTTGCTGCTAAGACTGATGACCTGAGTTCCATCCCTCGGACCTACATAGATGAAGGAAAGAATCAATCAACTCCTGAAAGTTTTTCCCTTACCTCCATGTGTATGCTGTCATTCTGGTCAAAAGTGTTTCTTCCCCACATATATAAGTAGTAAATGCATGCATTTTTTTTCAAAACTATATTAAGTATTGGCCAAAAGCCTTCCTTGGTTCAAAGATGTCACAATGGTAAACAACATTATATGCTAATTTTAAAAAAAGAATTAACACAACTATTTTTCCATCTCACAAAGAAGGACTCATAGCCATTCTGGGAATCCTTTGAGAAGTGCTGACCATGCTGAGGGATGGTGAATTTTGACTCAATTGGAAAGCTGGCTATAACCATTTGTGCTGCACTCAGAAGCTTACTGTAGCTGTAATCTAGAGATTTAAGGGAAAAAGAAGAATGTACTTAACAGTTTATATACATTTTTATTATACCAATATAAAACATTGAAAATAGGGTCATTTATTAAATAAAATAGAAATTATCCATGACCTCTCTTGCTAAATATCATCACAACATTATAAACAAGAGACACCTAGACCTCATTAGTGTGCATTCCATGCACATGTGATTTGTAATTAGCAGGCTGATAGGTTCTAAAGTTTATCTTTGTATACTTGACAAGCACCCTTCAGCATTTTATAGAGCTCTATCAGGGAATAGGGCTTCCATCAGAACTTATCAGATATTTGAGGGCAAGAGCACATTAATTCCAAATAGATACTAGTAAATTCATCTTACTTCTCACCAGGTAAATATATCTTTTAGGTTAAAGTACTCCAAGCTGGACTGCAATTTGTTAATAGATCTTATTTTAATACTGTAAAATAAGTTCCCGTTTTAAAACGCTTGTGATTTTAATACTTTAAAGTTTGAACTGGGTTCACTTCCTGGAATAGTAAGAATTGGTAAACCTTGAAGAACATGGATTTCAAAAGAGGTAGACATAAGTAGAAAAGAATTTATTAAATTTTATTAAAATGTCACACTACTGTAATGTAAAACAAAACAAGGGCTTAAATTATGACCTGATAATTTTGAACCTCAAAATTCTGATTTAAATAAAGCAGCTATATCTTAGAGTTTCACATGCTACTGTTTATCTATCATCTATCTATCTATCTATCTATCTATCTATCTATCTATCTATCTATCTGTCTGTCTGTCTGTCTGTCTGTCTGTCTATTTATTTATTTATTTATTTATTTATTTATTTATTTATTTATTTATTTATTTATTTATTTATTTATGTGTTTGAGTCAGAGTCTTGCTATGTAGCTCAGGCTGCCCTCAATCTTATGATCTTTCTGCCTTAGGCTTCCAAGTGTAGGAATTATGGTGCAATGCCTTCTCTCCTCTGTTGGTTTTCTTCTAATCATAAGCCAGTTTCACATTCCCTCACACACACTCTGAATTTTACAGTTTTTGGATTTGATGGGGCTGGAAAGGGCAAGAAAGGGGAGGAACCAACTGGACATTCAAAAATGAAAATGACCTGCACAAGTCCTATAGCCTCAAATGTGACAAGGATGAGGCTCAGCAGCTTGAATTTAGGGGAATGTCATCATCATCACCATCATCATCATCAACACCACCACCACACACACACACACACACACACACACACACACACACACGTCATTAAATCTGTTCTTTTCAGAGGGAGCACAGTCTTAGAACCATTCTTCTCTGAACATCTGCTCTCTTATGTGTAAGATGAAAATGAATTGCTATGATGAACTGATCAAAGCTGAGCATATAATAAAATAATCTAGAAACACTGTGGAACAATGAAGGCTTTGATGAGTGATGGAGCAACACAGGGAGATGGGCCTGACAGGTGGCCCCTGGATCTGGAAATGGCTGATTACCATCCTAACACTGCACATGTCTATGTGGTATGTTTTCTTTATGCTTTATATTAACTGTACCAGATAATGGCTTTAATTGTGGAATTTTTATAATTATCTATATGCTTATTTTGATCACATATTCCCTAACACAACACACATTACCCTCTCCTTTACTATCCCATTTGTTCTGTTCCTATCATAAAATTCTCCTGTCTGTTTTCAAATCATTTATTTTACATCCTACATACAAAAGAAAATGTGAAATATTTGCTTTTTGAGTCTAGTTATTGTGCTTAACACGATGATTTCTGTTCCATCCACTTTCCTAAAATATAGACATTTTCACACACACACACACACACACACACACACACACACACACACACACCTCTGTTTATTCATTAATGAGTGCTTGGGCTGATTTATAACTTTTTTTTTGCGTAATACCTCAATGTGCAGGTATTTCTGTCATTTGCTGACTTTGATCTCTTTGACTGTGCAACACGAATGGTATTGATGGTTGATTTTGTTTTTGTTTTGTTTTGTTTTTTTAGGAAACTGCAAAGTGATTCCTAGTGGATGCCCCATTTTCTATCTTGATTAGCAGCGTGCAAGGGTTCCTTTCTCACCAGCACCAGTTGGACTTGTTTTCTTGTGGTATCTGTTGTGACCCGGGTGAGATACAATCTCAGTGTGGATTTAACTTGTATTCCCTGACGGCTAAAAATGCTGTCAATATACACTCAGTGAGCACTTACCAGGTGCATGTCCTGGAATTAGAGCTCCGAAACCATCCTCAGTTCTTAACTGTCTCGTCTACTGGAAAGAAACGCAAGGACACTGATTAAATGGACCCGCTATGAAGAAAAATACAGTGCACTTAGAAGAAGGCTTGGGAGCTGGACATGCATGCAGCCCTATTCCCCCAGGAAACTGCTTCAATTTTTCCTTTTTAGTGAATAAATTCTGACCCCTAGAACAAGACTAAAGAAGAGCATAGGTTTAAACACCATGCTTAAATATAAATAAGTTTAATATTTCACTTAATTCAATTCAAAATCTATCTTAAAGACTCCTTATGAATATTTTTAGATACTTAAGTAGGTGTATTTCAAATGGGCTGAACTGTGATCAACTAAAATAAAAAGTACAATTTATACTTGTAAGTAGGTATATCATATGTATGAATAATAGATACATGTTTAAAGTACTTTCATGTTTTTATTCTAGTACAGTTATATAAGTAATAACTAGAAAAACCTTGGTATAGCCCAAAGAATTTTATTTAATGAGTGATAATAGGTTGAAGCCTACAGACTGAAGATGGTAGAGATGATAGTGAGTGACTTCTAAGGGTGTGCATGGTGTAAGGGTTTCCTGATGAGCATCTGAGACGGCAAACTGTTCCTTAGTCACTCTTACTCACAGTATTTGACATTGAGTAGGTTCTTAATGAATGTGTTTAAGTTAATGAGCCCAGAGAAGACAATGGCGTTACTCGTGAATGACCCTTCAGTGTGCCCTTTTATTTTTGATTCCATCAGAGAAGACATGGGCAACGATGTTTGGAATCCTGCATACCTCCTGCTCATGGAAGGTACTGTGATGTTAACTCTGGCAAAGATGTTTTCTCAACATATTAGTGCAGCTGCTCTCTATCTCCTGGATGGAGTGTAGTATGATATTTCATCTGTGTTCTGACAAATAAAGCTTGCCTGGAGATCAGATGGCAGAGCTAGCCACCAGTTAACCATAGAGGCCAGGCAGTGGTGGGGCATAACTTTAATCCCAGCACTAGGGAGGTGGAGACAGGAATATAAGGAGGGCGGAGACAGGATCTCCACTCCTCATTCAATCTAAGAGTTCGTGGAGGTAAGAACTCTCTAGTAGTTGCTGCTCTGCTTCTTTGATCTTCAGGCAAGTTTTATTTGTCAGAATACAAACAAAATATCACACAACAATGGAGCAATTGAAGAAATTCACAGTTAGGATATTTCTTTATGAACATATTTTCTATATTACTGACAAGGACAAGCTGCCTCTCTTTGGAGTTTCCTTTTCCTGGAAGGGAGACACAGTGACTCATTTGTCTCATTTGGAAAGTGACTAAGATGATGTCTGGTACACAGTGGGTTCTCATATTGAGATGACATAACTTTGTTTTAAATTCAGTTCCACTTTCCCATCAAATCAGGGCTGTTAAATTGTGAACATATTTTTTGCTTTCCCGCTTCATAAAATTTGAGCTGCAATCCAGATGGTACTTCCCACAGAAACATATGGACAGACCGTTTACAAGGAGGACTCTTTCAGGACCCATCCCCACTTAGCTCACCAACATTCTTCATGATCCTTGCTGGGAAGTCTGAACACATCTCAATCATGGGGGCAAATATCTGAGAAAAGTTTATGTAAACTGCTTCATCGAAGGACATGACTTTTCATGATGAGGGGTGGGATGATGTATGGTGTTGTGAAGTGTGGTGGGATGCAGTGAGAAATTCCTCTATCTACAAGTGTACAGCATAGACTTGGTATGAATATGAAATATGGTCTTGGACCACATAATTTTGCTTTTTATTTATTTAATATTTTATTTTATATCTATGCTTGTTCTACTCCATGTCCATGGAAGACATTGATAAATACACAGAAGGCCATGCCTTTTACTACTGGGTAAAGTATATATAAAGATTATGTGTATATTCAATGGGTACTGCAGTATGTGTTAAAAGTAGGCTGAAATACAGACATATGTGAAACACAAAGAGAACAAATGGTTAGAAGTCAGTGAAAGAAGGCTAGAATGGCCCTTATATAATGAGTTATGTTCTCTAAGGGAAACAGATGGTTACTTTTACACTGCTTCTTCTATGGCTTCATGATGCCATCATCTATTAAAAAACATTGGTTCTGCTTGATTCTGTGAAGTTGTTTCCACAAAGAGTATCACTTGAATCAGTGTCCGAGTAAATGAGATATTCTTCACCTCTGTGGGTGGGAGCCATACAAGCTACGAGGGATGAGAGAATGAAGTAGTAGAAGCAGAACACACACACACTTTCTCTGCTTGAGATCTCCCTTACCCTTAGACCTCAGAGCTCTAGTCTGGGGACTTTGACTCAAGCATTTCACCCATCTTCCAATCCCATTCCCACTCAAGATCAAAGATCATAGGACCCTGAGAAGCCAAAATTGTATCCATTACTTCTAATACCTTTTATATCTATCCATTCATGCCCCCAACCATATGTTTATAAGGAGAATATTAACAAATAGAAAAACTTAATTTCCTATGTGAAAACCTTATTTTGACCCTCTCAGCCTCAGTTTCCTCATTTGTGAAAGCTAAGATAATGTCACACGCATGTATTGTGATGGAAATTGATGCTTGTGATTTAAAACTGACCAAAGTATATGGCACATTGAATATTTAGAGATTGGAGAGGCTACACACACATACACACACACACACACACACACACACACACACACACACACGCACACGCACACGCACATGCACACATGCATGCATGCACACACAAACACACTTATGCATGCATGCATACATATAGTGATTGACTTCTGATTTGAAACATGACTAGCAAAGAAGAAAACAAGTAGGTCACTGTTCACTGCTGAAGAACAGAAGAAAAAAGACAGTTCATAAAAACAGCATATCTTATGAGTAATAAATAATCTACTTATTAAATTAAGATATCTTATTCAGAGTGAAGACTGAGAAGAGAAAACACAATGAACTTTACGGGCAACATCATGGAGGGAAACTTTGTGTTCCATGGTTCAGGTTCATCCCAGGCTAGTGGATCAGCAGGAGTAGGTATGTGCTATTGCATCCCATAATATACTTAATAGAGTTCACTATTCCTCCCCATGTTGCCAAAGATAAACACATTTCAGTTGATTAGATACTGTCACCATACTCAGGAGTGTGTGTCTTAATGCCTGTAAGAAATTCAACATTCATTACATAAAAATGCACTTGACCTATCTGTCAACAAGTCATCTTTAACAGAGCAGGAGCAGGTTTATCTTGGTGGTTTTTGCCACACTATCAGAGTGACTGGGAATAGAGACCTGATGACAGAGGTGGGTTCATCCTGATCTGTTTGACTCTAACACTGGCAGTTCTGTTTTACATGGTGCGAATCCTCCACAGTGTCAGGTGCACACACAGCAATCAGCAAGTGAGGTTTTCATGAGCTAACAGTGAATATTTCAATGCATCTTTTCAGTATATCCCCACCTTTCCTATCACCCGCTGCTTCTGCACTCTCTGAAATCCCTGGCGGTTTCCTTTCCTTTTGAACCACAGGCTGCTGGAGCTAAGGGAGCTATTTATAATCCCTAAAGTTACTGTGGCACTGTCTCAGAATTGTGTTTATGACTGACTCACATGTTTTGCCCATGCAACACACACACACACACACACACACACACACAAATGTGTACCAAACTACTTATCCTACTCCCTTTAATCTGATGACTTGTGCCTGTTGGAGGTTTAAATCACACTTGCATGATCCGACAAGATGGAATCAGGAAAAAGATATTTAAAATAAACATTGAGCATTTTGGTGGCTTAAAATACATCACAGCTTTTATTTACTTTCTGTTTTAAACAGAAGCTGAAGACCATATAGTCAGGAAATTCTGTTACATTTTCAGCACTATGCCAAGTACATCGCACACAATTTAATCCTCACAGTTACATCAGTAGCATTAATTCTATGTTTGTGGTGATAAAACACACATTCTGAGAGCTTCGGTAACTTGTCTATTACCTTGCAGCCATTAAGAAGAAAACCTGGGATTCGTTTATATGTTTCCCTGCCTCCAAAATCCTGTACAGATACAACCTTTTATTTAATTTCCTGCACTGAGAAAGCCTGCTTATTCTTCTATAAATTTCTAGAATGGGCTGAGGTGCTGGGGTATTGTTCAGCCTGAACATGCAGAGGGAAAAAAATCACTTCAATGTGAGGACCATGAAAATCATCTGTTACTTCAGTCATCTGGAAGTGCATCTACCTCACCTGACAGCATTTTGCAAGGATGCTGGGAACATCAATAGGTTAGTGAGGCTGAACTCTTAGGGGATGCACAACCTTATGTTTCTGAGCAGTTAACTCATTAAAATTCACAAAGAAAGACCTTATGGTGCCATCATTTTATCCAGCTAACATCATCAGTATGGCTCAAGTGCTGTGACTTTCTACAGTCACTCCAGCAGCAGTGAGCATATGGTTTGACTTCTCTGTGAAGCCTCGGGGCATCCAACAGTACCTTTCATGGATAATGGATAAAGGCTGTCATACCAGTAGGTAACGTCTGTTCCATCAGTACTCCCTTCATGCAGAGAATTTGGAGGCAATTTCAGGAGTTATGAACTGACCCAGGTCTATTCTGTCAACACTAAATCCTCAGGAACCATCAGGAAAAGTGCTTCCTGCTTTTCCAATATTTTCATTTCCTCGGTGTTAGCTTGGGCTCCTTAAAGACTATTGGCAGTAAAGTCACACATTGTAACATCCAAATTTCTAAAGTGTGGCTATGGTTGTCTTTATTTCTTCTTTTTTATAACTTCTCTACTGCTCCTGGAAAATATGTTTTAGTTATAATATATTCAAGGAATTGTTGCAAGGACTCTTTGAGAGTATACTCAAAGGTGTAATTAATTGAAGATGGCCTTGTACATTATTTCCTAGGATCTCTGAAATGCTTGAAGTATACCTGGCATCACTATTTTTGGATTCAATATTTCTAGCAATTAATACTATTTCATCCCTCTTATAGTTATTTCAAATCTGTAGCACATATCCATTATATAAAGGAGGCCCACTCCCCACTGAGAACTCACCTAGTACTGAGAAGGAAAAAGTGAGACCTGCAGAGTGGCAAAGTTTCTGTGTAAATTCCCAGAATGTCCGGGGAAGTGGCTGCACAGCAGAGCAAGTGAGAAGGTGGAGTTTGGAGGACTCGAAGAGTTCTCATCTTGCTGCTATTATGGTCCCCTACCTCAGGACAGTTTCTGTTCACTGTTCTGGTCTCCACCCATTTTTTTCTCAGTAGATGTGTATGAGTACATGTTGCTGTAATATAACCTATTTTATTTCCCAAATTATGCTTTACTGTTAAGGTTTTTATAGTCCAGTCTTTCTCAACCTTCTTAATGCTGTGGCCCTTTAATACATTACCTCATATTGTGGTGATCCCCAATCATAAAATTCTTTCACAGCTACTTCATAACTGTAATTTTACTACTATTATTAATTATAATGTGAATATCTGATATGCAGAATATCTGATATGTGACCCATAGGTTGAAAACCCATCCATTTAATCATTATTCCAATCCTTCCAACTCTGTTTCTGACATCCATTCTACCCCATTCTCACGACCTCTACAGATTAAAACCCCAGTCAAAGGCAGTGTCTTCCTGTGACCTGAGCCAACAGAGCCTGGTAACTGGCCCTTGTGTCTTCATTCGTCCCTCCTCCAGTATATTCCTCACTTTTATCTTCATCCCATTCTACAACTGGAGGAAGATATGAACTTGTGCATCCATATCTGATGGGAATGGCAGAAATCAGAAGACCAGCCCAGCTTCCTGACAAAGATCCAGCAAAGCTGAGCCCCATGATGACTGCTGTGCCAGCTTTGGTTTCCATCTCCACCTGTTGCATACTTGGGGGACTTTAATATTTGTACAATTTGGGGATATTGGATTGATGGGAAATTTTTTATGAATCATTTATGCCTTCTCCCAGAAGTATTACTTCTAAGCTTCCCCAGGAAAGTCCTGAACATACCACCCCTCCTACTTTAAGGGAAAAATCTTTATCTACTTGACAGTCTTCCTTATGCCTTGGAGGTTGTGTCACACATAAAAAAAAAAAAAAGCCAGGGGTCTCTTTATGAGGTTATGAGACATTCTTGAAACTTCTGTCCCTGCACTTACTCAGGAACAAGATAATCAAAACAAAGTAAACTTAAAAAGGTCAACTCGGGAGGCAGAGGCAGGCGGATCTCTGTGAGTTTGAGGCCAGCCTGGTCTCCAAAGCGAGTTCCAGGAAAGGCGCAAAGCTACACAGAGAAACCCTGTCTCCAAAAAGCAAAAGAAAAAAAAAAAAAGGTCAACAAGATTCAGTGAGCTAGAGGAGTTGGCCACAGATCAGATTGCAAGCTTCTTCCCACTGTATGCTCAGGCAATTATATGGCATATACAGCAACAACGTTAGATTAGCTAAAGTTACCTCTTCCCTACATAGAGACTTACACTGATAAGCAAAGAATGGAGTGGAAAGATGATAAAAGAATAAGATGTCAAGACCCCCCCTTTCTTAAAAAAGTTAGCACATGAAGAGTCACTGTGATGTCATTTGACTAAAGAACAACAGAATGCCAGGTTTGGACATAAACAAATTCTATAAAGATATAAAACATAAACATTGTATTATGCAAGAATTTGGATAATAACTGCAGCAGCTTTGGCCTGATGACTTTTCTTGGGCACCCTGACCACTAAGAGTTAATAGTACAGTGCTTGGGACACGGCAATCTGTCTGGGCTGGCTTGGAAAGTTTGGTTTGTTCAAGCATCCTTGAAGCAACCAGAGCTACCAGCCTGAGAACAAGCTGTCATATGCCTCTAGATTCTTAAAAATTGGGTTATGGGATTAATGAGTAAAAATGATAACTCCATTTATCAATGATGTCAAAACGAGGGAAAATGATTGGGAAATGTAGACAAATTTCTAAATGGAGTTGGTGAGGTAAGGTTGGCTGGTGACTTTTTCTATTTTCCTGATCTCTCTAAGGCTTTTACCTCTATATTTGGCTCTGTGTTTTTTATTTATTAAGACCATTTCGAAATTCATCTACAATTGGCATACCAACTTGGGGCTCTCGAATTTCCATAAGGCCTAAAAGAGTTTAAAAAGGGCTTCTAAACACAGAATAAAGGAACCAAAAACAGCTTTCTACTTCATGTCTCATTCTGGCTGAGACATAGAGATGCCAAATACAGAGAAGCCGTGGTGTGTGGACTTGAGCTACAGCATGGCAGATTCCTGCCGAGTTACACAGAGGTTTCTCCAAGCTGTGCTGTGCACTGCATGGTGGATTTAGCTTTTGCTAGTACAGAAAAAAAGAGAAAGAAAGAAAAGAAAAAAAGAAAGAAAGAAATGGTTTCTGAGCTACAGGCTGCTGGATGGAGGCATGGGCCTATTGTTTTCCAGAGTCAGTGGCGAGCATGACTTCCCCAGAGCTGGTGGTAAACTTACCGCCACCATATTGGGTGGCTGAAGTGGGCGGAGTCAGCAGCCAAGGCTTCTGCTTCAGTACTAGCCATTGAAGTTTAAAGCAATAAATTCACAATAAGGCAGATTCAGATAGAATAAGATTTTAAATGGTTTACAGTGTGTATAAAAATGTACATAGGCTTGGAAGAGAGAAGAATATAGACAGTTATATAAAGAAATAGTTTTAAAAATAAAGTGTTTAAAGAGACAGTAAAGGTAATATAAAAAATAAGCCACATAAGAATGGATATTACATGGAGAATCTGGATTATGTTGCTTTTGGGATTTTTAACAACAGAAAGACATTTGATTGTACAGTCTGCTGAGTTAAATCAGTATATATATTTTAAAGGTATCTTGCCTTCAGAATTTATGTCTAAGGATATGTTGCTTTGGAAAAGAGGTTCTGTTTTTGTTTCCACAGAAGATGAGAACTTGTGGATTGCTTCCAGGCTAATATGGTTTGAACAGCAAGACCCCCTGAAAGGTCTCTGATGACACCATGGCCCAGATGATCCAACATCCAAAACCAGCTTCAAGGCAACTGGCTCAGAGAATACAGCATCACAGTCTACTCCAGTCAGGACTTGACCATAATTCTTAATTTTCTCAGGATTCTCATTAGATTGCCAGCACCTTCATCCAACAGAAAATAGTATGAGAAGCTATGACCAAATTCCCAAAATATTGTTTATGAATTTTTAATTTTATTTAAAGGGAGTTGATTATAAATGCAATCTCTTTCTAAAAAAGAAAAGGGGGTAGTATAGATACGATAGGATAAAAGTGTAGATTGTTGAACCTATTTTTAAAGAGAAACAGCTTGTTTAAAAGTGTTTTGTATTGCTATGGATTTTAATTTATTGATACAAATTTGAAGTTAATTTTGTTATACTATATGTATATTTCTACTCTTTAAGGTATTATGTTTATGTAACTCATTTAAATTGTTTTAAATTAAGTTTAAATGGATAATTAAGAAATACAGACTAATAGTTAGTCTTCTATGATAGTCAAACTTATAGTTATGTTAGTTAAGTTTTCTAGGTATACATAAATGTATTTCAATTAGGTAGGCAGTCTTCAAACACTTCAAAGACCTACAGAATATGGCATTTAAAATATTTTTAAAACTTAGACTTTCTGGACATTGAGACAGGTCTGCTCCTGGCAGCACCAATCCATACTTCAGAGAAGATAATGGGCATGAAAGAAACTCATTATGGAGTTTGCTTTCTTTGTGGCAAAAGTTAACCACTGGGCAAAAAAAGTGCCCTTGTGTCAAGTGCTTGACAGTATGTTGTATAAAATGGACATGCCGAACACATAGGAAGGTGACTACTGAACTTTGCAAGATGAGATGGTTCTCCAGGCTCCTGCTTCACAGAAGAGACTGTCAGATATTCTACTGCACACAGAGAAAAACGACTGAGAGACTCTAAGCCTATAGGCTAAAGATGGATGCCCCAATTTTGCAGAGGAACTTTGGGTAACTGTCCAGGTAGCCAGCTGTCTCTGTCATTTCCAGAATTTTGGAAGTTTCTTACAATGCATTTCCTGTTTACTTAGGTAGTATTATATCCTTCTGGGGTCTTTGATGTAGTTAAAGACTAGATAGTTATAATTTTGCTTAGTTATGATAAAAGGTAAATTAGATATGGAACTTTAAACTCACAAATATAGGATAGATAGAATATTTTCTTTAATTTTGCCAAATACAAATAGACTAGATATTGTAACTGTGATTCGTGCTTGATAACTGTTTTGTTGTATGTAATTTTACTATGTTAAAGTTAAAACCTTCCTTTTTGATTAGACAGAAAGGGGATGCTGTGGAATGTCGTTCTGTATGCTGTGAATGTGTATTGCTCTGATTACTTGACAAATAAAATGTTGATTGGCCAGTAGCCAGGTAGGAAGTATAGGCAGGATAAGCAGACAAGGAGAATTCTGGGAAGAGGAAGACTGAGTCAGGAGTCACCAGCCAGAAATAGAGGAAGCAAGATGTGAAGGCAGAACTGAGAAAAAGTACCAAGCCATGTGGCTAAACATAGATAAGAATTATGGGTTAATTTAAGTGTAAGAGCTAGTCAGTAATAAGCCTGAGCTAATTGGCGAGCAGTTATAAATAATAATAAGCCTCTGTGTGTTTACTTGGGAGACACGAGTGGAGAGATTTGTTACAACCACTGGCTGGGCAGGACACAGAAAAACTCCAACTACAGGGAAAACTGTCATAGTTTATTAATGATGACTAAAAGATGAGCAAGAGGAAGTGAAACACATGTCTACTACCCAAAATAGTATGATCTATGCTTTGGAACAACATGAGTCTATCTCCGCTTACTGAATAAATAAAGAAGCACTCTGGCTGCTAGTCAATCAGGCTGCAAGATTCTTCCCACCACCATGCCTGGCTCATTCCTTCACCTGCTGACTCCTTACCTCCTCTCTGGGACCTGTCCACTGCTGGGGATGGCTCCCAGCAATAAAGAGAGAGTTTTTAAAATAAAAATAACTAAGATATATATTTGAAAGTGTTCAATACCCTTTGTAATTAGAGAAATGCTAATGAATCTCTTTAGATTAAAACTGTATCATGTAAGTCCTTTGCCTAAAACAGGCTTTAGGCTCTAAAGCTTTTTGGCTTACATTTAACTTCCATGCTTTAATGGTGGTTATGACATGTTCCACCACCAGTCTCAGCCTATTGTTTCTGTCTTGTCTCTATCCACCTCCTGCCATGACCATCCTGCTCTACAAATTTTTTAATCCTTCTCCAGTACTCCAAATGCATATCAATCTCAGGCCATTTGACTTCCTTTTCCTTACACCTCAAATCCCCTTGCCCAGGGGATGTTCCACTAAGTCCCAGAGAGCTCCTTTTGGGATTGTAGTTAACAGATCTCATTCCCACCCTCAATCTTTGTCCAATCCCCCTGGGGTGACTCCTCATTCAAATATGACTACTTGCTGTCTTAGAACCAGTCCAATTCTCCTGTCATCTGACATCCATGAAGGAGGTAAGAGATGTGGTAATCCATACAGGAAACAGAAAGATACCATGAAAATCCATCAGAACTGCAGCCTCCACAGCTTTGGGGAGAGCAGCTAGAGATACTTCTGAAGTTCAGCTCAGTGAAGACCACAGCTGCATTGAGATTTCTCTGACACTCCAGGACAATTTGTGAGTCCCAGGGTCATGATGGTGTTTCATATCCATTGACTCTGTACAACGACCACCCCTACTTTTAAAAATGAGGAATTTTCCACATTTACTCGATTCCTCCTCCTAATTCATCCACTTAAATAATTTAGAGGAAGCTTTTCTTTAAGACACCTGTTCTTCCATGAATAATGCCTGGCCAGGACTACAGAGAATCAGGGATTCTGAGAGATAAGTACCTCCCTCCAACTGAGAGAGGGAACAGCCACTGGGGATGGGGGATGTGGCAGTACAGCTCTTGCCAACTCATTCCATCATAGCCATTTCTTTTGATTGTGTGCCTATTCACTTTACAATTACATGACAAAAAGAATGGCCTCCTAACCAAGCTACCATCAAATATCAACTTATCACCAAGTAATAAAAAGCGGTACTTTGCTGAGAATTGAAGGTGAACACCCGTCCAGAGACTTTTGTGTTTGAACATTCATCTCTAGTTGGCGGCATCATTTGGGAAGATTGTGGAACCTTTTGGAGGCAGAGCCTCAGTGGAAGAAGTGAGATACTGGGCCTTGATATCCTTCCCCACCTCTGGTTTGCTTTCTGCTTCCTGACTGTGATGCAGAGTGTCTGGCAGACTCAAGGTTCTGTCACCATGCCTCCTTTACATGGTGGTTTATATGTCCTTGAATTGTAATAAAAGTATAACTTTCACCTTGAAGCTTCTTCTGGGCAGGTACTTGTCATGTCAACAAGAAAAGTATCTAATACCTGTCATATCTTCTTGTTAGAGTAATCTTTAAAAGCAATACACAACTAACTGCAATTTATTGTAATATTTTGTTTATTCTGAATCACTACTCAGCTGAGATTCATTCTGGATGAGGACTGAGAGGTTTCCAGTCTGAGGAAACAGGATCAGCTGAGAAACTGGCAAGGTGAGGTGGCTGTGGTTTGTTCTGCTTCTGTGATCTTCCAGCATTCATCCCAAAACCCGGCTTCAGGTGTGATCTTATTAATAAGACATTCTAAGATTTCTGCTACACATTACCTTCAAGTTTTGGGTGTTTCTTAAAGTAGTTATTTTAGGACATGGATCGTGGGTATGTGCGTAGGGCTGTGACAAAGAGTGAAGCATTGACATCATTCTGAGGCAGATCTACAATTAGATGCATCTTACCTTTCAGACTATTTTAATAATAGGCTAATGTAACAGATTTCAGGTTTAGAACATCAAGTTGATTCAAGACTTTTTGATGTCAGTTAAGTTGAGAGAGATTGTCCTAATGGCATGAGGCTAACTGTCTACTCACTGAAAGTTCACCAGCTAAGGCTGTGTGTTACTAGAATCTGACTATAAATAATACAATAGAAGACTGGACTTCAGTTAGTCAACCACGTTTGCCATGCCGGGGCTCACAGAAAATAACTACTCAGCACATCCAGAAAGCTCCCAAAGCCCTCCCTGACTCAGCAAGGGTCATGACATGTCCTGGATGTGAGGGGAAAGAGGAACTCTTCAGCTTCTTCATCACAGAGCATCAGGAACACAGGAAGGCAGTTCTAAATATCAGAGTCCATTCACTCCAAATACAACACAGGGAGGATTATGTAAAAGATATTGTGTTACTGCCAACTACCAATTTTAGGGTCATTATTTTACATTTTAATTCATGTAATTAAATTATAATTTAATGCACTCCTCTGTTGTTGTTATGTTTGAAAAGGACTGTCTTACTATATTTCAAGAATGTTTTAAATAATAAATAATGGCACACAAAGTTTTTATTTAAATTAAGAAAAATGTATTTTTTTAGTTTAATAATCCTTTGAGTGGCCCCAATAGTTATAAATGTGTCATCAGCCATTATCTTGTTTGAGGGGTGGAGTGATGGATTCCTTTGCTGTGATTGGGTGGA
This sequence comes from Peromyscus eremicus, assembly GCF_949786415.1. Lineage (NCBI taxonomy): Eukaryota > Metazoa > Chordata > Mammalia > Rodentia > Cricetidae > Peromyscus > Peromyscus eremicus. The sequence continues at coordinate 13,605,285 of NC_081422.1, forward strand.
GGGTGTGTACTGTTGGCGTAAGTGACTCTGGGAAGAATGAGGCAGCATATCCTTGTGTCTTCCCAGATAAACCCAGGAAAGCCGCCAAGGGAACAACCTAAGAGCGCTCAAAGTTCTGTCCATCCCAGCTCAGATATGGGAAGTTTCCCTGTTCCATAATGGCCATGTACAATAACAGTAATGAACAATGTATCCTGAAGGATAGTTGTGAGAATTAGAAAAGGCGTAACATATAATGTACTTAGAAAAACAACTGGAAATGTGTGTATTTCCTGAGGCACTCAAACCATTTCCACTTTGAAGTAGATAAAATGTACTAGTCATGGCCACATAGATCTCACTCAGTGAATGGTACATTAGAATTTTAACTTGGCCAGTTGTGGTGGCGCATGTCGGTAGGATTTGCTGAAGGAAGCGGAGGCAGGAGGATCACGAGTTCGAGGCCAGCCTGGGCTACACATTTTTGGGCTGGAGAGATGGCTCAGCGGTTAAGAGCACTGGCTGTTCTTCCAGAGGTCCTGAGTTCAATTTCCAGCAACCACATGGTGGCTCACAACCATCCGTAGTGAGATCTGGCGCCCTCTTCTGGCATGCAGGCAGAACACTGTATACATAATAAATAAATAAATAAACCTTTAAAAAAAGAAGAATTTTAACTTGTCAGCTAACACCCATGTACGGTGGATTCCATGATAGCCAGGTTCTCATATATATACATATACATACATATGCATAAATATATAATGGACTTAAACATTTTTCATTTATTAAAAGAAGTAACATCATATTGAACACAAATAAAAGTTACTTATTAGTCTCTGTATTGGATTCAGTCATTTTATTACTTCTGGAATTTAAAAGAAATATTTAAAGACACGTTTAAATATACATTGTCTCATAGGAAAATTCTGGCCCTGCAAAGAAACATGAACAGACTAAGAAAAACCTCACCTGGGACACTGTTTGTCTTGGAAGCATAAGGACCTGAGTACTATACCCAGAAATCACATAAGACAAAACAAAAACAAGCAGAATACAAAACAACAACAACAAAACCAAATGAAAGCAAAAATAAACAAACAAACAAAAAGAATGGTGACCAGCATTTGTTATTCCAGCACTGGGGGAAGGAACCACATGAATCTCAGAGCCCAGCTGGCTAGCCAGGCAAGCTAACTTGGTGAGAGCCAAGGCAGTGAGAAATGAGAGACATGAAGACATGGATGTAGGCTGAAAATCAATACCCAAGGTTTTTCACTGGCCTCAATGTGCAATTGCACACATGGGCATACACATATGAAAACACACACACACACACACACACACACACACACACACAGATGTGAAATAATACATTACCTTTTAATTCTCCAGCTACAGACAAGGTTGTTGTCTGAAGCCAAATAGTGTAAAGGTCAAGAATTCCTCTCTGCTCATACATCTTCCTTGTCTTTAAGTCATGGTAAGGCTGGCTGTCATCACCACAGAGGTGTTTATTTAGTTTATAAGCTGTCTGTTTACTGGACATTAAGAATAAGTAAATATATCATATAGAACTGATAGAAGCAATACTTATTAATAAAGAGAACAACTTCAGGTGTACAGAGGTCAAACATGGGAAGCAATGACACACGACACTTTGAAAAGAAAGGACAAATCTCAGGTTCACTGCAACTCTGCCGCTTTGTTTTTGTTTTGTTCCCTTGTCTTGCTTTTTATGGTGGTGCATTCAGTGTCTTTTTCTCCTGCGGACTGTCTTGAGAAATTATTTCATGCTTTACCTAAGTCTCCTCGAAGCTTTCCAAATGCATATGTGTTTGCTGGCTTCTGACTGCTTAAGAAAATGTTCAAAACAAGCAAAATCAATGGCTTCTTACTTGCTATGAAGAAACCACGAATGATGTGGCTGTAAAGTCGTGTCTCAGCACAGCTGTGCTAACAGATTGCTGATCGCAGTGACCTTTCTCATCAGAGCAGCTCAAAGCCTTCTTTCCAACTTTGCTTTTAATTTAATTATCATTTGAAGGGAGGAAAATCCTTTTATGCATCACTGAGAAAGAGCCTATATCTTGGGCCTGAAATGACGTGACAATGAGCTTGCCTATTGCAATACATGAGAACTGTGTGATAAAAGCCAAACTTTGTTCCAGATGAGAGAAGCATTTAGTTTAAGAATAATTGGGTTGTTCTTCAAATAACACAGAAGTGGGTAGAATGAAATAAGAAAGCAAAGGTTCCCTGTGAATCTGAGATCCTACATGGGAGAACAAAATTCTTAGAGACGATGTAAATACTGTTTTCACTCCAGTGTGAATCATTTTATTTTGTTTTCCCATGTGAAGCAGAACAGAAAGTATCTCATGGGCTTTATTCTAATACTATTGAAATAGCAGGTGTCAGGCATGAATACCACAGTAAGGTAAAGCAATCTGTGATCAAGAGATGAATAGAGGTGATGTATTCAAACTAGAATTTACCCTACTGGACCAGAGCCCCCAAGGTCAATGACATTCTGCCTGTGCACTATTGCTGTACTGCCTGTGGCTTGGTTGATGATTGGGACTCTGTCCGTGTCAGTAGCCGAGAACATCGGCCATTGATTTATATCTATGTGATTCCACCTCTGAATGAGACATTATTTTCAGGCTGTCTTGAGTTGTGTCTACCTTCTGTTCTACTTTCTAATCTTCCTTTGCTTTTGCTTCTGACCTCCAGTCTCCCTCTATCTGTCTAGCTTTATATTAACTACATCTAGGCCACTTTAAAACAATATTACTGAGTTTGGTTATCACTTACTGTTAATGTGCGGTGCAGCACCTGCCTACTCCCTGGGAAACAAATGAGGACATATTCTCTCTTTCTTTCCCATTTTATATTTTGTTTTTTTAATCTATGTGTATATGCATGTGAATATGTGCGTATGTTTGCATCCATTTCAAACACAGAAGGTACATTTTTTTCTAAACTGGTAAAAATAAACCTTAAAATATGTGAATATAATTTAGTCTGCTACCTCAGATGGATTGGTATACTTGGATCCACTAAAGTTTTGATAACCTGTATGTTAATATCACTATAATGTAAATGTCTTTTTGAATGACACTTCACACTGTATAATGCTAATGTTGTTAACACAAGAATGCAAGCCAATGAATATAGAAAGTGCAGCTATTCACATCTGAAATGCTTAAATATATGTATGTTGAATTTCCTGGAAAAATTACAAAGTATAAATGATTTTAATTAAAAACAAACATGCTTTTGCGAAATTAATTACACAGTGTATCTAGATTTAGAAATTATATGGTGAAGTAAGGTTGTGAACATAGCTATTAGAATTTCGTTGGGGAAATTTAGCCTTCCTGAAACCTTCCTATTTCTTGTATCAAACTGTATTAAAGAACTGATTCATGTTTTGTTTTTTTACCAGATGTTTTTGTTACAATTGCCCTGGATAGTCACATATAAAAATGTAATTTTCCGTAAGAGCTGTGTGATGATGAAATACTGCATGTTTTCACTGAGAAATTTAAAAAGAAAAAAGTTCAAAAGCATGTCTCTAAATGGGTGTGGAACACATAGATCATGTAGTCATAGAAGGTGGTCAAAATGCTTCCATGTCTGTACCCTTCCATAAGACATGCCATCCTAGGTCTCTTTCCCTGCCCTCGCAGGCAAGAGATTGCACCATCAAAATGAGAACCCTGCAGGGTGAATTGTTGTAACTTCCTTTTTTCATTTTTAAAAGGTAATTGTTTAGTTGTTGCAGTGGTAGTTTTAAGTATAATCTGAGAGCAAAAGTCTCACAATCCCTCCAGTTGACAATCTAGATAGAAATATGAAAACAAAATACCAAACACCTGTAGTATAAATGTGATTTTCTATAATCTAATGTGAATATGACTGCAAAAATGAGGATAATTGGCCAATTTTTAAAATTTATACTATGTTTTCTTCCAAAGCATATGAGAAATAATTAAATATGATTGTATTTGTATAATCAGAGTATGCACACAGGTTAGTATGAATAAATCACAGTGCTTCTGAAATCAACATGCAAAATAAAGTTACCCTATATTATTTTATGAAAGATATTACACAGATTCGAAATTATGATGTCACATATAGGATCTTTAAAAAAATCTTCTTTGATAATTTTTCTGTTCTATAGTAATTAGATCAAACTTGGCAATTACACCAAGTACAACTATTATTCAGAAAAATGGATCACATTTTCAGTTTCAGGCCCCCCTTTGCTCTAAAGCTTTTGAGAAACAGTAGTGAATATAAAATTGTTTGTGAGTAAAGGAACTGTAAGATACCAATGTGGGTCTTCTTGAGAGCGATGCCCCATCCCCAAATACTATGAGTTAAAACAGAACTATGGTTAGATACCTAAGAATGCAGATGATGGATGTCTCTGCCAAGACACAGCACACACGTGCACTGCCCTTTTATTTATGATGTCTGAATTTAGTTAATATACTCTATATCAATTTAATTAAATAAGGGTACTCTATCTCAAACCATAGAGAGATGACGTATTTAACAAGAGATATTTGAGTCTATTCCATGCTTCTCATGAGCCCCTTTTTTTGATAAACATTGTGAGTTTCTTTAGCCCTTTCCTCAAGAGCATGACTATACAGTTCTTTCAGTATAATAGCGTTATAAATAAATCCTTACTTGATACTGTCCCTCCTTAGATGTGGTGACAAAACCCTTGTCACAGTAAAGGTGTGAAACACCAGGCAGTGTGATCCTATCACCTCACCTTTTGCTATTCAGAAACACACCCACATTTTCTCCCTCTGAATTCTTTACACAGGGTTGATGTGTTGGGTACTAAAGTTTCCTGAAGCAGCTTACTCAATATTGCGGGTGATATTCTAAAGAATATACATCTCCAAACATCACTTACACCCAGAATATAGTAATAAAAAAACTCTGTCTAGGGTGTGCTGCAGAGTTTGTGGCAGTGATTGCTGAGTCTTAGCGTTATAACTTTGGCTTTCCTTACTTGTGTAGGTTAAGGATGCTTGTAAAAGCAGTAGAGTCTTGTCTAGCTTCTTGTCTTAGCTTCTTCTTTCTTTTACATTTGACCATTCAGACCTTTCTAGAGACACCTCAATGATGAACTCAAAAATTAATCACACACCCAAAAATAATGCATGAAATAAATAAGGAAGCAAAATTTAATGATTTTCTAAGGACTGAATACAAATAGCCAAAAAATTACATCAAACCATTTTAATATCTTTAGCTATCAGAGAAATGCAAATAAAACTATGTTGGGATTCAATCTCAGCTCGTTCAGAATGGCCGTGAGGAGAGTAAATGACACAGAAGCTGATGAAAGTGTTAATGCCAAGAGAGAAGCCGCATTCGCTGCTGGATGGAGGGCAAACTGGACAGCCTCTAGGGCAACCAATGCTAGTTTCTTCTCAGAAATCTAAAGGTAGAACAACTGTGGAAGCTAGATATATTACCCCTGTGTCTGTACAAAGGAATTTGAGTCATGTACCTCAGAGATGCCCAGTCATCTGTGTTTATTGCTGCACTATTCACTAATCCAAGATAAGGAATCAGCTTACATGTCCATCAGCAGACAAATAAAAAAAAGAAAAGTAGTAAGTAGCAAGCATTTGTCATTTGCAGGAAAGTGGATGGAGCTGAACATCATCATATTAAGCAAAATAAATAAGATGAAAAGGACAAACACTAAGTATTTAATCTTATATATTTAACTGAGTTTAATATACCAAATATGTGTGTGTGTGTGTGCCTGTGTATGTGTGTAGCTTAGATGTGATTGTGCACACGCACTTGTGCATGTATGCACATGCATGTGGGCTTATATGGGTACATGCATGAGTGCATATGTGTCTGTGTGTGCACATTATGCGTGTGTGTGTGTGTGTGTGTGTGTGTGTGTGTGTGTGTGTATACATGTGTATTCATCATAAAAAGTCAATGTCATACTACTTTGCCCATGGAACAGGACTAACAGGGTGGGGGTGGAGAGGACATGAGAGAAGATGAGGCTGATATACACAGAGGGCTTGATGTGCTGATTATCTTCCTGAAATCACTGAATCGTTCATGAATCACACACCAATAGCTTTAAAGGACATTGTCATGTCTTCTGTTTGTACAGGGTTCTCTTACACTAACAGTATGTACCTTCAGGGCACTAACCAGCTCTGAAGCTTTGCCCACATTCAATGAGTTAAAAATCTACCCCCAGTTTTGCTTATATAGAAGAAAGGTTATTTCTGACTACTATTTATGATCAAAATGATTTGATTTAATTAATTCATACTGGAGTGTGAATAATTCATACCATCGTATGAATGAATAATGAATTTGTCTTCTTCCAAATTCTCTGTTTGTAATGAGATAGCATATTAATAGTGAGTGTTCAGAGAGTGTTTGGGTAGCTCATCTTATCATCATGCCTTCAAGGATCACACACAGATGACAGGCCACCACTTCACTTATGTATAATTACAGCACAAACAATGAGGATACTGATGATGATAATTAGTATTCCTTTGACACTTTACATTTTACAAAGTATATTTGTCATCATTCCATTTGATTCTTTAAAAGATATTATGAGATATGCTACTATCATTAGTTCCTGCTTGCAAGTATGTTTATTTGAAAATGAGTAGGTGTCAATTTATAATTGCAGCATGGTGCCTGTTTATTGCAGTCACAAGGGAAAGTTCATAGCCAAATTGAGGTTGTCTCTGTTCATCTAGATTTTCTGTTTGAGTTATTTTGACCATTGGATAACTGACAAGATGATTATTTTTAAAATGCAGATGCTAACCAGGTGATGATGCTACATGACTTAAATCCCAGCACTTGTGAAGTAAATGCAGGCAGATCTCTGAGTTCAAGACCAGCCTGGTCTATAGAGAGATTTCCAGGATGGCCAGAGCTACACAGAGAAATCCTATCTCAAAAAAAAAACAAAACAAAGAGGAGAAATCATGACGCTGCCCAGCACCATTAGGACTACGCAGGAGAAGGACACTCACATCCCTGACCAGGACAGCCTGCCCTGAACAGCAATGAGGAAACAGCAGGCCTGCTATTGTGAGCAAGTATATGGTGGTGTATGGGAAAGAGGAAGAGACAGAATGGTTCATGTCTTATGGAGAGAGCCAGATCTGAAGAAGGGAAGGTGGTGAAGAGTGGGCTGAGGTGGTTGTCATGCCGCCCTTGGCCACGGTGATATCTGGGTCCATGGCCCTGCTGCAGTTGCCTTCTGTGTTGATGTCCATGGCTCCTGTTACCACCGTAGGCTGAGAGGAAAAACTGCACAGAGCTGGTCCCATCCCTCACTGACTGCAACCCCAGGGAAAACTGGCCTTGCCCTCACTGGCTGCATCACTCAGGAGAGCAGGCCCTGCATCTCTTACAGGCATCACAGTAGAGCTAATTCTACTGGCCTGGGTGCAGGCGAGCCAGCTCCGAGGGCATAAGAGTGAGAGAGCTGGCCCAACTACTTGTCTGTCCTGCGGCAGTGGTGACATGGGCAAGGGAGAGGTGCTCCCCCCACTGCCCCTCACCCCTAGTGACCTGCAGCAAGTGAGAGAACTGGCCCCTGGGTCATGAGACAGGAAGAGCTGGTCCTGCCCCTCAATGGGCATGAGAGTAGGAGAGCTGGCCCTGCACCTCACCTGGGCTGCACAGTAGAGCTGACCCTGTTGGCAGGGGTGCAGGTGAGCTGGCCCTGAGGGCATAAGAGTCGGAGGGCTGGCCCTGCCCTATTCATCCACCATGTGGTATTGAGGACAAAGGAAGGATGCCCTATCCCTTTGCCCCTCTCTACCTGTGGCAGGTGAGTGAGCTGAACCTGCCCCTCACTGGCTGCATCACTTGGGAAAAGGGGCCCTGCACCTCACCTAGGCAGCACAGTAGAGATGACCCTGTTGACAGGGGGAGTATGGGTGAATTTGCCCCAGGAACCTGAGGGTGGGAGTTCTGTCCCTGCCCCTCATCTGCCAAATGATGCCATCCCTCACCTCCCCTTGCCACCTGTGGCAGGTGAGAGAACTGGCCCTGAGGTCATGAGAATAGGAGAGCAGGCCCTGTACCTTACCTGAGCAGCACAGTAGAGCTCACCCTGTTGTCAGGGCTTGGGTGAGCCCAGCCTGAGAATGTGAAAGCAGGAGAACTGACCCCACCCCTTGCTCCTTGCTGCGTAAGGTGAACTAGCAGGGGCAGCGCTGGAGAGTGCACACTGGTGATGAAGATGAAGGAGAACTGGCAGGATGACCAGCCCTGCAACCACCCAGGCCCCAAACCAGGCTATGAATTGGCCTACTCCAACATCCACCCCATCTATGGTGTGCTGGAGCATGTGACAGGGCCAGTCCTGCATACCCAAAGCTGTGGAATCTCCGTGACACAGGGTAACAACAAGACCTCCAGAGAGGAGTCCCAGTAAGGGCCCAGTATCAATACTGTAACAGAAATCAGAGGCCTCAAACCAGACCAAGGACTCTTTGATAAAGATATATGGACTAAAGGGTATACTGTGTGACTCACTGTGTGACACTATAGCTTCTATGATGAGATTTTTCCTTTTAAGTTTTATTTTGTTTCATTTATTTTGGGGTGGAGGGAGGTTGCAAGGGCAGAGGGTGGCTATAAAGGGATGAGGAGATGAATGGGATTGAGATGCATGACTCAAAAGCCACAAAGTATTAAATAAAAAGTTTTTAAAAATTTTAAAAAGCAGTAAAAATAAATATATAGAAATAGGTAGAAAATGCAGATACAAATAAAAAAGTGAATGAATTAATAAGCTATGATTAGCAAAAAAACGAAGGAGTATTGCCAATAAACAACAACCCCTGCCTGTACCTTAAGCTTGTTAAAAACGAAGTTTTACCTTGTTGCTGTATGATAGCAAATACAATTAGATGGTCAATAACACTTTCAAATGTTCATTCATCCTTCTCCAACAGCTTCTGTAAACATCACTGCATTTTAAAATTAGGGTCCTAATTGCTTTCTCAGTTGTGTAAAGCAGGATGGGAGGAGGTGGGGAGGCAATCTAGAGAGGGTTTCCGATGTAGGGCTATAAAAGGGAACAAATTACTCAATGCAAAAAAGAATGATGGATGTGGTAGCAGTGCATATTCAGCTTCATGGAAACTTTCGCTTAAAAACGTGTGACCAGGCCATCACTTGTCATTCACTACCATATTAGCTAAAAATGCACAGATCTCCCTGGGTTTGCTCACTAGAGTTGAAAATTTGCAGTAATTTAGGAAAGACAGATGACCACATGATTCTGCTGGCATTATCCAGACACCTGCCTGAGCTATGAAGGATGTTGATTTGGGTTGGTCCAAGAAGCAATATAAATATGGAGATGCAATGAGAAAGTTCACTACCCTCACATACACTTACCGGTTTACTTAGAAGTACGAACATGTTATCTACACTCTAGTGAATATATAAAACTGTAGTCTAGCTTTAGAAACTTAAGTGTGTGTATGATCAGGATTCTACTTTGTTGATCAACCGAGTCCTTCAAGTGATTATCTAGGAATGCTTGAAAAAAAGGGAAAGATGTTCTTTCAGAGATATAAGCAGTTAATATTCATATTATTGTTTAAAACAGACACACATGTTTTCCTTCCAAATGTGAAAACGTACCCGACCAACGTCAGACTTCATATGAATATGATTGACATCACAGAACAATGTGAGGATGAATAAACAAGCAGACAAACAAAGAATGGGTTAATGAAAAGGAAACTTGATCAATAGTGACAAAATACATAAAGCAAGGGTGAGGTGCTCAAAAATTAGCATAGCCATTATGTATTCCATAAGATTAAATAAACAGCTCATAGTATACACACAGAATTACATTCATACTCTATATTCATCTGTAGAGTATGAATTAAATTTGAATATTATCTATAACTTCTTGAATGCTCTGCTTTTCTAATTAGAGTTGTGTAAATTAAGCTTGATTTAAACTTTCAAAATGCACTTCAACTCTCAAATTCAGGGAAATTACTTTACATGTTTTATATTTTAAAATAACATCTGCTATCTGTGGGTCCAATCCCACTATCAGCAGCCTCAGGCTGCAGGGACTTAGTGAAGTCCTTGGTTATCATATGACACCTAGCTCTGCAAATGCCAAGCACTCAGGCATTTCATAGCAATCAACACCACTTAATTTTCCTCACAACATCCTATAGAGGCCTCATTCTCTCCATGCCATGGTGGGGTGTTGGCTGCCTTGACTAAAATCAGTCACCTAACTGTAAAATTGGTTTAAATTCAGGTCTTTCATACTTCAATGGCAGGAATTTTAATCCAATAGACTTGAGTATGATTATAATTTAAGTTTCACTAAACAATTCACACTATCTCCTTATCGGAGTCAATGTTCTACATTGCTCCAGTCATGGCAACGTGGAGGTCATTTTTCTGAAATTTGTGTGTTGGGATTGTGGCTTCAAATTTCTATGTTGGTTGTTAAAATGCAAATGGAAATGTTCTTACAGGCAAGAGAGATTACAAACTGTATTTTGTGCATGTCTTTAGCAGAGCTTATATATAGGTATATCCTTGAAGAAAATTTCACTGTACCAAAAAAGAAAGGCACACTTCTTGATTTAGGCATTTTTTGTGGTGTGTGTGTGTGTGTGTGTGTGTGTGTGTGTGTGTACAGGTGCAGGCAAAGGCTAGAAAAAAGGATCATTGAAGCTGGAGTGACAGGAAGTTGTGAGATGCCATGTATGAGTGGTAAGTACTGAACTTGGGTCCTCTGGAAGAGCACAAGTGCTCTTAACCTCTGAGCCATCTCTCCAGCCTCAGTTTACATATTTGTAGCAGGCCTTGGGAGAACATAATACCATTTTAAGATTATTATGTCATGGTCAGATTTTGTTTTCTACATATTAATCATGTATTTCTTTCCAGTTCACTTGTAACGTTTGCATTTTATGAGTATTCAGTCTGAGTCTGTTTGGGTATTTGTGGTGACAGGGAATGGTGATGTATTTTGGTTGCATTACTTCCTTTGCCACCATAAACTCACTCTGTCTCCATAATTATTCTTGTACAATTCTGCTGTGGGATGTATGGTAAATGTGTTGCTGATTAATCAATAAAACACTGATTGGCCGTTGGCTAGGCAGGAAGTATAGGCGGGGCAAGGAGGAGAATAAAGCTGGGAAGTGGAAGGCTGAGTCAGAGAGACACTGCCAGCCGCCACGATGAGAAACAGCTTGTGAAGATGCCGGTAAGCCACGAGTCACGTGGCAAGGTATAGATTTATAGAAGTGGATTAATTTAAGCTGTAAGAACAGTTAGCAAGAAGCCTGCCACGGCCATACAGTTGGAAAGCAACATAAGTCTCTGTGTTTACTTGGTCGGGTCTGAGAGGCTGTGGGACTGGCAGGTGAAAGAGATTTGCCCTGACTGTGGGCCAGGCAGGAAAACTCTAGCTACACAATTCCATATGCTTAAATGTTGGAATATGTAAACAACATTAGTTTTGAGTATTCTTCTATGGTCAAAATGATATATCTCTTAAAACAGATTGTAATTTTACTTACTTATTTTGGGGTATAAAATTTTGTCTATTTGTTAATGTATCCTGAAAAAGTGTTTCATACTTAGTTTTCCAATTTACATACAAGGTATTTTTTATAGTTTTTATCCTTCCCCAGTTCCTCCTAGATACTCTTTCATTTCTACCTACCCAACTTCATGTTTTTCTATCTCTCAATAAAAAACGAAATGAAAATAGAAATTTTAAAAGAAAAAAAAAACATCCAAACAAAACACACATAAAGAAAACATCAAGACCATTTTGTGTTGGTGAATTACTCCAGAGCAGGAGGCATGTCCTGTTGTGTGGTTGATATACCCAGTAGCACTCTGTTGAAGAAAGCTGATTTTCACTTTGCCAGCAGGTATAAATTGCAAATTGCTTCTTGGTTAGTGGTGGGATCCCTTGTCCACCTTCCCTTCTCAGTACTGGCCCCTGTCTGACTTGAACCCTTATAGGTCTTGTGCATGCAGTCACAGTATCTGTGAGTTTATATGTGGATCAGTCCTGTTGTACCTGGAAAATGCTATTTTCTTGGAGTCATTGATCATCTCTGACTCTTAAAATCTTTCTACCTCCTCTTCCACATAAATCTCTGCACCTCGAGGGAAGGGTTTGTCAAAGACATTCCATTAAAGACTGAATGCTCCAAAGTCTCTCACTCTCTGCACATTGTCCAGTTGTGAGTCTCTGGGTTAGTTGTCATCTACTGCAAGATATTACTCTGATAAGGGTTGAGCAACACACTGATCTATGCATAGAGAAATATGTCACTAGGAGTCATTCTATTGCTGTGTTCCTTTAGTAGACTAATAGTGATATGTTTTCCCATCGGCCCATGATCTATCTAATCTCAGGTTTTTGATCACTTTAACAGGTATGGGTTCCATCTCATGGAGTGGGCCTTCAATACAATCAAAAGGCTATTAGCTACTCCTGTAACATTTGTGCCACTATATACATTTTGCAGGCAGGTTGCTATTGTAGCAAATAGGCTTCATAGCTGGGTAAGAGTGATGAGTACTTTTCTTCTCCAGTAGCCAATACAGTACCTTTCAGCACTATGAACCCTACTCAGTAGGGGTGAAGTTTCTAGTTTGGCAGCAGTTTGATTTTTCCATGTCTAATTAAATAAGTATGTTCTGTCTTCAGCAATAGGCTCTTACTATGAGGTTGTGAAGGGTAACCAACAGCCCCAGAAATAGCCTATCATGTTTGGGAGCATCAGTGAGACACCTCGGGCCAATGAATGACTCAAAAAGATGTAAGCTATTTCTAGTACTCAGGCTTTTACTTCATTAACTATGATGTTTAGTTGGGACATTGTCTTCCTCGTTCTATAGTAACTCTTCAATTTCTTTCATGTGTGTGTGTGTGTGTGTGTGTGTGTTTAAGGAAGCTTCCTTTTTAAAATTTATTTAATATTTTTATTTTATAATTAACTTAATTTAACATATCAGCCATGGATTCCCCCGTCCTCCCACCCTCCAGCCATCCCCCCCAACCCACCCCCCATTCCCACCTCCTCCAAGGCAAGGTCTCCCCTGGGGAGTCATCCCAGCCTGGTAGACTCAGCCAAGGCAGGTCTAGTCTCCTCCTTCCTACACCAAGGCTGAGCAAAGTGTCCCAGCATAGGTCCCAGGCTCCAAAACGCCAGCCCATGCACCAAGAACAGGTCCCGGCCTCCCAAACAGTTCAAGCTAATCAACTTTCTCACTTATCCAGAGGGCCTGGTCCAGTTCCATGGGGGCTCCTCAGCCATTGGTTCACAGTTCATGTGTTTCCATTAGTTTGGCTATTTGTCCCTGTGCTTTTTCCAATCATGGTCTCAATAGCTCTCACTCATACATTCCTCCTCTCTCTTGCTGATTGGACTCCTGGAGCTCCACGTGGGGGCTCGGCCATGGGTCTCTGCATCTGCTTTCCATCAGACACTGGATGAGAGTTCTATCATGACAGCCAGGGTGTTCGGCCATCCGATCATCAGAGCAGGTCAGCTTATATAAAGAACTCAAGAAATTAGACATCAAAATACCCAACAGTCCAATTAAAAAATGGGCTATAGAGCTAAACAGAGAATTCTCAACAGAAAAAATCAAATGGCTGAAAAACATCCTTAGTCATCAGAGTAATGCAAATCAAAACAACTCTGAGATATCATCTTACACCCATCAAAATGCTAAGATCAAAAACACTGAACACAGCTTATGTTGGAGAGGATGTGGAACAAGGGGAACACTCCTACACTGTTGGTGGGAATGCAAACTTGTACAGCCACTTTGGAAATGAATATAGTACTTCCTTAGAAAATTGGGAATCAACTTCCCTTAAGACCCAGCTATACCACTGTTGGGCACATACCCAAATGCTCAATCATACCACAAGGACACATGCTCAACTATGTTCATAGCAGCATTATTTGTAATAGCCAGAACCTGGAAACAACCTAGATGCCCTTCAACTGAAGAATGGATAAATAAAATGTGGCACATATACACAATAGAGTACTACTCAGCAGAGAAAAACAATGACATCATGAGGCTTGCAGGCAAATGGATGGAACCAGAAAAAAAAATCATCCTGAGTGAGGTAACCCAGATTAAGGAAGCTTCTATAGTTCCATTGTCTACCCTGTCCTCCCATCCCTTTCCCTATTTATTCCTCCTAGCCTAGTTTCCCCTTTATCCATTTATAACACTGTATTTTTGTCTCCCTTTCCTTGGCCCTGTCCTCCCCAGTTCCTTTCTAGTAAACTAACCTCTGTGTATATTTTAAATGAAGCATGTACATCTAAGGCATTTGAAAGCTAACATCCACATATAAGAGAAAACAAACAATGTTTGTCTTTCTTCATCTGCAAAGTTATTTTGAACTAGTGATGTTTAGGCTTTTTATATTTATTGTATCCCTTCATTTGTTGAATTTTTATTTATGACATCATTTGGCTATATTTGACCGATAAAGCCTATAATTCTTTTCTTTCCATTTTTTTAAATTCGCTCATGTTAAGAAGGCACTTTGTTTTACTTCTCCCATTCTTAGTTGTTCACATAATGTTTTACCAGTTTCAACAGCCATGCTTGATATTAAGAAGGATTCTTGACTTGTTGAAGAATGATATAATAACTTCTCAGGAAATCAGAGATTTGGGATACTCAACTACATCTACCGCATCTTTTGAGAATAAGAGTAATTTGAACTTATTACAAGAAAAGAAGAGCTAAGACTATCTACCCACTGCCCCAGTGCACATTTCTACAAATACCTTCCGTGAAAAAAAATGACTCCTAACAGATAGTCAAGAGTGCAAAGGGAATGGTAGCAAATGTAAATCCTCCAGCACCATGCAGTTTTAACTCCTACCCATAAGGTACTGTAGCCATTGTCAGTTAAACAACTGACTTCTTATGCCAGTCATAAAATCAGTCACATGCAAAATTTCTCACACTAGCACTGGTGGATTATAACAAGGCTTTCATAAAAGTTTAGTAAATTGACATTCTTCTTTAGATATGTCTCAGCCCCCAAATATAACTATTGGGCTACTGACATGGATCAGTGGATAAAGTCATTTGATGACCCATGTTGCCTCCCCAGGACTCACATGATGAAAAGAGAAAACAAACTCCAACAGGTTGTCCTCATATTTTCACATGTGGTACGTACACAAACGTACATAGGAAATAACCAAAAATGTTTTATGTATGTAATTAAAAACATAAAATCTATCCATCCTCATCTTGTGCCATACAACTGTGTAGTCAGCCAGACTTAGTTCACAGGCAAGAAGATGCTCATCTCTGATAGGAGACAATGTCAGGACTTCTGCATGACCCAGAATTAGCATTGGTTCCCTGCCTGAAAATCCTCATAGCTGAAATGTTTTGTCACATGAATGTTGTTCCTTTCTGTTTCTGTGTAGGAAAAGCTCCCTGATACTTTCCAATAGATACCTGTGTTTTATAAAACATCTCTGTTCTTTTAAAAGGACTCATCTCTCCCTAGGTAGTGCATTTCACACAGAAGTGGTTGTACTAATGTTTTCAAATGCTTCTTTTCACACTGATGTGTAATATATTTTTACAAAGTTCTTGTTTTCATTGCAATTTAATATAATGTATAATTGCATATGTTGTGTGTGTGTGTGTGTGTGTGTGTGTGTGTGTGTGTGTGTTTGTAGGTGAATGCATGTATATATACATGTTGATGTCAAAATAATTCTCTATTGTTCTTTCTCTTTATGCATTGAGGTAGGGTCCTACATCCTATGTTAAAACCTCTAAAATCTTTCACCTGTGTTTTGTTGGTCCTAGTCACTTTCCTTTCTAAGCTATAGATTTTATCATGCTAATACTTCACTCCTAGTTTATATTCTAGAGTTAGATGTCATGTCTTCTGTTATTATTTTCTACAAACCATTTGGATTTACATTTATTACCATTCCTTTTTCACTCCTGACTATCTTTTAGAAATCATTTTTTATGGAAGATATTTGTAGAAATGTGCACTGGTGCAATGGGTAAATAGTCTTAGCTCTTCTTTTCCTGTAATAAGTTCAAATTATTCTTATTCTCAAAAGGTAGATTTAATGGTAACACAAATAGACTCTGACAGTTATTGTCTCTTAGATCTTGGAAATGCCAAATTATTGTTTTCTGGGTTGTCTTTGCCTCTAATGTGAAGACTAGGGTCATGCTGACTTTCAGGTCGTGAGTCAATATAATGTTCTGTTAGTGAATGAAAATGTTTATTAAGTTGCCATATCTTACCTTGTGCTGCCTAGCACATGCATATAGATGTTTTTGTGCTGCTTCTTCATTCAAATTTCTTATAAATAATATATAGAGTTTATTTGAAGAGATTGATGTGCTCAGTGTAATAAAACTGTTGGTAAGGTTCCTGTATTTATATGGAAATAAAGGAGCATGAATCTAAGATTGCAGTTCCACCAGGAGTTTTAGAAAATAAATCCTCAGTGCAAGACAGTTCTTCAGTTTTGAAATTCTAGGCAGAGATAAAGTGTAAGCAGAAACATAGAGAAATAAAATGCCTTTTTCAGCATAGACACCTGAGGATGTTTCCCATGACTGGAGATGATAAAAGTAGTGAGACATAACGAGGGACTCAGAGAGCTGCACAAACAGTCATGGAATTCTTGAACAACAGGCTTAACAGCACTGTTTTATGCTTTGAGATACTTGCAAAACTTACTAAGACTAAATGAACCCGATGAACTTAATTTGAGAAATTATTATCTGATCAACTAATTTTGGAAACTACGTGCATGAGTAGAAAAAATTTAGCTACTTAGTGTTAGTGTCTGTGTCTTACAGAAGAAATGGAATAGTTGAGGACCTGATGCACCCTGGGTTTTGATTCGAGTAAATATTGGTTTGAATTCCAGTTTTATTGTATTCTGAATACAAGTGAAAAGATTATTTAACTTTCTAATCATTCTTCCCCATGTATTCTTCCATGTAATGTTAAGTCAATTGGTATACTTACCATCAGTGGATATTTACTAATTGATTTTCATGTGCAGCTGTCATTGCTCTGAGTTTATATTAGTCAGTGTTATCCTGAAAGGTAGAACCAGTAAATAGAGAGGATGCATACCTATAAATGTATGGAAGGACAGGAATGTTAGTATAACTGTAGTAGCCATTTAATTTCATTTCTCTATTTCTCTGATATAGAGAGATTAAGTGGATAGAATGATGTATAGATCTACCTGTGTATCTCGAAAGAATAGTTTACTTGAGTTCAGAGAGACCGAATTAGACTGGGTCTTAGTGCTGTTTACTTGGTTTCTGTAATGACAGTCCTTTCCACCCTTCAAGCTTCAACCTAATTTTGCCCCCTTTTCACAACCATCTCTCTCAGCATTGAATTGAATTATTTAGTTTATTTTTACCTTTACCTATTTCTTGCTGTTTGATGTACATTCCCCAAAGGCAGGGAACTCTTATTCTTAATTTTGCACCCAGTACTCAGCATGCTGCCAGGAACAAAGAGGACTGTCATTAAATATTTACAAATGGATAAGTGAAAAAGATGAATTATTAAAAGAAACGAAAACATTATATATTATCTGAGGAAGCAATGCATCACTGAAAATTTAAGTTGAACTTGGCAAGATTTCATGGCATCACCGCTAATTTTAGTGGAACCCAAAGGAGTTCTGACTTAGGAACTTTCCTGTTCAGTTGAGTTCTCGTAAGTGTAATTAAAGATCAATGAACTAGATTCTTAAAAGGAAACTACCTTAATTGCCACAATTGCATGATTGAGATGAATAATGAACGTGCTAATGACAGTATAATATTAAATATTCAAAGTAGTTATCAAAAGTCAATTAGAAGATAATTGTATGGCACTGAGCTGCAGCAGTAGAAAGAATCCTCCCTTTTGGGAAAAGCTGGTAACAGGAGAAAGGAATCATACTTTATTTCCCTTAGACTTTTAATTTAATCACACAAAATGTAGAAAATCTTTAATCAGGTTGTTAAAATTTGTTCAGGTCACTGTAACAAGACATTGTGGGCTAGCTGGTTCAGCCATAAACACATTTATGTATCATAATGCTAGATGCTGGGGAATCCATGTCAAGGCACCCAGAGGTATGTTGTCCGGCCAAAGCTACTTTTATGGTTCTTAGGAAACATCTTCCAACTGAGTCGGTGTGGTGGATGACACAGGGAGTTCTCTGCATCTTCTTTGTTAAAGTCACTCATCCTCTTCATGAGAGTTGAGACTTTATAACCTAGCCAGCTTTCGAAGACCCCCTTTAATTCTATCCATGGACTGGTTTCCATCTTGTAAACTTGGAGATCACCCATTCTGGCTGATTTGAAAAACATGTACCTCAGGCTCCTTTATCAAGTAGATGCTTTCCTTCCAGACTTTCTTTGTCACTATTCATCAATTGTTTCTGTATTTTAAATTTTAACCATTTTCAAAAACTTAAATACTGCTTCAACTGATGTGAATTATGGAATGACTATAGTTTTAATGATTAAAAATTCTATACAACAACTACTTCAATATTTAGCACTTCCACAGTTTTTTCTTGTTAGCTCTCAAAACTGAACATCTAATACTGTTTTAACAGTTTAACAGAGCAATTTTTAGCAAAAATTTAAGATAATTAAATTTACAAAAAAAGGATTGCCCTATGAGGATAATTCCTGTGGAAAAAATTCGGTATGTTTGACTATGAATTCCATTAAGTTTGTCTCCAGACTGAACAGTCGTTAAATTAAAACTAGTTGTTTTGTATTTGGAAGCCTTGAAAACTTTGTTGTTGTTTTAAGTTAAAAATTTTCCAAAGGAAAAAGTGAGGTAATAGAACCTCATTCATTTAACATTTATTTAGTGAAGCACCCACATGCAGGTCACTTTTATCTCTTCTGAGTGTCAGTTAACCTAAGTAAATTGACAAACAAATAATTCAAAATATGGTTGGCATGTGAATTTGCCAAGTTTTGTTTTCTGTGGTGAGAAAAAGCACATTCTTTCCAGCCTTACTTTCTGCCACTCTCTCTACCCTACATCAAATGACCATCTTTTCCACTTTATAGAATTGTTAGTTTTCAGCTACTTAAAATGTTAGAGTTTACTTTACCTAGTCTATTGAAATATGTGAGATTGGAGCAGAAAGAATTATTAAGATTCAGAGGTATCCAGTGGAGCAAACTCAAACTGCATGGACTAACATCCAGATCCTACTTTCTGATTCCCACAATATACCTTTCATAAGAAGAAAAAAAAATCAACACAGGTTACCTTGGAAAGGTGTTTGCACAGACATAGATAAATCCATAGTACCTATTAGCTGAACATCAAACCCATCAAGAAGTATCATCTTTGGAGAAAATAAGTCACCAATGGGCACAAGCAAATACCCACACCTGCAGCTAATGGCCATTAGTTAAAAAGTTTGAGATCATAGTTCTCCTTTTTAGGTGGAGAGATGCTTTTAACAAGTAAATTGAAAGTATACTTTCAAATTATTTAAGGGAAGCATAAGATATAATATACTAAAAAGTGTCAATTTATTATTAAGTTAGATCAATTATCAACAAATAAGTTATCAATATCTATGCACCAAAACAAAAGCAGACCCCCCAAAAAACGTCCCAAAATATTTGAGGCAACATTAACAGATTTATAAGTATAAATAGGTAGTGCCACAGTATTAGATCCTTTATAGTGCTACATTTTCATAGAGCATCTTGGTAGAAATCAGTAGGGCAAGAAAAATCTTGAACAGCATTATAAACCAAGTAAGCTTAATAGATTCACAAACACTATCATTCCATTCTACAACATCATAACAATATTAATGCTCTTAATACTACATATGTGTATATGTGTGTATGTGTATGTGTATAACACTATATCTAGTATGATATCTATATCTATATATGTCATATTAGATGATTCTCTGTATCTTTATCCACAAAGTATGGCCATATATTTTTAAAGAAACAAAAACAGTTAAAACATACTTTCTAATAAAAAATGTGATAAAACAATAAATGAATCAGTCTGTAATACTCTCTCCCTTAACATTTTTAAGAATGCAAAACAATTATCTGTTTAGAGAAAATGGTACCTTGCTAATTTTTAAATGTAATGTTCAGAAATTTCAAGGAAAGCTTTTGAGATGTCCACAGTAAAAATACTGTAAAATATATCTTTTAAAATTATTTTTATTAAAAAGTTTCCTTTTCATACAATATAGTTTGATTATTTTCTTTTCCCTCCTGCAATGTCTCTCAGATAAACCCCTTCTCCCTACCTATCTAATTTCATCTTCTCTATCTCTCTCTCTGTCTCAAGAAGAAGAAGAGGAAGAAGAAGAAGAAGAAGAAGAAGAAGAAGAAGAAGAAGAAGAAGAAGAAGAAAAGGAAGGAAGGAAGGAAGGAAAGAAAGAAAGAAAGAAAGAAAAGAGAAGAAAAGGAAGAAAGAAGGAAAAGGAGGAAGAAGAAGAACAGTCAATAAAAGTTATCAGGATAAACAAAATATTAAAAGCTGCAAGGGGAAAAGTCCATATAAATGCAGACCTATTAGAATTATACCTGACTTCCTGATGGAGACTTTAAAAACCACTAGGGCCTGGACAGATGTCAGGTAGACTCTGACAGATCATAGATCTCAGCCAAGACTACTCTACTGAGTAAAAATTTCAATCACCAAGATAAGATCATCCATGATGAAACCAAATATAATCAATATATGTCTATAAATACATCCCTATAGAAGATACTAGAAAGAAAACTCCAACACAAGGAGGTTAACTTCATCCATAAAAATACATGAAATGAATAATTTCATACTAGCAAAACCAAAAGAAGGGAAATTCACACACACACACACACACACTTACACACTTACACACTCACACACACCACCACCACCACCACCACCACCACCACCACCATCACCACCACCACCATCACCATCACCACCAAATCCAATAATGAAATAGCAGGAATTAATAATCAATGGTCAGTGATATCTCTCAATATCAAAGGTCTCAGTTCCCCAGTACAAAGACGTAGACTAACTGAATGGATGAAATAGATCTTAATATCAAAGACAGGCTGCGCGGTGGTGGCGCATGCCTTTAAACCCAGCACTTGGGAGGCAGAGGCAGACAGATTTTTGTGAGTTCGAGGCCAGCCTGGTCTACAGAGGGAGATCCAGGAAAGGCTCCAAAGCTACACACAGAAACCCTGTCTCGAAAAACAAAAACAAAAACAAAACAAAAAAAATCAAAGACAGACATTAAATCAAAGTAAAGGGTTGGAGAAAGATTTTCCAAGCAAATGGACCTAAGATCTAAGCTGGTGTAGCCATTCTAATATTGAACAAAATAGAATCCAAACCACTATTAATCAAAAGACATAGGAATGGACAATTCATGATTATCAAAGGAAAAATCCATCAAGATGACATGTAAATTCTTAACATCTATGCCCTAAATTCAAGAGCACACAGTTTGTAAAAGAAACATTCCTAAAGCATAAACCACATATTGACCCTCCCACATTAATAGTGGGAGACTTCAATACTCTACCATCTACAGTGGATGGGTCATCCAGACAAAAACTAAAGGAGAAGTAATGGAGCTAAGAGACTTTACAAACCAAATTGACCTAACAGATATCTACAGAACATGCCACTCAAACACAAAAGAATATATCTTCTTCCCAAAACATCACAGGACTTTCTGCAAAATTGAGCACATATTCAGTCACAAAGAAAATCTCAGCAGACACAGGATAATTGAAATAGCTCCCTGTATCCTATCAGAGCATCACATATTAAAGCTGGACTTCAACAACAACATAGACAACAGAAAGCCTATGGACTGATGGAAACTTAATAACTCTCTACTGAGTGACTGCTTGGTCAAGACTGAAATAAATAAAGAAATCAAAGCCTTCCTGGAATTCAATGAAATTGTTGCACAGAACACCTAAACTTATGGGACACAATGAAAGTGGTGCTAACAGGAAAGTTCATAGGACTAAGTGCCTTCATAAAGAAATTGGAGAGATATCATACTTGCAACTTAAGAGAGTACTCGAAAGTTCTAGAACAAAAAGAAGCAATCACACAGAAGAAGAGTAGACTGCAGGACACTGAGGGCTGAAATCAACAAAATGGAAAAAAAAAGAATACAAAGAATCAATGAAACAAATAGTTGGCTCTTTAAGAAAATCAACAAGATAAACAAAACCTTATTCAAACTAAGGCACAGAGAGAGAGAGAGAGAGAGAGAGAGAGAGAGAGAGAGAGAGAGAGAGAGAGAGAGAGAGAGAGAGAGAATATCCAACACAAAAATCAGAAATGAAAATAAGAACATAAAGACACTGAGAAAATCCAAAAATTGTTGAGTTGTATTTTAAAAACCTGTATGTGACAAAATTGGAATATCTAAAAGAAGTGGGTATTTTCTCAATATATACCCTTTGCCAAAGTTAAATCAAGATCAGAAAACAATTTAAATAGACCTATAACCCCTAAGGAACCTCTAGAGGCAGTCATTAAATGTTTTCCAATCAAAGAACAACAACAACAACAACAACAAACCCAGGATCAGACGGGTTTAGTGCAGAATTCTATCAGACGTTCAAAGAAGAGCTAATGCCAATACTCCTCAAATTATTCCACAAAATAGACATAGAAGGAACATTGCCAAATTGATTTTATGAGGCCAAAGTCACGCTGATATGCAAACCACACGAACATTCAAAAAAGAAAGAGAATTACAAAACTATTTCTCTTAGGAACATAGATATAAAAATACTCAATGAAATACTTCCAAAGCAAATCCAAGAACTCATCAAAAAGATCATCTACCATGATTAAGGAGGCTTCATTTCAAAGATCCAGATGTGGTTCAACAAATGAAATTCAGTCAATATGATTCACTATATAAATAAAATAAAAGGAAAAAAAAACACATGATCATCTCATCAGTTGCTGAACAAGCCTTTGACAAAATCTAACACCCCTTAGTTAGAAAAGTCTTGGAGAGATCAAGGATACAAGGGACATACAAAAACATAAGACAGGCAATTTACAACAGGCTTATAGCCAACATCAAATTAAATGGAGAGAAACCTAAACTACTTCCACTGAAATCAGTAAAAAAACAATGCTGCCTAATCTCTCCATAGCTGTTCAACATAGTACTTGAAGTTCTAGTTTGAGAAATAAGAAAACACAAGGGGATCAAGAGTATAAAAACTGGAAAGAAAGAAGTCAAAGTAACTTTATTTGCAGATGATATGATAGTGTACATAAGTAACTCCAAAAATTTTATTAGGGAACACCTATAGCTGACAAACACCTTCATCAATGTAGCCAGATACAAGATTAACTCTAAAATATCAGTAACCCTCCTATATACAAATGGCAAATGGCTGGGAGGTGGTGGTGCACACCTTTAAACCCAGCACTCGGGAGGCAGAGGCAGGTGGATCTCTGTGAGTTTGAGGCCAGCCTGGACTACTAAGTGAGTTCCAGGAAAGGCGCAAAGCTACACAGAGAAACCTTGTCTCGAAAAACCAAAAACCAAAAACCAAAACAAACAAACAAACAAAAAAACCAAAACACAAATGGCAAATGACCGAGAAAGAAATCAGGGAAGCAACATCCTTCACAATAGCCACAAGCAATGTAAAATATCTTTGGTTAACTCCAAGTAAGTGAAAAAAAAAAACTTTTAAAATACTTTGTCTTAAAAAAAAGAAATTGGAGAAGATATCAGAAAATGGAAAAATCTCCATGATCATTGCTAGGCAAGATTAACATAGTAAAATGGCCATCCTACCAAATGCAATCTTCAGATTCAATGCAATCCTAATCAAAATCCTAACACAGTTCTTTAGAGAACTTGAAAGAAAAATACTCAATTTCATATGAAAAAACAAAAACCTAGGATTGCTAAAATAATTCTGAATAATAAAAGAATTTCCAGAGGTATCACCATCTGTGATTTCAGGCTATACTACAGAGCTATAGTAATAAAAATCACATTGTATTGGCATAAAAAATATATATGTGGATCAATGGAATAGAATTGAAGACCCAAACATAAATCCACACACCTATGGACACCTGATTTTTTGTAAAGAAGTCAGAAATACTCAATGGAAAAAAGGAAACATCTTTAACAAACGGTGCCAGTCTAACTGGATACCTGCATGTAGGCAAATAAATCCTTATGTATCACTCCATACAAAAAACAAATCTAAGTAGATCAAAGACCTCAACATAAAACCAGATACACTGAACCTGATAGTGGAAAAAGTAAGGAAAAGCCTTGAACTCATTGTCACAGGAGACAACTTTCTGAATAGAATATCAATGGTGCAGGCACTAAGACCAACAATTAATAAAAGGGATCTCATGAAACAAAAAAGCTTCTGTAACGCAAAGGACATTGTGAGTAGGACAAAATAGCAGGAAAAGATTTTTACCTCTGCCACATCTGGTAAAGGGCTAATATCCAAAATATACAAAGAACTCAAGAAACTAGACATGAACAAACCAAACAATATAAATAAAAAATGGGAT
Source organism: Peromyscus eremicus (assembly GCF_949786415.1). Classification (NCBI taxonomy): domain Eukaryota; kingdom Metazoa; phylum Chordata; class Mammalia; order Rodentia; family Cricetidae; genus Peromyscus; species Peromyscus eremicus. The sequence continues at coordinate 13,629,982 of NC_081422.1, forward strand.
ACAGGCCTAAACAGAATTCTCAACAGAGAAAACTCTAATATCTGAGAAACCCTTAAAGATATGTTCAATATCTTTAGCCATCAGGGAAATGAAAATCAAAACTACTTTGTGATTCCATCTTACACCTGCTAGAATGGCTAAGATTAACAACACAAAAATGACAACTCATGCTAGAGATGATGTAGAACAAAGGGAACACTTCTCCATTCCGGTGGGAGTGCAAACTTGTATAGCCACTATGGAAATCATTATGGTAGTATCTCCGAAAATTAGGAATTCATCTACCTCAAGATCCAGCTATACCACTGTTGGGCATATACCCAAAAGACACCCCATCCTACCACAAAGACACTTACTCAGTTATATTCATAGAGCTCAACATAATAGCCAGAGACTAGAAATAACCAATATGTCCCTCAACTCAAGAATTGATAAAGAAAATGTAGTACACTTAAACAATGGAGTATTACTCAGCTCTCAGAAGAAATGACATTGCTGGCAGACTCCTAAGACAAGAACAACTCCACCCCAGGTCTCTAAACTTACAGCAGGAAGAATTTTTTCCACGAGTCTGCTCAGAACCTCTGGTGCAGGGCAATTGGTCACCATTATGGTGCAGGGCAATTGGTCACCATTATGGTGACGGAGTACAGTGTGGTGAAAATGGTAGTGGCAGGAGCAGAATGATTCATGTGCTGGGAGAGAAGCAGCTCTGAAGAGGTTATGGGGTGAGGAACTAGCTTATATAGATACTCTGCTTGCCACTCAGGGCCAGATGTCTAGGCTGGGCTGCTGCCAAGGGCCATGACTTGGTTCATGACCTTGATGCAGCTGTGGGGGTCCTGTGTTGATGTCTGTGGCTCCAATTACCACCAAGGGTCCTGTGGGCTCCCAGAGCCCAGGCCACTACCTGTGACCAAGCTGATATCCAAGACGTGTGCCCCCACAGGCACCATGCCAATCCAGGACTCCTGCGCTGCCACCCAGGACCACTGTGGCATCTGGCTCATACTGCTACTGAGAGCCGTGTCTGGATCTGTGGCCCTGCTGTGGGTAGGTTCTAAGTTGATGTCCATGGCTGCTGTTGCTACTGAGGGCCATGCAGAAGCCTGCAATCTGGGCTGACAACTGAGGCCATGTTGGTCTTAGAGGGTTAAGTTGCCCACCAGGGCCATAGTGACATGGGTGGCCCATACTGTCACCTGGGGCCCTGGTGTCATCTGGTCCCAGATTGCACATGTAGGACATCTTTGGGTCCATGGTCCTACCATAGCAAGGGTCTGTGTTGATGTCTGTGGCTCCTGCCACCATCAGAGGCCAAATGGATACCCTGGATCTGGGCTGCCACCTGAGGACATGTTGGAATTTGAGGGCCACCTGCACTGCCACCCAAGGCCATGGTGCCATCCAGACCTGGGCTGTTGCCAGAGGCTGTTGTCTGTGTTGATGTCCATGGCTTCTGTTACCAATGAAAGCAGTGAGGATAGGGATACACAGAGTTGGCCCAGCCCCTCACCAACTGCACCACTCTGGAGTGTGGGTCCTGCACCTACCCAAGGCAGCACAGTAGAGCTGCTCCTGGTACCAGGGGTGTGGGTGAGCTGACCCTGAATATGTGAAAGTGCGAGAGTTAGCCCCATGGTCTGTCAAACAGTGGGGTGGCTGAAGGAGAGATACCCCTTTTGCTCCTCACCCCCACCTCTTACCATCTACTCCAGGCTGCAGAAGCTGGTTCCTGGGTCATGAGAGCAACAGAGTTGATCCTGCCCTTCACCAGCTGCAGCACTCGGGAGAGCGGGCCCTGCACCTAGCCCTGGCAGCATAGTAGAACTGACCCTATTGACAGAGGCACAGGTGATCATCACAGTGGATGTGAGTGGGAGATTGGGCTTTACCCTTCATCTGCCACATGGTAGAGTGTGTGAGGCAGAGATGACTTTCCTCATTGCCCTACCCTTCACTGCCTGTGTCAGGTGGGGTGGGGGCGGGCCCTCAGGTCATGAGAGTTGGAGAACTGGCCCTGTCCCCAATGGCAGCAACACTAGAGAGAGCAGGCCCTGCATGTCAACCTGGGAAGCACAATAGAGGTGAACCAGTTAGTGGGGGCACAGGTGAGTGGGCCCAGGGGGCATGAAAGCAGGAGGACTGACCCCAACCTCCATCTGCCATGTGGAGATATGAGTGAAGAAATGCCCCCTCCTCTTACCCCTTGCCACCTGGCTCTGGGGCTACAAGAGTGGAAGAACTAGCCCTGCCCCTCACCAGCTGCGGCACACAGGAAAATGGGCATGACACATCTCCTGGGTAGCACACTATAGCTGACCATGTTGGCAGGGGCACAGGTAAGTGTGGGAGCACGTTTTCAGGTTCCTCGTGGCTTTAGCCAGTAGGTCCGCATAGAGGATGATTAGGACCACGGGCCTGAGTGCAAGTGTCTGAGATGCTCTGCACTTGGCTGTGCTGGGGGAGGAGGTCTTTTGCTCCACACCTTGGCGTTTCTATAAATACCCTGGGGCAGAGACAGTCAGGGCTCATTGGAAAAGGTTCCAGGCCCTCTTGAGGCTATCCTGTATTTTCTATCTGTTCATTTTCACAATCTAAATCCTTCTATCTAATATTTCCTGCTGCTCACACTCAAGAAAACTCTGGGGAACTGTGGGGTTGGTGGGTAAACGCCCCACAGTTGAGTCAGGCCTGTAGACCCACCCCCTCCCTGGTATGACATAAAATGACAAGAGTAAGGGAAATATGACCTCCTCCAATCCTTTGCCACAAGTAACAGGTGGGAGAATTGACTTCAGGGGCATAAGAATGAAAGAGCTGATACTGCTCCTCAGCAAGTGCAGCAGTTTGAGGAGCGGGCCTTGCACCTTACCTGGGCAAAACAGTATAGCTGGCCCTGGTGGATTGAGTGAACTGGACCCAAGGGTGTGAGAGTAGCAAAACTGGCCCCATTCCTTGCTGTCTGCTACATTGGGGGAGCTAGCTGAGGCAGTGATGATGAGCTTGCCTGGATGGTAATGATGAGGGAAAGCTGGCAGGCTGAACAACCCAGCTACCACCCAGGTCCAGAAAGGTTGACCACCCCGACACCAACCTCATTTACACATTGCTGTGGTGTGTGAAGGGGCTGGATCTGTAGATCCAAAGCTATAGGATCTCCATGACACAAGGAAAGAATGGATATATGAGGAGTCCCAGTGAGGGCCCAGTATTGAGGATGTAGCAGTATCAATCGAGAGGCCTCAAACCAGACCAATGACTTATTGCCATGAACACTTACAAGTAAAGAAGTATGGACTAAAGGGTATACTGTGTGACTCACTGGGCTACACCACAGCCTCCATGACATGAATTTTTTGCTGGTATTGGTGTTTGTTTGTTTGTTTGTTTGTTTGGTTGGTTGATTTGGTTTGGCTTTTTGGCTTTTGGGTTTTACTTTAAATTTTGTTGAAGGGAGGTTGTAAGGACAGAGGGCAGAAGAGAGGGAATGGGGAGATGAGTGGGATGAATGATATAAAATCCACAAAAAATTAAAATAAAAGGTTAAAAAAAAAGAAGAAATGACATCATGAAATTTGCAGGCAAATGGATGGAACTAGAGAAAAATCATCTTTAGTAAGACAACCTAGACCCAGAAAGAGAAACATGATATGTATTCACTTATAAGTGAATATTAGGTGTTAAGTAAAGGATAATCACACTACAGTCCACAGACTCTGAGAAGTTAGACGAAGAAGAGATGTCTAGGGAATATGCATGGATTTCCCTGGGAGGGCTGAACAGAATAGATTTTGTGGATGGGAATGAGAGGGAGCAGGTTGGGAAGGGATGGAGGCAAGGAGAGAGTAAGGGGAGAAACAGATGCAATAGGTGGGCATCTAGGGGACTTTATGGAAATCGAATGTAATGGAAACTTCCTGGAATCTATGCAGTTGACCCTATTAAGGACTCCTTGTAGTGGAGGATATGGATCCTGAATCAGCCATCTTCTGTAACCAGGCCAGGCTCCCAATGGTGGGACAGCGATATCAATCCAGCCACAAAAATCTATGACCCACAGCCTTCCCAGCCCACAAGATACACTGGGACAGTAGTGGCTCAGAGACTGTGAGAATGGTCAAGGACTTGTCTAACCTGAGGCCCAATCATGAGAGGAAGTCCGTGCCTGACATTGCCTAGATAGCCAGGATCCAGAAGCTAGATGGCTCACAGGCCTTGGCAGAACCAAACATGACTGAAAAAAAAATGAATGAAATGATTCCTAGTTATACTCATAGGATCAGCACCAATTGATGTCAAAGAGGCTTCCTCTAGCATCTGATTGGAGCAGATACAGAGATCCATAGCCAAATGTTAGGTGAAGCTCAGGAATTCAGAAGAAGAAGGGAGAAAGCGTTATCAGAGCCAGAGGGTTTGAGGAGATCAAGAGAACACGGCCCCCAGAATCAACACAGGTGGGCTCCTAGGGGCTCACAGAGCCTGCATGGGGCTGCATCAAGCCCTCTGCATACATGTTGTGAGTCTTTAGCTTGGGGTTTTTGTTTGACTCCTAACAATGGAAGTCGGGATATCTCTGACTCTTTTGCCTGCTTGTGGAACCATTTTTCTCCTATTAGTGTACCTCATCCAGCCTTGATATGAGGATATATGCCTAATCTTATTGTAGCTTGTTATGCTGAGTTTGGTTAATATCACTGGAAGATTTGCACTTTTCTGAAAGGAAACAAAGAGGCAGTGGATCTAGGGAAGAGGGAAGGCGGGGGACACTGGAGGAAAGGAGGCTGCAGTTGGGAAGTATTATATGAAAATAATATAACAAATTATTAAAAATAAATAAATTTAAAAAAGAAAAGCTACCAAAATAAAGAGTTCACATGCATGTGCGTGCACACACACACACACACACACACCACGCACTCAACTAAGCTTGTTTTGTGTTGGCCAGCTACTCCTGGGCATGAGGCAGGCCTTGTTGTGTGGTTAACATACCCAGTGACATTCCTTTGGAGAAAAATGAATTTTCTCCTTCCCAGGAAGTATCAGTTGTAAATAGTTCTTGGGACTCAAATAGATTTATGGGACTATATGTCGACTTCTTTCTTCCTTTCAATGCTGGGCAGAACAATAACAGTAGTATGTTTACCCTAGACCCATAACCTATCTCATCTCAGGTTCTTGGCCACATTAGCAGTGTTAATTGTATGTTTCATCTTAAAAAGTAGACTTTAAATCTAATAAAAAAATTGTACCACTATGTCTTCTAAGCAAGTCTCTATTGTAGTTTGCAAGCTTTGTACTTGGATAATATTCATAATTATTTTTCTTTTCAGACAGTATAACAAGTACCTTCCTACATCATTAATATTGGTCCCTAGGGGTGAGTTTTTTAGTTACATGTTGATTTTATTTTCAGATCATGTCAGTCAACTCTGCTTTGCAAACCATGACGACTCAGTACTCTTGGCAATGGCTATTAGTCATTAGACAGCTGGTGAGCAGTGGCCTCCTGGTCCACTAAGCTGTGGGATAATTCCATAGATCCTTACCATCTAGAGAGACATCACAAAGCAACATGAAACTTTCTAAGATGTGATTCCTTGTTAAAGTAACACTGTTTGCAATATTTATTTTACAAGATTAAATTATTATTTATCAAATGTTTTCACTCAAATCATTAAAATGGTGAAGCACAAATTGTTAATAAAACAAGGTTATTAAATATCTGATATCACATGATAATGCAGGATTAGTGTACTTAATGTTATAAAAGCTACTACAAACACTGCATATTTTGTGTTAGGAGCCATTATCATGAGCTATTGAGGGCCAGGATGCAAATATAGCTTATAGCAACTGATAATTCAGATGTCTACCCACCAGAGGAATGATTCTCAGATGAGATACCCTGTCAGGCAAGGCTTGCAGGCCACTGAGACTATGAATACTGTTGCTTCCATCTGTAATTTCTTATGCAATAACAGCTGTGATATCTCCCCACTACCATGCAATTTCATGAAATATGTATATGTAGTCTCATGACTGTATCTCAATCTAATGGACACACATATATCCATGGATGGACAGGAAGATGACTTTTCATTAACTGTACAATTTTGATATATAGAAAATATACTAGTATATGCTTCATAACTAGAACAAGACCTGCAGACACTTAAAGTCTGCTTTGTTCCTTTTGCTCAGACTAGCACAAGAAAAATAACAATCTCTCCACAGTCTAACACTAACTGCACACATTTAGCTCATTTTTACCTCAGAGCAAGTTCAAACTAGACTAAAGTTCTTCATAAATAGATCTTAAATTTAAAACTTCACAATTATGCACAAAGTCAGAGTTGCAGGTGTCCTACCAAGGTTACTACACAAAGCATCCTAGGAAAAGCCTATGTCTCAAAATTTGTCACTTGGCACTGTGCCCCTCCACTCTCTGTATGGTCACAGTCTTACTCCTGTAACTTGGAACCTTATGTTGCCATGGTAAATGGCTCTGTCCTTATCACTTACCCTAGAAATGTGCTTTTGACCAATGAGAGGTAACTCATAATTTTTTCTATTGCTTCAAGCCTCCTATAAAAGAGAAATTCTAGGCTAGATGAAAAAGAAGCTAGGAGGAATTAGGATTAAAATAGGAACAGAAAATAGAGCCAAGAAATTATAGACAGGCAAAGAAAATTAGGAGAACATCAGAACAATAAAGAGATATGCAGAGAAGAATGATGTGAGCTGATGCATCCCTTTGCCCTCAGATTCTTAGGTTTCCCTCGCTTGTTGTAGCATCTTTTCTAGACCCTGAAGGGGACTTTGAGGCTGGACCTCAAAGGACCCCATTAGTTCTGCCTCATTCATTTTTGGTGCCATGACTATATGTATATAACATACAGATAACTGTAGTATCGCACAGCCAGGATGCATTTTAAGGGCTAGATGAAATTAAACATTTTTTTACAAATGTTCTATTCAAAGGAATAAGCAACATTATTAAATTTTAAAAATTAATTTAATAAAAACCATATAGAAATTTTTGAAAAGAATGTATACATTTTTCTATTGAATTAAAACAACATATATGAGTATAAATGTGGTAGTTTGAATATAATTGGCCCCCATAATCTCATAGAGAGTGCCACTATTAGGAGGTGTGGCTTTGTTGGAGTATGTGTGGTCTTGGTAGAGGAAGTGTGTTATGGTGGGAGTAGGCTTTGAGATTTCCTATGCTCAGGATAGTGCCCAGTGTCTCTGTTGACTTTCTGTTGCTTGCAAGATATAGAAATCCCAACTACCTCTCCAGTACCATGTCTGCCTGCTCACTGCCATGCTTCCCACAGTAATGTTAATGGACTAAATCTCTGAAACTGTAAGCAATTAACCCATTGTTTTCTTTGTAAGAGTTGCCATGGTCTTGGTGTCTCTTCAGAGCAATAAAATTCCTAATGAAGACAACAAGTATAATAACATACTGTTTTTTAAATAAGATCTCCAATGCTTAAAACACCGGTTTTAAATAGTTTTTAAATTTACTGAACTTCCCATTGGAATATTAACCTTTATATAGAGGAATATTGTACATTTGGGAAACAGTGTAAGCTCTTTAAGAAAAATAGTTACATGTTGTAGGACCACATCTGGTCTCAGCATTCAAAATATTGTGACAAAAAGTCATGAGTTCAAAGGGAGAGGAAGTTACAAAAATAAACAAACAGATGAGCAACTCAAAATAACAATGTTCCAGTCTAATCAAGTCAACAGCCATGACCCAGAAATACAGAGGTAGATTACAGTGTGTGTAGTCATTATAATTTTGATTTCTACTTGAAACCGTGCATTTTATCTTGTAATTGTAACATGTGCATTTTCTCATATAAGATTTGCCTCTGGAAACTGAGTTATAGTTAATTCTTTGTAATTTTCAGAAGGTTCTCATATTGTATTTTAACTACCTTTCTATACCCTTTGTTACAAATACTTTCCTAAAACTATTGCAAATTTATAAAAAAAAAAGTGCATTATCCTCACAACATTGACAAAAAATTAAGATGCAATTGCTTTCACTAATTAATGATGATAGCAAACTGAGGGCTGAAATCAATAAAATAGAAACAAAGAGAACAATACAAAGAATAAATGAAACAAAGAGTTGGTTCTTTGAGAAGATCAACAAAATTGATAAGCCCTAATCCAAACTAACTAAAAGGCATAGGGACAAAATCCAAAAATAACAAAATCAGAAATGAAAAGGGGATATAACAACAGACAATGAAGAACTCCAGAGAATCATCAGGTCATACTTCAAAAACCTGTAGTCCACAAAATTGGAAAATCTAAAAGAACTGGACAAATTTCTTGGTAGATACCAATTACCAAAGTTAAACCAAGATCAGACAAATAATTTAAATAGACCTATACCCCCAAAGAAATAGAAGCAGTCATTAAAAGTCTCACAACCAAACAAGTCCAGGGCCAAATGATTTTAATGGAGAATCCTACCAGACTTTCAAAGCAAAGCTAATACCAATACTCTTCAAATTATTTTACAAAATAGAAACAAAAAGAATATTGCCAAATTCTTTCTATGAGGCCACAGTCACCCTGATACCCAAACCACACAAAGATTCAACAAAGAAAGAGAATTATACACCAGTTTTACTAATGAACATTGATGCAAATATACTCAATTAAATACTGGCAAACAAAATCCAAGAATACAGCAAAAGATCAACCACCATAATCAAGGAGGCTTCATCTCAGAGATGCAGGGATGATTCACCATATGAAAATCTGTCCATGTAATCCATCATATAAACAAACTGAAAGAAAAACACATGATCATCTCATTAGGTGTTGAAAAAGCCTTTGACAAAATCCAACAGGCCTTCATAATAAAAGTTTTGGACACATGAGCAATACAAAGGACATGCTTAAACATAATAAAAAGAAATATACAGCAAGCTACTTGCCAACATCAAATGGAAAGAAACTCAAAACAATTCCACCAAAATTAGGAACAAGACCAGGTTGTCCACTCTTTCATTGATATTCAACATAGTACTTGAATTTCTAACTTGAGCAGTAAGAAAATTGAAGGAGATCAAAGGGATACAAATCAGAAAGGAAGAAGTCAAAGTATTATTATTTACAAATGATATGATAGTATACATAAGTGACACCAAAAAAATAAAAAAGGAACTCCTACAACTTAAAAACATCTTTAGTCAAGTGGCTGGATACAAAATTAACAACAACAACAACAATAACAACAACAACAAAAGCAGTAGCTGTTCTATATACAAATGATAAATGGGCTCAGAAAGAAATCAGGGGATAAACATCCTTTACAATAACCACAAACAACATAAAATATCTTGCTGTAACTCTAACCAAGCATTTGAAAGACCTGTATGACAAGAACTTCAAGTCTTTGAAGAAAGAAATTGGAGAATGTATGAAAAGATGGAAATATCTCTCATGTTCATAGATCTGCAGAATTAACACAGTAAAAATGGCCATCTTACCAAAAGCAATCAGCAGATTCAATGTATTCTCCATTAAATTCCAACACAATTCTTTACAGACCTTGAAAGAACAACTTTCAACTTCATAAGGAAAAACAAAAACCCAGAATAGCTAAAACAATCCTGTACAATAAAAGAACTTCTACAGGTATCATCATCCCTGATTCCATGCTCTACTATAAAGCTATAGTAATTAGAAATGCATGGATTGGCATAAAAACAGACAGGTGAGTTAATGGAATGGAGTCGAAGACCCAGACTTAAATCTACACACCTATGAACACCAGATTTTCAACAAAGGAGACAAAGTTACACAGTGGAAACAAGAAAGCATCTTCAACAAATGGTGCTGGTATAACTGGATGCTGACATGTAGAATGCAAATAGGTTTATACCTATCACCCTGCACAAAATTCAAGTCCAAGTGGATCAAAGACCTCAAATTAAATCCAGGTACACTAAACCTGATAGAAAAGAAAATGGGAAATAGACTTGAATGCACTGGCACAGGAGACAGCTTCCTGTACAGGACACCAATAGTGCAGACACTAAGATCAACACTTAACAAATGGAAACTCATGAAACTGAAAAGTTTCTACCAACCAAAGGCCACTACCAATAGGACAAAACAGCAGCCCACAGAATGGGAAAAGATCTTCACCAATCCCACATCTGACAGAAGGCTGATTTCCAAAGTATTTGAAGAACTCAAGAAACAAGACATCAACAAACCAAATAATCCAATCAAAAACTGAGGTGCAGGTCTAAACATAGAATTCTGAACAGAGGAATCTCAAATGTAATAGAAACATTTAAATAAGTGTTCAACATCCTTAGCCATCAAAGAAATGCAAATCAAAATTACTCTGAGATCCTGTGAGTATGGCTAAGATAAAAAACATAAGTGACAACTCAAGCTGGAGAGGATATGAAGCAAAGGGAACACTTCTTTATTCCTGGTGGGAGTCTAAACTTGTACAGCTACTTTGGAAATCAATATGGTGGTTTCTCAGAAAATTTGGAATCAATATACTACAAGATCTCACTATATCACTCTTGGGCATACACCCAAAAGATGCCCAATCATACCCCAAGGACACTTGCTCAATTATGTTTATAGCAGCTTTATTCATAATAACCAGAAACTGGAAACAACCTAGATGTCCCTCAACCTAAGAATGGATAAAGAAAATGTGGTATATTTACACAGTAGAGTATTATTCAGCTGTTAAAAATAATGACTCATGAATTTGAACACAAGTGGATGGAACTAAAAAAAAAATCTGAGTGAAGCAACTCAGACCCATAAAGACAAACATGGTATGTATTCACTTGTAAGTGGATATTGTAAAATAATGGATAACTGTGCTTCAATCCACAGACTCAGAGAGATAGATAACATTGAGAGTTCAGGGGGGGGGACAACCAGATCTCTCTGAGAAGGGAAATAGAAGAGATTTCATGAGTGGAGTGAGGGCAAGTAGGGATGAGGACATGAGCAAACAGGTTGGATTGAGGGTTGCGGTGGAAAGTACTGAAAGAGACTACTGGAAAGACAGGTTATGTAGGGGTCAGGTAAAAACCTGGTGTGAGGGAATCTCTCAGGAATCTGCTACAATGATCCCAGCTAAGACTTCTAGTAATAGCAGATACTTAGCCTGAATTGGACCTTTCCTTTGACCAGGCAAATCCTCAAGTAGAGAGAGTAGGAAACCAAACCAGCCACATAACCTTTGACCTACTGTCTGTCCTACCTACAGAATGTGCTGGAGTAAGGGTAGCCTAGAGATTGAGGGATTGGCCAATCAATGTCTGGTCTAGCCTAAAATCCATGCCAGGAGAGTAAGTCTACCCTTGTCACTGCTGAGAGCAGCAGGACCCACAGGCTGGATGATCCCTGAGACCTAAGACAAAACCAAACATGACTGGAGGTGGAAAAATGTCAAAGAAATGATGCCTAATGATGTTCTGCTATACGTATGGATTGGTGCTCAGTCCAATTGTCATAAGAGAGGCTTCATCCAGCAACTGATGGAAACAGATGCAGATCCAGAGACAAACATTAGGTTGACCTCAGGGAATCCTGCAGAAGATAGGGAGAAAGGGGAGAAAGGATTGTAAGAGTCAGAGGGGTCAACATTACAAGAAAACCCACAAAAACAACTTAATCTGGACTCATAGGAAATCACAGATTGAAACAATAACCATGGAGTCTGCATGCAACCGACCTAGGTACTCCACATATATGTTACAGTTGTGTAACTTGGTCCTCTAGTGAGACTCCTACCAACAGCATCAGGGGCTGTCTCTGTATCTTTTACTTGCTTTAAGAACCCTACTCCTCATACTGAGTTAGTTACCTTGTCCAGCCTTAATGCACAATAGGTAGTGGAGGGGATGATGATGCTTAGTCTTACTGCAACATTATATGCCAAGTATTATTGATGTCCATGGGAGACCTGCCCTTTCCTAAACAGAAATGAAGGAAGAATGGGTTGGAGGAGGAGAGACTGGGAGGAGAGGAGAAAGGGACAACTGTGGCTGGGATGTAAGATAAATAGATAGATAGATAGATAGATAGATAGATAGATAGATAGATAAAAAAATAAAATTACTGCTGATAGAACTATGGAAAGGGCAACCATAAGTCATGGAAATGTAAAATTTTCAATTCATTAGAAATAAAAATAGAACATGTACTAAAGTCATTAATGAACATATCCTCTAGTAGTAAATATCATCAAGTATATAAGTACTAACAAGTGTAGCATCTAATGTTGGATAAAATACAAACTTAAAAACAGTGGAATCTTAGCAAATGTCTGTCAGCTAGGAAATTTCCAACCAAGTTAAGGCACAGTTCAAAGACAGACTTGCAGAATCAGTGAGACTTTTGCAGACACACCTACAGGAATCCCCACGAGCTGTTATCAAACTAAACACAATACGAGACAAAGATAATGTTTGTGTGCTTAAACTATTTTGTCTCATTAAGTTAAATGATAAATAAACTTTTTATGGACGGATACAGTAACTTATACTATTTAATGAAGATAGAAGCCAAGAGGAAAACATGAAAATATAAATTAATTTGTTGTACAGTTCATGGAAAAATGAAAGAAGTTAAAGGAGAGTAAACAAATAGTAAGAGCAGAGAAGCTTATGCAAATAGCATGTTGAATGTGTTTATGAAAACATATATATATATATATACACATATATGTGCATATATAAAAGAGTCAATGGCTTTCTTCTGGCTTCTACGCACCTTCCACTGCTAGGCTCTTTTGAGTCACTCATGAATGTTCAGTCTCCTCTCCCCACATTATAGTTCTGCAACACTGAACCTGCTGGCATGTACTAACAACATGAAATAAAGTAGTAAGTATGGGAAAACAGTATCTGACATGCTCTGACCTGTTACAAATTTAGATCAACACATACCTTGTCTTTACTTGCCTTTCCTATTCCAGGCTTTTTTCTTTCCGTGTGTGTGTGTGTGTGTGTGTGTGTATGTGTGTGTGTGTGTGTGTGTGTGTGTGTGTGTGTGTGTGTGTAAGGACATGCAGCAGAGTTTGGGTTTTTATATTTTTAAATAGTTAGATTTTATTGATTATTTATGGGCATATCAACATACTTCTTAAATTTTACTTGGATAAGAAGGCCTAAAATATTCACTATATACCTTACTAATAAAATATTTTTTAATCCCTGACATAAAGCTCAAATATAAAGGCCAGATGTTCCTGCATGAAATGGGTCTATATCAAAATGGTGGGGGGAATTACAGAGTACAGTACAATTATAACTTAAAAATTAGTGGAAGAATATGACCTGTGAAAGTCGACATGCTAAGCTCATCAACAGCTGTGAAGGAAATCAATTTCATCTTAGACATGATCCTCCATCTGCTTTGAAAGCTTTGAATTGATGGATTTTCAGGCATGTTCAGACATAATGTGAAGAAAGGACCTTTCGTTGTAAGACTAACCTTTTCATAGCACATGGACCAAAATATTACCTTAATTTAAGCACTATTCTGATGTCAATACCTGACAAAAATCACATATAAGAAAGAATTTTCAATAGCCTATAATTCTACATCAACACTTATGAGACTGGTACAACTGTAGGTTTTTCTCTACTCATAAAAATGCAGCTCTAAATAAGGAAAAACATTTATATATCACATTACCTTAACAAATCAAAGATAAAAAGACACTCCAAATGAATAAATTAAATTTGGTATTTACAATCAATTTTAAATTTAAAAAAAGTGTGGCTTAGAGATGATGACATCCTTGCATATAAAGAGCACATACCCAAGTCTGAACTTCATATAAAGGAGAAACATTACAGGACTCTCATCAAAGACTGGGTTCTTGTTATGGCCCGAATGCCTAACAGAATGTTTTGTCAAACCTACCCTGTGTTGTGTTCCATATAAGATTAATTATGTCTGCCACCATGTCTGGTTAAATGATTCTTTTCATTCCACATCTACAGAATGCAGAGATAGGACACCCAGGTAACCTACAATGAGATATAACCTTCCACAGTGCCTTGACTGATTGAGAACCTGCATCTGGCTCCTGGCAGAAGTTGGAAAGTGTTCCAGAATATCTCTTCCTCTACAGTCTTATGTGCCATGGAAAGAAGACAGAGTATCACTTATTTGACAGGGTAATGTTCTGGGATAAATTGACTGAGTGTTGCTCCTTGATTATGCTTTGCTACATGCAATTCCACATTAGGTAGAGGCCGTTTCTCTCACTGCCTTTAGTGTGGGAGCCCAAAACTGACTCAGTTTCCCAGTTTGAATCTGAAGTATATTCTGAGTTAATAGAGTCCAGGCTTGCTTGCTCCAGGGCCATGACAAAGTCCTGATTAGCCCATACAGTCTTCTTGAAGGGCTGTGAGAAAGTTCTAATTAACTCATGGGAAGGAACATACCTTCTAGCTAGATGCAGGCTGCTGATGCCAGCCAGAGGTACATTGAGATAGAAAATGAAACTGCCTGCTCCTTGACACAAGGACAGGATAGACAGTGGTTGAATCCCTGTGCTGTGCATTGTTCTACTTCTGTCCTTCAAGACTGTGTATAAGCTGGATGTGAAATAAACTGTCCAGCATTGACTGATAGTTCTGTACACTCTTTTCTGTCTTCATTGTCTCTACAATCCACAACCTCCACCCAGATACCCAGTAGACTGGTCAGCAGGTTCTGACAAGTGGCACCTGGTGGGGCCCTGGCACAGGAGATTTTCATGATAGAACACCACAGAATAAAAAGGAGTGCACTCAAAGAAAGCAGAAGCAGTGGTAAGTACAACTCAAGAGTAAAAGTGATAATTGTAAATAAAAAAGCAAACGTGTGGTAAAAAAAAAAATTGTGAATAAGTGTAAAAAATAAGTATGGGCTAAACAAATAGAAAACAGATGTTTGTACATTTACTTAAAGATATCTTAAAGGCTAGAAGTACTAAAGTAGGATGTCAGCAACTGTGTAAATTTTTAGAATTTGCAGAGATTTGTCCTTGGTTTCCTGAGCAGGGTACCTTGGATGCAGATACTTGGAGATGTATTGGAGTTAAAATACAGCAATATTATGATAAGCATGGTCTGGAAAAACTTCCAACCGATATTTTTTTAGTCTCTGGACACTTATTAGGGACAGTTTAGACCTCCATCCTGAAAGGCAGAAAACATTTTCTGAATCAAGTAAAACAGAAACTAAACCTTCTGCTATGTCAGAGGGACCACTTTATGTGGATGCTTTTACAAAGTTATTTGGTAATAATGGCCAGTTAGATCCTGGTGGTGAGGCAGAATTAGAGGAAGAGGCTGCTAAGTATTATAATGAAGATTCTCTACCACCTCAAGATTCTTCCCCACCTCCACTCCTGACTATGAATGGTTTCTGTGGAAAGATTAAGTGGATCATGACCACAAACCATTAGCCCAGTGTCTTACTGTCAGATCTGTTCACCGCCAGCTGGTAAATGTAAATGTGAGCTTTCTTTGTCTTGGTCTGTATTTTGACTATTACTATGTTACTGTTCTGTTCCATGTGTTTAAGAGGACTGGGTTCCCATGACTGAATTGAGCTAAGCGGATAGCTCCTGCCAGGTGAGGCTTGTGTACTGCAAGAAAAGCCATCTGTTAGATGGGGCTCCCTAACTTCGAGTGAGGCCATCTTCTCAGTGCTGATGTACCAGTAGTTATGTCTATGTGAGTGTTACTTGTTTCTGTCCATTAACCTTCCTCATTTACTTGGAAGAGAAGGAGAGAGAGGCACAGCAAGGGCTGCCTCTCTCTGTAGCTCTCTAGCTGTCAGGCCTGCAGCGCCTGTGGAGCTGGTCTTGGCGAGCAGAAGCGTGCAGCCAGCCAGCAGCTCTCAGAGGGTGAGGTGCATTCTCAGAGCAGGAAGGGCAGAGACAGAAGCTACAGGTGAAATGGGCAGAGAGTTTACTGTCTGCAACTGACAAGCCGTGCTGAAAGCTGACAGAGAATCTGGGGTTAATTGTTAATTACTGTAGTCAGAGGAGTTAAAATTTTTTTTTCAGGAACACTGGCAGCCAAGGGCACACTCTGTGCCTATGGACCCCCCCCCCCCCCCCCCCCTTCGTAAGCCAAGTTCTTCTTCAGTGTTATAAAATCAAGATCTCTCCTGCTGGCCAGCAGCTTCCCTCCTCAACCCTTCTTTGTTCTGATACGGCTTGAAAAAAAGTGTTGAATTGCCAGCCTGCATATTCTGAAAACTTTGACTTTAAAGTCAAAAACATATTATGTTTGTGAAAAATTATGCTTTTGCCTCCACAGAAAAAGCAAAAAAGCCCCACGGATTTTGGTCATTTGAGTTCAATGGGTTATTAAATACTTGTCATCATTTAAGAGAATTGATTATAAATTATTATTGGTTAAGGTAAGAAAAACTGTTGCTAATCTTAAATGTTTCACATTGATACCAGTTTTAATATATTAATGCAAATAAAAGATTTTCGTTATGATATATGCATATACATCTATGTCTCTATTCTTGTTTGAAATGTTATACCTATGCAATGTTCTAAACCACTGGGAGGAAACCACAAGAAAATGGACTTTGATGGAAATTTGCACGTTGTCTGTAAAGCAAGAGAAGGTGAAAGACTGGAATAATGATAGGAAAGGGAAAAAAGGAATTTGTCTATGTCTGGCTGAACCAGAAGAGCAAGCATAGTGAAAGGCTTGAGCTGAAGGTAAATGGCAAGTTATAGAAGGCCAGAGAGGATGTGAACTATGCTGAATTTGAAAGGAAACTGTAAGATACATTTGGGATTTAACTATATTAGGTTAATTCTGATTGGTTTTCTTCACTTTAAAAATTAGCTGATGAGCTGGGCGATGGTGGTCAATGCCTTTAATCCCAGCACTTGAGAAGCAGAGTCAGGTGGATCTCTGTGAGTTTGAGGCCAGCCTGGTCTACAGAGCCAGATCCAGGACAGGCACCAAAACTATACAGAGAAACCTTGTCTCGAAAAAACAAAAAAATAATTAGCTAATGATTCTGCCTTTATAATATGTAGAACATATATTATATCCTAAGAAATTAAAGCCATAGAAATTAGAAATAAGAAAAGATGCATTAAAAACATTGAATGATTTTCAAAAGTTATTAGGAGACATTAGATGGTTATAATCTTATTTAAAATTGTCTAAAGGTGATTTAGAACCATTGTATGATATTTTAAAAGGAAATAGTGGTCCTAATTTGCCTAGACAGTAAACTGAAGAAAGAAGACAGGTTCTTTCACAGGTTGAGAATGCTATTCAATATCATCAGGTACATTATATTGAGTATGAGCAACCTTGGCAAACATATATCCTGCCTATCAAACTTACTCCTACTGCAGTATTACGGCAAAATGATCCTCTTTTATGATTACATCTTTCTGCTTCACCACTTAAAGTATTGTATCTATATTATGAAGCTGTAGCATGTCTACTGCAAGAGAGTTGAGTTGAATCTAGAAGATACTTTGGCAAAGAGCCTAAAACTATTAGTGTGCCATTCTCTCAACAACAAATTGATTGGCTATTTCAAAATAATGATTGTTGGGCTATTGCTTTTGCTAATTTATTTTATCAAATTGATCATTATTATCCTGCTGATCAATTATTACAGTTTGCTCAGATGCATTCTTTTATTTTTCCTAAAATACTAATGCATACTCCAGTGAAGGATACTGCTTTGGTTTTTATTGGTGGTTCTTCTAATGGAAAAGCAGCTTATATGATTAATGGTAAAGGATATGTAGTTTAAACTACTTCTGCTTCAGCTCAGGTCATTAAGTTGAGGGCTGTTGCAATGGTCTTTCAAGTTCTGAAAGATATTTCCTTTAATTTATACAGAGATAGTCACTATATTTATAGAGTTCTTCAAGTTCTAGAAACTGTTTCTTATATTAAAACTACTAATAAGCAAATAAGAATGTTATTTCAACAAATTCAGGATTCCATTCATTTAAGTAAATTGCCATATTTTGTGGGATATATTAGAGCACACTCAAATCTTCCTGGTCCATTGGCTGAAGGTAATGCTTTAGCTGATAAATTTACTCAATTGAACCCCTTATCTCCAGTTGAGCTTGCTCAGCTATCACATGCTTTGCATCATCAAAATAATAAAAGTTAAAGAAAACAATTTGGTTTTACAAGAGAAATTGCTTGTCAATTTTTAAAAAAAAATGTGCTATGTCTTCACAATATTTGCCTGTACCTCACTTTGGATTAAATCCTTGAGGTCTTCTTCCTAATCATTTATGGCAAATGGATGTCACTCACATTATAGAATTTGGAAAAATTAAAACATGTGCATGTAACAATTGACACTTACCAGGATTTTTAATGGCTATTGCTCAAACTGGTGAAGCTACTAAGCATGTAATTGCTCATTGCCTGAAAGGTTTCTCCTATACAGGGATACCAAAAGTTATTAAAACAGATAATAGATCTAGATATGTTAGTAAAGCTTTTTATCAGTTTTGTTCTCAATGGCAAATTGAACATAAAACAGATATTCCTCATAGTCCTCAAGGACAAGGTATAGTTGAAAGAGCTCATGGTAATCTCAAAATACACCTTCAAAAATTAATAAAGGGGGAATTATACCCTCTGTTACCACATAATGTTTTGAATCGTGCCTTATTTGTTTTAATTTTTTTAAATGTGGATGCTGCTGGAAAATCTGCAGCTGATTAATTGATTTTGGCATGAAGACACCACCACAAAGTTAAATGGAAAGATCCTTGTACTGGTTTATGGAAGGGCCCCAATCCTGTATTAATATGAGGATCAGGGCATGTTAGTGTTTTGTCATAGGATGAAAATGAAGCTTGTTGGTTCCCTGATTGGTGCAGTGTAGGAAGCAGAGAGATGCTGATCCTGATGTTGCTGATGACCATCCAGAGATGTTAGAGTGAGACCTATTGGATCTATGTTCCTGATCCACCAATTTTACATCCTGCAACTTGGGAAAGAC
This sequence comes from Peromyscus eremicus, assembly GCF_949786415.1. Taxonomy (NCBI): domain Eukaryota; kingdom Metazoa; phylum Chordata; class Mammalia; order Rodentia; family Cricetidae; genus Peromyscus; species Peromyscus eremicus. Next base: position 13,649,035 of record NC_081422.1, read on the forward strand.
AAGAAATTGTGGTTGCAGTTAATGATACCAGGCTTTTAGATTGATCTGCCCCCCAAGAATACCGGATTGCTCACAATTTTTCTTATATTGCATATAGTAAAGGGATTCCTGTATGTTTTTCAAAAAATATTACTTTGAAGGGATGTTTTAGAGTGTTTCCAAAACAAGTATTGGGACATGATAAACAATGTACATGTTACATAATGTTATTGCTTCCTCGAGGTAATTGGATAATATATACTGTCATTGTTCCTTTAAAGTATAACATCACAGGGACACAGCAGTATATTCTTGATTGGTTTGGAAATCAAGGTGATTAGAGTGACTCTTATCCTGTGACTACAGCAGAATCTTGGGACCAAGGACTGTCAGGTGGAATTTGGTATTCCAGTACTGGATCTCCACAAACTTATGTTTGGAAACTTGCTGGCACCATTGGAACAGTGGCAGGACATTCCAGTCACTTGAAACCTGTTTGTCCTTTAAAAGGAGCTTGTGTTAAAATGCCCTATGTTCTTTTAGTTGGTAAAGCAAATATTTCTATGAATGGGTCTATTTTTAATGTATCATGTCTTAATTGTATTTTGACTAATTGTATTTCTCAAACAAATAATCACACTTGTGTATAGTGTTAAAACAACCTTATTTTGTAATATTACCAGTGAATATGATGATCCATGGTTTGATGATAAGGGTTACATGTGATTGAAGATATCAAGAGAGCTCTAAGTAGACAGAAGCATGTTGCTGGATTAGTTACAGCAGGAATTCCAGCTCTTGTTACTATGCTTGCTACTACTACTGTTGCTTCAGTGGCTTTGTCTCAATCCATTCAGACAACAGAGTTTGTTAATCAATTGTCTATTAATGTTTCTATAACATTAAAGACTTAAGAAGATACAGATATGAAAATGGAACTTAAATTGAATGCTTTGTATGATGTGGTACAGTTTCTGGGAGATGAACTCCAAAGCCTAAAAACTAGAGTACATTTGAAATGTCATGCTAATTATTAATGAGTTTGTGTTATATTTTCTGGTATAATGAAAGTGCTATTGGATGGGAAAGAGTTAAGGCATGTCTTAAAGGAATTTGGCATGATTCTAATGAATCCTTAGATCTGGCTAAAATACATTACGAGATTATAGAAACGAAAAGGGCTACACTGAATTTTGATGCAGTTAAAACAGCTGAAGATATTTCAGAACAATTCAAAAGGGCTATTCCATAGTTGTCATCATTTGCTTCCATCTGAAATGGTGTTGTAGTTATTGGAGTATGTGTCTTAGTAGGCATAATCTGTTTGCCTATGATTTTCAAGCAGATTTTGAACTTGTTATGAAGATCAGGCTCAGAACTCCATAGAGTAACACTCTGCACATTCCTCTGACTTGATATCAGAGGCTGCTAGCCAAAGATGGGTAAGTTTTCTTTGCCCCCTTTCAACCTAATACAGGACATGAATGGTGGAATTCATGCTCCCATAATGGGTAAGATTAGTGTACGATAAGGAACAACCTAAGACAAGCACAGTCATCTGAGAGACTCAGTGGAGTCTTAAATAAATAAAAAAGGAGGAATTGTGAGCTCCCACAACTGACTCAGTTTCCCAGTTTGAATCTGAAGTCTATTCTGAGTCAATAGAGTTCAGGCTTGCTTGCTCCAGGGCCATGACGAAGTCCTGATTAGCTCATACAGCCTCCTTGAAGAACTGTGAGAAAGTTTTGGTTAGCTCGTGGGAAGGAACATAATATCTAGCTAGACACAGGCTGCTGATGCCATCCAGAGGTACATTGAGACAGAAAATGTTTGGAAACTGCCTGCTCCTCGACTCAAGGACAAGATGGACAGTGATTGAATGCATGTGCTGTGCATTATTCTACTTCTGTCCTTCAAGACTGTGTATAAGCTGGATGTGAAATAAACTCAGGACTGTCCAGCATTGGTGGCAGTCCTCTTGACTCTTTTCTGTCTTCTTCATTGTCTCTACAATCCGCATGCCTCCATTCAGATACCCAGTCGACTGGTCAGCAGGCTCTGACACTTTAGGGAGCACCATGTGACGGGGAGCTGACCAACATGACCTCTAAGACTTCTGAGCTGTCCTCAACCAAGAGTCAATTAGGATCTATTGCCACAAGGCCTGAAGGAAAAGCATAGAGCAGTGACTATTAAATAAAGAAGATTATTTTCTGGTGTTCTGTTTAAAGTTAATATTTGCCAATACCTGTTTTTCTAATACTTAAAAGATAAGTTAATATGTTTAAAATAAAAAGTATAAAGCAAAATATTACATATAAATATCAAATTTTTATTATAATTTAAATATACATTTATTTATATTTAATATATATGTTATTTAATACTTACATCATGTATTTATTTACATATAAGTACATATGTATTTATATTTGAGTGTTGATCTGCCTGATTCAGAAGATGTTCATTTGAGAAACACCCTGGATGCAGTCTTGATACTATCCACCTAAACAAGTAATACACCCCATGCATGGAAATAGCCAGGCAATAAATACAGACTGCTGCATCAACCTCTGAATTTGTGACTGTTATGCGCCATAAATGAATGCCAGATTATTACATACACATGAAGAGGTTGGGAGTGACTCCTGATGAATTTGGAACCAGGGCTAGGAATGCTGTTAGACACAGTCTTGAGGTTGTCTTTTAGCTTAGAAAATTAAAAAGCCCTACCAAGAAGTAATGTTTTGTATTTGTGGAGTAAGAATCAGAAAGTTTAATTTATAGTGAGATGGTAGAAGAGTAGATAAAAAGAAGAGAAACAAGAGATAAGAAAACATTTTTTCTCGTTTCCATTAAGGTTCTATCCCCATTTTATCTACTTTACAAAGACTAGATACATTTAAACCCTTGCCTTGTCTATAGTGCTTTAGCAAGCTCTTCTCTGAACGTCTCTTCGTGTCTCAAGCTGACCTCTCATATGCAATCAAAGCATCTACATCATTGAAGCAATACACCAAGAAAGGAGATTGAAAACACACTTATCAACAGTAGTGCTACTTGGCAATTCCGTATCCTGAAATCTCATCTTTTAGCTCTAAAAGTTGCTTTTATGTCCACTTTTGCTACTCTCCAGGGTGGATAACTCTAATCTTCAATTCCAGTTAATGAGCCAAAATCTTTAAATCCAAAGGAGGAACATGTTTTATGGATTTAAAAGCTATTTACTCCAGTAAAATTTCCATTTGGATTGAATTTTCAGAAGGGAGAGACACGAGTAAATATTACATGGAAATAGTATCTGTTTCCTACAATCTAACTTTGGAATTTGCTAGAAGTAAATTGGTTAACTGTACATTGAAGTAAAAGGAATCAGAACCCAGACAAATGGCTAAAACCAGCTAGATTAAATTCAGAATACTAAAAAAAAAAGGGTATGAATTCCACATAGGTCAACTTCAGAGTAAAAAAAGAGAAGATTTGCATATATTATTCCAAATTACAAAATGATAGATAATAAACATACACCAAGGTCAGAGGACAACATTAAACTGGTGCTGAGGGCTAAGGTATAGATTGCTTTCAGCTCCATCTATTTTGAGCCCTGTGACCTTGTATCTGTCATTGACCCTTTACTCTCAAAATGGAAATGGCATACATCAATTAGGCCAAGGACAAATGCTTGCTAGAGGATCTGGGCATTAAAAGAAATTCACGTCAATTTGCTTCTGCTCAAGGAATGTGCAGTCTACTTTAACAGTATGTGTACTGTTTGTCCAGAGTGGAGAACATATCAAGGTGCCTGAGTCAAATAAAGTAAGATGATTGTGGATTCAGAGGAAAGATAAATTTAGATTGGGTATGTTGATACAAGTAAGAGTAGAAGAATTGTGGGGGTACAAAAGGGAGTGGAGAAGTTTATGAGAAAGTCTATAGTGCTCAGGCAATAACAATGGGGTGGTGTGTGTGTGTGTGTGTGTGTGTGTGTGTGTGTGTGTGTATGTGTGTGTGTGTGTGTGTGTGTGTGTGTGTGTGTGTGATTTGATACAGTTTTAGGAAGTGAAATTGGGAAATATTCAGTTTCTACCACTTGTCAAACCATAATAAAAGAGCATTTTGTTTCAATTTCCAAACCCTTAAAATAGCTGAGTGGGATGACACACACTTGCAATCCTAACTGAGAAGGCTAAGGCAATGCAAGCTGCAGGTCTAGACTACATATCAACAATCTGTCTTAAGCAAACAGATAAACAAGCAAACACAAACAAGCAAGAATGAAAATGGAGATATAACACCAGGGAAATCATTGAAGGACTTCAATCAGAAGGCGTCATGATGAAATTTAATCACAGCCCCCCACCCCCCGCTTTTTTTTAACCTCAGATGGATTCAAAGAAAATGTAAAAATAAAGTTAGCAAATGTGCTGACATAGTTACTTTGAATATATTACTAGGACTGGGAAAGGTATAGTAACAGTAGAGCTGATTCCCATTGGCTTATGACAGCCCATGTTTAAACTTTAAATTGGTTTGCAAACTGGTTGTTAAACATTACCTTGTGTGTGAGAGAGATGATAGCACAAAATAGCCTTGAGTCAGTGGTAATTTACCCACTTCAGCCTCTCAAGTGCTGAGATTGTAGGTGTGAGATGCCAAGTTAGGCTTAATCATTACTACTCTTATTTAAAAAATGATATAAACTTTCAATAAATACACTGTAACTAACAACATATTCCTTACTTTATAATGTGCTATTTCCTTTGTGCTTTGTACTATTTATAGCTATCATCTCTGAAATTTTCATCCTGTAGTTTTGGGTCACTGTGTAGCACTCTTGACCCTGCTATCATATGACAAACTGATAACTGTGAAACATCTATGCAGTTTTATTTTTCATTTTTCATATTCAAGAAACTGATATAAAAATCTAGTGATTTCAATTAAATGCCAGTGCATCATCCTTCTACTATCACACTAAGAGTGAATCAAAAGACAAGAAATAGCCTGCTAGTATTTAAAAACAACTTCCCACTCCAGCAAAGTCACATTCCACTGAACATTCTAATGCCACAGATATCTGAGTGGCTCTACTTTGTCTCACTCATAAATATGAAGGACAATATGATCCTAAGAATCTATAGGAACTAAGTTTGTTCATTTACTTTTTTAAAATTATAGGATGTTGGACTTGAATATAACAGTTTAGCAACAATAAAATTATCTTTGTTAATTGAATATACTTGGTTTTGATAAATTTTTACTTTATGATTATAAATTGCATGTGCCATACACTTAATAGACTGCAATTTTAATAAGCTGATTACATATCTGTAAATTTTACATTTATCTCTTTTCTAGGCATTCATACCCACACTCTTGAGATTAGGAAGATATTGCTATGACTGACCAGAGACAATTAAAAATAAAAGGCACAAATCAGTTATTGCAGTTATTAGGGTGATAGAAGACAGTAATATCATTAACTGAAAGCCTAGTACACTGAGCAAAGTAGGGATTCCTGGCATAATGAAAAAGGGAAAACTCTAAGAAGTTCCAAGCCCCATCCTTGCTGGAAAACTCCATTGGTTTCATGGAGTGCAGGTGGGAGGTCTCTGCAAGGGACCTGTTCTCAGATTCAGAGTGCCTGGGTTCTCCAGGGGATGGAAGAAGACCATAGAAGAAGAGGGAGGAGTACTCAAGATCTAAATGGACTTGAGACCTGTGTTCTGGTTTTGTAAAAAGTTAGGTGCTTTCTCATGAGTCTGTTCTGGATTCTGATGTTCAGAGGCACACGACACTAGTCGTACAGTAAGCACGAGTAATCTTCTCAGAACCAACTTTCTATTCTTTTTTCCATTTTTATTATTAAGATATTTTCTATTCATTTTATGTAACAACCACAGATTCCCCTCTCCTTCCTCCTCCTGTCCCCCAGCCTTCCCCCTCAACCCACCACCATTCCTACCTCCTCCAAGGCAAGGTCTTCATATGGAAAAACAAAAAACGCAGGATAGCTAAAAGAATCCTGTGCAATAAAGCAACTTCTGGAGGTATCATGATCCCTGACTTTAAGCTCTACTATAGAGCTATAGTTAAAAAAAAAAAAAAAAAAACCAGCTTGGTACTGCCATAAAAACCAACATGTGGAACAATGGAATCAAATTGAAATCCCTGATTTTTGACAAAGAAGCCAAAACTGTACAATGGAAAAAAGAAAGCATCTTCAACAAATGGTGCTGATACAACTGGATGTCAACATGTAGAAGATTGCAAATAGATCCATTTCTGTCACCATGCACAAAACTCAAGTCCAAGTGAATCAAAGACCTTAACATAAACCTAGTTACACTGAACCTGATAGAAGAAAAAGTAGGAAGAAATCTCAACTGCATTGGCACAAGAGATCACTTCTTAAATATAACACGAGTAGCATAGACAGTGAGAGCTACAATTAATAAAGGGACCCTCTTAAAACTGAGAAGCTTTTGTAGGGCAAATCCCTTCTGATGGGAGATTCTGGGAAACCTTGTGCATGGCATGAAGAACAATACCCTTAGAAAGTAAGATTCCAGCCTGCTTACCAGTTCAAATCAAAGATTTATTCTCACAGACCAAAGCATTGTCAGCTCTTAGCTTGCTCTTCTGGTGCCAGCTGTCTATGGCTTTTAGTTATAAATGTTGTAGAGGAAGTGATTCCTTGAATGCAACATACTTTCTTTCCAGATAACAGATTTCCTAGGATTCTGTCTACATGTCACTTGCATTTTACAGTAAATCTTTAGTATGCATCACTCTAGCCTTTTGGCTAAACTTCACAGGAGTTGGCATAGGGGATCACATTAATTGTCCATTTAATCTGATAACCTTCAGGAAGAAACCCACTTCTGCCTTTCAGGGGCAGACATAACATGAACCATAATGCATCCAGCCAATTGAAGATTGCAAGATTAAATTAGCTGAGAAAGGAAGAATGGATTGAGAACTCTGATCAGCCATTAAAAGGGATTGATTCATTTTACTGGCATTTAGTGCCTGCATACACCTTTCACTGCAATGTTGAATGTCTGCATGTAGCTAGCTAGAAAACATTATGGGCATATCATTTGTTTCCAGGAATTAGAAATATAAAATAAATCCTTCTTTTCATTATTGACATATTTAAATGAGTTATTATAGCCATGCAAGCCTAGTACTTGTGTATACTATTGATTTAATGTTATTAACCCTCCAAATATCTGATGGTTTCAAAACTCATGATTCAGTGTGGTTTGTGGGGCAGATTCACTAACATTACCTGGAAATGTATTGTGAATTTGAACTACCATTTGTACTTGAGACAGAAAAAAAATCAGAATTGACATCTCTACCCCTTTATGATTTATATGCCCAATAATATTTTTAAAGCAGAATTTCACAGAATACACAAAACCAATGCTTTAAAAATAAGCAGTTACTGATACCTTACATTTCAAAGAACTGAATAGAAGTATAATTGCAAATGCCTCTCCAAATACAGGTCTTTTTCATAGACAATGGAAATGGACTCTGTGATCTAACCTCTGTGAGGTTAGTCAAGCTTCTCATTTTTTTATTTAACAATTCTTTTAAGTCAGGCTAACGAATAGTATCCACTTTGATTACCAAAGTCACCAGAAGACTCATATGAGTTTTCCTGTCTCTTTAGTTTCTACAACCAGGACTATTCACTTCATGTTTCTTGACATTCATCAGAAAACTCTTTACAAGATAGCAATCCTAACATTCCATAAATTTTCCTGAAGTATACTAGTTTCTTGGGATCTAATAGTTAAATTAAGATTCTTTATCTTTAGCAGAGTCATTAAAAGTAGATACTGCTCTTAATACACTCCCTCAGGTAGTTTATGATTTCGACTTTTCCATTATGAGTTATGTTAACTTGATCATTTAATTAAGATAGTTCTGCCAGATTTCACTATAAAATTAATGTTTCTCTTTGTAATTAATAAATATTGAATGCAAACACTTAGCATTATAAGAATAATCTGTTCCCTGTCAACTTTCAACCTATTTATTTATATTAATAGAATCCCATTTACTCAATAAACAATCACCCAAGATTAACATCATTATTTAATTAGATCCGACTTTTTCCAGGTTTGCCCTCTGTAAAATCTGGCATTTATTTTTTGTGCATTTTCTGTCGTGTTTTCGCTTGTCCTTACATTTTTAAACAGTAAGTTATTATAAGCTCATCCTGTACATACCCTGGAAATCCCAGAGTCTGCTGTTTTCCTAAGGATCTGTGTTTTGTGAGTGAAGAACAGTGTTGTAATACATGAAATGTCTCTTCATTATATTCATTACTACTGAGATTCAGTTGTACCTACACTAGCTGAGCATGGTGGAATTAAGAAGTATTTAACTATGAATAACCAAGTCCCCTTTGTGGCCACCTCATACATGGACACATTGCTCTGCTCTCTGAGGCTTTTGAAACCTTACAGCAGACAATCTCTGCTGTTTCCCTCCGAGTCCTTCCTTCCCATTTGAGTACAGTAATCTCATCTAGATGACTGTAGCTCCTTCTTCCCACCTCACTGTTCACACAACTTACTTACATCCAAGTAATGTGTCGTAATGACAAGGGAATATGAAAAATGAAACCATAAGCAAGGAAGTTTATGTATCAACTTGGTAAGGTTCTATTTTCTAGTTATCCAATCAAATAATAATCAAATTATCATGTTGAATATATACGGTGATATATTGTGTACCCTAATAATCTTATCTGGGGATCAGAGGACAGAGCCAGCCACTAGATTAGATATAGAGGCCAGACAGTGGTGGCATATACCCTTAATCCTATCACTTGGGAGGCAGAGATCCATCTGGAACTCTGTGAATTCAAGGCCACACTGGAAACAGAGTAAGGCAGTGGTGGCACATGCCTTTAATCCCAGCACTTAAGATCTCATGCCTTTGCTTGGAAAGCACACACACCTTTAATTCCAGGAAGTGACATGGCTGGGTGGAGAATAGTATATAAGGCATGAGCAGATAGCAACTGAGCAGCAGTTCAACTGTCTGAGACCCTCAGTGGTGAGGAATCAGAGGCTTTCAGTCTGAGGATTCATGGAAACAGGATTGGCTGAGGAGTTGGTGAGGTGAGGTTGGCTGTGACTTTTCTGCTTCTCTGATCTTTCAGCGTTCACCACAAAATCTGGCTCTGAATGTTTTTTCCTTAATAAGATCTTTTAAGATTCATGCCACAAATTCATTTCGTGATAAGATTAAACTTAATAACTATTTTAAGTACCAGACACTATACTACATGATTTGGGTGAAGCAGATTAGTCAGTTGGACCTTTGCTGAGGAGATATTTTGCTTAGAGTGTATAGCTGAGTTAATCTGTCTCTTGATGGCTTTCTTTCATAGAGGAAGAATTTATCTGACAGTTTGCAGCTACATAGGCCCGTTTCCGGAAATAACTCTAAATTCAGGCATCCATCAGTATCTATAAGATATTGGCTCCGAGACTCCCAGTAAATATCAACATCCATAAATGCTCATATAAAATTAAGTTGCACGTGCCTTTAAACTGCACCCATTCTTCTGCATGCAGTGAATTCTCTTTAGATAACATACGATGCATAATACAAGGTAGATGCTAATAAATAATTCTCTGAAAATGTTTTCTTCATATTGCTTTGATGACGAAGATAAAAGATATACATATAGACTTATATGAGAAGATGTGAGTTTACAAATATATGGTGGTGGCAGACCACAGAAACAACTGGATCAGGGAGTGTCTTGTTTTCATTTATGCTCTGACTTTTTGGTTACCAGCTTTTTCCCCGGTGTTTCTTCTAAATGATTTACTAAGTTACTAATGACACAATACTAAAATACTCTGTGAATCCAAGTAAGGATTGTATTGTATACTAAGTACATTGTTTTCTCTATTAAGACATATTTTTGTCTTCAATTATGTGTGTGCCTGTGTTTCTCTGCTGGTATGTGCACATGAGTGCAGTGTCCTAGGAGGCCTGAAGAGGGTGTCAGATGTCCTGGAGCTGGAATCACAGATTTTTGTGAACTGTCTGCCATAGATGCTGTGAATGGAACTTGGTCCTCTTGAAGAGCAGCACAGGCTCTTAACCACTGAGCCGTTGTTCCAGCCCTCGAGTTCATTTTTTTCTTTCTTACTGAATCAACAAAACAAGTAGGCCCCCATCACCTTGGCTTCCCCTATAAAAACATGTATAACATAACTTTTACAACAGTTTCTAAATGTGTGTAAAATGCAATGAAAGAGCAGCCAACGTCTTCATATTTTATTACCAAATATTTTTAAAAATCTTGATAATTGATTAAATTATTTGGTATGTTTTTAAATACCAGTGTTATGGGCACAGAGCTCATAGAACTGCAAAGTCAATGCTTTTTCATTTTACACTCCTGGTTTTTATTCATTGTATTAATAAGTGGATACTTCAAAACATGTGGGATGTCAGTATTTCAGGATGTTTGATTTCTGTATACAAGTTAAATATACAAGCTATTGAAAGGTTGAGCTTATGCTCAAACTTATCTTGGAAAAGCAGACACAGCATTTGATGATTGTGGGGGACACAAATGGGAAAGTGTCCAAAGGAAAAATAAAATTTTTGTCTAAACATTCAGTGTCTTCTTATAAGTTGGTATAGGCTTATGTTTTTTGCTTTTGGTATAAAACTTCTAGAATTCCATCTCATAATTCTGTGTACATAAATCGTCATGAAAATGAAAAACAGATTCTACCCCCAAGGGTCCAGCTCTCAGAGATTTCAGCTGTGTGATGAGCAGTGTTGACATGTCAGGTTCCTCGTACTGCATGGAAATGGAGAAATGCTACATAGCTTAGTCCCAACATGAAAACACCAACATGTTTCATTTAAAGTTTGAAAACAAAAGACACTGAGGGTCTGGGGATTCAAAAAGACCATAGGCTTCAGATTTATTTTAACTTTACATTATCCAGAGTACTAAACAGGTCAGAAGAGAGATGTGAGATATAGGTCATGCCTCTGGGATCAAATAGAAAGATAACCATTACAGAGGACAGTAAATTAATTTGAAAATTGGGGCTGTCTGTAAACAGTGGGGTAGAGGAAACTCTTAAAAGGTATTTTGGAAAGTCATGAAATATCTCTGCACAGTGGATTTCTACTGTACCCAACTGTTCACTGTTTTCAATTTGGTTGACCCTTGAATTAATGGTCTATATACTCCATGACAAGGGAAACATATTTTTAAGTGGCACTCTAAATTTGCCAAGGCATGTACAATTTAATCTAGCCAGTCTTCCTTTCTTGCTGATCAGAATACCAAGGACATAGTGTCTATGTTTCACACTGTACTTGGTGACCCCTTCAATCTGAACAGGGCACAGGGAGCACAGATCTGTCTCAAGACACAAATCCTTTTCCTTTAACTGTCAAAGTCCCATTAGCCCTTTGCCTTGGCTCACTGCAGTGGCATTTCTCTGCTCCGTAGTGAAGTAAGGTTGCCTCCCACTGTGGTCTTTAAAGTTCAGCACTTTAATTTGACTTTAGGTGGACTGTACTCTTGTGGACAAAGGATATTTGAGCACACATTCATGTTGTGGTGGGATTTAGGGATCACATAATATCTGATAAGAGTATGGCTTATTAGAGAGTAACAGTGATTGACATGCTCTTTAGTGCTAAGTTAGCAGGCTCCATCTCAACACAGAAGATCCCTGCCTGGATTATAGACTTCAATGTTGAAAAGCCTAATCCATGTACTCTCCAGGTACTGTGTGTGGCAATGTCTTAAAGAGACATCTTTCATATTTTTGGTAGAAGTTTCCTATAACTGAATTTTCATTCTTTGGAGGTGAAACAAAATTCCTATTAAATGAATTGATTTTATAATACATGTTCTCAGAAACTTACAGAGATTTTTGTAGTTGTTATATACAATTAAAAACAGAGAATCTAACAAAAGTTAAGGGCTGAGGATGCAGCTCAATGGTAGAGTACTTGCCTAGAATATGAGATGCCCTATGATTCATCTCTAGTGACGTACATACACTTTATAGTAATATTTCTGATACTCACACTGTTAAAGTGATAATTTTGATAACAACAATAGTAATGGGAGTTTTATCTTTCTTCATCATCTCCCATCTGCTGCTAAAAACAAGATGGGTCCCCTAATGGAAAGAATGGGTCATGTAAGTTCCTGAGACGAAATACCCTGCCCTGAACCTGGGCCATAGCTTCTCCTTCACTGCTACCTGTTCTTTGATCTGATTTCCTTCTTTCATTTCTAACAGACACTGGTCACTAGAGTGAACTCTACTTGTGGTTGGCTTATCCATTTTCATTCCTTTACTAGTATATGACAATGGACTGGGATAGCCCAAGGGCTGACCAACATTTTTTTGACAGAGGTGAAAAGCCTCTTCATTAAATGGGTCTCAATTATGGCAACAATAATAGAAGTGGCAGCTCTTTAAGTTCTAAGGGCTATAATCTGTACAGTAAAAAATAGCATGTCTACTGGTACAGCTCATCTGTCATCAGTGCCAAGATGCTGTGATGCCGTGTGATTTACAGTGCTTGATGTTTGAAGATACTTTTAAAGACATTTATTTTATTTTGTTTTGTTTGTTTTTTTTAATTTTAACTGCATATTTCCTTTATTTTATTTTTTTGTGAATTTTTTTTGAAAATAGATTTTTTTCCTCATGTTTGCCAGTCATGTTTGGACTATCCAGTCTCCAGTTTCTGGCCATCCAGGCAGTACAGAGCTTGGACTCCCTCTCTGGGGTGGGCCTTTCATTAAACCAAACATTTGTTCGCCACTCCCACACGTTCTGTCCCACCATTGCCCCAGCATATGTTGAAGGCAGGATAGATTCTAGGTGGAGGGTTTTGTGCCTGGGTTGGTGTCCAGGTTTCTCTTTCCATAGCCTTCAGCGTACCTTCTCATGCCAAAGAGATTAGAATGTAGGGGCAAAAGCTCCAAGCCCATACCATCTTGATCCCTCTATGTTCAATGAGCTAAGTGGAATTTGTGCTCTGCAATGGGCCTCGCTATCAGTTTTCAGAGGTTGACTTTCTGTCCTATCGTCAGCCTGGGTCGTTTAAGAGATCCCCATGGGACCTTCTTGGCCAACAACTCAACTGAGTGTATCCTAGTCCCACCATTGGGAGCCTTGCCTGGCTACAAAAGATGTTCAAATTCCATAGCCTTCATTACTTTAAGTATTCAATAGGGCTACCCTTATGGATTCCAGGAACTTTGCACCCCGCCCTCCAAATACCTCCAAATTCCAGCTGTCTTTCCCTGCACTTTGTCCCTCCACCCACCCACCTGATCCCTTCCACTCTTGTTCCCACCCACACCCAGTTCACCCTTAGAATCTATTCTATTTCCCCTTCCCAGGGAGATCCATTTCCCCCGCCTTACGTCCCTCCCCTTCACCTAACTTCTCTACGTCTGTGGATTCTACCTTAGCATTTACTTAACAGATACTATCCACTTATAAGTGAATACATATCATATTTATCTTTCTGTATCTGTGTTACCTCACTCAGGATGATTTTTTTCTAGTTGCATCAGTTTGTCTGCAAATTTCTGATGCCATTTTTCAAGCTACTGTGTAATACTCCACTCTGTAAATATACCACAATTTCTTTATCCATTTTTTCAGTTGGGCAATATCTAGTTTGTTTCAAGTTCCTGGCTATCATGAGTAAAGCCACAATAAACAATGTTTTTAATGAAAAACAGAGAAATAATAGTTGGTGCATACACATCTCTACTGACAGATATAAAATCTACAAGAGAGAAAGTAATACTTTACTCAATTTCATTCACTGACTAGTTGTCATAAAAGTCTATTTAGCTATCTTACCTCCACATAGCTCAAGCATACTCATGATAGCAAATTTTCAGAGGGCATTTGAAGCACTGGATGTGAAGTGGGCCTGAACATTGTGTTTTTCCCTTGACTCATGAACTTTTTCCCTGTTTTTGAGAGAGTATCATGTGGTCTGTGTTGGCATCAACCTGGACATGTAGCTAAAAATGATTCCCAACTTCTGATCCCCCTTTATCTAACTCCTAATTACTGAGGCAAGCACAATCATTGATGTGGTGCTGGGGGGTCAAGCTGAAGGCTTCTGTGTTAAGGAAGCTCCCTACCAACTAAATATCACCCCAGCTGCCCAGTCTTAGAATTTTTGAAACAGAAATGGAAGTGGATGTCCTAAACTAATTATTTGGAAAGTAATAGAAGTTCAGATTTATTTGTCTTATAAATTCTAAAACAAAGGAAAACTTTACCATCAACCTAATATCTATTAATAGCAATTCCCTACTAACCCTCAAATGTGACATAACTAAAAGGAAAGAATCATTTTCTTACCTTGTGTTTGCTTTACCAAGTGTCTGGTTTAGAAGCAGGACTGGTTCTTCTCATTTCTCTAAAGTTTCAAATTCTCTGAATTTGATCTTTTCTTCTTTGCTTACCTAAAAAGTCCAGTATGGCTTCTTAACTCTGAACCCAGACTTCCTTCCATTTCATCCAAGGGTGTTCTATATTCACCTCACTAAACAAGCTCTGATGTCTGCCCCTTTTTATAATTCACACTTCAAGATTGACAATTATGGTAGAGTGTTTTATAATGCTCTTTTGTTCTAATGTTCTTCCCTTTCTAATCTGTCATATCCTCCTCTAGACTCCTTTCTCAGCCTTGCTGCATATTTCCATTCCCTACCCCTCAAAACACTTCCTGGAACCTAGAATGAAATTTTGGTTACAGGTAAGAACTCATTCAGATGCACCCCTGTGCTCAGTCCTTTTTTGCCTATTCTTACCGGCTGTTTGTGACATTCCTCTGACCTAAACAGTCTATGTAGTGTGCTTTAATTCATACTATTCAAAATATATTGTATTCTGTAATACATAGCAGATTGCCTTCAACAATATGTTATAGTGTAGCTAGAAGTTTCTCCAGTCCTGCCTGGGTTCTGCAGTCCTGTGGCCTGCTTATAAAATAATCACACAGAGGCTTAATATTATTTATAACTGCTTGGCCATTAGCTAAGGCTTACTACTGAGTAGCTCTTACACTTAAACTCAGCCTATTTCTGTTAATCTATATGTCACCACATTTTCCATGGCTTTATCTGTGTGCCATTACATGCTGCTCTCCTTGTCTTTTTGTTATATATAACAAAAAAGGACTCACTAATATAGGAGAGATAGGATATCTTCTTTGATTTTGCCAAATACAAATAGACTAGATATTATAACTATAATTCTTGCTTGATTTGTTATATGTAATTTTACTATGTTAAAGTTAAAACCTTCTTTTTTAATTAAACAGAAAAGTGGAAATGCTGTGGGATAATGATTTTGTACACTAGTTTAATAAAAGGCTGATTGACCAGTAGCCAGGCAGAAAGTATAGACGGGATAAGCAGACAAGGAAAATTCTGAGAGGAGGAAGGAAGAGACAGGAGATGCCAGCCTGCTGTCCAGGGAGCAGCATGTAATGGCACACATGTAAAGCCACGGAAAACGTGGTGACATATAGATTAACAGAAATGGGCTGAGTTTAAATGTAGGAGCTAGTCAGTAGTAAGCCTGAGCTAATGGCAGAGCAGTTACAAATAATGTTAAGCCTCTGCGTGGTTATTTTATAAGCAGGCCACAGGACTGAAGGACCCAGGCAG
Organism: Peromyscus eremicus; assembly: GCF_949786415.1. Taxonomy (NCBI): domain Eukaryota; kingdom Metazoa; phylum Chordata; class Mammalia; order Rodentia; family Cricetidae; genus Peromyscus; species Peromyscus eremicus. The sequence continues at coordinate 13,664,753 of NC_081422.1, forward strand.
GACCAGAGAATCTTCTAGCTACACTATAGTAATTGGAACTCATTTCCATGAGGTGCAGAGAAGTTTTATTGTATTTTTTGTTTGTTTTGTTTTGTGTTTTGTTTTTTGTTCTTTTGGTTTTTGTTTTTTATTCTTTCAAGACAGTGTTTCTCTGTGTAGCCTTGGCTGTCCTGGAACTCAATCTGTAGATGAGGCTGTCATCAAACTTAGAGTATTTGCCTATCTCTGCCTCCCAAGTACAGGGGTTGAAGGCATGTGAGTTGTACTAGTGATGTTTGTTTTTGAACCATCAAGATTGTAATAATGCCAACACCCAAATAAGTCAGTATTTCAAGCTGTTCTTTGCCTTAGATTCTTTTTAAAGAAGGTTTTTAAGAACAGAAAAAATAATCAGGCATGGTGGCACATGCCTTTGTTCTCAGCATTCAGGAGGCAGAGGCAGGCAGATCTCTGTGAGTTGGAGGCCAACCTGATCTACAAATTGAGTTCCAGAACAGCCAGGACTGTTACACAGAGAAACTCTGTCTTGAAAAACCAAAAAAAAAAAAAAAAAAAAAAAAAAAAGAAAAAGAAAAAAGAAAAAAAAAAGAAAGAAAGAAAAACAGAAAAATGAAATGAAGAAGTAAGGTTTGGGTTGGATAAGATATGAATGAATAAAGAATAAAGTGTAAACATTCAAATAAATTATCAAAATGATTTGCAACTCCTTTCTGTATTGTGCAATCTGCAAAACTACATTCTATTTCAAAAAACAAAGTTTTAAATATATGCTGTTGTGGAACAAAAAGAAAAGAGTCTGGTTTAGAATATTAAGTAATCAAGAATGCTTATGTTTCTTTGATATTGTGATTACAATAACTTAGAATTAAATTGCCTGGCATAGTGAAGAGCAAATTGTACAATGTAAGCGTCACCTTGGATTCAGTGTAGTGAGACAAAAAGAGCAGTAAGCATAGGTAATGCATTTGCAAAATGAGTTGACATTATAAATTTACAGTACTTCTCAACAGAAAAAAAATGGATAATGGAGCTGGTGTAGAGACTTTTTTGTGTTGTGCCTGGTCCTTACACATTTTATCTAGTTTCAATGGCATCGCCTGTACTTCTCAACTAGAGGAGCCTGTGGAGTATTATACTACAATCTCAGTCTCCTGTTAGGAAACTAATGGTGACTCTCTTGGCTTCCCCCAACTTGTCAGTTATTTAATGAAAAGAAACCAACTTTCTCTAGTAGACTTTGCCAAGTTTCTCCATAAATTATTCTTCATATTCAGAAATTGGTTTATTATCCCTATCATAGGATGCTATGGATTGTTTTCCCACTTCTTGAACAGCAGCTCAAGAGTCTAATCCAATTTCACAGCTACTCTGATTTAAAATAGATACAAATAAAGAGGTTATTTCAAAGCAGTTTAATGGGTATAATGAATAATTCCTGAAACTTTCATTTATAACCTTGGACACTATGAATCCATAAAATACCAAGTAAGTGTTCTTTAAAATCATATATATATATATATATATATATATATATATATATATATATATATATATATGGAGAGTTGAAAATAAAACTCGGCTCAACATTCACCCTCCAATAATACATTTCATGTTTTCATTGAAAAGGGATTTATCTTTGAGTACCTTGCCAGTCATATATCTTTATCCTAAATATAACTTTTCACATGACACTTCTCTACAAATAAAATAAATTGAAGAGTGTCTTACAATGTATTGAAAGCCAGACGATCTGAATTTCATTCCTGTTCTTCCATGAAAAGAATACATTTCATCTGACTTAACGTCTCAGAGATGTGTCTCACTCCAAGATACTTGACTGTATTCCAGAAAAATTTCTTATAACCTTGTGACTTAAGAGCTTAAATACTTTCTTTGTCTGGTGGAAATTTTCATGGTCAAAAATCAAATAGCTCTCAATTCTCTCTGGGATGACAGACTTCTGCTCAAGTATACTTTAGTTTGCATTTCTAGCCTCTTCTACAGACACATGCATCCACACTCCCTGGAAGGCTTTCCTTCAGCAGCGTGTGGATCACAGACTTAGACTGCCTTGCTCATTGATGAATAAATAGACCGAGATGAAAGATAACAAAGCATAGCACAAAACCATTCAAGAGTGATTTCTTTTGCAGAAATTAAAATCAGCTTTCAATAGTAAAATTTTTATTAGATACATAGAAAACACCGTGGGTGTGTAAATTTTGTACTTTTAAATACAGAAAATGCTTGCACCAGTTACATGGTAATCATCTTGAATCTTGTCAAGTCAGAACTATAGAATATTAGAAGTCATCTAATGTTGCAGGTGATGCAGTCAGGGAACAGCAGGTCTTCATGCTTTACTTGGTCTTATGGTAGGCAGTACTGAACTGTTTTAGCATGGTTGAGGGAAAGTATTGGAAGATGCGCCCACCTCAGGCTTCTAACCTTCCTCTATATCTATGCGTTTCTTTCCTTTTCTATTCCCCCTTTCTCATCATCTCCTCTTTACTTGAAACTTGAGAGAAACTCACAGATGTTTGTAATTTTTTCAACACCTTATGTTTTGAGAACTAATTTTGTCACCGTATAATTGAGTTAAACATATGTAGTCCATGTATGTTGAAGTCTGCTAGTATAGTATAGCATCAGCTAGGCATTCAATGACCAATTTGCAAAGCTAGAGGAGACTAGGAAGCTGTATGTAGCCCATGATAATGTGGATCCACATTCCTATGAGGTCAGCTCATAGGGTACATGGGTTTTGTCATAGGGATAGTTCATAACATCAGGTACAGGCTTACCTCATAGGGTCAACTCATAGAGTCCACACATGGGGTCAACTTATAAGGCCACACTTTGGCAGAGCAGTATAAGCTAGTCCAACTAAGACCATTGTATGGTAGATACACAGTGGCCCTATGTCAGCAACAGCACTCTGTGATGAAGAGACCAGGTAATTTATAGAAAACAACCCTGGATTATGAAGGAGTTGGACTAATGTCACCCATCCATTCTCCATCTATGCTGCTGCAGTTACCAGCAGTTGATACAAGTGATGGTATCTTATCATGCTGTTTTGGGCCTTAGCAATATTTCCTTTTTTAGTTATATAAGATTAACTGGAATTTACATGATCTGGATTATGACAGAGTTTCATAGATCCTGTCTACCCTCTGCAAAGAAAGAAAAATCCTTATATAATTCTAACTTTTGAGTGTATTGCAGGTTGGGTAAAACACATCTGAAAGAATAGTAAAAGCAGCAGTGAAGGAGTTAAAGTAAGTATTTTGAATGAGTAGGAAAAAGAACTCCTAAGAGTTGTGAGGTTGATAAATGAAAATCCCTCTGCCAGAGTTGTGTTACATCTCTTGAGTAGCTGGACAGAGAAGACCATGATGTTCCTATAAGGCATAAAAGCTCTTTTTAAAGTTATTGGTTGCACACCATATCCAAGTCCATTGTTACCTCATTTGCTAAAGGAACCACATACTTTCCCTGTAGAACATGGAGAAATCAGACCTCAAATGAGGTGGATGCTCCTTGCTTGCTGGCTGTCTACTTAAGTATCAAGAGTCTCTATACAAACTTCTGGAAGATAATTGTCTCCAATAATGCTTCCCAAGCAAACAATTAGGCAAGATGTGCTCACTAATGCAATCATAGCATGATTGCTATGGATGTTGCTGTGGAACAATCTTTGTATACTGTAAATAAGTGTTGCTCCCATTGTTTTAAAAAAAAAGCTGATTGGCTGATGGCTAAGCAGGATTTGTGGGGCAGAGAGAATGCTGGGAAGAAGGGCAGAGTCTTAGAAGTCTTGAGCCAGATTCAAAGGAAGCAGGATGCGTAGAAAATAAGATAACAAGCCATGAGCCATGTGGTAGAACCTACATAAGAAATATGGATTAATTTAAGTTGTGAGAGCTAGTTAGTAACAAGTCTAAGGATGTAACTATTTGCTTTCCAGTTGTAGTTAAAGCTCATTGCACAGGAGTGAACTTTGATTCTGTAAACCAGGGCTAAAGTGGGTGGTTGGGAAGCTCATTGAACTTAGTGGGTAAACAATTGCTATGGTGTGGCGGTACTGTGTTCCCCGAAATATTGTGCACCCTAATAAACTTATCTCAGGTCAGAGACACAACAGCCACAATATTAAACATAGAGGTTAGGCAGTGGTAGCACACGCCTTTAATCCTAGCATTCCAGAGGCAGAAATCCTTGTGTTCAAGGATGGTGACTCACGCCTTTAATCTCAGAAAGTGAGCCTTTAATCCCAGGGAGTGGTGGTAGAAAGCAGAAAGATATATAAGGCATAAAGACCAGAAACTAGAAGCTTTAAGCTGATTAAGCTTCAGGCTTTCGAGCAGCAGTTCAGCTGAGAGCCATTGGGATGAGGACACAGAAGCTTCCAGTCTGAGGAAACAGGATCAGCTGAAGTATTGGCCAGGTGAGGTGGCTGTGGCTTGTTCTGTCTCTCTGATCATCCAGCATTCAACCCAATAACTGGCCTCAGGTTTGATTATATTGATAAGACCTCTAAGATTCATGCTACACTATGGTTTTGTTAAATATGTGTGATCAGCCTATCAAATTGCCTTGTAGACATTTGTTTCTATGCCCATAGATTACAACTTCTGTCATTCTCAAATCAGTATCTTTTTGCAAAGGTAGTAGGAGATACCCATAACTTGTCAAGCTACTAAGAGTAGCCTTTTCTGTGGTAATAACTAATGTTCAGCAATCTATTGGGGAAAATAATCATTTGTATCAGCATTTTTGAGGCTCAGGGAGCATTGTGGTAGAGAAAGCCTAAGGAAGAAGAGAGCCAGAAGTAACATAAGGCTTCTTTTAAATAAAGATTGAACCAAGCTACATTGTAGCATATTTGCTTTTCACCTGTGATTGACTCTGTGGTTGTGATGCTGTAATTCACATACCATTTCTGGAATTTATTTTCAATCAATTCTAGTACCTTTGGAGTAGGGAATCCTCTTCTGGTTTCCAAAACCCTAAGCATGGTCCAGGCTGCAATCTTGCTGATTTGGGTTCTTGGTTTGGCTTTCATACTATTATTTTACTTTTTATTTTTTGGGAATAAAATGTAACTGCCTCATTTCCCCCTTTCTCCTCTAATCTCTTCCATGTACCTATACCCCTTGTTCAGAGACTTTGCTTACTTTTACGTTTTTCTATTTAGATTCTCTTCTTTGTGAACTCTGTATAGTTGCTTCTGTTTCATTATTCAACATTTATCCTGACTCTGGCTTTCTCAGAAAACTTATTTCGCCTTTTTACATCCATTTCTGAATCTTCTCTACTAGCTTAACTCTTGAGTATGCACAATCCCTTTAATTTTCTGAAAACATAAGCTTGATCCCTGACTTTCCTCTAAGTCTACCTTAAATATGTTCTTTCCTAGATCATTCATAATTGTTATTAAGTTATGGCAGGACTGCTTCCTCCTGAATACTGTGTTATCATCCATGGTACTGATACACTGGTCAAGACTTCCCCATCTCATCAGTTGACTATAAACCTGTGACTCATGTCAGTTTGAATATGGGTTTCTATGAGACTTCTCTCACAATTCTGTAGATATACAGTTAACTTTTAAACATACTTGAATGAAAGACCTTCAGTGGCAGAAAAATTATTTTAAACATCATATTCTTTAGCAATGTTCTTTAGAGAACATTGTAACATCCTCCTCCATAACCATTTGTCTCCTGCTCATTCCTGCTTGCTAAGCATACCTCCTTCACTTTTGACTCTCCTTGGCATCATTTTAAGAGTTTATTTGATATAGGAAAGAACATATTTAAGCTATCTTTATTGTACCAGTACCACATGAGCAGTGCAAGCAGCTTTGTAAAGTATTTTTAGAATCTTATTGTAAAAGGCACAAAATATAATAGGTGGTTCCTTGTGGAGTAGAAAATTACTTGTATTATGTGCAAGGAAAGTTACTGGCATGAGCTGCACCTCAGCTATTTGTGAACAAGAGATGCTGCTAATATGTGAGTTATGGTTTGTCTCCAAACCCAGCCCATGTCTAATTACACTGTAGAGGCAGAGTAGGCACTAAATTCACAAGCAGCAGAACCTCACTTTGACTCCCATCAGCATCATCGTTGTTCTTCTGATATTTAGAGAACTTCACAATTACACGTTTTACACTATTGAGGGATCCGGCCTGTAATTACACAGTTCAAATACAATAGTTCTGGTTACTGTTCAAACATGTGTAGCTACATGGGATTAAGTGTATTCAACACTAATTACATAGAAATGTGATGGGACCATTTATTTCTTCTATTATGAATGTGGAGTGAGACGGTATAATGCACCTCACTTGCATGTGACTGCAACGCCTATCTCTGCTGGGAGCATTGCATGACCATTCAGGTAGTGCAATGTCTTTGAAATTTTAACACCTACTTAATAAACACTATACAAATAAATGAATGAAATCTATTGTGAAATACCTTGTGTAAATAGTGTGTATGTATAACTCGTGTGTTTTTAAGTTCTTTTAACTGATTTATTTCTCCTCTTTGCTTGATGTACCATCAGGTAATATCACAAATGAACAGCAGATGGCGTTGAGTTGAATAGCACAGTTTCTCAATCTTCAATGAGTGCTAGAAACATACTGGAGATGGCATGCATTCAAGTAATAACGTTCAAAGTTCATTTTGAAGAAGAAAGCACTCATGGTCAGATAATACTCTTGGGGTTAAAGCCTGATCAAGCATTCAAATCCCAGTGGATTACCAATACACTACTCTGGTTTTTCGGATAATTATAGCTCAAGTTCATAATAGACAGAAAAGCACAAGATGACTATCAAAATTCAATCTTGACTGCCACTCACTGGCTGAGTAGTACTTGGGAAAATATTTGGTTTTCATACTTTTTTTATATTTATTGAAAAAATATGACTACTTCAAAGTTTTCTTTTAAGTAGGGAAGTAGGGACGGGTCTGGGGGTTGTTAAGAGAAGGACTTAGAGAAGAATATGATTAAAATATGTTACATAAAATTCTGAGAGTACTAATAATTTTTCAATCTTTATGAAATACCACGTGTTCCCCACAGATGCTCTAGATATTTTGATCATATGGTAAAAGAGGGCTGATACCTGTTTCAATATTAATAAACTTCACTCCACAGTTGGGGATTCCTTTATCCCCTTTTAAAGGCTTATTTTTGGTGATAATTGAGACAAGTTATAAAGAGGAAGTATTCTAAGGAAATGAGTTGATGGACATTAGCACATGGAATGGCAGCATTTCATGGCACTTCAGCCCAGCCAGGAAAGGCAAGGGGATGCAACTAGATTCTCAAGTGGGTACTAAAAAAGACATACACAGGGAGGGACTTGGGAGCAGTCATTGCTTAGACAGTTACTTCTAGTCTCTGCAAAAGACTCTCTAGGGTACAAATATCTTTGGGATTCTTCATCTAGTCCCTGTCAATAATTTTCTCGTGTCTTTAGCTGGGCTTCTTTACAACTATTCACCCAGTTTATTTACATGTAAAATGAAAGGCAGGACTGGACACAATTCCTCTTTGAGATCCTATAGTTGTATAAATATTTGGTTCTCTCTAAATGACAAACATTTTCACTTGAACATAAAGATATAATCCAAAGGTCTGTTTTATGGGTCTCATTGTTCCATAAAATAACCACTCTAGATAGTAGCCATGATTGAGATACCATATTACCCCAGCTATTTTATCCATCCCAGCCACTTAACTGATCTCAATGATGGTCCTGAACATACAGTTCTACACCCTTCAAAAGTAGTGTACAGTGAAGTCCAGAGGTACTATAAATCTCTAGCTGGTAAAACTGTGAAGAAAATGAAATGATTAAATGCTTTAGGCTGTTAAATTTCAGTGAGATTGGTTACTCATCAATAGTAACTGAAACTATGTGCAAACTGGTCAATTAGCTTTGACAAAGCTACCAAAGCCCTAATTCCCTCATCTGTGAACAGCACCAAGGCTTATCCTTGATAAATGGGAAATAATTCATGTGATTAATACATAACAAATAATGATTAAGACAAGATTAGGAACAGAAGAAGATTTCAGTATGTGATAGGTAATTATTACAAAGGAAAACATTGTCAAAATTTGATAGATTTGATTATAGGAGTCTCATCTGTGTATAATGAAGGCTTGATAATTGGAAAGTTAATGAAATAATTGGAGTTAACTTACACCTCCAGCAACTGGAAATTGCAGAAGGTCTGAAGTACTTGAATGATGTCTTAGACCCAATTTATATTGGATATACCTGATGGCACCTTTAGGTGTAGCTTACATATTGATGGGAGTGGTCCACATCCCTGAAGCCATACCAGACTTCTAGAAAATTCCATGTTAGTTGCCACCTGTTTTCCTGGCCTTTTAGGAGATACCAGCTAGCAGCAGAAGTTTTGTAGCCACCCACCCTTCTCCTCTTTGATTCCAAGGAAAGCTCCTTGATACTGTGTCTACACTGGACATGTTCTTTATGCTCCCAATCCACTTTCTTTTACCACAACTTTTCCATCACTTAGATGACCTGCTTCTGTTCAAAACTGGGTTTGTGTGAGGAAATGAGATACACCCTTGGAGAATGTGCTTTACGAGTTTTCTGTAATGCAGGTTTGGCTTTAATAACTTTTTATTGTATTATAATACCCCCATTAATTGTCTCCATTATATTACAGTTACTATATTAATTTTTATGTGTTAAACACACATGTGTTGACATATATATACATATATATTTCTCTTATATATTTTCATGTATTAAATTTTTACTCCAAATTTATGACCTGAGTAATACAATTTTTTAAAGGTGAACTGGAGAAGATTATTATCTTTCACTAATGAAATGTTTCTCATGTTTGTATTTGGGAAACTAAATTTCCTTCCATGATCACCTTGAAGATTACTGCTAATAATTAATGAAAATAGGCTATATGAGTACCTGATGGAAAAATTAAACAGCTTTGCCTTCTACTGTGGTTCATACACTGACCAACCCCCAGAAGCTATGTAATCATATGGTGTGTTAGAAAAGATGTTATCATCAAAGAGGATGAAAAAAAAAATCCTGTCCTTATCACAGCTTAGTGTTCTAACATCTGCATCTTAACTAACCCCTATCAGTGAGACAAAAAGAGTGTTTGTTATCTATTTTCTGAGATAGACTCTGCATTAAGAATTAGATATCTCCTGCTGCAAGCACTGTTCTCTGGAGTTCATGAGTCTCTTGTGTATTGTCACTACTCCAATGGATCATTCCTGAGTTACTTTTTATTCCTACAGTAAATTAGATTGAAAGACTGCTAGCACTGCTCAGTACACCCCAGAGACAGCCGTAACTTGATACAGGTCGGGCAGCCAATCAGTAATGGAGAGAAACAGAGGCCAAAGACTTCTGAGCGGAGTCTATTAGACCAATCATAAACTGTTACCCAGTCCTCAGGGGCAACAGGACATTAAGCAGGTATTGAGGTGAGTAACATGTTACACTTGTCTAAATCATATCACTTGCCACCTCTTGGGATGCCAAGCATTGTAGACAATGATAATCTGTAATGTGAAACTGAAGCTCCATTGTTGACATCAACAGTTTCTCTCTCTCTCTCTCTCTCTCTCTCTCTCTCTCTCTCTCTCTCTCTCTCTCTCTCTCGTTTCTTTTATCTCTTAGGTAATGTGGTTTAAGGAAGGAGCCAGGGTAATATCACTACAAGTTAGTACAGGTTTCTCTGTATTATATGTAATTTCCAGAGTATTGTAGAGCCATAGGCACTTTGAATCCCGGAATATTGTCTGTCAAGCCATTTCAGGATTTTTCAATCTCCTTTTAGTAATTCTATTGGAAAATATTTATTTCTTAAACGGTGTTATCTATCAAGAAACTAAATGTCACCTAACAGACTATTCAATTCTTTAGTTTTCTAATTCAATTAATATTGTGCTTTTCTAATATTCCATACTTAAGCTCTTCTGTTATCATTTGTACTATTAATACACCACCACATCTTAGGCACATACAATGATGACTTTCTCTGGCCCCTGTCACTCTCCATGTCTCTGATGCCATTGGAAATTCCTATAACTCTCCCAGTAATGTCTGTTGAATCAATATGGTTTTTTACTCCCTTTTCAATACGATGTTTCTCTAATGAGGAATGGTCATTCTGCTTCCGAAGCTGAATCAGGCTCCATTTCTAGCTATAAAAACACATTTGTTATTTGGAACAAGTTACTTAAATTTTATACCTCAATTTTCTCTACTGAAAACTGATATCTAGGTGTTTTATAAATTGATGCCCCAGACAATTTTTCAACAAACTTCTTCCTGTTTTTGGGCATGTGGCCATCTCTATACCCACACCATCAACTGAATACCCCAAGCTTCTCTTATCCTAGCTCTGCCTTTTTGTCTCGTAGACAACCTCATCTTACATTTTCAGAAGAGGTGTTTCAATTCATATCTAAATATTTTCACTCTTCTCAAATTTCACCTCAGTAGATCTGTTCAGGAGTATGGGGTTTCAAAGATTATTTAAATGTTTCTGTGTGGCAAGTGATATTAGATCAAATATTATTATATTATTAGAGGCACTGCATTACATGAGCTTGATCGAATGGCCCAAGACACAGAACAGAAATAGAATTCTTACTACAGACACAGATTGAAAATTATTTGGCTAGTCTTTTTATAGCAGTGTACCAGTGAAGTTTTGGTAATGGGTAATGAGTGAACTCATTAAGATATCTTTGAAAGTAACCCGGGCCTTCTTCATGTGTTTATGAGAAAGGGACATATACACTGAACAAATATTTATTGGATCCACCTTTGAGGTCATCAGCACATTCCTTAAAATTAAAACCAAATTTATTTTCTGATAATTTTATTTTTAAATTAGTTGAAATTTTAATTAATTGAAAAATTAAACAATATATAATGATCATGTTTTTCCTCCCCCAACTCCTCTCAGACTTCCTCACTTCCCCATTTCATCTTCCCAACTCCATGCTTTTTCTTTCTTTCTCTCTTTAAAAATCAAGCATATCGTGGCCCTACTGCCAGGGTCTGTGTTGATGTCTGTGGCTCCTATTGCCATGAGGGCCTTGTAGATTCCTGGGATCTGGGCTGACATCTGGAGCTGTGTTGCTGTCTAAGGACCATGCTACCACTAGGGCCATGCGGATCTGGGTGGCCTGAACCACCACCTGGGGCCATGGTGATATCCAGACCAGGGCTGCTGCCTAGGACTATGTCTGGGTCCAAGGTCTGACAGCAGCCGTGGTCTGTGTTGCCACCAGAGGTTACACAGAAGCTTGGGGTCTGCTACAGTCTGTGTCCTTGTTGGAGTCTGGGGGCCGTAATGCCACCAAAGCCGTCTTTATCTGAGTGGCCTGTGCTTCTCCCCAGAGCCAGGATATCGATGGCATCTGGGCCCAAGCTGTTGTAGGAGATCATGTCTGGGTCTGAAGTCCTCCTGCAGCTAAGTCTGTGTTGATGTCTGCGGCCCATGAAGCCTCAGGGGACCGTAAGAACGATGTATTCATAATGAAATCAGAGGACCATGATGAGCCAGCCCTGCCCTTCTCTGGCCCTGGGATAGTTGACGCTGCAACAAGAGAGCTGGGCCCACAAACACACATTCAGGACAGATGGCCCCATCTTTCACTACAGGGAGTAGGGAAGAGCTTACCCTGATGGTATGGGCATGGGGGAGATGGATCTGTCACTTGCCTTAGGGGGGCAGCCCTGGTGGCCTAGACTGACCAGCTGAGCCACCACACAGGTACGTAGCCTGGCCTAGGGTTGGCCCACCCTAACATCTACCACATCTAGGAGCTGCTGGAGCACATGAAGGGACTGGTCCTGTGGAAGAATACCTGCAGGATCTCCATGACACAGAGCAGCTTTGGGATATCCAAGAGGAATTCTGATGAGAATCCAGTGATGATGGTGTACCAGAAACCAGAGGCCTTGAACCAGATCAGTGGCTTATTGCAATAAACATTTTGCAAGCAAAGCCGATTAGACAAAATGGTATATACCATGTAACATATCAAAGTTCCCAGCGCCATCGGGATGAATGAAGAAGTGTTGGAGAGGCACGGAAGATGGAGGAGCATGGAGGTTTGTTTGTTTATTTGTTTATTTTTACTGTTGTTTTGTTTTTGTTCTTTTGGATTTTTTGTTTGTTGTTTGTTTGCTTGTTTTGTTTTGTTTTTATTTTAGTTTGGGATGCTGCTGTGGGGGTGAGGAGGAGGTATGGAAGGAATGGGAGGATTAGTGGAATTTTGGTGCATGATATGAAATTCCCAAAGATTCAATAAAGAAATTATGTTAAATATAAAAAAAGAAAAAATCAAACACACACATAACTCTTTCTCTCTTCCTCTCTCTCTCACACACACAGACACACACACACATCAGAAACCAGAAACTATAACATACAAACAAAAGGTCAATAACACACAGACACACAGACACAGACACAGACACACACACACACACACACACACACACACACACACACACACACACACACACACTCACATGCCCACTTGAGACAAAATGTCGAAAAAAATACCATTGAGTGAGTTTTGTGTTGGCCTTCTACTTCTGGGCATGAGGCCTACCTTACCATATGGTTTAATATACCCTATGAAACTCAACTGATGATAAATAATTTTTTCTTTACAAGTGGATATCGGGTGCAGACAGCTTCTTGGTTGGGGTGGGAGCTTTTGTCCATTTTCCCTTCTTGTCTTTGGGACTTACTTTTGAAACCAGTTATGTCATCCACAAGATAAAAATGTACAAAATCACAGGTTGTTGCCACTGCCCTCCAGCAGAAACTTTGTGAGAGTTATAAAAATAGCAAGTATGTGAGACATGTTTATGACTGGTCATAAGAACTAATCTATAGCTTCAGGCCAAGTATTCTTCAGTTTCATCAAGAATATTTTGGTAAGTCTGCAGACAATTTTTCCCTCCTATTTGGTAATATTTGATCCAGGACAGGGCTTCCTGCATACTAAGCAAGTGTCCATAACTGAGCAGTATTTCCAATCCACTTCGTTTTGTGCTCTGACGAAGGTCTTTTTAAGCTAACCAGGCTTGTCCAAGTTAACTGAATCTCTCTAGGAATCTAGATTATTCATATGTTCAGGAAACTAGATTATGGGTATGTGCCTGTATACCTTGATGGTCCTTGTTTTGACTTAGTGTATTCTTTGTTAGGAAGATTACAAATGCAGGTGATCTCTTTAGTTCCATAGAATAAGCTTGTGACTGTGTATATTGGCAGACTGACTGGTTTATCATGCCCCAAAGCTATATAAACCATTGCTTTTCTCTGGGTCAGATTCATAGTTAATCCTCATGACTACTATCTTTAAAAATGTTTTTGGTCTGTGATTTTGGCGTTCTTTGTTTCTAATTCTTAGAACTAGATATTAAGTGAGTTGATCCCAAACTCGTTGTAGAGAGATGAGAGTGATTTCTAATGTAGCCTAAGGCTTAGGGCAAGATAAGCAAGCTATATAGGTGTCAGGAATCTAAGCAATTGCTTTCTTTGGCTTTGTATTTAAGATTCCATAGCAGTAATCTGTCAGTGAAGACATTCTCATTCCTCCTAGGAAGCTTTTCACCTGTCATACCAGTGCTGGTGAAGAGGACTTCTTTTGTCTTTCCCATGGCCAATTGCAATGTTTAACACATTTGTGGGTAATGCCTACACTCACCATAAACCTGAATCATCTCAGCCTTAGGGGGTGATGTTTTAAGAATTTTTGAATATGACAGTTACAATTAGTATGGGGGAAAGTCTGCGTTTTGTATCCTAATTAGATTTCATTCTATTGATTAAAAATATTTTATATACAAAAGCTTGTAATGCTTGTCTATAATCTATTTCCAGTGCTTACCAGTGGGTGAAGAAATTCTAGTATATATTACTTGTAGAGTAATTCCTTCCTACCTCATCTATAGCTCTATATACACTTAAATGAATCATTTCTATGCACTAACACATTTAGCATAATATCTTTGTAAAGGAATTATTATCTTCTTCAATTTATAGACAAATAAAACTAAGACCTAAGAGAGGTCAAGAGACTTGCATGTTGTCACTCAAATATAGCAATTTAGTTGACAGTAATACAATTGTTAATTATTATTATTAGTAGTAGTATTTTTTTACTTTTGACAGTCACTGAAATGCTACTTCAACTCCAGTAGATGTCTTTAGTTGAAAGGTTCTTATTCTAGTTCCTTAGTATTTCAAGAATGGAACAGAGCTGAGCATAAAGTGTCTGTGTTCAAAATATCTGATATATGAGGTACAAAGCTATAAATCATAGAGAGATGAAAAATGAAAGATGAAGAATGTACATTATTGTGTCCTTACTTCAAACACTTATGAAAATATATTTCCTTTATGTTGACATCCTGTATATGCTGGGCGGTCATCAACTCTCCTAATCAAAATCCTACTTTTCTCACTGCTGTGTTCTCAGTGGTCAGGGTTTACTTGGCACATAGCGGGTGATCAATAATACTTTGGATGGATGTCAGGCTGTGCTAGGAAGACATGTAATGATTTTTTTCTTCCCTGAATTTTCAGATGAGGAGAAGCTCAGAAAAAAATTGTTAAAAACTTTAAACATTCAGGAAAAAATATCCCTATTTTTCCACATTGGTACATTGAGCTCCAAGTACCAAAACTGATATTTAGCTTATGGCCCAGAGAATTATTGGTTATTATAATCAGCCCACGGTAATTTGGAGCTATGGGCCAAGATTATACAGCACAAAGGCAAGAACTTGGTCTATGGTGGACAAATGATGTTCATGTCATGGTAGAAGAAGGAGCAGAGTGTGTAAATCTTGAATTTTTGCTTAACTTCTCCTTTTATTCCATATGGATGCAAAAAATCATATAATGGTGCTGCCTGAATTACAGAGGACCCTCAGCTTTTAGTTAATCTTCTTTAGAAATTTCCTCACTGACACATTCAAAGTGTAACTCAACTCTGTCTCCTAGGTAATGCTACATCCAATCAGGTTGACAATAATGGGCAAGAATCACAGGTTTATCACCCCTCAAACTGACCATCAAGCATCTCATTTTAAAACACAACATTCCGTCTCCTGACCCTCATAACATATATTCTTATTCTATAATGTAAAGTTCATTTTAGCCCAAATTCAGAAGTTTCCTGAGTCTTGACAATTTCACCATTGTACAAGCTTCAGTATAAAGTTTCCTTTGAAACTCAAAGCAATATTTACCTGTAAGTCTCTGACTCCTTTTTCTTAAAAATAGCAACCTTATAACATTTAATGGGATGTAAGCACAGAAAATAGGGGGATTGAAACAAAACTAAAATGAAGCAGGGCTCTATTCAGGGAATCTGAGCCTGCCATGACTTGCCTGGTCTCCAAACCTTTTGGAATCTTTGTGAAATATACCTTGATAATTTGTGCCCAGGCAAAACCAGGATCACCAGGATAATGTCAAGGTCTGTAACAAGCTTGAATGGTAGCCCAACCCTTTTGACCACTGCTCCAATGGCTTCTGAGTGTCTGGACAGCTGAACTAGGAAACCTCTTCCTTTGTTGCCCTTGGAGAACATGGAGCCAAAACAGCTGCTCTTCTTGAAGAGCAGGCTTTAAAAAGAGTTGTATTTTTATACTCTGGAGCCCATAATGGGCATTAGCTGGATACCCACTTATCATCTTAGTATAGAAGGCTTACTTTTATTTGATTATGCAAACATCTTTAACTGCCATACCTCCCTTGTTGGTAACTTTAAGCACAGTCCTTTCTTGGCCAGACTGCACAACTTCTTCAGTCCTTATGCTCTGCTTTTAGATCCGAGGTCCTATTAAAGATCTGGATAAAAGCAGCCAGAAACAACCTTGACACAGACTGAATTCTCTGCTTTTTTGAAATTTTCTTTACCAAATTAATTAGCTCATCACCTTCAACTCCCCTTCTCATAAATTCCAAGTCATTGATAAAACATGGACCAATCTTTTGCCAGAATGTTTCGGGAATGGCCCAGTTCTCAGCAGGGTCCTTGCCTCATCTGAGGCTCCGAGAGACCCACTTCTCCTCTGTGTATTCTCACTGGTATTCCGAACCACTAGTAAAATCACCTATTTACCTCCACTTGCGGAAGGTTGGTGTTCTCCAATACATGACACTAAGTTCTTCCAAATTCTTCTAACAACTAGTTCCAAAGAATTTTAAGCAACACTGGACCAAGTTTACTTACAGTAAGAATGAAACACATCTGTTATCAAATCTCATTTTAATTCCTTGTTAGAAACAAACTTAAAGGAAAATTCAATCTGAATCACGGTTTCAGAGTTTTTAATGGGTGGTCATTTGGCCCCATGTGTTCACCCAAGACACCTTAGAGTGGAAAGCATGTGACAGAATAAGATGCTCATGTCCTAGAGGACCAAGAAACAAAGAAAAGGAGCATAGCTGCACCCAGATCACTTTCCTTTGGTCCCCTTGGTTCCAACACCAAGTGATGGTGCCACCTGTGGAGCTGACCTAAAGCTAAAAAGGGATCAGTTCCTTCCTAGAACCCAGATTTTCTCATCCTGTGAGCTGCATAACCTAACACTTAGGCTGACTGATAGAATAAAGGAGCTTTTTCTGTATATCTAATTGAAGTGCCCTTCAGTTAAAAGATTATGATTCATGATTAGAATATAATATTTGAAAACAGTATCCATATTTCCCAACTTGACATAAGACTGTAATATATCCACCTTGTGTTTGGGTACTTTATTGTGACATATTTGGTAATTTCTCCAACTTTCCCTCCACTTTGGTATTTGATAGAAGAAACACAGATGATAAAATTCTTCAAAGTTCAGATGGGGAAAATTATTTAGTAAAAATTTCATAACTCCAGGTTTCTAGTTTCTAAGCAAATATGTAAAATTATTCACCACCTCTACCCACCATGGCCACAAAATAAATGTTGACAAACAGAAAATTAATAGGTTTCCTTGAGTCTTTCAGATAATTGAAAGTACAGGGAAAACTGAACCACCAAAATATGGAGAGATGTAGATGAATTTCTAAATGATCTTATTAAATAAAAAACACAGAGCTAGATATAGAGGTGAAAGCTTTAGAGAGGTCAGGGAAATAGGGAAAGCCACAGCTAACCTTACCTCACCAACTCGGCAGCTTCTAAATGCGAGTTCCTTCCTGTCTACCCACACCTATATGCCTTCCTGTTCTGCCATCTGATTTGCTCTCTCTGTTCAGCTACATCACTTCGTCTTCCTGCCCAGCTCTGTCACTTCCTGTCTATCTGTACAGACCTCCAGACCTCCATGGTTAACTAGTGTTGGAATTTAAGGCATGTGTCACCACACCTGGCTCTGTTTCCAGTGTGGCCTTGAACACACAGAGATCCTGCCAAGTGATAGTATTAAAGACATGTGCTAACATTGCATGACTTCTGTGTTGTGTCTGGCTTTTCCCTCTGCTCTCCAGGCAAGCTTTATTTATTAAAGCACAAATAAAATATCACCACAGAGAGAGAAGCAGAGACCCAAAGACATAGCCATGATTTGCTCACCTTGAACAAAAGCCCACACACAGTTATGAACAGTTGCCTTGCAATAATAATGTGCTGCTGAAGGTTGAGCATATGGAGGCATGGGAATCACTTTTAAAAGTCACAGTCAGAGACAACACCACCACCACACATTTGCAGAGAATTTCATTCCAGAAAGCCCAGGAAGTTCCTTCTCAGGGACTGAGAAGAGCCCTTCTTACCCTGGTGGGAGCAGATGCAGAATGCTGACAAGAGCTACCCAACCCTATCCTTCATCAAAGGTAACTTTCCAGAGCACCACTCAGACACTTGATTCCAGTTGGAAAATGGAATCAAACTGCTATCTCACCAAAAGAGTGGAGTTCAGGGAACATTGGAATTTCATTCAAGAAAGCAGCTCAGCAATAGAGAAAAAAAGTGGAGGGAAGTTTGAAGACAGGGCTTAAAAGTAGAAACAACATACTCCTAGGTCCTCACTCCACTAAGACAACAGTATTTATATGATTATTGAGATGTGTTCTATTTACAGCATTCTACATCTCAAGCAGTTTCAGCTGTTAACATCACAACAGCAACTTGCTATAGCTGAGCAAGGCAAGTTGCATGTTCTCATAGTATCAACACACACACACACACACACACACACACACACACACACACATACATACATGCACACACAAATAAAAAATGAAATTGAGAAAATTTACCAAACAAACCTAAAGTCATGCAAAATGATGTAAAAGTACTACAAAGCAAACCAACAACTGAACTATTATCAATTATTCTCATAAGTCTTGCTAAAAAAAAATAATTGAAAAGAACATTCAATATGTGAAAGAAAAGCAATGGCCAAATAATATTTCGTACTTGATGAAGTTGTGAATCAGAAATAAGAACTCAGAGGGAAGTATAAAATCAGTACTCTCTGGCAGTGTATCTCTCCAGTAAGAAATCTTAGATAATATCTAGTCTCATCTATTTTCTCCCAAAGTACATGGTTTTATTTGTCTTTATGGCTGAATAGTACTCTGTCACAGACATATGCAACATTTTCCCTCTCCAGGGACCCTTGGAGGAAGCCTGGGCTGATCCAATGATCTGGTTGTTGTGAAAGGGCATGAATGAACACAGCAGTGGAGGTCTCTGTGCTGTGCTGACTCAGACTCCATTGACGCTGCAGCTAAGAGAGATGTGGCTGTGTCATAGGGCTTCTGTGTTTAGTTTCCTGACAGATTGCCTGTGTTTTCATAGCAGCTTCACTGATTTGCACTCCTCACAGTAGTGTATTCAGAGTTCACGTTGGCTTTTGACTTTTCTTGTTTTTCTTGACCACAGCTATCCTGACGGATCTGAGCTGGAATTTCTGTGCATTTTAATCTGCATTTATGTTAAGGCTAAGGATGTTGAACATCTTCTCACACATGTATTAACTGTTTTTCTTATTTGGAATATTTTTAGTTTATTTGTTAATTTTGATTGAATTGTGTTTAATTTGGGTGTTCCTTCATACATTTGGACATATACATCAAGTAGGACACTTCACGCCTTGATCTCCATGTCTTATACCATTAACCAGTAGAGAAAAGCCTGCTTATGAAGAAATGGCTAATTTCATTCTGGGACAGAAAACTGACTGGCTCGTTCATTCCTCAGTGTTGGAAAGTAAGGAAACACAACATAATACAAAGCAAAGGCAACCGAAGAACACATGCTGAAGATATATCAGCACAGTGAATGCGCTCACCATAAGAAGATAGAGCAATTTCAGCCAGAAAATAAGACAGCATCAGATGATAACCCAAAGTCTAAAATAAACACCCACAAGTCTGTACTTACACAGAGAAATGTTGAACCAATGAGTAAATAGAGTAGTATAGATGAGGTGAGCTGATGTGAATGCTAATTAACCTGATTGGGGTAATCATTTCGTAATGCAATATATACACATTATACCATGAAAGTATATGTTATTTTGTTGATTACTTCAATAAAGCCAAAAAAGTAAGGTAGAATAACAGCAGTCACCACAGCAAAAAGTCTCAGATTATTTATGTCTGTGTTATTCTTCCCCTTAAGATGTGTCCCTTAAGAAATTATTTTTCTAGTAAATTCTTGCTGTAGTGCATAGTATGGAAGAAGGAACAAGGATTGACTCTGAAGTGGAGATGCCTGACGAGTGAAGTGGCACTGATGGCATACCCCCATAATAGAGTGTGTTATAAGAATCATAGTTTCTCCTGTTCTTCAGCCCCAAACCCACAGCCCCATTTCACCATTAGAAAACCATCAAAGAGCAAGTAAGTTAGAGACACTCTACAAAATACCTGATCAGTGTCAGGTCCCAAAGAAACCCAGGACAAGTGTCACTCAGTACCTGTGGTTCCTCCCACGCCTTCTCACCCCACCCTCTACACTAAAACCCCCAGCCCAGGAGCTGGGCTTCCTTTCCCTCAGTTGCGCTTTCCTATATAAACCAGCCACTTTGGCCACACACCCTCTTGACTCTTGGCTCTACTCTTGGCCTCTTGGTCTGCTTGCCATCTCTCCTATCTCTCCTCTTTTCCTCTCTCAATTTCCCCCTCCCCCATTCTCTCTCTTTTCATGAACTGATTCAGTCTAAACTCTTCCACATGCCTCTGACTGTTTTCTCTTATCTACAATAAAAACCTTCTCTCAACCTTACCTTGGATCGATCATGCCCTCACTTTTATTCATCTTTCTGGCCTTTTTGTTAATGATAAGAGATGATGTAATCTCCTCTATAACAGTTTCTTAGCTGAAATTCGGGCATTTTTGTCAAGGTACACAAGAACACTGGAATATTGGTAGAAGTCAGGATGGGAGAGAGGAGTGCAGATTAGAGGACATCTATTTTGCTCACTGCGCAGATTCTGTGGGACTACCTGGGGCTAGGGAAATGCAGGGGGCCTTGGAGCAGTGTGTGATACTGGGTCACCTGGGGCTGGAGAATTATAGGCAGTTTTGAAGCAGTTTGCAGCTGATTAGAAATCTGCTGAGACAGGTATAGACTAGGTCCAGAAGGCAAAGTTAAAGAACTTAGGGGAAAATATTTACCTTGGGTCTGTATTTGAAACTTCCAGGCCCATGATCATGGTAATTGGGTGGGTAGAGTACCAAGACCAGGGGAGAGAGAGAGAGAACCCGCCTTCAGGAATAGGCAGGTGTGGAAACTTAGGTTGTTGATTGACAGGAGAACTTATTTGGAGTCTGTCTGTCCTGTGACAGATGGATACAAATACATCACAACTCACTGAAACTTACATGAACTTTTTTTAAATTTGCAAAAAGATGAAAGTTTTAGACATATTAGCATTATCACTGTTTGTAATATGTACTGAAATCTGAATTGTAGAAAAAAACCAGTAGACTCATGCCTTCGAGTCATAGCAAAAGCTATGGTGTTAAAAGCATGAACATCCTACTTTTGTCCAGAGAGCTGGATATATAGATTGGACAGAGATGTTTTCAATACAATAAGAAGCATTTTTAAGTCTATACTTAGAAGACAATCAAAGGAAATTGAAATTTTTGAGCTAGTGACTATTATACCAATATAACAATAGCACAGTGAGAAGGAAAGAAATCTGAAACACTTCTTACTTTTAGTAAGCAAGGTACACCGTGTCTGCCTTTCTCAGATGGAGAGCTAGTAGCTTTGGAAAAGTGAGTGTTGGGGGCACAGGAGTCCTTGTACTCACAAAGAAGCACTAAGAGAGCCAGGAATGTTAATCATCCAGGGTTTCTCCTCAGTGGAAAAGATAAAATCAAATACCTGCATTCCATTCAGAAAGCTGAGAGTGGAGGTTGTTAATGACCTGGAGCCCTTTTTGCTATCTGAAGGGATAGACTTCATCCTAATTCCCCAGAATGATTATCCCAGACTCTTCTCTCACTAGACTATTACTCATCCTTCAGGTAGATATCACAAGTACATTTTGGCCCGCTGACCTCTATGCTATCAGTCAGAGACCACACTACATTGTAGGTCTTTTAGTTATAGAACCCACCCTCATGGTTACATGTACTCTGTGAAAGAGTCTCTACATAGTCACACCTTAAGCTTTATTGTGCACCTGGAATTGGACTGATTGTTGCCTGGAAGCTATTTCCCAAATTGTACTTTGTTTTAAATATTTTGACAATAAATGGCCTGGTATTAGATAGACTCCCTGAAGTTTTCACTCTTGTCTTTTCCCATGCAGGTTTGATTTCCTGTATGATACCTGCAGGAACCCCTCAAGTGAGGCCTGATTTTTATAGATGAAATGAGCTGACTAGGCAGCTGCAGCCCTGTGGGAAGGAGCTGGTTTGCTTGCTGCTGTTAACATAAAGCTACAGTTAGCTATCAACATCATCAGAAATCTGAGCAGATGAACTAGAATCCAAACAGCATCTGTATCAAGCACAATGACAAAGACTTACTGACTACTTAGATGGATACACAAGGCTCCTTGTGGAAATCTCAGTGGTTTCATTGGGGGCAGAAGTTGTTCTTCGACTGTCACACAGAACAGCATTGCATCTTCAGCTGCTACAGGACAGTATCCACCTGCAGCTGGGAGACCCAGAATGTCTGAGAGATTTTTCTGTGGAGGAGGAACTTGAGAAAATTGACCTACTATGGTCAGGAAGAGTAGTACAGTTAACCCAAAAGTGTCCATAGTTTAAATATGATATGCTGTGGGAGGATCTTTCTTTATACTGTGAATGTATGTTGTTCTCATTGGTTGACAATAAAAGCTGATTTGACCTATAGCCAGGCAGAATAAGGCTGGGCAGGAAAGCCAAACAGAGATACAGGAAGAAGGAGGGTGGAGTCAGGAAGTTGCCAGCCAGATGTAGAGGAATCAAGATGAAAATGTCATACTGAGAAAAGATACCAAGCCACATGGCTAAATATAGATAATTATGGGTTAATTTAAGTGTAAGAGCTAGTTATTATTAAGCCTGAGCTATTGCCCAAGCATTTATAATTGATATAAGCCTCTGTATAGTAATTTGGGAAGCAGCTGCTGTGTATTGGGGAGTTGCTGGCAGGACAGAAACTTCCATTTACAAGGATTCTGGTGGTAGGTTCTTTTACATTGTGGTCAACTTTCCTGCAATCCAGGTGGAGTCATCTATGTCCCATAGTCTTCTTTGGAGACCTTAGTGTTGCTTCTATGAGCTGACATTTCTGTCTAACATAAAACCTTTTTTAAAAAAATATTTAAATGCCATATTTAATAGGTCTCTGAAGTTTGTGGACCATTATCTACTTATTAAGTAAACAAATTTCAATTGTTTTTAGTTACTTGCTTTAGGCTTAACCTTGAAAAATATATACAGGAGGTTGAATAAAGTTTGTCACTAAATTAATTACATTTGTACTTAGCACAACTATGAGCCTAGTTCTGAGCACATTAAAGAATTTGGTCATTTATAGAGTGACTTACGGTGATATTTTATTTGTGCTGAAATGTGATTTTATTTGTATGTTAATAAATAAAAGTGCCTTGGGGTCAGAGCTATTAACAAGCCATTTAGCAGAAGTCTGCCAGTGGTATCACATGCCCTTAATCCCGATAACATGACAGGCAGATCTCTGTGTGTTCAAGGATATAGCCAGCATGGAGACACATGCCTTTAATCTCAATACCAACCATAGAGACCTGGAGGTCTGTATAGACAGGCAATGATGAGGAGGTCATGTGGTTGGGTTTACAACCAATGAGAAGGCAGAACAGAAAGTCAATAAAAAGACAGTCACACAGGAAGTACATCTCTTTCTCAGGGGAAGGATGGCATCGGCAGCAGGTGGTAAGAAGTCAGACTTGGTCTCAGCTCTTAGCTACTGCTCTCTGATCTCTGGGGCTTTTAACTCTGCATTTGGCTCTGTGTTTCTTATTTAATGAAACCATTCAGAATTACATCTACAGTGACTGTGTCTAAAAATTTGCATGTCTTAATCATCTTGAAAACTTTACAACAAGTTAGTAGCTTTTATAAATATTAAAATTTCAGTTTTATTTCTGTTAGGTTTGAACATTAAAATTGCATTGAAGATTTCCTTTAGCATTAAAATAGCACTTTAAACCATAAATAGAGAAACTGGTAACTTTACAAGACCATAAATACAGTTCATATAAACACTAGAGCCTTACTTTCCTGATCCTCTCATAGTGTACATTACAGAATATCACAGTTTCTTAGATGACCCAATTTACCCAAATAACTAAACTTAACAGTTAGCAAAGGCAAAGAGGCCAGATATATATCTTCAAGTCACTTACTGTTCACCTGAGCAGATCTTAGGAATTTATAAGACTTATTTATCAATCATATGTTATTCCTTATTTTAAATTTCTAGGAAGAAGCCTGGCGTTGAACAGTTAACAAAGCTATAAGTGGTAGGTATACATCTTTAAATCAGTTTCTGTTAACATAGCTTTATAATCTTAGGGATTTATAAACCTCAATCAAATATACTTTATCAAGTATTTGTTGTATCTTATCTAAAGTATTTTTGAAGCCTGATGTTGAACAATTAGCAAAGACATAAGCAGTTAGATTTAAATCTCTAAGTCAGCTTTTCTTCATATGAGTACACCTGTATGACCTTAGGAATTTATCACACAAAATAATACTAATCCAAAATATTTTTGAGACCTGCAGCTGCCTCTTTAGTTTAAAAAATTGAGATACAATGATAAGCAGAGGACTAAGTAAGACTAAGAAGCTTTATGATTGATGCATTAATTGGTTTATACCATTTGGTCATCTTAATCAAGATGGTTGTGAAATTACATGACATGTACCCTTTTTTAACCTTAGTAAAAATGGCTGCCAGCCACATGGTTGCTTCCATTTGGATGAGGTCATCAGACAAGACGGAGGCAAGCCACATGTTTGCTATTTAAAAACATCTATTTTACCAAATAATAGCTGAATACAAGTTATATGGTGTATCCTAAATAAGTGTTGAATCACATATATAGTATGTTGTAGCAAATTATGATTACATGAGCATAGATTTTCTTTAACCTGTAAACATTTTGTTATAAGTTTTAAACTAAATTTTGTTATACAGGTTTTTAACCTTACCCAATGAACTTACAAATCCTAACATAGTTTATGGTATAGTCTTAAAAGATTTTTTGAGAGAAGAGAAACTGTTGAAATAAAAGATTCGTAAGAGTGGAAAGTAGAAAAACCTAAAAGATAAGAGACTTTTGGAAGTGTAGTGTGGAGAAGGTTTAGATATAAGAGATTTGGGGATCATTCGTTTGTGCAGTGGCAGCTGTTACCATATAAGAGAATTTGAAAATCAAGCTTGCCAATTTTTGCCCATTGATTGAGCTGTACTGAGGCCAAGCCATTTGCAGTAAGACAGTGAGGCTTTAATAAAATCTCTGAGTCCGAGGAGTAAAAGAAAAGGGGTTGTAAAATAAATTCTGCCAAAGGGAGGGTTCCTCTAAGCCCTAAGAGTGAACTGAGAAACAGAGAGCAAGGTCGCAGGTAGGAATTCCACTGGAGGGAGGTTTCTAATATTCTCCATGACCAGGAGGGCACAGAGAAGCTGCAGTACTTGGCAAGCAACTACCTAGCAGGAGGCAAGGACTTGTGAGGAACAAGGGTCACAATGTAGAAGGAGGGAGTTAAGTATCTTAGTAGAGAGATTGCCCACAAGAGTATAGCAGGCCAGAGAGACCGAGAGAAATGCTCACGTGACAGACACCCCAGGAGGATGGAGCAGGCTCTAGGGGCCAGGAAGACTGAGAGATGTGTGATGATTTCCTAGGGGGCATGGAAGGCTCCAGGAGCCGGAGAGACACTTCCAGAGTAGAGGAAGAGAGACGAATGGTTAGAGCAGATGAAGGGAAGAAGAGGCTTAATAGGCAGAGTCTAGAATTTGGTTCAAATTTAGTTGATGGCAGAAGCCAGCAGAAACAAATAATAAGTACATACCTTAGGAGAGTCAAATCAGCTTTGTTCTGAGGCCGAATCTATTGGAAGGAGGCTCATATATTCCCCTCTGTAGTTTGGACACCAGATGAATGGAAATGAGGACATGACTGCTCCAAAGTATGATTGAGGGTTTTCATTGTAGACAAGAGGGAAAAAACAGCCAGAAGCATGTGGAAGATTCCAGACTGAACCAGTCCATGTAGTGGGGCAGGAGTGGCAAGAAAGGGAGATAAAGGAGAGAGAGAGGGGGCAAGCAGATCAAGAGAGGAACAGAAGACCAAGAGGCCATGAGTGGAGCCAAGACATAGTATGGCCAAAATGGCTGGTTTACATAGGGAAGGGAAGCTGGGGGAAGGGAAGCCCAGTCCCTGGGCTGGAGCGGTTTACAATAGGGGATGGGATGAAGCACAGGGATGAGCCACATGTACTGAATGAGGCTTGTCTGGGTTTCTTTGGGAACTGACATTCTGTGCCTGTCAAAGGCTGTCCTGAGAAAAGAGAAGGTTCAGCCTCAAAGATGCTTCAGAATGTAATGTATGTCCTATAATATTCTGGAAAAGAAGAATACTAAGCAAAACTAAAGGGTCAATTTAAATTAAATATACTTGAGCAATAAGAAATATCAGTATTACTTCATATGTTTTGACAAGTTTGATACAGCAATGCCATAAACTAAATTTAAGGCATAAAGGAATCCTCTGTATGATTCTTAAAACTTTACTGTGAATTTTAAACTATTCAGAAAAATAGTCAATTAAAAGAGCCTTATCAATGATGGTTCTAAATTTAATCTGGCAATGTTGCAAAAAATAAATAATTCTTCAAGTTGTTGGTAATAAATACAAAATCTTGTTTAAAAATTTAGAAACTTGTCAGCCCACAGTAGATTACTCTGAAATTGGAAAATACTGAAAACTTGAATTTTGCCACCTGTAAGAAGTACAAACTTGCAGTTGGCTATGGTTCTGTGAACACATTATATTTCATACATGTGTGGTACTTTGCCCATATGTTAAGTACATTGGTTGTCTAGGGATGCATTTTGCTATCTCAGAAAGATGATATGATGGGAATAATTTTGTACTAAATTTTAAAACCTAATCAAGAATAAAAACTCTAATTTTATTTGAAACTTCCCTGTTGATTCCATAGATAAGCAGTAAAAATTGAGGTAAGGATTGAATCCTCTCCTATCTACAGTGCATCAGTTCCACACTGCGCTTGTGAATGAGGGAATCCCAGGAGACCAGACAGTCTAGTATGAACTCATCTTGGTTGAGATATGAATGGTTCTAGTAAATGTCCAGTTTCTAAGCTGACAAGGTCCTAGCCAGAACAAAAAGCCTTGGTACTTCTTATTTACAAACAGGATCCAAGTCCCTGTTTGAATGTTTTATCTTTATCAGAATCACCAAAATTTGTTAACATATAATGCCTAGAATAACAACATATTCATTTAAGATTGGTTCTTTAGATACATAACTATTTCAGCCACAGTTTTGAAGAGGCAGGGTCATATACAGTTAAAATTCCTGGGATTAAAATGCCATAAAGCAACTCAGTTGTGCAAGTAGACAAGAAGAACTGAACAAGATTCTGTAATTATTAACTCACTTGAGCTATCGTGCATGGACAATAGGGTGCATTGATGTGATATTATTAGAGAATTGTTCAAATGGTGTAATATGTGCTGCTACATAGGGAGTAATGCAAAAGTGCTGTATGACCTTAATTTTCATTAACAGTAAAGCTATAGCACTGGTGTGAGAAAAACAATTTGTGGAAGTAACAGCAGAAAAATAGAAAATGTGGGGAATGTGTGACAGGGCAGAAAGTTGTTGAGTTCAAATAGGCCAGTGTGGTTGAATATTGATAGTGCTGTTATGAAAATCCTTCATACCATGTGAAAAGCATTATGATACCCACCACAATGAAGGTGTTATAAAACATTTCGTTGGTTTCCCTATGGAGACGAACTTAACTTGGATAAGGTTAGGAGTGTCACTCTCTGCTCCATTCTCATTTATGAAGACAGCAATGAATATGTTGCCATGAATACTTGGTGGATTGAAAGAAAATGGCCCCTAAAGGGAGTGGCACTATTAGGAGGTGTGGCCTTGCTGGAAGAAGTGTGTTACTGTGGGGGTGGGCCTTTGAGGTCTCTTTTTGCTTAAGCTTCCCTCAGTGTAACTGTCAGTCGACTTCCTGTTGCCTGCAAGATGTAGCCTCCCAGCTCCAGCCCCAGATCTGCCTGCATGCCCACATGCTTCCCACCATGATGACAATGAACTGAACCTGTGAACTGTCAGCACACCAGCACCTGTGTGGGCCAGAAGAGGGTACTGCAATGTTTTCCTTAGAAGAGTTGACATGATCATGGCATCTCTTCACAGCAAATCAAAACCTAACAAAGACAGGTGCGGATATTAGACTAACAAGTTGATCTACTTTCTGATATATTTTTGTATATTTTTGCTAGTGTAGTCAACTTACCATGAAAAGATAGTGTTTCAGACACTTTATTACAGCTATTGTTTCACCTTACTAGACTATGTTAACTTAAGCTATCTATAGATGTAATATCTAGTAACCAGAACGTAAACAGTGTCTGATTTGTAAACTACGCTCATATAGTTTCTATATAAGATAATCTGAAAATTACTATCTATAGTAATATTAGTTTTTAGCTCAACCCTCTTTATAAACCATAACTTTTCCTCTTCTCCCTGGTGGTGGAAGGAAATGTTATTCTTAATGTAACATTTTAAAAACTATAGGGATGAAAGAACTATCTATATATGAAAAATCAAATTTTATTCAAAATCTTTCCCATGGTTTCTTCCCTTCTCAAAGAGTTCCCAAGTATTGAAAAGAAAACTGAACAGGCCTTATTAGGCTGGACAACAGCCCAAATTACTAAATTCTGAATCTTCCATTTCTTTTTCTTCTTTCTTGGAATTACATTGTCTTAAAATTAGTTCTAAATATTAATTTTCTTTCATGTAGTTTGCCCATTTCAAATGTACTTGATTCTCTAGGGCCATAGGAAAATGAGAACATAGCAAATTGTGGCTTTATAAGAAAGTAAGTACCATTTTATGAGGTAATTATGCAGATAGTAAATGAAAGTTACAAGGATTCAGGTGAACTCTTCATCACCATGCTCTGTAAATTCAAAGAAACAGGAAGGTGCAATGTGTGAACAGAATAATACTGAGGAAAATTCTGAGAAGAATACGCTAGAGCCTGGGATGTAAGAAGGGTCATGCTAAGGATCTGTTTCAACATGGAAGAACTTAATAGCCAACCCTCCTGAAGAGGGGGCGTGATAAGCAAAACAAAAGCAAGAAGGACTTTTGGTTATAAATCCAGAAGAGTTGGAGGTGAATGACTAAATAGTTATTGTTTTCATAAGGTGGTAGATGAAGTTGTGTTCAGCTACAAAGATGAAATGAGATCATTTGCTGGAAAATGGATGTAACTGAAGATCATCATACTGAGTGAGTAAGTCAGGTCCAGAAAAATAAGCATTATTTGTTTTCTCTCTTTTGTCCATCTTCATAGATTCATTTTCTCTCTGTGTCTGTGTCTCTATGTCTCTGTCTCTCTCTTTTCTCTCTTCCTCTCCCTCTCCCCCTTCTCCTACTACACTCAAATACTTCCTTGCTTTCTTTCTTCAAGTCATCCCCCCCCCCGCCCCACTGTATTCTACGTATTTTATTTCTTGATTTGTCTTACCTCATTTCCCGATGTGTTCAGTTTGATAATAAATCGGGAGTTCTGTGTGTTTGGCTTTGCTTGACTTTCTTTCCTATAGTCAGGAGGTCCATGCAGTCACACCTCAAGAAATCAACAAGTATTTGTTGAAGGGATTAGTCACTGTAGATTAAAAAAAAATAAGAATGTAGATTAAAAACAAAGAGATAACCTAGCATACTTTTCTGAAGAATGGTAATTTAGCAAGCTGTATATAAAAGTTATTATACCACAAGAATTTGCTTTTGGGGGAAAAACCTGACATGTAAGTTTGGATATGTTGAATTGTGCGAGGCAATGACATTTTCATTTGGACAGTGGGAAAGATAGGTGTGGAAACTTACAAACCAAACTGAGACTACCATTTGGTATTTAAACAAAACAAAAATCGAGTATTGAATGTGAGCCTTAATCTTGAATCATTGCTAATTAAAGTATAATAATGAATTACTATGCTGAGTTTTAGAAACATTAAGCATTTCATACATATCTAAATGTAAAATCATGAAGCATAGCAATGTATGTTATACTGTGTGGCTTTATGTGTATGTGCACATCTCCGTGTGCATTTATTTTCAGAAATGTTTTCTACAGATGAGGGAAGTAAGTACTATGGTCAGCTTTCTGTGTCAGTGCCATGGGTAAAAAATGGACTGTGAAATATTGTCCCCTTATGTCATAAAAGGCTTGTTCTCAGTGAACCTCTGGCATTTGCAAGTCTGAAGGAGAAAGCCACTAATGGTGTGTGGGCTCTTTTGAAAGTCCTGAAAATCACATTTTCAGAGCACCTGGGAGCATACAGAAAGTACCTCCTTCCCTCTGGGCACCATGTGGAGTCAACTCAAGGGCTTAGTCTTAATTTCTAAGAGCCATTTCTGCTCTGTGAACATCAAAGTAAAATCAGAGAAGGATGCAATATTATAACTTTGAATTTAATTAGTTGATTCCCAGCAAATTTTACTCGAATGTAAATAAGCACAGTTCCTTGAACTAAAGGTTTTTATTTAAATCTGTAATAAATACAAAAGTATATTGTAAATGGTTATGAGTGTGCACTTATATTAACAACATGGATTCAAAGAGTCTGATAGGAGAAGAGGTAAAATAAATCAGGAGGGTGGCTGCCTCTGCTTGAGAAAGAAACAGCAGCAAACTGAACAGGATAGAGAGCTTATATAGAGCTTCTTGGGAAGTGGTTGGAACTTTTCAGGGTGGAGCTTTCCAGGGTGGAGATTGGTGGGATTTCATGTCCAGAGACTGAGCTTTTTGCTCTGCAGGGTGTGACAGGATCCAACAGTCAGGGCAGTTAGAGTGTTCTGTGGGTGGAACCTGGCAGTTAGAGGTCCTCGGGGGAGGGGCCTGGCCACTGGAGTGGCCCGAGGAGGGGCTTACAACATAGAAATATCACATGCATATATTTTGGACAATAAAACAATTTAGAATTGTGAAGGGGTGGAAGTGGATATAATTATTTGGATAATCTGCAGATAACTCACGAAATGAACAATTCCATGCATCCATGTACACTTTTCAAGGTGATTTTAGAGCCATCTCCATCTTTTTTTTTTTTTGAGATTATAATTTAATTGCAGCATTTTTTCCTTTCCACTCTCCATCTCTTCCCCTGCTCAAGTTTGATTACTCTTTTAGACTTTTCTTTTGTTTGTTTATTTTTGGTATTGCACTTTAATTATGACATTTCTTCTTTTCTTTTCCTCCCTCCAAACCATCCTATATATTCCTCCCAATCTCCTTCAAATTCATGACCTCTTTTTTAATTGTTAATGAGCTCTAATACAAAGAATTTTGGAGCAAGTTTGTTCTGAGCTTCATAGAAAGAAAGGTGAACTGGAAAACCATTCTTCTAATTGAGTATATCTGTGTCTTATAGAGATGCTTTCATTGACCTTGGCTATTAGGATGGACTGGAATAACAGCCTGTCTGTCTGTACAGGGACAGGTTTTCACAAATTAGCAAACCTCATTTCTTACTTTTTTTGACTCCCATATTGAGTCCTATCTTCTGTGTTCATCAAAACTATTGATTTGAAGAGATGAAGTGTTTCTTGTGAAAAGGAACCAGCTTCTAGCATGTCAGGAGTGTCTGCAGGCTTTGTTCTGGATTCTTGCTTTCTCAAGGCAGCTGCTATTTTGCCTGGAGTATTTCAGCAGAAAAGTCCTCTATCTAGGGCTTTCTCTTTTCCTTTCATGATCCCTTTGTTTCAAAGAGGACTCTTTAGTGCCCTAGCATGCTGTGCTTACCCCCTACACTGATACGTGTTACAGAATCTAGACTTTACCAAGTTAGAGAAGCTCATTACAATCATGTCTTTTGCTCAAATTATCACTTGCTTCTGAAAACCTGTTAGGAGATAACCCTCTGCCCCCTGGAAGGCTTTGTCCACATATAACTGTCTGAATTTGTTGATATATCCTTGTAAGTGTTAATACATATTCTATATTCATCCAAGAGCACTCTATCATGTTAAAGACTAAAACTTGT
The DNA here is from genome assembly GCF_949786415.1 of Peromyscus eremicus. Classification (NCBI taxonomy): domain Eukaryota; kingdom Metazoa; phylum Chordata; class Mammalia; order Rodentia; family Cricetidae; genus Peromyscus; species Peromyscus eremicus. The sequence continues at coordinate 13,696,608 of NC_081422.1, forward strand.
GGTTTTTGAGTCTTTGTATCTTTGGGGATAAGATTTTTTCTAGGACTGGTTAAAAGAACAAGGAAAAGAAGGAAGAGGTTACTTATAAATTAATGATTTAATGATTGACCAGGTCAATGGTTAATGATCATTTTGACTGTGTGGATAATCCTTTGCATACCAATATCAGCCACAGAATTCATGTTCTCAGAGCACATACAGAAGGCTTAACATATGTTGCTTTCATCGTATTAAGTTGATGGTTAATAATTACCATCAACTAAACCATATTAAACGTATTAAAATCTACTCCCCAACAGACATCATTTTCTGAACTTATACTGGCTCCAGACAGTCTGGAATTGATTCAATTCTTTGTTCCATGGAAGAATTAAGAAACATTTAAAACAGAAATCATAAAAATAAACTCGTATCATTCCACCTGGGGTCCATTTGTAAAGAACCATATGGCCAATGTGGATCAATGCTATCAGGAAGCCCCTGAAAATATTGTACCACCATGACAACCAGCCTAGTTATGAAATGAAAAGAAATTGGTACTCACAGGGAGTGGCTTCATTTATGAAAATTTGTACTTCCTTGACTCTTAAAAATAAAAATGACAATGCTAGAGAATTGGATTCCTTAAATATAATTCAGATTAAGTACTAGATGATGTCAATAAATGATGTCATATTAATACACATCACAGAAAGTTGAAATGTGGAGTTCATAGTTTTATGAAACTATAGATGAGCCATTTGCAAGAGTAGAAGAAAATTGAAAATGTGTTCATATGTTATTAATCATGAGAATTTGACCATTAGAAGTTACAAAGAATACAGTGCATGCCAAGCATTGTGCTGAGTACCTAAAAGATTTAGGAAAGATAGCACATTAGAGAATTCAGTGCAATATGGAACGGAAGAGGAAGAAGAAACTTAACACAGGATGTGAAGCCACAATGTCCTAAAGGTCTGAGGTGAGGTGGGATGATAGGGAGCACCCTAATGTTCAGAGTGGAGGGATCAGCTTTTGTAAAACATTACAAAGAAAATGGTACTTTTCTGGAGCTTCAAAACACAAAACAAATGGTCATGTCCACAGAGTGATGATATTCCCATCAGGGAAACCATGTAGGCTGGGAGGAAACCAAAGCCTGTGACCACAGAAAAGGGAGTGATCTGATGAAGCTGGAGAATGGGGTTCCTTGATGGTGATGCCAGTTTTAGAAATCAGGAGTTAAATCTGGTTTCGTGGCATACTTCAATTAACTAAGCAAAAGGTTTGGTAGCAATTATCTTTATATACACAAATGTGGGAAAAATACCACAGAGATGCTTAAGTGTATGGAAATTAGGGAAACAAATTTGGCTTGAGGTACACTCCAGTGTTATTTATTTCATCTTGAGAGATTTATAACAATTAGACTACAGATTACGTGAACTGTGGGGAACTCACATTCACAGGTTTCAACTGATGATTTGATTGCTACTGGAACTCTTACAGAGCCTTATATGATTTTTTCCTGTTTCCTAATGAAAGTATGGAGTTTTTCATCAACTTGTGGTGATAAGTCTAGAGCCTACTAGATGCTTGGGAAGTGATCATTGACCTTATTTCTCTGTGGCTAGGAGAGTTCATAACAGATTTTGTGCATTATGATATTGTACTTGAACAATCCACATAAGATAAGCCATCCTCAGTCACAAGGATGAGCACAGCTGTGTCTCTGTAGGAATTTTGATAGTGGCTTTTCAGGCTATTCAGAAATTGCAAGGAGAGCTTTGTAAAAACAAAATGTAGCTCTTCCCCTGCTTGCGTCTGGATTTGTGCTCCATTGAGCCTTATAGTTTGGTTAGAAACAAGTAGGATAAAGATAAAACAGGATACAAAGTAAAATAATGATATTCAGAGTGCAGTTACTCTATTATATATTGAAGGCAAGCCTTGGACTAGGTACCATGCTAAGAGCTATAAAGTATGTGTTCTTTTAAATTGTCAGCACAGTCCTGAGTTTTATTTACGGTTTTAATCCACATTCTTTCTGTTCTCCTTGCTACCATTTTTATTCATAAGGATTCAGTATTTCAACTTGCTTTGGAGCTAGCCAGTCTTGCAAGATCATTATTTGCTCCTCATGGACGATGTCCAAAAGCCTGTTGTATATCTAAAACTCCGGGAGTAGCCAACACAGGCAAAGATTAACCTCAAGTCCTGCAGAGCTTTCTGGACCACAGCTGGTGGTCTATGTCCAACTCCAGTGATATAGTGTATATAGTATCTCATTTAACACAATACGTGTACCAGTATATTTATTAAAGCATTATTGCATGTTTTGTTTAAATTGCTATAGCAAGAAATTAAGGTAATTTCTGACTTCCCAACTAAAATGAGCATAATGGTTAATCTTGGTTATCAGATTGATGGGAAACAGAATCACTATGGAAGAACAGCTCTTATCATGTCTGTGAGAGACCTTCTGGGTTGGGTAAAGTGAAATGGAAAAATGCACACTGAATGGGGGAGTCAGTATCCTATGGCATAATGTACTGGATTTGACAAACAGGAGAAAGCAGACTGAACACAGCATTCATCTCTTTCTGCTTTCTGAGTACAGATGTAGTGTGAGCAGACATCTCACTCTCCTGTCACCATGCCCCCACAGTTCACAATGATGAACTGTGACCTTAAACCAAGGGCGTTTATTCGCTTTTGTCAGGAATTCTGTCACATCAACAAGAGAAGTGACTAATAATCCAGTGCTGCCTTGAAGAGACTGAAAGACTGAGGTTTACTTTCTTTCAGATTAAATAGTTTCTCATGCAGAAAGGAACTCAGTAATGGAGAAGCAGGAGATGGGCCAAGGTATCAAAATGCCCAGAATCTGAGGTGTTGAAGATATGATAGAATAAAGAGATTGATCAGTTAAAGAAAATGTTAAACCTAAAAAATTTCTAACACAAAACATCCAGGAAATCTGGTACACTGTGAAATGATCAAACCTAAGAACAATATGAATAGAAGAAGAATCCTGGCTCAAAAATGCAGAAAATATATTTTACAAAACCATGGGAGAAAATTTTTAACCTAAAGAAGGACATGCCTATAAAGGAAAAATATCTTATAGACTCTAGGAGATCACAGATGCCGACCCACACTACTATACCCAGCAAAATTTTCAGTCACTGTAGGTGCAGAAAACGTGACTGTGGTAGTTTGAATGTAATTGGTTCCCATAATGTCATAGGGAGTGACACTATTAGGAGGTGTGGCTTTGTTGGACTGGAAAAAGTGTGTCACTGTTGGGGCAGGCTTTGAGGTTTTCTATGCTCAGGATACTGTCTAGTGTCTCAGTCAACTTCCTGTTGCTTGCAAGATGTAGGATTCTCGGCTACTTCTCCAGCACCATGTCTGCTTGTATACTTCCATGCTCCCTGATAAGATGATAATGGATTAACCTCTGAAACTCTAAGGTAGTTACCCAAATTAAATGTTTTTTCCTAACTAAGATAAAGAAATTTTGTGACAAAATCAAATTTAAACAATATCTACCCATAAATACAGCCCTACTAGAAGGAAAACTCCAACCGGAGGAACTTAACTGCACCCATGACTACACAGGTGATAATAATCTCATACCAGCAAAACCCAAAGAAGGGACACACACACACACACACACACACACACAGCATCTTCAACAAATGTTGCTCATCTAAATGGATGGCGGCATACAAAAGAATGCAAACAGAAACACATTTATCTTTGAGAAGAAAGCACAAGTCAAAGTGGATCAAAGACCTCAACATAAATCTAAACACACTGAACCTAATAGAAGAAAAAGTGAGGAACAGCCTTGAATGCATTAGCACAGGAAACAAATTCCTTAATAAAATACCAATAGTACAGGCACCAAGAACAACAATTAATAAATGGGACTTCATGAAACTGAAATGCTCTCTAAGGCAAAGGACACCATCAATAGGAAAAACCATCAGCCTACAGAATGGAAGTCTTTCACCAACTCCACTTCTCACAAGGGCTAATATAAAAAATATATAAAGGACTCAAGAAACTAGACATCAACTAACTAAACAATCCAAATAAAAGTGGGATACAGATCTAAACAGAATTCTCAGCACATGAATCCCAAATGCCTGAGAAACACTTAAAGAAATGTTCAAAATCCTTAGTCTTCAGGGAAGTGCGAATCAAAATGACTCCGAGATACCATCTTACACCTGTCAGCATGTCTAAGATCAAAACCACAAGTATTGGCTCATGCTGGTAAGTATGTGGAGCAAGGGGAAAACTCTACTGCTGGTAGGAGTGCAAACTTGTACAGCCACTTTGGAAGTCAATATGACAGTTTCTCAGAAAATTGGGAATCGATCTACCTCAAAACTCATGTATACCACTCCTGGGCATATACCCAAGGGATGCTCCATCCTATCAAAAGAACTCTTGTTCAATTATGTTCACAGCAACTTTATTAATAATATCCAGAACCTCAAAACAACCTAGATGTTTCTCAACCAAAGAACAGATAAAGAAAATGTGGTATATTTACATAATATAGTGTTAATCAGCTGTTAAGAACAATGACACCATGAAATTTGCAGTCAAATGGACAGATTAGAAAAAAAAATCATCCTGCATGAGGTAACCTAGACCTAGGAAAACAAACATGGTGTGTACTCACTTATAAGTGAATATTGACTGTAAAGTAAATGATAATCATCCTATGGTCCACAGGCTGAGAAAGGTTAAGCAACAGGGAGGGCTTAAGTGGGGACACAAGGAACTCCGTGGCAAGGGGAAATAAAATAGATTTCTTGAGTTGACTGGGGGCAGGTGAGGTTGGGAACTGAAGGGATCATGTGGGGGGAGGGAGGGAGTAAATACTGGGAGAAACAAAATTTGGGGGCATTTTGTGGTTAGGTGGAAACCTAATGCAATGGAAACTCCATGGAATCTATGAAAGTAACCCTAGCAAAGACTCCTAGTAATGGGGAGCACAGAGCCCAAACTAACCATCTTCTGTAACCTGGCAAGGGTTTAAGTGGAGGGATTGGGACACCAGTTCAGCAACAAAACCTACTGGGACTGGAGCTTAGCCGAATTGTCATCAGAGAGCAGAGAGACTTCATCCAGCAACTGATGGGAAGAGATGCAAAGTTCCGCTACCAAATATTAGGCAGAGCTCATGGAGACCTATGGAGGAGGAGAAAGGATTGAAGGATCCAGAGGGGTCAGGGACATCATGAGAACACAGCCCACAGAATCAACTGACTGGAAATGATGAGAGCTGACAGAGATCAGGGAGCGTGTAGGCATCTAATCTAGGTCCTCTGCATATATGTTATGATTGAGTAGCTTGGTGTTCTTGTGGGATTCCTAACAGAGAGAACAGGGACAGTCATTGACTCTTTTGCCTGCTTATGGGACCCTCATCCATCCTTGATGTGATGCTATGTGTCTGGTCTTATTGTACCTTGTTATGCCATGTTTGTTTGATGTCCCTGGGAGGCCTGCTCTTTTCTGAGCAGAGGCAAAGGGGTGTGGATCTGAGGAAGTGAGATTGAAGGAGATATTGGGTGGAGAGGAGGGAGGGAAAAGTGCATTTGTGATGCAATGTAAAAGAGAAGAATAAAAATTATATGAAAAGGAAAATCATAAGTGATATTTCAAAAAGAAAAAGAAGAGTTGGAGAAAGAAGAGGAAGAGAGGAAGAAGAGAGAAGGAAGGAAGGAAGGAGGAGAAGGAGAGAAGGAAGGAAGGAAAGAGGAAGAGGAGGAGGAGGAGGAGAAGGAGGAGGAGACCATCATCATTAATATGAAATCTTCTTGGAAGTATTTCCTCCTGGTAGCAAACAGAAGCTGTGGTCCAGAGAGGGTCCAGAGGGAGCCTAAAATGCATCTTAGGCTGGCACTAAACATGGTAAAGTGTAGGCACCACCCAGATGATGCTGATATTGAAAGCATGAAGATCAGCTGAGGCTTGGTGTTATGTAGCAGGCAAGTCTGGAGCCCCTTAAAAGTGCCAGGAGAGGGCACTGGAGAAGGTCCAATCTCTATTGCAGTAGATGGCCCAGTATTGAAGGGTCTATGGGGGGCTTGATTTGAAGTATGCATAGAAAGGGCTATTAGTGAAGATGCAGCTCAGTTGTAGACAGACCTGAAACTTTATAGAGATGCCAGTGCTGGGCCTATAGCCAAGGACATCAGTAGATGTGGAGTGGAGCCAGCCTGAGCTTAGGAAACAAGCCGAGTAATCTGTTTGTCCACAACCTATGGAGGAGCCCAGAAGATTGTAAATGAGTCCCAGAAGTCTGTCACTGAGATTTTGCTTTTATTTTGGTTTGATTTAGACTGTTCCCTCATTCCTTTCTCTTGGAATGTGAAAGTATTTAACTTACCTTCATTTTACAGAATTCCACAATTGAAAGATTTGGGGTATTTTTAGAGAGACTAAAATTATTTTAGAAATACTATGGATATTTTAGGTACTTTTGATATTTTAGAGAGGCTTGAACTTTGAAAGAAACTATAGATGCTTTAGAGATTGAACTTTCAAAGTATTGACATTTTTAAAACTGTGGAACTTTTAAAGTTATACCATGTTTATATTATGAGATTAGTATGAGATGTTGGGCATGAATAAAAAGGAAAGGCTATTGTTCAATAACATATTGATGTGTCAAGTTGGCAATGGGTCAGTTGTCCTTGCTAGTATTATATCAACTTGAGCTAGGCTGGAGTCATTTGAGAAGAAGGACTCTCAACTGAGAAAATGCCTCCATGAGATTTGCCTGTAGGCAAGTCTGTTGTGCAGTTTCTTGGCACAACAGAGGTAGGGGAGAGGCTAGCCCATTATGTGTGGTGCCACCCCCGGGTAGGGGGCCCTGTGGGTATATGAAAAAGGAGGATAAGCAGGTGAGGAGGATCAACCCACCAAACAGCACTTGACCATTGCCTCAGCTTCAGTTCCCATCCCAGGTTCCTGCCTTGAATTCCTACCTTAATATCCCTGGATAATGGACTATAATCTGGAGGTGTTTGCAAAACAAATCCTTTTCTTCCAGAGCTGTTTTTGGTCGTGATGTTTTATCACAGCAATAGAAACCCTAAGACACTTCTTTATGATTCCTGACAGGAGAGGTCAATCCCCAAGTATATATCCTATCATTTCTTTCCAGCCCAGTAGAGTGAACAGAAAATAAGATTAAATGTGATCTTTTAAAATAAATGAATTCAATCTTATTAATAAAATCTCTAGGATCTCAAATGAATAGGCATTATAAAAGTAAAACCCAAAGGGCACTCCGCTTATGATTCCTTGACAAGACTAGAATGGAAATTAAAACAGGAGTTTATGAGCTTTAGTGACAGGATGAAAAAATAACTAATCTGTGGCATCAAGTGCCCTTTTGATTAACCTTGGTGACTAGAATCATTTGACTAAATGGGCATATGTCTGCTCTTCCCTTTGTTATTTCATGCAGAACTTCTCTGTAGCTGTTCACCCTGCAATAAAAGGACATTTATTTTTACAGAGAAATTAAATATTTAGAATATCAGACAATTTTTTTACTGTAACTGCTTCTATTAACAGTATGTCAGACTTGACATAAAAATTTCTGTGTGCACTTGAGAATCTTCATACCCCAGGAATGGATCTCTCTGTGCTTCACAACAGTGCTATGTGAATATAGGGACAGTAGGATTAAAATGGATTCAAATAATTTTTAAGTCATTTACATTCCTGATCCAGAATATATTAAGTGGTTTCCTTGGTGAATTCCCACTTTGTTTTTTACTTTAAAGTGGACTATCCATTCACATCTGTGGTAGGCAGCCTTTAAAATGTCTCTCAATGACTTCTTTGTGGTAATTCATATACCTTTTATTGAAGAGGGAAGGGTAGACAAACATTTTATCAAATATGACATGGGGAGGAGGAATGGCAGAGTCAAGATCATGTTAAACAAATGTGTTCTAGCTTCTGTTTTCTTCTCCTTTCTCTGTGTCTCTTATTTCCTAACTCTAGGAAAGAACACTCTCATGCTGTAAGGAGAAGTTTACTTATTGCCAAAGGACTGAGGTCTTTGTCCCAGTGTTAGTGAAAGTCTGAAGATATGAACAGATATGGGAGTAAGTGAACAGATACTTTCCTCAACCATACTAAGAGGTGACCATACCTTGTCTGTTAGTGCTGAACCTTGTAAAAACCGATGACCCAGAGGAATCCAACAAAATAATACCCAGAGTGTTGACTCAAAGAAAGTAATAGGTAATAATTGTTATTTATTTTAAAGTATAAAATCTTAGGATAATTTTTATGCTGTAAAAGAAAGTTTAAAACCAGTTGACTAGTGAAAGTAAGTCAGGAATGTGGGATAAATAATAATAAAAAGAGAAACACACGGAGGTGACAACCTTAAAAGTGTGAGTTGACCCAGGTGTAATTATTTCCCTTGAATATTATATATTCTACCATAGGACAAGCAATTGCATCTCATTTACAGAGATCACAATACATGGGGCACTGCACCACCTAAGCCTCTAACATGGATAATGGACTAGGGTTATGCTGATGCATGTTGACATGTATGGCTTCAATTAGTTCATTGTTTATTGGGCCTGCTGTGGTTTGCTACAAGAAGTCATCATGGTATATCCTTAATATATCACCAGTCATATTATTGCACATTGATTCTAAGTATGTGTTTTTGACTACTTTTTAGATAACTAGAAGGAATTCGAAAACAGATAATTCATTTTTTTGAGAATTTAATATGCTGTTATATCATAAAATCTCAACTATGAATTTGACTTTAATGTTTTATATGTACACATTCAATTAAACAAAATAAACAGGAATAGAAAGTGGTACACCAAAAAACATATATTGAGTAAAATTCTATTTCTCAAACAAGACAAGTGAATGCAGGGGGTGAGTGACAGGCTGATTTCTTGCTGATAGATAAGAGGTTGCCATGGTGATAATTGCATAACATCTCCATGCAGTGAAACCATCTGTGAAGGGATAGAACATTCCTTTAAAAATATGTTAAACCATTAGCATGCTATTTGTAGTTGGTTAAAAATAGTTCAAGCATGAGGGTGTTTGGTTTCCTTGACATAAACTGAAGCTTACAAGAAATAAACACTAAACATCCCACCCTCTAATTCACATTCAGCTCTCACTAGAGCTTCTTTTCAGAAGTTCATTGTCCTGTGAGGCCATTGATTCATGTGGTGTTTACTGAGTCACGCACTAAGCTCTTTTGTCTCAAGGATTTTACTGATAGAATGTCATTTAAGGCACATCAGTGCATTCAAAATGTATACCCTTGTATATCATTTCTTGAGGTCTTCTGCCCCGATGATACCCATCTGTTATTTACAGTATTTGTTTTGATAATATGTTATAATGGTTTTAGGTTGGTACACATTAATAGATAATGAGATTCCGCTAGACGGGTGACTTGAATAATTTTATTTTTGGTCATATTCATAGACTTAATCTTTTCATTATTTCTTAAATTTTTGTAAGTATTTATAGGTGAGCTCATTAATCAAGTGGTTTATTAATCAAGAGTTATTTGGCTTGGGGATTTAGGCTCAGTGGTAGAGCACTTGCCTAGCAAGCACAAGGCCCTGGGTTCGGTCCTCAGCTCCAGAAAAAAAAAATATTTGCTTCTGTGCATTATCTCTCTAAGATTATTTTCCTCAAGATCTCCTGCACCTTAGACCTAATTGTATTATTGATAAAGATGCTGTTGGGGTACTATGATTTGAAAAATAGAAAAAAAATTAATTACCCAAGTAAGCTCCTATTTCTTCTCCTGACTTAAACCTTTAAATTCCTCTTTCCTGTGGTGCAAAGCATTAAAGACCAGTTTAAAGGTCAGACATTGTCGGCATTGAGAATAGCATTTGCTTAAAATCTATTATTATAAACCCTGCTTGAATTTCACAGTCAGTGGAGCTCACAGCCTGAGTACAGGGCACTGAGATAACAAATGCAGGGACAGGCAAATTGGAAGTGCATCATTAACTGTTTTCAGGAAGTATGGAATCATCTTATATAAGATGACTCAGCTCTTCTCAAGGGTATTTGGTTAAGAATAAAGTACTACACAAGCACTTTGAAATACCACTAAATGCAAATGATATGCCTTTATTATAAGCACAACATTTAATGCTGATTTTCCCTTTAGATAAGCTAAGGTATTGATGGATGGCATCTCTGACTCTTTAAAGCTGTGAGAGCCTTTCCTGGTTCCTTGGCTTCCCTGAACAAAGGACTGTTAGAATAGCAGATAGAGGTACCCCACTCACAACAGCCAGGCTTCTGTCATGCTTCACTTATGTATTGAGGAAGCTGCACTCTATTCATGGTTCCTTGCTGCCTAGATTAGCTCTAGCTTGAGAAAGCACTATCTCAGCTGAAACTATTTCATCTAGCTGGTGCTGGATCTTGTTTACATCACAAGCTTGGTGAACTCCAGATGATCTTGTTTGCCCTCCCAGCTTCACCTAGCAGAATGGTTGTGATTTGCACAGACGTAGTCTTTAATTCGTATGAAAATCTGTCATTTATGGTGTAAAAACCCTGGCTACACTAGACATGCAGGATTTTCAGTTGACTTATAAAATTAGCAGGTGATACTCTTCTGTACTGCTCACTGGTGTTGCATTAAATAAAATAAAAGGTCTTATTTTGAATGCTCTTCTATTAGTAGCGTGTGATGAACTGCCAACATGAAGAGGAACTAGTAGGGATGACCCAGAAGCAGCAGCAGCAAGGGTAGTGATGGAAGCCATGGTGACAGGGTATCTGAAGAGTTAAGACAATGGCTTGAGAAGTAATTATAGGAAGCAGAGCTAACAGCAAGAGAGCAAGAGCAGAGAGGACAATAAAAGAAAGCCAAGACTAAAGAAAGATACAAGACTACAGAGAACCAGAGAAAAGAGTCTATGAACCCTATTCACTAAATTCCCAAGAAACTCAAGTCCAAAAAGGTTTCAGGTGTTTCAGGCCCCAGGGTAGTAGCACAAGCAGGAATAATCTGTTGCTGCTTCCTCTTTACTGATATTCACTGCTACTGGTAGCTGAGGACAACAGGAACTACTAAATATCAGGACCACTGGTTGCTAAACTTGGAGCAATAAACAACCAGCCTGGGACCCTAGGGCCGTAACCCTCTGGCTTCTAGAGTGCAGCTCTCAGGATTTAGAGGCACACACCTCTGGATCTGTTCATCTAGTCTGTGGGCTTGGGTACTCAAAGGTCTGGGACTGTGAACTCTGGAAGAGCCTCTCCTCATCTACCCACCGTTACTATCTAGGTAGAGGAAAAAGAATTTCAGCCAGCGGGGTGATAACAATCTCAGCATGCAATCTGAAATTAGCACACTTTGGTGAGATCTGTGAAGAAAATGAGGAGGCTCAGGGTGTAATGGTCATGCAGGTCCTTACTGAGATCTTAACAAAATTATTCCATTTCCTGTAATCTCAGGAAATCATAAATGAGAAAATGAAATAGGAAATTAAGGATAATAGCAGTGAATTATATGCATTCAAATAATCAGAACTATGGACTTGCAAGAGGCTTAGCAGGTAAAGGCACTTGCCTCCAAGTTTAGTGACCTGTGTTTGATCTTCAGAACCAACACAGAGAAGGAGAGAACTAACTCACACATGTGTACTAACAGAGCAAAATTTCCAGCAAGCTTGGGAGCATCATGGACATCTAAAATGCCCTGTCAATTGCTGTAGGTAGCTTGTTACTCGACTCTCAGTATTCTACTAGATATGGCTAAGATTGCTATAATCAAGAGGGCTTGATTTGACAAGCCCATGCTATCCATAGGAATCTTACAAAAACAGAATCCAGTTTCTTCCTTATCCGTTTAATTAACAGAAGAGAATGGTTACTGTTAGTCTCTGATATTCTTTTTTTTCTTTCTTTTTTTTTTTTTTTTTTTTTTTGATTTTTCGAGACAGGGTTTCTCTGTGTAGCTTTGCGCCTTTCCTGGGACTCACTTAGTAGCCCAAGCTGGCCTCGAACTCACAGAGATCTGCCTGCCTCTGCCTCCCGAGTGCTGGGATTAAAGGCGTGCGCCACCACCGCCCGGCCTGAGTCTCTGATATTCTATCTTAAAATCAAACAGCTGAGAGATGCTGACATTTCACAACACCAATGGAAAACAAAATCCATAGCCATTCATTCCTTTCCAGAAAAAGAAGCATGGTTTCATGCGATCTCAGTTGGATTATCAATACCTTTGAATGCTGTGAAAATAAATGTAAATTCAGAAAGAATAACAAAGTCTGCTGAACTTCCCCTCTATTTTCCACAGGAACTCTACACACACTTTTGTTCTCCTTTGCTTGTTCTGGTTGGATATCTTATTTAGGAAGAATTGCTGTACTTGAGCAGTGCTGAGATCAGGAGGGGACAATCCTTCCTTCTTTCTAGAGATAATTATGATTACATAAAATGTTATCTTTTTTTTATTTAATGATGATCAACAACAACTTTTTAAACTGTGCTTCAAGATTCATGTATTTTAAGGCAGAGGCAGGGGGATCTCTGTGAATTCCAGACCAGCCTGGTCTACAGAGTGAGTTCCAGGACAGCCAGGACTGTTTCACAGAGAAACCATGTCTTGAAAAACCAAAAAAGAGTCATGTATTTTATGCAGTATTTTCAGAATGCAGAGAGTGAATAGAATTCTATATATATACTGAGACCCATAAGTAACCCCAAAATAGCAACATATAAAAGTACATGATAAAAGCCAATGTTTATTACATGTTTTAAATGACTCATGTTGTTTTATGTGCTTTATTTCATGTCTGATTCATCATTTCAACATAGTTTGCTACAAAGTCCTATGAAACTTTATCATTAGAAAACAACTCTTTCTTGATATCATGACTTTATTACCTCCCGTCACCACAAATAGTGTATGGAAAATCCCCATCTTTCTACCTTCTTGCCAAAAAGCATAATGAGAAGATTAACATTTATGCCAATCAGTTAACAACATGATGTATTAAACTGGCTTTAACATACATTTCTACAGTACTACTAAGATTAGCTGCCGGGCGGTGGTGGCGCACGCCTTTAATCCCAGCACTCGGGAGGCAGAGGCAGGCGGATCTCTGTGAGTTCGAGGCCAGCCTGAGCTACCAAGTGAGTTCCAGGAGAGGCGCAAAGCTACACAGAGAAACCGTCTCACACAGAGAAACCGTCTCGAAAAACCAAAAAAAAAAAAAAAAAGAAAAAAAAAAAGATTAGCTTTACCTTTATTCTCTTGGAGTTTTCTGTTTAAACAGTGCCCAGCTACATACTTTTCTTTTACACTCTCAGTTTGGTCTTAATTGTTAACATGTTTCCTTGCATAGTAGTTGTTAGGTTTTGAACTACATTGTAACTGTCTGATCACTGTGCATGATTGTGGGTTGTGTTTTTCTTTTTCCAGAGCACTATAAAATTTACTCATTTAAGTTATACAAATTAACACAATTTCTTTCATTTAATAAAGTCACTGGTGAACTTTCTCTCATTTGAAGTGTCTACTTTTGGTATTTTACATAAAGTAATCTTGCTTAAAGTATAGAATCCTCAAGGCGGAAAAGTCACTTTAATTGTAGATTACTCAATAATTTCTAAGTATGAAAACCCAAGTGTGTTTAACAACTCATACTCTTGTTAAGAATTTACCTGTATTCCTTTTTTAAAACTTATTTTTATGTTAATTGTGTAAAATAATAACTTTCATTACTGCATGAATATAATACATTTCCATCATGTTTATCTCCCCATGATTCTCTTTTGCTGACTTTTGCTGCTTCTGGTCTCATCTTCTTCCAAAATAGTCTCCTTATATTATAGTTTTAAAAGTAACTCTAGAGACCTCATATTAGAAAAAACATGTTTGACTTTATGAGCATGGATTATTTTATTTCGCATGATGATTTCCAATTCTATCTCTTTTTCTTCAAACAAAATAATCTCATTTACATGTAAATATATGTGTTTGTATGTAAGCATAGTCACATATATAGCATTATATTTAATTATTCTGCATTTTCTTTAAAAATGCATCTATTTTGGGGCCTCTGGCTGATTCAATAACTTGGCTATTGTGAATAGTTCACAATGAACTTGTCATGCAGTGCTGTGGAATGGTCTGTATGACAAGTGTGTTGCTGATTGGTCAATAAATAAATCACTGATTAGCCATTGGCTAGGCAGGAAGTATAGGTGGGACAAGGAGGAGAATAAAGCTGGGAAGTGGAAGGCTGAGTCAGAGAGACACTGCCAGCCGCCACTACGACAAACAGCATGTGAAGATGCCAGCAAGCCACGAGCCATGTGGCAAGGTATAGATTAATGGAAATGGATTAATTTAAGCTGTAAGAACAGTTAGCAAGAAGCCTGCCACGGCCATACAGTTTGTAAGCAATATAAGTCTCTGTGTTTACCTGGTCGGGTCTGAGCTGCTGTGGGACTGGTGGGTTAGAGAGATTTGTCCTGACTGTGGGCCAGGCAGGAAAACTTTAGCTACAATGCAAGTATTTCTGTGTTGTGCTGACCTAGAGTCCTTTGGGTCTGTACCAGGAGTGTATAGTGAATCATATTAGTTCTAGTTTTAATTTTGGTAAAAAGCCTCTACACTTCCACAGTAGCTGAACTAATTCACATTAGTACTAATAGCAGATAAGGATTCCCTTTCTGCATATCTTTGTTGTTATTTGTTTGTTTTCTGATGACATTCTCAATATCTAACCTTGTCTAGGCTCCTTTGAACTCAAAATTTATCTATCTCAAATTCCTAGGTGATGCAACTCAAAACATAAAACATTGCAAATGCTTTTTTTAAAAAATTTTCTGACAATGTTTTATACAGATAAACTGTTTTACTCTGGGTAAAGTCTAGCTTATCAATTATCCCTTCTAATTACTGTGTCTTTCTGTCAGTATTTCAGAATTGTGGGATGAGACTGAAAATTAGACCAAGAATGTAGAGCATCACTATAGATCTAAGAAAGGTATCCTGAGCCAGATATGATGTAGCATTTAGGACAAGGAAGAGGGATACAATCTGACATAATCAACTACAGGGAAAAGTATGAAGCAGTGAATGGAAGTTTCTCTGAACTAAGAATCAATTCCAAATAAAACAACAATAAACATCGAAGCCAAATTTAATCTTCTTGAGAAGAAAATGGAAAATGGAAATAATCCTTTAAACTTAGAGATTGGCCAATTTTTAAGTAAAATATTTATAAACTCTCAAAATAAAAATTAAAATTACCATGTAGTTAATAATTATCATTTGTCAAAAGACAAACAGGAAACATTGGGGGCATACAAACTAGGAGACAGAGTTAATATAATTCACAAATAGTAATACCATGAGTATATATTAAAGCAATTCTGAAATCAATTTCATTAAAGAATAATACCAAGTAAAAACACTGAACAAAACTATTAATATAATTTCACAAGAAATGAAAGATAATCAATAATGATATAAATATATTCAATATACTTAGAAGTCATAGAATTGAAACTGTGTTTTATTACACAGTCTACACATTATACAAAATAATCTTGTAATCCCCAACAAGAATATTGAGCAACATGAACACATGGCCTAATCCTGGCAATATATTACATGTTGTCTATGCATAATTTATGCAAAAAAGTAATTCAGAAGTGCTTTGGCTAATAACAACACTTGAAAACATGCCTTATGTATTCTCTACATTAAAAGTTACAGGAACCAATGCAAGTGTCCACTGGAAAAAAGGTGGTAATTCAGTTGGTCTGCAACTGAATTAAAGCAACTGAATTAAAGCAACATAGCAAAGCAGCCCCTTATACATCGTTTTTGTTGACTTTGGTCAGTATAGTGATCTGGAGGTGAATTAATGCACAAATTATGATCTATATGGACTACATGTCATGAGCACTGTGTTTCACAAAGTACTTTAGCCACTCACTACACTCAGATTTGCTATCTTTTTGGATTTTTAACCCAATTGCTCACATATACTGAAGGACTACTGTGTATTTACATAATTTAATATTGTGCCATAGAAAAAAATTAACAAATTATAGATTTGTTTTTAGATTCCTGTTTAATGTAGAAGAATCCCTCCAATTTCTTTAATGTGTAAAAAAAAAGTCTTATGGAAGAACTTATATTGTGATCCTGCATATATAAAATTTGAAAACACGTACAAGTGCACCCACATAGGCACATACAGAAAGATTCTTCATATATACATATACACATGCACATAAATATGAAGGTACACACAGTAAAAAAATTATAAAAAAAAGTAAAACCAAAAACAGCAGAGAAGTGAATATCACTTAGGTTAAATGTTAACTTTGTGACACAAGAACATAAGGTCTTTGTATCAGAAACTGTTTTATTGCTCAGGAATTCCTCTCCCACCCTATCTTTCCTTTCAGGAACTCTGAGATACACATGGAAGGAAGCATTCCAAATCTGCCTGCTAAGTGGAAGCTCCTACCAGAATCAGGCCATTTTCCTTGTTTTGTTTGTTTGTTTGTTTGTTTTTTGTTTTTTTTTTTCTTCTGTTTATAACTCTCTTGCCCTTAAGACCTTACAAAGCCTGAAAACTGCATCAGTTCCTTGCATGAAACCCCAGGGATTTCTAACACTGCCCTGACTATAGAAGCAAGCAAAATGCCAAGGGGTAGGGGAAGACTCTACAGGTATCTTGAGAGGGCTCACTGCTGGGGCACCTGCAGGTTCTCAAGGCTTCTGGGCTGAGCAACAGAGTAAGAGGCATCCACCCTGTCTGAGGAGACAGAAAGTGCTGACTGACTCTAACTGTTCCTCCAGAGCCAGCACCTACCTTCTGCAGATGTAGCACTCCAAGGCCAGACTGCTTGCCTGGCATTACTGAGCTTCTAAGGGGCACTCCATCCAGACATCAGGAATGATTGCTGTACTCCTCCCCGTAGCAGGATTAAAGGGGAAACAAGTTCCCTAGGGAAAAAGCAGATTAGAACAACAGAAAATGACAAAAAATTGATGCTTCCATCCCATGTGTAGGTGATATTAAAATTTCCCTGGGGAGAAGAGTTGGAAAATACCTTGATTTAGTAATAATAACAGTAAGACAGTTATTGTAAACTGAATATCTAATTATATCCTTTTAATAAAATAGAAGCAACATTGTAAAGCAGAGCAGTGTATCAAAACAGAAATGTGTGAAATCACATGCATAAAGTTCATTTTTATACATATTTATAAGTTCTTTGTATCTTTTCAGCCTTGAGATAGATGCTGTGGGGATACAACGATAAATCAGAAATGACCTCTGCCCTCAATAGGATGAAATTCAAGGAAAGAAGCTAATACACATAGAAATATCTACAATATAATTCAGAATCTTGGAGGAACTCAAACAGGAACAAAATTGTCAGAGCAGAGGATGGAGATTTCACTCACCACTGTCTCAATAAGAAATGGGTTCACGGCTTGCTAAGATGGTTGATTACATTTCTCCACAACTAGCATGTACAGCATTGCTAAATCGACCCATGTTTTTGTTTGCTTGTTTGTTTAAGCAAACAACATGAAGTTGAGAGAGAAAATTGATGACAGGATAGGGGGATAGGATGGGGGGGCACAGGGGGAGGAGAGAGAGCAGGGGTGAATTTGATCAAAACACAATGCATGCATTTATGGAATTCTCAAATAATACATTAAAACAAATAGAGCAATGGAGGTGTGTGTGGGAGGCTACATTCTTGAAAGATTAATCTAACTGTGGAACAACCTAAAAAGAAAGTAGGAAAATGAGTGTGAAGACCAAGGAAACAGAGACCAGAGTTCTGGGACTATGTAAAGTCCTATAGAGTAAATAACCACGGTAAACAGAAATGGAATTTCAGCTAAAAAAAATTCTAAATGGTGTGGGAGAACTTAAGGTGAAAAAAACAACACTTTAACCATTATTTAAATGTCAATCAAAACTGCACGGAGACTCTACCTACCCCTGTCAGAATGATAGTCATCAAGAACACAACAAACAGTATTTATTGGTGAACTTGGGGTGGCACAGGGGAAACCTAGTCACTATTAGTTGGAATGAAAGTCAGTGCAGCCACCATGTAAATTCTACTGGAGATTCCTCATTCCATTTAAAATGAAACAGCCTTATGATCCTGGGTACTACATCTGAATAGATTTCCAAAAGAATAAAAGCATATTCATATTGTCATGGAGACACATATAGGCATGTTTATCACTGTATTGGCCACAGTTCTCCAATCATTGAATCAACCTCAGAATCCCTTAGTGGATGGGCGGATAAAGAAAATATGAAATATGCACGACAGAGTTTTACATAGACACAGGAGAATGAAGTCATATTGTCTGCAGGAAAATGGATTTGAGATTATCATATTATATCATATCAGCCAGCCCCTCAAAGAGAAATGTGTTTTCTTTGCATATGTGGGTAAAGAGGAGAATAAAAAGATGTAAAAGTAAAGAATGTGTTGCTAGCAGTGTGGAAAGGGGAAGAAGAGGAGAGGAATATGAAAAAGTAACAGTAAAAATGATTAAAGTACATTATGTGCCTATGTGTAAATGACATATGAAAACCTTCACTTTGTGTACTAATTATATGCAAATTAAAGGAAGAATTCAGGAGTGGGAGAGATGATGGCTCAATGGATAAGAGCACTTGTTGATCTTCTGGAGAACCTGGGGTATTCCTAGCACTGAGGTAGCAGTTAGGAATCCAAGCATGTTACCAGGATTTCAGTGGCTCTGTTGCCCTCTTCTGCCCTCTGCAATCACTGCATACATCTGATGCCTACATATGCATGCATGCAAAATACCCATACATGCAAAATATTTTAAAATAATTAAATATGTTTGAAAACAATTTTGTTCTTCAGATGTTTATATTGTCTGCTCTTATAGAGAATATGCTGGATTATGAATTCTTTGATTAAAGTATTTATAGTTTATGTGACTGTGATTTTCACAGCTTCACTAATAAAAGAGAAAATAAGATTGTGAGGACTGACACAGTGCCAGTTCCCTCTGATGTGGCAAAGATATGAGGAGGTTGATGTTGAAAGTCATCTTCATACTTGGAGCATCAAAGAGATTGGCAATATAAGTAATGATTCAGAATGAGAAGCTGAAGGTGAAATATTAAGAGATGCTGCAAAGATAATTCAAAGCTATAGGTGTCTCTACAAAGTTTCCCAGATGGGCATATTAATAAGAACTTAGGAACTGATATACTGACACCAAAAGTGCAGAAGAATGAACAAGTGGAGAATGAGACAGAGTCCTCAAATCTAAACATCTAATCATTTCTGCAATAGCTATACCTCTGGGTTTTAGTTTAAATTAATCTATTCATTCATAATTGCTTTAGATTCTACATTCAAGTCTTTAATCATGAAAAATTGGTTAATACATAGGTCTAATAGAGGGTGAAAGAAGAACATCTTACTTGGATTAAGACAAAGGGAGATCAGAGAGTGAAAAGACCGGCTGAAGCCAACAGAAGACTTTCCAAGACAGACTCTGAGATAAACAGATTTTCTAAAGATGGAAAGAGAACAAATTATACTAGTGGCAAAATGTCTGGAGAAGTTATGTGCCAACTGCTGACAAAACTGAATTTGATTAAATAATTATAAGATTATGGGTAGAAAAGCATATTTGGGCTAGCAATATTTGTTTAGTCCAAATTAACTAAATATACTCATGTCAGTAGGTCATAGAGATCAGAAAAAAGACACAGGCATTCAGAATGCATCAAGACTGATAGAAACTTTCTGGGGTTTTTGAGACATGAACACTGGCATGACTGATCTTAATAGCCAACTCTGTAAAGGAGAAACCAGAAACCAATAGAAGTGTGAGATGCATCCTGTACAATAAGTAGGAAACTATAGGTCCAGAAGTCACAAGGTAAGAGGAAGTTTTCATGAGAAGTGCAAAATGCTAAAAGAAGATACAGATGAGAGTGGGACACCAGGATTTTAAACTCTCAGAGCTTGAAAACAGAGTAAGATTACGTGTTGTTCTGTTGACAGCTTTCTAGTGGGTAGCAGATATGCAAGGCATGCTTCTAAGGATAAGAATCTAAAAGACATTTCAAGAGCCTTAAAGATTCTTCAAGTCAGGGATGAATTTGTTGAGGCAAATGGCAGAGACTCAAAGAGTCTGCTAGCAATAAGCATGAGGTATTCAAATTGATCATGGGTTTCTCCGGAACCGCAGCTGCTTTGCTTGGGCTTCAGAGAAAATGCTGTAAAGCCATGGGATGGACTTCAAAATAAGGACAGTTTGGGGGCAATGCTTATTAAATAAGGCAATTGTGAACAATTCCATTCTGTGTTAAAATCTACCTAGAGTTTGTTTTAGTCAGGTATAGCAAAACCCAGAGACTCAGAAATTATTATCATAAAGGAAATTTATGTTTGCCACTCACTAGAGACAGGAGACATGATATGAAAGAACACATGGGGAGAGTGAAGAAGGAACCAGGTCATCCTAGAAACAATGGTACTGCAGAGACAATATAATTCTTGGGTTTATTGGGGTTTTCCCAAGAACCAGTGTAAAGAAAGAGTATATATTCTACGTAAATGATGATAAGATAATTTCAACAACCTTTAAAGGCTCATAACTAGAGCTATGGTCCTTGGTTGTTTAGCATGTGTCTCATGAGTAATTTAAGGCAGGTTAAATAATGGCTTGTCCTGTGCAAATTTAACAAAAGAGATAGCTTGAAATGTAGTTTCTGATTGGTTGCTTTGTATATCCAAGGCTTTCTCACTAGGGGGTTTGTCATCCCTAGGGACTGGCTAACTGGTCAGGACAACCCATAGACTCATGACCCCCAAAAGTCAGAAGAAGTGAAAACAAAACAAAACAAAAATCCTTCAGAAGTGAGAAAATAGTGGAATATACTTTGTAATAAACTTAGCTGTGAGGAACCTAGAATAGCTATTTATAGACTGTGTTTCTAAGTTGACAGTGATCACTTCCTGTAGACTATTATGCTTAGCACATGGTTCTCTCTCTCTCTCTCTCTCTCTCTCTCTCTCTCTCTCTCTCTCTCTCTCTCTCTCTCTCTCTCTCTCCCGCCCCCCCGTGTGTGTGTGTGTGTGTGTGTGTGTGTGTGTGTGTGTGTGTGAGAGAGAGAGAGAGAGAGAGAGAGAGAGAGGGAGGGAGAGAGATTCAATCAATTTTAGAAGCTAATATGGAAAAGATAAGAAAAATTTCATTTGTTATTATTTTGAAGACTTCTTAGCTACTGTGCTGAGGATTTTGTATATTATTTTCATATAAAACATAATCAAATAAATTCTACTCCAATGTGTATTTATATTTGAGACTGAGTTCTTAGGATATGAATTCAAGCTTCTTGGGTTATATTTACATTTACCATATGGTGTTTTAACTCGTACAATAGATTGCATACCAGTCATCAGGTGTAAAAATTATGATCAAACAGAGTACAGAATTTGGTATTCCCACACTGTGTTCTGATTTGTTTCTAATTCAGTTATGTCCTGACATTTTTACTGTTAATAAGAGCAGTGTTCATCACAGTGCATGGCCATAGTAGATCAGTCCTTATCACACTGCATGGCCAGTGTAGATCAGTCCTTTACCATAGTGCATGACTTCAGTGCATCACTCCTTATAAAGGTGCATAGCTGCAGTACACCAGTCCTTACCATAGTACATGGCTGCACTGCATCTTCAGATTGTATTTGGAACATGACAGTGGCTTATAATATAAGGAAAACATTCAGCCTGACTCTGAGTATATAAGGCCATAAATCTTCAATCCCCTGAGCAATATCATTCTGCCACCTCCTTCCTACAGACATAAAGAGATGTGGGATGCCTGCCAGAGAAATATAATGAAATGTAAGGGCAGTTATAAACGAAGCACAGCAGAGGTCTGTGATTGGCCCACACCTTCCCTAAGGACTCTCTTTCATCCTTGGCCTCACTGTGATGTTCTCCATTTCCTACTTTACTTCTCTTTATGACATTTGTCCTTTTCCTTTTACTCTTTTATGTTTTATTTTTTTGTTCAAGGAAAAAGAAGAAACAACCACAATTTATTCCTATGGGTATTCAGACTCTGAAGTTTGCTTTTTGTATTATTTTTTTTACTACTTTTAAAAACTGGTTATTGTGTTTTTCCTTCTGTGACTTTTGCCTGGGTTCACATTTTACTAAAGCTTCAGATCTTGCTCCAAGGTTGGCAGGAGTGGTTTCCTATGGACTATCATGGTGAGAAAATGCTTTTCTCCTGCCCAAGCCAGTCTTAATGTTTCTCGTTGAGTCAGACAGCACAGTCTCTATATCTAAAGCAAAGAATAGTAAAAAGAATAAAATGCAAAGACTAAAATATTCATTTGATTGTTTACTCAAGGAGACATTGATTGGCCCATTTGCTGATCATCAAGTATTGACTGGGCACCTGATGACAAGTTATTCACTGGGGCAGTAAAGGTTTTTACAGCACAGGTGCTGTGCCTTTGACCAGTGGTCAGGGGAAAGGGTAGACAGGCATGAGCAGTAAGGGGGAAAGTGTACTTTCCATTGTCATTTAATATGAGGCTTTCTCAACAATGTGAGTGGCAACACAATCTTCTAGTGGAATCTATCTGATCTGACAGCATTCTATAGCCTTCATAACACAGACGAAAACAGATGTGCATGTGCGTGCGTGTGTGTGTGTGTGTGTGTGTGTGTGTGTGTGTGTGTAAGGAAGGGGGGAGGGAGGGAGGGAAGAAGAGAAGAAGGTATGGAAAGAAAGAGGCAAGACAGACCCAGAAAGAGAGAGAGAGAGAGAGAGAGAGAGAGAGAAAGAGAGAGAGAGAGAGACAGAGACAGAGAGACAGAGAGACAGAGAGACAGAGAGACAGAGAGACAGAGAGAACTCCTGTGTGTGAATATGGGCACGTGGAAGTCACGGTGTACATGCAGAAGTCAGGGGAGAATCTCAGGTGATAATCCTCACTCCCCGTCTTCTTTTAAGCTTTGAGAATACATGTGCCTTTGGCTCATTAACAGACATTTCCAGTTCTTCATTTAGTGGCAGGGCCCAGACATTGAACATTTTAGAGGACATCTAAGTAATGTGGGTGACAAGAACCCTCCATGATCCAAAGAGAACATGAAGAGGAATGACAGTAGGTGTTAAGATCAAATTTTGTTTCCCCAAACCCCAGTGCCTCATAACATGACCTTTCTTAGAAACAAGGTCATTAAGACCTGATCAGTCAAGCTTGAGGTTATCGTATATGAGGTGGACATTTAGTCACTCATGACATAGACCCTTATGAAATGAGGGTTTGCAATAACAACACACAGAAAGAGCAACTCCCAATGACAGACTCAGAGATAGCAGTTACACACCACACAGCAAGCAACACTGTCACCTCCAGAAGCTGTAGGGGGCAAGAGAAAACAGGAGGACGTCTTGGTTCAGAGTCCCAGCCTTCAGTAATGTAAGGAAATTACACAAAGATCCCTTCTTCGTCTTTTTCTTTACTTAGGATAGTATACACAGGTTGAATTATTGTTATAAAACACACAGGTATAGTACACATAAAGGGCATATATAAAAGTAAATATAACTATGTGCTAGAGTTTATAAAACATAAAAATGAATGAAATATGTCAGTGTAGATATAATAAAAAATTGAAAATATCTTCACTTTCCCTGTAATAATTACTCCAAAGTCATATTTCTTAATGGTTATTTTTTACTTTTTATATCTTTAATTTTTGTGGAATTATTAACCTGGTACATTTTAAAGCCTTTTTTTCTAATTTTATTTTATTTTTATTAATTTACCAATTAATTAATTTTCCCCCAGTCCATTCAAAATTCCTCCCCTACTCCTTCCAGTTCTCCCAACCTCTCCCCATCCCACCATCAACTCCCTCTCCCTTCTCTTCAGAAAAGTGTAGGCCTCCATGTATATCAGACAGCCATGGGATATCAAGTTTCAGAAAGATGAGGCACTTCCTCTACTATTAAGACTGGGCAAGTAAGCACCTTCTCTCCTGTTAGGGCTGGGTGACTCAAAGGGTCCCAAGAGCAAGCAACAGAGTCAGAGATGACCCCTGTTTCCTCTGTCAGGAGTCCCACAAGAAGACCAAAGCAACAAATGTGCAGAGGATTCAGGTCAGTTCCTTGCAAGTTCTCTAGTTGACTGTTCAGTTTCCAGAGCCCCCATAAGCCCAGGTCATTTGACTCTGTTTTCCTATGTTGTTCTTACCCCCTCTGACTCCATTAATCCTTCTTTCTCCTCTTCCACAGGATTTCCTGAGGTTCCACTAATGTTCAGCTGTGGGTCTCTGCATTTGTTTCCATCATTTTCTGGATGAAGCCTCTCTGATGACAATTGACCAAGGCAACAATCTATATGTATAGCAGAATATTATTAGGAATCATCACATTGACTTTTTTTTGCCAGTCATGTTTGGTTCTATTCTGGGTCTCCAGTTTGTACAGCCTCTGAGTCCTGGCCCTCTAGTCATTTTCAGGGGTAGACTCCCTCTCCTAGCTTGGGTCTCAAGCTGGACCAGTCATTGGTTGACCACTCCCATAATTTCTGTGCCACCTTTTGCCTAGCATATATTGTAGGCAGGGCAAATTGTAGGTCATAAGTTATAGGGCGGGGTTGGGATCCCAAATCACTGCACTGGAAGTCTTGTTTGGTTACAGGAGATGGCCAATTCAGGCTTTGTATCTTCCACTGCTAGAAGTCTTAGCCATAGTCACCCTCATAGATTCCTGGGGGTTTTCAATGCAGTGGATTTCTTATTAATGCTAGATATGCCCCTGATGCCAATTCTTTCCCAGTACTCTCTCCCTCAATCTTCCTCTCAACCTGAACCCTTCTGTTCCAATGTCCAGTCCCCCATCCAGACCTCTCCCCTCTGTTATATCTAGTCTATTTCCCCTTTACAGTGAGATTCATGCATCTCCCCCTGAGTCCTCCTTGTTACTTAGCTTCTTTGGGTCTGTGGAATATAGCATGGCTATCCTATATTTTACAGCTAATATTCAGCTACAAGTGAGTACATGACATGTTTGTCTTTCTGTACCTGGATTACCTTACTCAGGATGATCTTTTGTAGTTCCATCCATTCACCTGCAAATTTCATGACATCATTGTTTTAACAGTGAGTAATATTCCACTGTGTAAATGTACCACATTTTCTTTATCCATTCGTTGCATGAAGGACGTCTAGGTTGTTTCTAGTTTCTTGCTATTACAAACACAAATGCTGTGAACATAGTTGAGTCTTTGTGGTATGGTAGAGTAGTGTCTTCTTGGTATATGCCCAGGAGTGGTTTATCTGGGTCTTGAGGTAGATTGACTCCCAATATTCTGAGAAATCACCATATGAGTTTCCAAAATGGCTGTACAAGTTTGCACTCCCACCAGGAATGGAGGAGTGTTCCCCTTGTTTCCCATCTTCCCCAGTCTGAGCTGTCATTTTTGTGTTGTTAATCTTAGTCATTCTGACATGTATAAGATAGAATCTCAGAGTAGTTTTGATTTGCATTTCCTTGATGACTAAGGATGTTATACATTTCTTTAAGTGTTTGTTGGCCATTTGAGATTCCTCTGTTGAGAATTATCTGTTTAGATCTGTACCCCATTTTTAATTGGATTATTTGGTTTGTTAAAGTCTAGTTTCTTAAGTTCTTTATATATTTTTTTAAAACAGCTGTCTATCAGATGTGAGGTTGGTGAAAATATTTTCTCATTCTGTAGGCTGCTGTTTTGTCCTTTTTATGGTTTCTTTTGCCTCATAGAAGCTTTTCAGTTTTATGAGGTCTCCATTACTTACTATTGATGTTAGTGCCTGCACTATCAGTGTTCTGTTCAGGAAGTTGTCTCCTGTGCCAATGCATTCAATGTTTAGGTGTGTTCCTTGTATCCATGATCTCTCCAAGACCTTTATCATGAAGAGGTGTTGGATTTTATCAAAAGTTTTTTCAGAATCTAATGAGATGATTATGTTTTTTTTTCTTTCAGTTTGTTTATATGATGTATTACATTGACAGATTTTCATATTTTAAACCTTCCATGCATCTCTGGGATGAACCAGGGATCATGGTTGATGATCTTTTTGATGTGTTCTTGGATTTGGTTTGCCAATATTTTATTGAGTATTTTTGCAACAATGTTCATGAGGGAAATTAGTCTGTAATTCTCTTTCTTTGTTGAGTCTTTGTGTGGTTTGGTTATTAGGGCAACTGTGGCCTCATAAAATGAATTTGGCAATGTTTCTTCTGCTTCTATTTTATGGAATAATTTAAGGAGTATTGGAATGATATCTTCTTTGAAAGTCTGGTAGAATTCTCCACTAAAACCATCTGGCCTTGGGTTGTTTTTGGTTTGGGGACTTTTAATAACTGCTTCTATTTCCTTAGGGATTATAGGTATGTAGCTAGAGTTTTCCTGCCTGGCCCACAGTCAGGACAAACTCTCTCACCTGCCGGTCCCACAGCCACTCAGACCTGACCAAGTAAACAGAGAGACTTATATTGGTTACAAACTGTATGGCCATGGCAGGCTTCTTGCTAACTGTTCTTACAGCTTAAATTAATCCATTTCTATAAATCTATACCTTGCCACGTGGCTCATGGCTTACCGGCATCTTCACAAGCTGTTTGTCATCATGGCGGCTGGCAGTGTCTCTCTCACTCAGCCTTCCACTTCCCAGCTTTATTCTCCTCCTTGTCCCGCCTACACTTCCTGCCTAGCCAATGGCCAATCAGTGTTTTATTTATTGACTAATTAGCAACACATTTGACATTCAGACCATCCCACAGCACTTCCCCCTTTTTTTTTTCAAAAGGAAGGTTTTAACCTTAACAAAGTAAAATTACATATAATTTGGGAATTTGGGCGTAGCTTCTCTTACTACTTCCTGCTGGAGGGGGGCGCTGTATCTTATGGGGAAACAAAGAAAATTTTAGAATTATGGAATATTCCATGAGGCTGTATCGTCTGAGCCAGATGCCTTCAAACCGTTCTGGATGTTGGATCATCTGGGCCATGGTGTCATCGGAGACCTTTCAGGGGGTCTTGGCTGGTCAAACCTGATGTATCTTAATCTGGAACAAATCCATAGCTTTTGGCTTTCTGTGGGAACAAAAGCAGAGTCTCCTTTCCAAAGTAACATATCCTTACATCCAAATTTTGAAGTCAAAGTATCTTTAAAATATGCATATTGGTTTAACTCAGCTTCCTTTACAATCAAATATCTCTCTGAAGTTAAGAATCCCAAAGACAACACAATCCAGATTCTCTGTGTAATATTCATCTTTATGTGGCTTATTTTTTATATTAATTTCATTGTCTCTCTAAAGACTTTTTTTTTTTTTTTTTTGGTTTTTCGAGACAGGGTTTCTCTGTGTAGCTTTGCGCCTTTCCTGGGACTCACTTGGTAGCCCAGGCTGGCCTCGAACTCACAGAGATCCACCTGGCTCTGCCTCCAGAGTGCTGGGATTAAAGGCGTGCGCCACCACCGCCCGGCAAGACTTTATTTTTTAAAACTATATTTGTTTCTATAACTGTATATATCACCTTTTTTGTCTCTTTCAAGCCTACGTATATTTTACACACATTGTAAACTATTACGTCTGAATCTGTCTTATTGTGAATCTATTGCCTTAAACTGCAGCAGCTGTGGCTGCTGGGTCCGCCCACCTCAGCTTCTCAATATGGCTACATTTACCACCAGTTTTGGGAGCTATTGTGTGTGGGTCTATGCTTTTATCCAAGCAGCGTGTAGTCCAGGAACCTCTTTTTTTGTTTTGTACTTGCAAAGGCTAAATCCACCATGCAGTTTAATGTGCCACTTGCAGAGGCCTCATTCCCGCCATACTGCAGGTCGAGCACACATGCTAGGAACCCACCAGTAGCTCAAACCGGCAGCTGCCGCTTATTTGAGAGAGACAATTAGGAAGCTGTTTTTAGCTCCGTTTTAGAATCTTTTTTCTCAGTTTTTAGGTGGAAACTCTTGCCACCACGTTGGACGCCATTTGTAGCTAGAGTTTTCCTGCCTGGCCCACAGTCAGGACAAATCTCTGTCACCCGCCAGTCCCAAAGCCACTCAGACCCGACCAAGTAAACACAGAGACTTATATTGCTTACAAACTGTATGGCCGTGGCAGGCTTCTTGCTAACTTTTCTTACAGCTTAAATTAATCCATTTCTATAAATATATACCTTGCCACGTGGCTCGTGGCTTACTGGCATCTTCACATGCTGTTTCTCATCGTGGCGGCTGGCAGTGTCTCTCTCTGACTCAGCCTTCCACTTCCCAGCTTTATTCTCCTCCTTGTCCCGCCTACACTTCCTGCCTAGCTCATGGCCAATCAGTGTTTTATTTATTGACTAATCAGCAACACATTTGCCATACATAACATCCCACAGCATAGGTATATTTCAGTTATTCATTTGATCTTTATTTATTTGGGTAAGTGATCTATCAAGAAAATAGTCCATTTCTTTTAGATTTTCCAATTTTGTGGAATATAGATTTTTGAAATATGACCTAATGATTCTTTGAATTTTAATTTCTTTCTTTATTTCTGCCTTGACCCAATAGTTGTTCTGTAGGAGATGGTTCAGTTTCCATGAGATTGTAGGCTTTCTGTTGTTTTTGTTGTTGATATCCAGTTTAAATCCATGGTGGTCTGATAAGGTATAGGGGGTTATTTCAATTTTCTTGTATCTGTGACAAATTATATAGCCAATTTTGGGGAATGTTCTATGTAGTTCTGAGAAGAAGGTATATTCTTTTGTGTTTTCTGAAATGTTCTCTAGTTATCTGTTAAGTCCATTTGATTCATAATGTCTGTTAGCTTCATTATTTCTCTGTTTACTTCCTGTCTGGCAGACTTGTCCATTGATGAAAGTGGGATATTGAAGTCTCCCACTATTAATATTTGAGGTTCAATGTGTGATTTAACCTTTAGTAATGTTTTGTTGACAAATGTTAATGTCCTTGCATTTGGAGCATAAATGTTAAGAACTGAAACATCATTTTGGTAGATTTTTTTTCTTTCTTGAATATAAAATATCCTCCATTTCTTTTGATTAATTTTGGTTTGAAGTCTATTAAGTTAGATATTAGAATGGCTTCCACATCTTGCTTCATAGGTCCATTTGATTGAAAAAATCTTTTCCCAATACTTTACTATGAGATAATGTCTATCTTTGGTGTTTAGATGTGCTTCTTGTATGCTGCAGAAGGATGAATCATGTTTAAATATTATTCTGTTAGCCTATGTCTTTTTATTGAGGAATTCAGTCCATTGATGTTGAGAGATACTAATGACCAATGATTGCTGATTCCTGTTATTTCATTGTTGTTGGTGGTGGTAGTGTGTGTGTGTGTTTCCCTTCTTTGGGTTTCACTGGTGTGAGGTTCTTTATTTCCTTTTTTTTTTTTGTGGGTATAATTAACCTCCTTGGGTCCTTCTACTTTTTTTGTTTTTATTTTTTTGTTGTTGTTTATTTGTTTCGTTTTTACTTTTATTTTCAAGTCTTGAACAATTTTGTTCACCTGTTTGTTTTTTCTTGACTTTCTTCAAGGGGTTTATTGATTTCCTCCTATGTTGTGTCTTTTCCTTGATTTCTTTAAGGGATTTTTTATTTCCTCTTTAAGGACTTCTATCATTGTTTTTAAGGTTATTTTCTTGTGCTTTGATTTCATTGGATTGTTTAGGTCTTGCTGTCACAGGTTAGCTGGATTCTGGTGGTGCCATATTGCCCTTTCTGTTGATTGTGTTTTTATACTGACATCTGGGTTTGGCATGATTATAGGTCTAGGTGCTGGTTCTTGAGTTTGTCTTTGTTGGATGGGTGACTTGTTCCTTGATTTCTGTTTCCTCTCTGGTCTTCTGTCTCAAGTAGCCAGGGGTCCTGGTGACTAGCATATCTTTAGGTCTAGTCAGATGTCTCCAGAGGGGTTGTTGTGGCCTGCAAGACCTCTGGGAGTTTGGGTGCCAGGGTTACCTCTGCAGTTCCAGGTATCTGTATGGCCTCTGAGGTTCTGGGTACCTGCTTGGTCTCTAGGATTCCTAGTATGGCATGGCCTCCCATACAGCTGAAGTTTTCTGCCAAGGTTGTGCACTGAGATATGGAGCTCTGGGTAGGGAATGCAGTGGGAGTTTGTTGGTCAAGTTTAGGGAGTGTTAGTTGGCTGTGGGCAATGTTTTACCATGGGTCCCTAGTATTAATAAGTCTTGCCTCAGGAAAGCTGAAGTTGTGGGCCAGAATCAGAAGCCCAAAGTGTGGTGATATTTTAATTGTGCTGAAATGTGATTTCATTTGTATATTAATAAATAAAGTTTGACTGGAGATCAGAGGTCACATAGTGAGGTCACATAGACAGAAGTCCAGCAGTGGTAGCACACGCCCTTAATCTGATCACATGGCAGGCAGAGTCTCTGTGTGGTCAAGGACACAGCCAAGCATGGTGACATGAGCCTTTAATCCCAGTACCAACCATAGAGACCTGGAGGTGTGTATAGACAGGCAGTGATGAGAAAGTCATGTGGCTGGGTTTAGAGCCAATGAGAAGGCAGAACAGAAAGACAATAAAAACACAAGTCACACAGGAAGAAGCTCTCTCTGGGGAAGTGATGGCGGCAAGGTAGTAAGATAAGGCAATCATGGCTCTTCGCTAGTTCTCTGATCTCTTTGGCTATTGCCTCTGGATTTGACTCTGTGTTTCTTGCTTAATAAGACTGTTTAGAAATTCATCTACACCAAAGGAATGGGTGCTGTTGGGGGATGTTGGGCAGGCTTTAAGAAGTATTAGTAGCAAGTGGGGGGGTGTCTAATCTTGGGTCCCTAGATCTAGCCTCTCCTCAGGTAAAGTCATCTGTTAAAGGTTTTAGCAGTAATATGAACCCTGGGCAGGGGGTGCAGTCTGGGGTTGTTGGGTAGGTTTTAAGGGCTGTTTTCAGGCAATGGAAAATGTCTTACCTGTGATCCCTAAGACCAGCCTGGCCCCTGCTAAAGGAGTTGGAGGTGTGGGCCAGGATATGCAGCCCAGGAGAGGGATGTTCCTAATTTTATTTTTAATGTGGTTTTTAGTGAAATAGTTTTGTATTTTCCCCACTCCCTTTCCTCCCTCTAACTCCTCCAAGCTACCCTTGCTTTAACCCCTCCCATGTACCCTAACTCTCACACCTGTAGCCTTTTTAAAAATTGTCATATGAACACACACATATATTGTACTGAGTGCATTCTTTGTTGGTGGTTTGTATATGATTTAAAGACTGACCACTCTACATTGGACAGCCAATAGAAGGACTCATTCCTTGGAGATGCTAATTATCCTTCTCTCAGGAGCATTACTTGCCTTTAGTTTTTTTTTCTCTAGGAGTAGTACCCTGCAAAATTTCCCATTATCACCTTGATATTGGTATTTTATGGTCATGTTTATGTAACTATTTCCAGAAAAGACTGTTTCACAGTAAAGTACTGGAATTCCAACTTTACATTTTTTTTGTTTCTTTGTCTTTCGTTGTTTTGTGTATGTGTTTTCTTTATTTTTTTATTGACAATAGATTCTTTTTTCAATCAATATATCCTGATTGCAGTTTCCCCTCCCTTTACTCCTCCCATTTCCTCGCCACCTCTCCTTCCATCTGGATCTACTTTCTTTCTGTATCTTATTAGAAAAGAACAGGCTTCTAAAAGATAACAACCAAACATTATAAAATAAAATATAAAATAAAATCATCACATAGAAGTTAGACAAGACAAAGCAACAGAAGAAAAAGAGCCCAAGAGAAGGCACAAGAATCAGAGACATAGAGCTGGAGAGATGTTTTAGTGATTAAGAGCACTGACTGCTCTTCTAGAGGATCTGGGTTCAATTCCCAGCAACCACATGGCAGATTACAACTGTCTGTAACTCAAGTTCCAGATGATCTGACACCCTGACATAGACATGAATCCAGGAGAAACATCAATGCACATAAAATAATAAATAAGTAAATAAATATAAAAAAAAGAAAAAGAATCAGAGACACACTCATTCACATACCAGGAGTCTCATAAAAATACTAAACTGAGCTCAGCTCATTGGTTTAGAGAGACTTATTCCCTTGGTGTGTTCTTCATGCCTTCTGGCTCTTATACTCTTAGGCTTCCTCTTAGGCAGAGTTCTGAGCTCTCAGGGGAGGTATTCGATGGAGACATCCATTCAGAGCTGACACAAAGATATTTTAAACTTCCTAGTTTGTGGAACTTGGCTGAGACCACTGTAGGAAACCAGTTTGGACCCTGCCATCTAAATTGAAGCATGAAATTATGGTGAGCAAGTTCAAAAACAGCTTTGTTTTGCTTTGAAGGATGTTTGCATTTGAGTCACCTACAAGCAGCTCCATGGTAAAGAACAATGTTCAGTATCAAGAGAAAAACTTCCAAAGAAAATACATCTAGGTATTTTCATATATTTAGTGTGCATTGTGAGGCAAATGCTGAAGATTAAACTTTCATCCAGCTGGTGAATTTCAGGTCCTAAAGCTATATAAAGCCTAGAAAATGCAACAGAGTGTGGCTTTGGTTGTTTTCCGTGTGTGTTTGTGTGTATGTTTCTATCTGTCTGTCTGGTTTTAAGGTTTAGAGATACTATGTGCAAGGCATACATTAATGTCAGATAGTTTAAAAAATGGATTAAGTGTGGCCTTCCTCAGCAGGAACTGACTTCATGCTTTAAATGATGAGGAAGAGAAATAAGGAACTATGATCCCCTCCAGATACCATGATACAATAACAGGAACACTTCAGCCCAAGAAATTGAACACATGAGGATGGCTCTTGGCTTCCTACCCAGGGTCAGCCTCAGAGCATGCAGAACAAAGACAATGTCAAAACACTGCCAAGCTTTGATGGGCCTAAGGATTTTAAACTACTGTGGTGTGATCTGGAGCAGGAGGGTGGCAAGTACTACCGTGATAGTGGGCAGTGCCGAAGATAAAGGAGAAGCTCTCAGTTCAACACCTGTTCTCCCTGGCTGTGTCTGTAGGGAGACAATCATCAGCTACACAGAAGTCCACCACGTTAGGAACTGTCATTCATAGGGATCCATAGTTGTAAGTTGCTAAGCTGACCCTAGTCAACAGCTTCTCTAAACCCCATGCCTTTTTTCTTTCAAAGCCTAGAGTTTAAGGATTTTGTTCTGCAGAGTTAATGGATGCTGTTTGAGCTTCAGTGGTTAAATATCCAATCTGAGTGCTCTCCTCGGAAATGGTGAATTACTCAGTCTGGATTTATTAAACGGATTTACCCTTGGGCTTTTATACCTCAGGCCTTCTATATATATCGAGCTATCAAATACTAAGTTCTCATCTTCCTTAATTTCCAGAGCCTGAAAAATAACCTGATGCTACCTGGGAAAATGAGTTCACAGAGTAAAATAAAAAGACTTTTAGCAAATAAAGACATTTCCCACTCTCGTCCTAATATAAGAACATGATAAAAGGCATATGGCAGAATCAAAATATTATGGATAAATAATTTCATGTACGGTGTATTTTAGAAGTAGAGTAGGAAGCCAGATTAAGACATATAAAGATGCCAGATTCTAACTTTTATTTTTTAAATATAGAAATCAACTCATAAATAATTAAAAATGAATAATTTAAAATAGGTCATATAACAAAATATAAGACAATACTAACAGGTCTAAATAAGTGATACATTATAGTACATATTTTATACTATATGTTATTTGTAGACAACCTTACCATTCACAAACAAATTCTAATGCTGTAGAAACAACCAGTTTTGCTTTGCATTGATTACAAAAGACACTAAAATATAACCAGAGGAAAACACAGAAAAGAAAGTAAGAGTAGTCTTTTCATGCCATAATTACATAAAGACCTAGCTGCACTTATGTTTGATAATTATAGCTTAAGAGACAAAATAATCTGAGAGTATCTCCAGCTAATGAGACATTTTGAATTTATCAAGAATGTTTAGATAAGAACACAAGGGTAATAAATTAAACTCAATGTAAATGAACCATGTATTAAGAATAATGCAATGAGAATTAGATAAATCTACAATATTCATGTTAGATTTAGTACAGGCCTTTTACTTACTGATGACTAAGGAGCTTAAATGAACAGTGGTTTACACATCTTCACAACATTGAAACTCTGAAAACATTGTTAAACAGTTTATGTTATAGAAATATAAATGATCCTGAAAATGGGCTATGACGAAAATGCTGCATAACAGAGTATGGTACAGCAAACAATATCATAAGAAAAATGTGGGAGCTAATTACTTCATTAGAAAAGTGAAAATAACTGAAAATGTGTAAGTTGAGTAACAACAACAAGTACTTTAAAAGGAAACATGGAGTAGAAATACTTAGGTGACTTAAAATAAAATCCACCGAGAAGTAGACCAACCTCATTAATCGTTTCAAAAAATTAAAGAGAGATGGATGTTTGTCAAGTGAGATTAAGAGAAAGAGGTGCAGATAAGTAATTATAGAAATAAAGGATAAGTTATCAGAGGTAATATGTTAATATTTCACAATAATTTTTGAAATTTTTCATTAAAATTTGTAAGAAAAAGTTTCAGATTAATATTAAATTAGATGAAAAAGCAGCATAATCTCCTTATAAGCATAAAGGCAATTGAATTAGTATTTCAAAAACAGTTTCACAAACAAACCAATGTACAAAGCATGGTTTAGACATGAGTTCCTATACATTTTCAAGAATAATGTTACAAATTTATTCAGTCTGTTACTGAAAAATTGAAAATGGAGAATATTCCCCATTATCCACTATCAGACCAGTTTCAGCCAGAGAAATCCTACATGAAAGACTGACAGCTTGATCATTTAACTCACTATTTATCCTTAAAAACAAAGACAGAAAAACTCCTAAAGAAATACAAAGACAGAATTCAATCCAAATATGTGCACTCATTAAAACTACAATTATGTATTCTATAAATTACACACACACACACACACACACACACACACACACACACATATGTTACAAAACCACCATGTTGGCTTTATCTCAGTGTGCAAATATGACCTGATGTTAGGTGGTATCCATATTTAGTGAAATAAAATTAATTAACTTAAAGTGGAAAATCATGGTGATGTTTCAGTAGAAAGAGTTTTTGTTAAATATTAAACACAATGATGATTAGTATTGTACTAGGAATTAAATGTGCTGTTCAGATTATAAAGAATACAGAAATTAGGCTGGAGAGATGGTGATTGGTTAAGAGGGCTTGCTGTTTTTTCAGGGGAGCAGAGTTCCATTCCCAGTACCATCTCATAATCACCAACTTTAGTGCCCAATGATCCTATCCTATACCCTTTTCTGGCCTCTGTGGATACCTGCACATACATCACACACACACACACACACACACACACACACAAGAATGAAAGAAAAAAATTTTTTTTTAAATGGAAACCTTTGACTAAATATTTTCTTAAATGAGGAATACTGTGGTTATCTTTTTTATGATGAATGCTTGTAGTCTCAGTACTCCAGAACCTGAGACAGGAGAATGGTTACTTTCATCCTGGATGATATGTAGTGAGACTCATAATCACAAATGAAAAACAGCACAGAGACATTCAGTGTACGATTCCCTTAGGGAAGGCTTCCCTTCAGGTCCCTTGGGTGTTGACTTTAGATGTTACAATGGCTTCCAGCCTCCATCTTCACTGGAGACTACACCTTGCCTCAGTTCAAACATACTCTGACATTTTCGCTGGGGCTGATCTGAGAGATCTGTAAAACATTACTGGCATTTGTGTTCATGATTGCTTGGGAATCTGAAGGGGTTAATGCTTTATGACTATTTTCAGTTGAGGGGCAACACTTAGGGAGTGAGGTCCATCTCTATTCTCAAGTTACCAACAGTGAGGTATGATCTACAATGTATTTCATAGACTCTATTTGGCATAAACCTGCATTTGTCAAAGATGTGACCAACCAAAAATCAGGTCACTTTGCATTGGATTTCCATAGCTGTATAATTTCCATGGATATCTAGTTCCTCTTCTCTGGGATTTTATCCATAATTAAAGCCTTTATTTATCTGGCATAACTCTTGCTAAGACAAATGCTACTGCCGTCCCATGTGCAGTTGTATGGGACAAATTAATTGTAGTATGGACATGGGGAATGGGAAGGAGAAAATAAATGCTTATAATTTTATAATTTAATTAGAAACCAGAAATAAACTACAAGATATATTTTTGAACATTAGAACATTTAATAGGCAGGTTGACATCCTATTAAAGTACAGAAAGACTATATTTTAAATTACAGCAATATATTTTATACACCAATGACTGGGCATTAAAGAGAAACCATTATGAACAAAAGAAACAGAATAGCCAATAAAAAATTTAGCAAAATATATTTATTTAAGACCCCTACAGGAAAATTTATAAAATTGTATTAAGGGATATTAAACACTTATAAAGTGGTATATCCAATCATGGGTAACAAAGCCTAACATTACAAAGATTAATTCCTTAAAGATATCAATATACAAGTTTAGGAAAATTCTAATTAAATTTGTAGCAGTCTTTGTTTGGGATGTTGAGGAAGTGGGTTTAAATTGTATCGAAGGACATCCAGATCATGATGGGAGGACGTGCAGAGATGACTGGCCACACTAGTGGAAGCCCATGAACTGTGGACTGCTGGCTGTGGAGCCCCCATGGGACTGGACGAGGCCCTCTGGATATGGAAGACAGTTGTTTGGCTCGAACTGTTTTGGGGGCATCCAGGCAGGGGGATCTTGATCTGTCCCTGGTCTATGGGTAGGCTTCTGGAAACCGGTGCCTGTGGTGTGACACCTTGCACAGCCTTGGTACAGTGGGAAGGGGCTTGGACCTGCCTAGGCTCAGTGTGCTGGGCCCTGCTGACTCCCCATGGGAGACTTCAATTGGGGGATGTGGGGATGTGAGGTGGCTTGGGAAAAAGGGGTGGGAGGAGGGAGGAGGGGCAGTCTGTGGATAGCATATGAAGTGAGTAGAAAATTTCTTAATAAAGAAAAATGAAAAAAAATGAGAAGGTCAAGCAGGTTCAGGGCATATTTGAAGAAGAATTCAGCGTGGGGAAGCTACAGTGATATTAATATTTAGAACTCAGTTTGAAGCTTGAGAATTACTTCAAGAAGAAATGCAAAGCTAGGAAGTCATAGCAGCTGTGTTGGATGGAGAGGACACCTTCAAGGGAGTATGAGAGTTTATTGAAATTTATTAGTGGTCACATCACAAAATATTTTTGTGTCTTTAGCTATGTAGTTTATATTTTCTGTAAATA
Source organism: Peromyscus eremicus (assembly GCF_949786415.1). Taxonomy (NCBI): domain Eukaryota; kingdom Metazoa; phylum Chordata; class Mammalia; order Rodentia; family Cricetidae; genus Peromyscus; species Peromyscus eremicus. Next base: position 13,734,041 of record NC_081422.1, read on the forward strand.
GTAAAAATGGAGCAACTCTTATTGTAATGGAAATTTAGAATGCATTTATTCAGATGTAAGTAAGACTTAAGCAAGCAGGTGTATTGATAACTTTCTACATTTTCTATTACCACATAAGTAATTGTTATAAGGAGGTGATAGTAGTGGATAACAGACAGAAATTTAATCTATCCTGCTGAGGGAGCCATGCTGCACATAGTGGGCTGGGTCCTTTACATACATCGGTAATCGAGACAATCTTCCACAGACCTGCAAATGGGCCAATCTGATCTAGGCAAATTCTTAATTGAGATTTTCATCCCAAATAATTCTAGGTTTTACTAACTTGATGGTTAAAGTTAACCATCAAGCCAAATTTATTAAACCTTGTAAATTTATTGGGCAGCTTCTGTGTCAAAAGTAAAAGCAATATTTAGATGGTATCATTGGTAAGGTTTGATACTTTACATTTCAAAGACATGACACAATTTTTTTTTTTTTTTTTTTTTTTTGGTTTTTCAAGGCAGGGTTTTTCCGTGCAGTTTTGGTGCCTGTCCTGGATCTCACTCTGTAGACCAGGCTGGCCTCAAACTCAAAGAGATCTGCCTGGTTCTCCCTCCCAAGTGCTAGGATTAAAGGCATGTGCCACTGTGGCCAGGCATGGCACAATATTTTATAGTTATTGATAATCAACAACAACAATGCATAATCAATTTGAGTCATCCACAGAAGAGTCTTTTAAAACTAATGAGGATGAAATACTTAGAAATGGAGACCTAGAGTAGGGGAAACAAAAATTCACCTTGGTGGTCATGTCCTGAGAAAGTGTATCTCCATGGGGATGAATCTTTTCCATTACAGCATTGACTATTTTCTCCCAAGGAAACAAGTGAATTTCCTGCCTTTTACCTCTTCATGTAAGTAGATTGAAGATTACTCAGGCAGCCAAGTGTTTCATGCATTCAATCCAATGAACAGCTGAGGCTGTTCACACACACACACACACACACACACACACACACACACACACACACATACACAGGTTTAGGACCTGTATGTTCTAGATGTTGAAGACTGGTGATGGATGAGTAAATCAACAAAGAGCTATACTGTAGAGAGTAAACAAAATGGTGACAGTGTTACATCATGGCTAATTCAACACACACATATATGTATGTATATATATATATATATATGCATATGTATACATATAGTTATATGTGCATGTACATATCTATGTATGTATATTATAGTGTGTCAACATATCCATGCAGGTTTTATATATTGCATATAGGACAGAGAATTACTATCGGTGAGCATTATTGCTATATGCATTGTTGAGGAAAGGGTTTTTAAGACTTATTTTTTATTTACCTATTACTTATTTACAATTTTACCTATTGTGGTAGGCCCAGAAGTTTTGGATCAGGACAGATTCATTAAAGGATGAAATTGATACAACACACTTGTGAATACATTACTAAGCAGTGCTGCTGCTTCTTTCCCCACCAGGGAGGGATGGGGAAACTCCAGACAAGGTCATTGAAGCCTTCCACCATCCAAAAGGAGAGTGTGACCACCCTCCTCCTCTTCCTCCTCCTCCTCCAATTCTTAAAGGGTCAGTATTTTCAGAGAAGACCACTTCCATCGGGCCAATCAACTCCATTCCATTGGTCATTAGACCAAATGCCAGAATTCTCAAAATGTGTATTACTGCAAATGAACACAAGTGGATGCCCATGGAGGCCAGAAGAAGGTATTGTATTCTTTGGGCCTAGAGTTACAAGTGATTGTTTGCTGCTTGATATGAGTGTTGGGACCAAATTCCTCTGCAAGAATAGTAAGCATCACTGTTGATCCAGCACTCCAGCCCTGAAATGAGGAAAGTTTTGAGCTAAGTATCAAGAGGCATGCTGCCACAGAAAAGAACTCCAATCAAAATGATGTTTGATATTCAAATAGAATTTTCACAGAGCATAGAGATTAACACTCATTGGAAACGTTCTTTTGGTCAACAAATAGTTGAGATAGAGCTTCTAAAAAGGAAGAACATAATTGAATTGAATATCTGTATTTGCATAGCCTCTTTGTTTCTTTTCTAGTATTAAAATAGTCTTAATGAATCATTCTGTTTGCTGGTTCTCAAAGAGCAATCTGAAGTAAACACACACACACAAACACACACACATACACACACACACACACACACACACTGAATAATTTTGAAGTTTAAATTCAGTGGGACTGAATGAACTTAGCTACTGTTTTGTCCATTTTCCTGTCCACATGTCCATCATATTTAATGGATGTTTTTAAAACTAGATAACTATATTTTTCTTCACTCTCTGTGGTTGGAGATCTTTTTGAATGTCCTTGAAGCATTTCATAACTGACATACTGAAATAGCTTTGAAGTGCCAACAGGAGAATATTTTAAATCTAAATGGTCCTCTAGTTTAACATATTGAAAAAGAGTGTTATCATTTATGTCTATTGATTACATGCTAGATATGTTCATTACTCCAATGATTAGTTGTGTTTGATTTCAATTTCAGGATGCTAGCTAATAATCATAAAACACTGGATGACAAGCAAGAGCCAGCTCAGAACTGCATGGTTATAATGGTTTACTATATTGCATTTATGAGTGCACATCTAATTAACATATTTTAAATTAATCTTAGCACTTCTAAACTGTATGCTAAGGCAAATTTGTGATTTTATTTTCTGATTAATGACTGGCATAAAAAATGTTTATGGCACTCATTTAGACTTATGTCCGTTATGGGCATTGCATGCAGAATCTTACCACTCCCACAGCTACTACTGGACTTTACTGTTTCCAAATTATGTTTGAATTCCTAAACATGAAGTCTGAAAAGAAAAGAAGGATATAATTCTATTTAGCAAAATATTTTGTAGTGTTATTAAATAAAATCCTTTTAATATCTATTAGGAATCGTCAACATCTTCTACAACATTTGAAAAGTAGATACCTGTTTTCAATTGCTTTTTGTGTATAGCATTAAATTGGAGCCTTTGAAGTTGAATAGACCCCCATCCCTGAGAGGATAGTTATCTTTTCTTCTTGGGTAGGCACACCTCTGGTTCTTGCTTCATCATTCATTTTTACACAGCTCACTTATGTTATCTGAAGCAGAAAAAAATAAACTCAATTGAATATTTATCATCTTCATATTAAGTGGACTCTCAGAACCATGATGTTTTTAAAGTTTCCTTCTTAAGGTTAAAGTGAGCACACTTATTCATTAGTCATGGAAAGCTTGGAAATTGTTTTTCTTTTTTTCTCTTAATTATCTGTGATATTTTTGCTATTATATTGAAGTGACAAATATAATAAAATATGAATCACTATAATTTTTTCTGTGTTCACATATCAAAAATGAAATGTGGAATTACTCATCTGCAGAGATTATTAAGTATTCAGAATACTTAGAGGAAAATGACAAGTTATCTTTCACTAGACTGAAGTAAACATTTTATTTATGGAATTATAAGGTTCAATTTCAAATTCTGTCTAGCAAGAATTACCAAAATGGCCATTAGTTCCAATCATGTTATAAAATGTTAAATGGGAGAAGACCTGGATCTGTAGTTTTCAGGACTTTTAGTCTCACCAACTGTAAAATTAACAACACGTATTAGTAAATTAAAAGGGTTAAAACATACCACAACTGAGATATGTTTGTGCTAGAGGCAGGCATCATTATATTAAGTTATGAAATACTATTGTAGGTAATGGGACAGATAGAGACATCAGAGAACAAAGCTACTGACAGGCAACTTCAAGTTTGGGTACTTTTAGATACACAAATAAAAGGCAGGTTTATGAATTTTGTGGGAAGGTGAATACTATTCTTATTTAAGACAACAGGTAAAATGAGGTTGAGAATATTTTCTGATGTGGTATATTTTATAGCTTCAGTGTCAAATTGAAGATATTCTGTATTCTATTGAAAACATGCCTGGAGTTTACGATCAAAATGACAGTTCTGAACAACTACATCTGATTTTCAGTTAGGAAGGAGCGAAAGAGAATTCCCACAAAGTCACTGCAAGAAGAAATGCTGAGTAAGGATAAAAAACAGGGTGGAATGCATGGTTAAGTGGTATTTGTCACTTTGAATCTGATTCTTTTTACTGTACTTCAGGTTGATTTGAGTCTCATCCCCATTCCAATAACCTGTAAGGCACTTTGATTTTGATTGACAGAAAAGAATGAACATGAGAGGAGGAACAGTGGGGAAAAAGGAGGAAAGAGAAAGAGGGAGAGAAAGAGACAGCTAGAAGGAAAAGGAGAGAAATGAGGGAGTTGAAAAATGGGGAGGAGAAAGAAAGGAGTGGGGTAGAAGGAAAAGAGAGAGAGGAGTGGGGAATACAGAGAGAGAGGAGAAAGAAACCAAGTTTTTTTTTTTACACTTACCATTCACAGTTTTCAAATTTTGGTGGAAGTAGCTTTGAAATGGCAAAACATGAGTCTTAACATTCTGTAGTGTTAAATATTCTATGTCTCAAACATGAAAAACACTTTTATGCATATATTTTTAGAGTATAGTCTATGAATAAGATAACATGGAAACTATAATTCTGTTTGGGACAAAGGCAACAATGGCAGCAAAATTGATTACCTTCCCACCTGGTGCTGAGCATATCTTTGAGTTCCTTTCCCTCATAGTCTAGCTCCAGAGGCCTAACATCTTGTCTTTGGAAAATGGCTATGGTAATTGACACCTGTGATGCTAAGAACTAAATATTTATACCCCATTAAAATGCACATTTAAATATAAGCTATAACAATGTGGCAGCTAGTGGCAAGGACTTTATGACGCAATATGGCTAAGAAAGTGGAACCCTTGTATTGGGGAAAAGGAGTGTGTCAGTGTTCATGAGAGAAGGTCACAGAGAGCACTGGAATTCTCTGTCTTGTGGGAATGTGGTAAGTCAGCAGTCTTTGTCAGAACACAGCAATGTATACATGTCCACACTTTAGAACATAGAAAAAAAAGATTTCATCATAGCCACAGTCCCCATACCCTTTTATGATATCTCATACCAAGGCAGCCACTGAAATCCTTTACCAAATACATAGTAACAGTTCTTTCACAGGCAGACATATATGGTCAATAGTAGCTGAAAATCTGAGAAGGGTAAGGGAAAACCCACAGTCATGGAGAGCAATATAGTGGAAGGAAATGGTGGTGGCAAACCTAAAGGCAAGGTCAATGCAGTTTTCAGAAACACAAGGTGAAGCTCTGGTATCTGAAAGGGGAAAGCAAGTGAGAAAACAGCTATCACTTAGCTACATCAGAAGCAACTGAACCACAGACTTAGAGGTATTAGAGTTTTGCTTTGGACTTACATGGATTAGTGTACTTTCAGATGAAAAAAAATCAGATCTCTAAATTAAACTGGTTTATAGAGTGTAGAATATATTTTGTCTCTCATCCAAGTGTTAACCAGACCCAACCAGCTTAGCTTTAGATAAACTATCTACCAGGATGGCATAGTCATATACAGGAGTACACTGTTCAAGTATCCCGAGGAACTTCAATCTCAGCTCTCAGGAGTCTAAGGTTTGGTCTATAAAGGAAGTCCAAGAGTAGTCTGGGAAGTTTAGCAAGACCCTGACTACATATTTATAAATAAACAAGTACAATTTTAAAAGGTTAGGCTATAGCTGATCACGTGCTAGTCAAGCATATGCAAGTCCCTAGGTACAATTGTCAGAATGTAAAGAGACAGAGAGAGAGAGACAGACAGACAGAGACAGAGAGAGAGAGAGAGAGAGAGAGAGAGAGAGAGAGAGAGAGAGAGAGAAAGGCAGAGACAGGGACAGAGAGAGAGAGACAGATACAGAGAAAGAAACAGTATGGGACAATCTAAATGTACAGAAGTCACATGGCCTGCAGGCAGATGTGGTGCTGGAGCTTAGACTGCTATATCTTGCAGGTAACAGGAAGTCAACTGTCACACTGAATGAAAATTGAGAAAGAGGCCTCAAAGCCCACCCCCACAGTGACACACTTCCTCCAACAAGGCCACACTTCCTAATAGTGCCACTCCCTTGAGGGGCCATTTTCTTTAAAACCGCCACATTCCATTCCCTGGCCCCCAAAGGCTTATAACCATATCATAATACCAAAAAAAAAAAAATGTGTTCAATCCAATTTCAAAATCCCTACAGTCTATAACAGTCTCAACACTGTTTAAAAGTCCAAAGTTGCTTCTGAGACTCATGGCAATCTCATAACTAAAACTCCCTATAAAATGAAAACAACAAAGCAGAGCACATACTTCTATATACTACATTACCATTACAAAAAGGAGGGAAGGGAGCATAGTGAGGAAATACTGAACCAATGCAAAACTGAAAACCAGCAGGGCCAATTCCAAATTCTTCATCTTCATGTCTGATGTCAAAGTACTCTTCAGATCTCTAACTCCTTTCCCACATTGGGATCTCCAATGAAATCCAGGCTTCACTTTCACAGTTACATGCAATGGCATCTCTGGGACTCCATGCAGGGACACCCCTGACACAAATCTGTTCTCAGTACTTTCATTAGCCACAGAAGGAGATTCCATAGCCCCTTTCTTGTATCATTGACTCTAAAACCAGAACCACATGGACAATGTTGCCAAATTCTTCTGCTTGTTGAAGCTGGAAATTGGCTTCCTCATTACAATACATTTTCATCATCTTTCTGTTTCCATTCACTGTTTAAGCTTTTCTTTAATTCCTTTTTACAAATTGGAAGCTTAGCTAGGCAGGGTCTTGCCCTAAGGTCACCACTCCCTTCATTCCATTTAGCATCAGGTTTTTCTTTAAACTTTTTATCACCTTGAGCACTGGACTTGGCTCCAGTACACTTCCTGGTGCTTCTTTTCTCCTCAAATTGTCTGTTTTATATTTTTCCTTTCTTAGCTTGCTCCTTTTCATTATAGATCTGAATAAGAGTGACCACCAATAACCACATGACACAATCAGTACTAGGCTGTATGGAAATCTGCTCTGCCAGTGCCATTAATCCAAAACTCTTCCATTTAGCCTCAGACAGACTTTTTTAGATTAGGTAAAAAAAGCAGCCATATTCTTTGCCAAAATATCACAATAACAGACTCTAGGCCACTTACTTCTCCTTTGAAACCTCCTGAGCCCACTCACTATAATCTACATCGCATTCAGCACCACTGTCTTCCATGTTCCTACTGGTATGGCATGTTAAGTGTACTACTTAATGCACCCAACATCTTTCCTAATCCAAAGTACCTGCTTTACTTAGAGTTTCTATTGCTGTAAAGAGACACTATGACCACAGCTGCTCTTATGAAGGAAACTATTTAATTGAGGTGGTGGCTTACAGTTTCAGAGATTTAGTTCATTATCATGGTAGGCAGCATGGCAGCATATAGGCAGACACAGTACTGGAGGAGCTGCTACATGTTGATATTCAGGCAACAGTAAATAGATTGAGTGTCACACTAAGTGAAGCTTAAGCAAAAGAGACCTCAAAGCCCACCCCACAGTGACACACTTCCTCCAACAAGGCCACATCTACTCCAACAAAGCCACACCTCCTAATAGTGTCACTTCCTTTAGGGTCCATATTCTTTCAAACCACCACAGTTTCAAAGTCCACATTCTGCCAACAAGAAACATGATCAGGCCTGTCACAGCAATACCCCACTCTTGGGTACTAACTTCTGTCTTAGTCACTATTCTATTGCTTTGAGGAGACATCACGACCATGTCATCATCATAGCAGGGGCCATGGCAGCATGCAAGCATGCAGGCAGGTGCTGGAGCAGTACCTGAGAAATATGTCATGTTTCTTAAGGAAAGAGAGAAGAGAAGAGAAGAGAAGAGAGAGAGAGAGAGAGAGAGAGAGAGAGAGAGAGAGAGAGAGAGAGAGAGAGAGAGAGAGGCAGACAGGCAGACAGAAAGACTCTGTGTTTGACATGGCCTTTTGAAGCCTCAAAGCCTACCCTCAGTGATATGCTTCCTCCAACAGCTCCCCTAGTCCCTTTATTCCTTTTAAACAGTGCTAATGCCTGATGGCTAAGCATTCAAATATATGAACCTATGGGGGTCATTCTTATTCAAACCACCACATACAGGTACAATAGGTTTGACTCCACCTCCTTCAGATGTTCTGTGCATGCTACTAAGTCTGTCCTCCCTTCTAGAGTTTGCAGTATGTCAGTGGATGAAACTGGAGTGGGATAGCCCCTCAATCACACCCAGTAGAATGAGCATTCCTTCTCTAATCAAAACCCAGTCTCTCATTGATTAAAGTCAGCAAAAATCTGTCCCTAAATCACTCACAGTTCCCACAGAAATGTTTTAAATTAAGGGACTTAAGCCTCAGCCAATCACCAGAAAGTGACAGATTCATCATGGTCACCAGGAAGTAATCACAATCAGCTTTCCCTGACACTTGGGCTGGCCTGAGCATGGATTATGGAGGAAACCTGAAGTTCTTTCCAGGAGGAAAATGTAACAGGCTCACAATTTTAGAATAAATGTCATAAAATAAACTATTTTGTTTGAGGGGAAGCTGTTAACATTTTCAAACATCTTGTAATCAATTGCCTATTAAAGTTGAGCTGATGGATGTATCTTCTCTTTCACCACAGTGTAGCATAAAATATTGCATGCTATAAAGGATATACCTGCATATATTCAGGTAATTTAGCTATTGAACTTTCTTTTTTTGAAAATATTAAATGGATTCTTATATATACATAAATGAAATAATTTTGTTAATAGCATCATAAATACATTATATTCATACCTGCTTCTCTTTTTTAAATTTGATGTTTTTTGTTTATTTTTTTAGGGTTTCATGCATGAATATTGTATTTCATCATTTCTATCTCCGCCTCTCCAACTCTACCCTTGTTCCTTTCTACTCTTCAAATTCAAGACCTGTTCTTTAATTGCTATTGTTACACACACACACACACACACACACACACACACACACACACACACACACACAAACAAACCTACTGGGGCCATGCGTTTAAGGAAAACTGACTCTCTTCCAGCAGCTACCAATTGCCAGAAACCCCATAAAGGGGATTGGGGTTTGACAAGTCCCTCTCCTGCCCACTCTGGGGAATTCAATAGCAAGGTGCTACACCTTGGTAATTGAAAGAATTGGACTTCACTAGATATGGTAACTTTGATCATGGACATTTGAGCTTCCAGGATTTTCCAGAAATAAAGACTGTTGTTTATAACTTCCAAAACCATGTTATTTTCTTATAACATAATAACATTCTAAGAAAATATCTAAGGCTTTTAATAAGCACACGGTAATAACAACTATTCATAATTCTTTTACCTAAGTGCCCTACGCTCATTGTCTATACAAAAATATTCTTTCTGAAATCAAATAGCAAACAAGGTTACACTGTGAAATGTTTCAAGAATGATGGACTCATGCTGGACTCTCATCACACACACACACACACACACACACACACACACACACACAAACACTTCATCTATCTTCTGTTTCTTCGCAACAAACACATTATTAAAAATATTCAAATACAGCTCAAGGCCCAAAATAACTAGAATTTTTCAGAAATGGTATAACAAACTTAATAACATGGTACAGAATTTCAATAGTGTATATTTGGCAACTCTAAATTGGTTAATCAATATAATATATCAAGTATTAACTGTTAGTGTCATAGTTGACCGAGAAAAAAATGAAGAGTTCTTAATTTATGGAAGAAAACATGGGTGTGGAGAGACAGCTCCAGGGCTAAGAGAGCTTGCTGCTATTATAGAAGATCTGAGTTTGATTCCCAGCATCTCTAGATGATTCACAACCACCTGCAGCTCCAGTTCCAGGAAATCTAATGCAGAGACTCTTCTGGTCTCTGCAGGAATCTACATGCACATGGTACACATAAACTCACACAGGTGTGTGTGTGTGTGTGTGTGTGTGTACAAAAAATAAAAGTACATAAATATATTTTTAAAAGAAAACATAACTTTGAGATATTCTTCAAAAATTAAAGAAATCTAAATAGTGTTAACATATAATGGGGGTGAAAATGACCTAATTATAAATACCAAGTAAAATGATAATGCCAGTAATGGGTTACATCTTGTTGAGATGTTAGCCAAAGGAATCTCTTAGACCACCCCACCATCAAACATCAAAGCCTATTTCAAAGGCTGTTGGTAGCTCCCCACAACCTAATAGTAAGGCCCTATTGACAGAAGACAGAATTTATGTCATCAAACAGAGAAACTGAGAAGCTGGTGGCCAAGAGGAAGCTTTACCCTTACTGACTAGGGTTTATAGTGGTGAAAGGTACTTTGCATGCTCCTGGAGGGAAGAAAATACTATCAATATTGCATAGACACAAAATCTGTGACCCACAAACAATGACCTACCTGCAAGATATACTGCTCCAATAGTGGACAGATGTCATGGGAGTAACTAAATATTCTTTATTGGATTTAAGGCCCACCCCATGGGATGGAACCAATAACTGACACTGCTAAAGTGACCAAGTACCTGAGACTAGATAGGTAATCAGCACTAGGGAAAATCATACTACTATTATTCTCTTAAAATAACATGGTCATAACATGACTCCTAATGACATATTACTCTACCCTTGAATCGGGTGCATCTCTCAGTCCTCATCAGGGAAGTTTCTTCTTATAGTAGATGTTCATTAAAATGGAGACCCACAACAGGACAAAGCAGAGTGAGAGACTTCAGAACACTCAGTCCTAAATAGGATGGCTTTCTCAAATCCCTCTCCTCAGTGATCAGGAATTGATGAGAAAGAGGATACGGAGAGATTGTAAGACCCAAAGATGGTTGATGACTCCAAGAAAACAATGTCTTCCAGACACGGCAGGATTGCTTCACTCACAGAGACCAAGGCAGCACACACAAAACCTGCACAGTTTCAAATGAAAAAAAAAGTTAGCACAGAAAACGGAAGTAGGCACAAGATCCAACCCCTAACCAAGAAACTATTTGCAATTGGTGCCTTCTGGGAAAGGGAAAATTAGTTTTCTCAAATTAAGTGTGTCATTGGGTCTATCCACCACACTTGAGGGCAGGCTCCATGGCCACAAATAGTTGGCCACAATTCAGACTCTATGTCTTGCTGTGTGATTTTTGCTTTGTTTTGATTTTTATTGGTATTTTTTCTTTTACTGGTTTTGGTTGTTTGCTTGTTTTGATTTGATTTGGAGTTTTATATTTTGTATGTTTTTTAGAGGGAACTTAAAGTTGAGTGGGGAGAGAGGTTGGGGGGATTTAGGAGGAATAGAGGGAGAAGAAAGAATATAATCAAAATCTATAGTAAGAAAAAAATAAATAAAAATATAAATGAAGGGTAAAATTTTTATAAACCATTTTAAAAGTAATATTACATAGCTGCAGTCTATATGCTATTTTATGAGCATAAACATGAACTGTATCCATTTTTTTGGTATTATTAGCATGTTTGGTATATTACAATTAAAAATAGTTTCACTGGAAGAAGCCTGACTTCCTATTTTTCTGTCTCTGATCAAAACTTTTCCTGAGGCCATTAAGACCATGTGGGTGGATACGGACACACATAACTACCCAGGGCCATATGCCTTAGGAGCAGAAAAGAAAGTGTGGGCCCACCCCTTGTGGCAGCAGGCAGTCAGGAGCCATTATGATATGAAAATATATGGTAAGGTATGGAAGACAGAGGCAGAATGGTTCATGTCCTGTGGAGAGAGGCAAATCTGAAGAAATGAATGGGCTGGGAGGCCTGCTTGCCACCAGGGCCACAGTGACATCTGATCCTAGGCTGCTGCCAAGGGCCATGTCTGGGTCTGTGACCATACTGCAGCCAAAGACTGTGTTGGTACCCTTGGAACCTGTTACCACTGAAGGCAATGAGGATGCCTGGATCTGGGCTGCCACATGTCACCACATTGGTGACCAAGGGCCATGCTACTACAGAGGCCATCTCAATGTTAGTAGTCTGCACAGCAACCTAGGGCCATGGTGACATCCAGGCCTGGACTGCTGCCAAAAACTATGTCTGGGTTTGTGGTTCTGCATCTGTGTAGATGTCCACGCTCCATGTTGCACCATAAGCCACAAGGATGCCTGGATTCTAGGCCACTCCCTGTGGCCATATTGGGGTCCTAGGAATGTGGCACCACCAGGGCCATTTTAGTCTGAGTGTCCTGTCCTGCCACCTGTGGCCATGGTGTCTCCGGCCCAAGCTGCTGCTGAAGGTCATGTCTGGGTCATATCTGGGTCATAGTTCTTGGGACAATAGCAGGATATCAGAGAGGAGACTTGGTGAGGGTCCAGTGATGATGGTATACCAGAAGGCAGAGGTCTTGAACCTGACCAACAACACATTATGCAATGAACATTTGCAAGTAAAACTGTTTTGGCAAAAGGGTGTACTGCATGATACACAGCAGCTCCCAATACTGCCAAGACTAATTAAGAGTCCACAGAAAGGACTGAAAGACAGAGGAGCAAAGTGTCTTTAATTTGTTTGTTTACATTTTTGTTATTGTTTGTTTTTATCTTATTTTTATTATTTCTTCCTTAGTTTTCCTTTGGGAGAACATACAGGGGTGAAGGGCAGATACAGAGGGACTGGGAAGATTCAGGTACATGATGTGAGATTCCCAAAGAATCAATTTAAAAGTTATGTTAAAAAATAGTTTCATTAAACTTGAGCAAATATGCAAATTGATTTCAACTTTCAACATTTTACTTCCCAAAATTTGGCTTCAAAATGTTGATCCCCAAAGATTCTTCTAACAAATTTTGCTGGTTCTATAGACATTTTCAAAGAAGGAAAGATAATCATAACTCTACATAAAAATGAAATGTGACTTTTTTACAGTTTACTTTTAATTTTATTATCAAACAGTTATAGAAAGCAGGTTTCTTTAAAAAATTTCCTGATTTTAATTTAATTCATTTAACTTCATTTTTTTCTAACTGTACCCACCTTCCAGCCGCATTTTATCTCTCTAAAAATAAGGACTCTGTTGCATGTTCACATGCACTAACTGAACATGTGCTAATTAATGGAATTAGACAACAAAAGTAACAGAACATCTGAATTCTAAAACAGATCACTGAGATGAATTTTTCTTGGAAAATCAATAAGACTGATCTTCTTTGAAGTCCTCTTATACTGATTCATTTACTATTTTGGCTATGGCTTATAAAAAGGACTACTGGCCCTCAGATTTTATCTTGGAGTAGAAACAATCTCATAAAGCCCTCTGACATGCTAAGTGCCTCCTGTTATCAGACTCAAGCTATGCTCCTATGGCAATACAAAACCTGTTGGTCCATATTGTGTAAGGATGCATTCCATTTTTGATGCTGATATACAAGGGTTTTCTTCATTATATTGCCTAGTACCCAAGCTGACAGAAACTCTTCATATTTGGACATCTTATAACAGTTATTGATGTTCTGAAAAGACTATGAACTTGTTTCCCTAAATGCAGTAAGAATAAATACAGCCTAGAGTCACTAAAGCAATACTGAAGTGACGAAGTAAAGACCTTCAGTATCTCCTTCAGCAGATGAGCCCGGTTCTCATTGTCTTATTGTTTTACTTCCAACCTCATTTAAATTGCTTGACTTGCTAGCAGTTTTTTTCTACTTTGTTCAGATTACTACTTTCCTGAAGTTGGGATTTATGCAAAAAGAAAGTAAGAAAGAAAGAGAGAAGGAAAGAAAGAAAACACAAAGAAAGGAAGGAAGGAAGAAGAAAGAAAAAATAAAAAAACCAAGATGGTTCAGGTTAAAGAATAGATTACAAAAGAGTTTTCACTAGTAAAAATTTATCAGATCACTATAATGATTTTCTGTAAGATAAGATTTTTTTGACATTAAAGGGACTCTAGTTGGTTATTTGAATAAACTCATTTATTGTGTTAATTTGAAGGAGTAATCACACATATCAATGAATTAATGTTGCGAAAATCCTTCTAGAAACTTAATCAAAAGTGTGAGAGGGATGGTTGCTAGGAAACACATCTAGGTTAGATATTTGTAACCTTTCCATATTTTTCAATAATTTACAAGTTACAAGTACTGATTATTTAATGCTAACACTTTTTAGCAGGACATACTACGCTGATTATTTTTAGAAATAGGAAGTTGAAGCTCAGATGCTATGACCACAGTAGCACTTGGATTTGATGATAGATGCTTCTGTTTTTTCCAGTTCTTAATTTTGGATTGACACTTCATACTCTTTCCATGAAACATAACATTTATTTTTGCTTACTAGTTGATCTGACCAATCACAAAATATAGAAACTAAATCAGTCATATTTTTACTATTATAATAGTTCAGAACCTGGCAACAGCCTATATGCCCCTCAACTGAAGAATGGGTTAAGAAAATGTGGTACATATACACAATGGAGTACTATTCAGCAGAGAAAAACAATGACATCATGAAATTTTCAGGCAAATGGATGGAACTAGAAAATATCATCCTGAGTGAGGTAACCCAGACTCAGAAGGACAAACATGGTATGCACCCACTCATAAGAGGATACTAGATGTAAAGCAAAGGATAATCAGATAACAACCCATAACTCCAGAGAAGCTAGCTAAAAAGAAAGACCCAAAGAGGAACACATGGTTTGCCATGGGAAGGGGGAAATAGCTGAGATCTCCATGAGTAAACTGGGCATGAGGAGTGAGCAATGAAGGTTAGGGGATAGGGGATGAGAACATAAGGGAATGGGGTGGTCGAACTGGAACAGGGATGGAGTGGAAAAGTGATGAAAGAGATACCATGATAGAGGGAGACATCACGGGAGTAGAGAGAAACTCAGTGCTAGGGAAATTGCCAGAAATCTACAAGGATGACCCCAGCTTGGACTACTAGAAATAGTGGAGAGGGTGCCTGAACTGAACTGTCTTACCCCAGTGATCAGATTGGTGAATACCCTAACTGTCATCACAGAGCTTCTCTCCATTGACTGATGGAAGCAGATGCAGAGATCCACAGCCAAACACCATGCAGAACTCCAGGAGTCTATTCAAAAAGAGAGCAGAGGGATTCTATGAGCAAGTGCATCAAGATCATGATGGGGAAACCTGCAGAGATGACCAAACCAAACTAGTGGGAACTCTTGAAAGTTGGATCAATGGCTATGGAGCCTCCATGGGACTGGACTAGGCCCTCTGTATGGCGAGACAGTTATGTAGCTTGATCTTCTTGGGGGGCCCCCTTGCGGTAGAATCAGAATCCATCCCTGGTGCATGAGCAGGCTTTTTGGAGTCCACTACCTATGATGGGACACCTCATACAGCCTTGAGTCAGAGGGAAGGGCTTGGACTTGCCTCTACTCGGTGTGCCTCCCCATGGGAGGCCTTGCCTTCTTGTGGGGGTTGGGGATGGGAGGGGGGAGGCTGGGGGGAGAAGAAGGAAGAGGGGGATCTTTGATTGGTGTGTAAAATGAATGAAAAATTTTTACAAATAAATAAATAAAAATATCTGAACCAAAAAATTTTCATATTCTGAGTACCAATAAACAGTTCAGAACACATTTAAGAAATGTGAGATACGCCGGGCGGTGGTGGCGCACGCCTTTAATCCCAGCACTCGGGAGGCAGAGCCAGGCGGATCTCTGTGAGTTTGAGGCCGGCCTGGGCTACCAAGTGAGTTCCAGGAAGGCGCAAAGCTACACAGAGAAACCCTGTCTCGAAAAACCAAAAAAAAAAAAAAAAAAAAGAAATGTGAGATACATGTAAAGTCAATTGTTTTACATATTATTCTTGTATTCTGAATAAAATTTTTTTCTTGAAAATTTAAGTACCAATTGAATTTTAAGTTTGACTATCATCAAAGTAATAATTTAAATTTCCTGTGTAAAACTGCATAGGACTTCACCTTTGACCTTTTGGTCAGTAAGCATCATAGGACTGTACCCAAGTAATAAGAACACTTACGTCAACTTTACTAGAATTTTATTTGTCAGAATAGAACATCAATGAAGCTCATTAGGTTCATAAATAAAATGATTTATCTTGAATGCACCCATGCCTTAATGAGTTTTAAAAGATGAAACTGAATTTAATTTTACATTTAATAAGAATGTGCTACATAAATATTTCTTCCATCATCTCAAACCTTTCCCCAGCCTTCTACTTCAATATCAGGGCATTTTGAGGCTTGTGAGTAAAAGTCCGTATATACTAGAGTATGAAAAGAAATACCATAATCTGTGTGTGATATTTTGATTTTTATTGAATAGAACTAAAAAAACTGGATAAAAATTTTAAAATAAAAATGATAGTAACCATGGTTACTTTATTCTGTTAGGATGCAAAGGATATGACCCATGTTTAAGAGGTAAACACAGCTGCTTCATTCTGTCAGAATGTAGAGGATATGTAGTACATGTTCAGTGATAACTCTGAGGATTTCATACTTCTCTCCCCCAGATGAAAGCAATGTATTTTTAAGCAACACAGAGCAGTTTCACCCAACAATTCTATAAAGTCACTATGTTAAAAAAAAAAAAAAAATAAGGCATGTTTGCTTTGTTATCTCTGGAAAAGCTCTTGAATACATCTCTGTAAGATTTATAGAACACATCACACCATATTTATGGTATAAAGTTGGTTTTACTGAAGCATTCACTGTTCAATGATTTTTCTGGTGGAAATTTATCTTCAAACAAGAAGATCATGAGTAGTCTGGTGTAATCTACATAGTTGTGAAGAACTCTACTACACATTCTATCAAACACTAATATTTTTCACGGAGAAGTATCCTTGAGTATACCTTATTAGATATCATATATTGATGCTATGCATTAAAGACAGATGTGATATCAATGAACCACTTCATTGATTGAGTTTGACAGTCTAAATTATTAGCTACAGTTGTAAATTTATTTTCTGCAGCTGAGTAATGCTTCACCTTCTAATTTCTTTTGCTTTTGACTATTATTTCAGAATAAATGCAACAACTACTGTTCAATAAAATTGTAAATATCGATGCTTGCTTTGCTCAAACTCGATGGCTAATTTGGTGCTACTCGCACCTCATATTGGATATGTTATGGTGGACAAATTTCACAAGATCAATGAAATATTTTATTTAGGAGACTATTCAGAATCTTTGTATTACTCCACTGTGTCTGGAGTATCAAAACCAAGTATCAAGCCTTCAGCTCTGTTTTCAGCAAATATTTATGGAGATACTATTGAGCATTGTTCATTTTGCAGTCTCTTTTCACTAATGATTCAATTGAACTCATTTTAGCTAAGGGGTATATTATTATTATTACTATTATTATTATTTCTATCATTTATTATTTTTTTCTTCTATTCAATCCCTGTCTCTTGATCACTTAAGAACTATCTTAGGAAGTCCAGAGATATTTCAGGTTCAAAACTCTGAAGGGGAGTTCATTACAATTCTCTTAGTTATTTGTTCAAAAGAAATAATAGAACATGTCATCTTCTTCA
The DNA here is from genome assembly GCF_949786415.1 of Peromyscus eremicus. Lineage (NCBI taxonomy): Eukaryota > Metazoa > Chordata > Mammalia > Rodentia > Cricetidae > Peromyscus > Peromyscus eremicus. Next base: position 13,751,550 of record NC_081422.1, read on the forward strand.
TATTACAAAGAATATTTACTGGTCAATATTTTAATTTGATAAGTGCACATGGCCAGGGCATGAATGGTATTAATTAATAAAATACATAAAAAAAAGATGAAAAAAGATCAAGTGCAGTCAGTCAATGCTTTGCACATGATCAAATGGGAGAGAATTGGAGCAAGGCCAACACTATTTACAATTAGCTGGTGGCGCAGGCACTGGTCTGTAAAAGGAAGAGACTCATATATACATTCTTCAATCCTTAGAATTCATGCTACATTTGGCCCCATGAGCCAAAGCACAGCACTGCCCACATCAGAGACAGGAAGAAACTGGCTCAGGATTGAAGCCACAAATATAGTGCTTAGTAACTCTGTTTGGGAACTTTAAATCTTAACAAGGTAAGGATAAAATCAGACTGTTCTTTTTCTTGACAGTCTATATAGAGAGCAGGGCTTCAACTTAATTTGTTCACAGCTGCGAGACCATTGAATGTCCACAAACCCAGCAGTCTGTGAATAAATTGATCACTGAAGCCCTGAGAAGCAGAACTTCCTAACACTAGGTAGGCGTGCTCTTGAAAAGGAGGCTTCCTACAACTGGGCCAAATAATATTACCAAGTATGCATGACTAATGATATGGGGATAATTTAATATTCAGAATGTAGAAACTATGTAATTAGCAAGTGGAACAAGCCACAGCCTAGAAGTAATGCCATAATTCATGAGATCAATTTATTTGTCTTTTGTATGCCACTTAGAAAACATAGGTGCTTAGCCTTCACTTCTCTTATCTCTAACTATAATTGAATGGATTTTTGAACAAGAAAAGGAGAAGCTGAAGAATAACAAAAATACCACTTTTCATAATGTGAGAAGACAATCATAATAGTAACTATGTATAAATCTGACAGGTAAAAATTCTTTAAAATAATTTGTGCTTTAACTTTTACAACCAGACTGAGGGGTAGGTATACATGAGGAATTTAGTAGTCAGTTTATATGAGATTTGAACCCACAGACTTGAGGTCTGGACCCTGTGTTCTTAAGCACTTTGTTGTACTAACATTAAGGGAATACAAACCTAAATACTAAATGAAAATAATTTGAGTGTGCTACTGAGGATGCTTGATGGTCAGCAAGAAAAATAGACTATCTAAGATAAAGTTATGGTGTGTTGAACCCAATGTGAGCTGGGAATAAAGTGGGATCCGCTATTAGACAATATGAAAGCTCAGTAACTGCTTTACAGTTGTGGCAACTGGGCGTGTAGCCAATGTTGATGAATCTGAGATGATAAGCCAACTTTTAATTTTGAACTTGTATCCTGCTTTGAGATGAAAAGTCCTAAAATCATCATGTTTACACCACGGACCTTTCCATTGTCTTGAGAACCTGGGACAAAATCATCTGCACTTTCTCTTGCATACTAAGTATAATTTGTTCATACCGTTTTACATTCCCCTTTCAAAGTGCCTACTGGGGATCCATTGTATTCAGTCACCTCTCTCTTCCAGCCCTCATGGCTGTGACATGAAGGTTCCTTCACCTTGTCATCCTTGGGTGCCCTGGCTGAAAGACTCCAGTTTCTAAAACAGCTGGGTTCTCGCTCTCTTCAGTTCTGAAATTCTTACATAAAATCCATCAATTATTTTACTTGTTGTGAAAAATATCTGGCAAAAAAAAGTATAAAGAAGAAAGGATTTACTCTATCTCATGGTTTGCAATAAGATCCAAAGCATCCATCTGGCAATGAAGATTAACCATCACACACAATATCTATAATTTCCGTTCTCATTGTACTTTATTTCAAGTTTAGATAAATATGATTAGATTTGTTCAAGTATATTTTGATAGTCTCAGAATTTTTGATATTACAAAAAGTTTGAAATCCATGAAGATAGACTAATAATAACAAAAAAAGAATCATCTCACCAACCTTCACCATGAAGACCCTTCACCAGGAAGATCATATCAGGAAAGTATAGCTCAAGTTGAAACTGCATTCCTGGCTTTCTGTCAAGAGTCCCCAATACTGTGATACTTAGTGTAATCTTGTAGAAAACTATTCCACATAGTGCTTAAGCATTCACATTTATCAAACCTAATAAATATTTTCAGGATGTGTCTAATTGGACTAAGATATGTTGCATGTTGGTGTGATGCATATGTGTGTGTGTGTGTGTGTGTGTGTGTGCACTAACATGCATGTATGCATTCATGCATATATGTGAGCATATGACATGCTACATTTGTGGAGGTCAAAGGATAACCTTAATGATTGGTTCTCACTTTCAGCCTTGTTTTGATGGGTTTTTGTTGTTCCTTGTAGTACATGCCAGGCTACTTATCTTCAACTTCCGGGAATTCTGCAGCCTGTGCTTCACATCATGGTGTAGGAGCACTGGTATTACAGATGTGAGCTATTACACATGGCTTAATATGATTTCTAGAGGTTCAAGCCCCATGCTTGTGTGACAAGAACTTTACCCATTGAGTCATCTCGGTGTACAATATTTAAGACTGCTCATAAAGTGACACTGTTACTCTTAGAATAAAGAAGAAGCAACATCCACACAGGACAGTTCCAGACATAAGCAGGGTGCTTGAATACATGCCTGTCATGAAACATCAAGGATGTTTTCTTCTGTGTGATGCCAATGGTCTAAGAAACAAATGATTGAGCCCTAAGTTTGAGGATGACCACCGGAAGGGAGGTGAGATTATGCTTCTGACAGATTGCTTTACAGAGTAAGAGTTGGCAGGAAGTGGGTGAACCATGCATGGTTGTAAGGGAAGTGGTTGAAAGGAAGTGGAATTGCAAAGCTCTTTTGTTTCTAGAACTGCAATGGACACCGGTTTAATCACATGCTCTTCCCTCTGTGCTCTTTGTCAGCGTTATCTTCCCCACTCTTTACTAAGCTTAACTGCATGGAAAACAAATGAATAAAAATTCCTTTATACTTTTCAGAACTCAAGACTTCACAAAGAGCATTTTTTAAACTGTCATTCTCAAATGGATATGGCAGGAGAACATTGTGAGGGCTTTTGTAAGAGCAGACTCTGACAAGTAGGAATTCTATACAGACATGGAGCCCTAATAGATTTCCTTTCCAGAAATTCTGATCAAGAATCAGCCTTTAGCTTCATTAGGAAATTCCTGTGGTCAATATATCAACAATCTCTATATAATTAATATTCAAAACAGTCTTCAAAGACCACTGCTTGGATTCCCTTATGGAGCAGGGAGGTGGCACCGGGTGAGATCTTTGTGGCTTGTGTTACAGCTTTAATTTGGAGCCAGTGACAGATGCATCCTTGATCTTTTTATTTTCAGGTTTGGATAATTACATTGGAGAATAAAAGATGGTAAGTATACCTTCGCTACATTTTTCCTTTGTCTATATGCACCAAGAGTCAAGCAAATTAATCATTTTATAGCAATTATACTGGTATTAAAGAATAAAAAGTTGGTCTGATTCTTATGGCATATATGTTATATATTTAATTTTTTCACTTGTATTTATCAGTTATACAGCAGAAGCTGTGGAACCCATAATTCATAATTTTGAAGACAACCACAGTACTCTACTAAAAATAATTTGCTGTTCCTTTCTATATTTTTAAGCTGGTTAATGCCATAAAATGCATGCATTTTAACAATTTTCTTGTTTTTGTACATTTGATAATTCTTTCTACTTCCTGTGCCACAAGAATTCAAAGTAACCAAAAGTGGATAGACATAATTTAATTTACTGAAATTATTTATCTATTTAAAATATCGTAACTTTAAAAGAATAATATTGACTTTAGTTAAATACAAATTGTGAATATTTTAAGAATTCTTAATTATCTTCTAAGTATCATGTTCTAGAGTATTTGATTATTTCAGGTAAATATATCTGGCTAAGGACTTTGTTCCCATATATAACTAAATGTAAATATAACCAATAATATGCTTAGGAAATATACCAGATCAACTGAAATATACTAGACCAGGCCAAGCCTTGTGGCGATTCTTGGTGGAGAGGATGGATTTAAAGGCCCCAGGCTGGGTTTAGGTTTGCATGTGGGACTTCTGTCATTAGGGCTAACATGGAGAAAATAAGCACTTTCTCAAGGCGCATTCTAAAGAAGATGAAGGTGGAGAATTGGCTAGTAGATTAAAATACTGAGAGCTTGCTTAGAATAATTTTGATGCAGGAATGAAACCAAAGCTTTAAATGTATTTAAGAGGGAAATATAAGATGAAGCTGGAAAAAGGAATAATAACGGCCCTCTCAAACTTTGCTACAAGGATGGAGTGAAGCTCAGCTCAGGACTATGGTGTTCACACCCTAGAATGAAATGTGGATTCATTTGCGCATGGATCAGAGTTTAAGTAGATTATTTACTTATTTATTTATCCAAACATGAGAGCAGGATCTTTTGTGGATAGGTGTAAAGGGAATGACACAGGAATAGTAAAGATGAATCACAGGCTAAAGTGGTTAGAGGTGGGTGACTACTGGGTGACTGCTCAGTAGTCTTCTGTCTTTTCTCAGTGTTAAGCAACTGGGAGGCCTTGCCACCACCCTGTCCTGCTCTTAAGTAAGCCTTGTGCCACACAATGAACACAAAGAAACATGAAGTGTTGTACGTTGAAAACAGATGGAAACTTTTGTTGACACCTGCAAAATAGAATTAGTGAGGTAAACAATCGTCCCATTGGCATTGACAGTGGAAGGAATACTCTCACTGACCTTATTTGTCTATTTAGCAAGTGAAAAAAAAGAACACATGATGAGAAGCAAAATGGCCTCACAGTTCAGCACAGAGCTGACATAGCCATCGCTGTAGGAGCACTGGATTGTAGCCATCTCTGGGTAACTTTTGTGTCAGGTGACATCTCTGACATTGGAGTCAATAAATAAGAACTGTGCTGATGGAAAGCTCATGTGGTAGATCATGTAATTTATAAGACAGTGAAATATGTCAGGATCCTGTATCCAGTGCTTAACCAAGAGCCTCAACAACACATAAATCTTCCCAGACTTTGGTGCAATCACATTCTTGTCTCATACTAGGCTTCTCAATTGTAGCAGAGCCCCATGATTGCTCTTGTAATAAGTACCATTTTTCTCCTCCATTTCTCCTCGTGCCCAAAGAAATAGTATCTGGAAAGTGCTTAAGGAAAAAAAAAAAAAATGGAGTCTCCAGGAAATTGTCCTGAAACTGAAAACCAGCAGGAAATTGGCCCAAACACACTACAGACAAAAATCTAGAGTATTATTTAAAATGTTATTGTGAAATAACCATTCTTTTAAAAATGATAGCAGTAACATGCCCATTTAAGCTACTGACCTCTGTGAACACATGTTGGTCAGAAGCACAGTGTAAAGGTCAGGTCACATGAGGGACAGCGTTTTCTGCAGGTTGGAAGATTGTCCTAATGACATGCTTAGGATTCTTGTTCAATACCTTTTACTGTCCTTAAAGGCTGCTCTGTTTCCCCGCTGAAGCATTCATTTTGAAATCCTGACTCCTTCAAAAGTCATCAGAAGCTATTTTAAGGAAGCACTTTCGAATCTATTTATTTTCCTCTCTACTAAGCATTTCCCTGGATAAAAGTTTGCTTTACTAGCCAGCACCATTGGCAAGCACACAAGTCTGTTGTAGAGAGCTGTTAGTGCTCCTTCAGTGTAAACTTTTCATAATCCTCCAGCCCTCTGCAGACAACATCCTTCCAATTGTCTCTGTACTGACTTTGTGAGGCTCTTCTCTAAGTCACCCATTTAAAATGCTATAGTGCACAGGGCTGAGTCCCCGGGATTGCCCTTGTTAATCCATTTCCAAGTTTCCAATTCCAGATGGAATTTTCTCTTCAGTCTTTTACACAGCACATAGCATACTTTTTATATAGCTCTCTTCTGCATCTGCAATCTGCTTCCTCCTTTGTTTCTCTTTACTGCACTTAGGGGCACATGTTCCTGCAAGCAATAACTCCCAAAGCACTTCATCAGAGTGTGCTGTGGGAATGCGAGGAAGTGTAGATGTTCAGGCACAGGAAGGCAGTGGTGTGTTTACCTCAGGTATAAGGATGGCATACTTCATATAACCACTGACACTCCTCACAACTATTGTTAAACCACAAAAAATATACACGGCTTTGGCACACAGCAAAGACACCCACGCTTTCCTTCACTTTGCATAAATTGCTCTCTGAACAAGGGGCTCACAACAGCCCTTGTTTCTTCATTTTACATCAGTCATTTCGGACAATGTTTATCATGGGTATGTTTCAAAATCTTTTAAAATAATTCTGCTTCTTCAATATTATTTGTCATTTTTTCACACCTCTCTCCTTTTATTTTTGAGATTATAATATAGTTGCATCATTTCTGCTTTCCCTTTTTTCCTTCTAAACCTCTTCTTGTATCCTTCATCACCCTCAAATTTATGTCTTCTTTTTCATTAATTGTTGTTATATGCATATATATGTACATTATATGTGCTTTTAAATATAACATGTTCAGTGTGTTTAATGTTATTCTTATATATATTCATGTATATATTCATATATATATATTTTTTTTTTTTTCAGGGCTGATCATTTGGTATTGGATAACCAGTTGCTGTGCTCTTTCTTGAGTAATACTATTTCTCCCACTGTCAGCATTCCTTAGTTGGCTGTAGTTCTCTGTGTAGGGTTGAGACACTGTGCTCCCCCATCCATTTGTCTTGGATATTGGTGCCATCTTTGTTTAGTTCATGTTGAGGCAGTCTTGTTGATGAGATTTTATGGATGTAGCTTCTGACATTACAAGAAGACATACTCTCATAACAAACTCCCTGATTTTCTGGTCCTTATAATCTTTCTACCTCTCCTCCACAGTGTTTCCTGAGTCTTAGAAGAAGTGCTTATAGATGTATCTGTTTGGACTATGCTCCACAAGTCTGCATCTTGATTGATTGTGGTTTTCTGTAGTGATTTCTGTCTGTTGCAAAGAGAAATTTCCTTGATGATGGATGAGGAGTACACTTATCTATGAATGTAAGGACAAATGCCTATGTTGTAGTTTATCAAATGTAATTCATGTGGGGCTGAGGATGTAGCTCAGTTGGTAGAATGCTTGTGTGCTGGCTAGTTTTATGTCAGCTTGACACAAGCTAGAATCATCTGAAGAGAAGAAACCTCAATTGAGAAAATGTGTTCATAAGATTGGGCTATGGGGCATTTTCTTAATAGTGATTGAAGCAGGAGAGCCCAGCCCATTGTGGGTGGTACTATCTCTGGACTTGTGGACCTATGTCATATAAAAAGAGGCTAAGTAACTTATGGCAAGCATGCCATTAAGCAGCACCCCTCTATGCCCTCTGTATCAGCTCCTGTTTCCAAGTTTCTGCCCTGTTTGAGTTCCTGTCCTGATTTCCTTTGGTGATGAAAAGTGATTTAGAAATGTAACTCAAATAAACCCTTCCTTCCATAAGTTGCTTTGGTCATATTTTTAATCACAGAAATAGTAACCCTAACTAGGACATCTTGCCTTATAGATGGAAAGTCCTAAGTTTGGTCTTGAGAACCCATGTTTAAAACAACCAGCAACTACCAACAGCAATAGCAATAAGAACAAGAACAAGCATGATGTTATGTGCTAATAATCCTAACAATGAGAAAGTAGAGGCCAGTGGATCCCAAAACTTGTTGGCCAGACAAATAAGCCTATTTGGCAACTTCCATGCCAGTGAGAGACCCCATTTGAATACCAAGAGGAAAGCATAAGCAGTGTGTACTAGCATATACCTATACTCTCAGCAAAGAAAAGGTAGAAGCAGGAAGATCAGTTCCATGCAAGCCTCAGCTACACAATGAGGTCAAGACTAGCCTGCAAAACATACATAAGACTGCCTTTAAAAGGAAAAAATAAAATAAAGAGGGGAGTTCAAAGCAATCAACATCTACCTACACACAAACAAGCAATATATCAATTTATGATCATATTTCAGGGAATCAGTAACTAGAAAAAATAAATCCATATTTAGATGAAAGAAAGAAGGAAAAATAATGAAGTTTAAAGCAGACAAATAAGTGGGAGATTTAAAAATATACATAAAAATGACACAAGTAGAAGATTATTAGAATATAAAGTTCTGAATATTTTTAATAGCTAGGAGGAGGGAAGTGTGACAAAAGTAAAGTCAGAAAGGGAAAGAAAAGTATGAGGAGTGACATCTCAGAAATGCAAAGCTCAAGAACCATTGTGCAACACACACTGCTAAACCAAAACATACAGAGAAGAGCCCACATGCATGTGTCTAATTAAAATCAAATCAGGAAAAACATACAACATGATTGAATTTGTATAAGAAGTCAAGAAAAACATTTCCAAGACATGAATTTTCTCACTGAGTTGCATCAAATATTTAAGGAAGAAATAGGAATTCTTCTTAAATTATTCTAACAAATTGGGGGACATAATCATTCCATATTTACTTTATGAAAACAGCCTTATTTTGACTAGAAAACCAAATATAGATTCAACAGTAGCAAGAATAAGGAAGCTACACTTCAATAACAGAAGAACAAAGATGCAAAATTATCAAATGAAATACTAGATGTTGATTCCATCAGAATACTTTACATGGTCAAGCACAATTCATGTCAGGAGTGTAAGTATGGACATATACTCATCAGTGCATGTAATGTATCATATCCTCAGAAGGTAGAGTCAAAAACCTATCATCTGAAAATTTTCAGAAAATGTATTGACACAATTCAGCACCTTTTCTTAATAAAAGTGCTAATTACAGTTGGTATAGAAGGAACATAGCTTATTATAATAAAAATTATTCTGGGGTATTCACTGGAGAAGACTGTTCAGACACAGGTTTAAGACAAAAGAAAGTCTTTATTAGCCAGCCAGTGACTACATTGGGTATTCAGGATCCCAGTTTAGCCCCAAGCTTTTCTCAGGGTGAGCTTTAAGCAGAAAAAAAAATTGTCCTGGGCTGACATACTTCAGTTAACAAGAATAGTTAGCCAGAAGCAAAACTACAGAGCTATAAAGCAAGGTTATTTCATTTAGAGACTTTCCCATAACTATGGACATTGATGGATTAGGTCTTCGTTTTAGTTTTAGTAGGTGGTGCTGTCTACATGCTAAGTTTTACAGCCTGAATGATACTTCCACTATGGAGCCAGTTGTGCTAAGGTCTCGGGGCCTATTGAGGTTTGGAGCCCTGTTACATTTCCCACTGATGTAAGTTAATGAGTCAAGTTCTAGACTCATCCTTCTCTAAAATGTAGTTTGTCCTAAGGACCATTAATTTTACTGAATTGACAAATAATTGGCCAAATAGTTTAAGATGCAGGAGCCCTCTGTTAATCTAACCAGAATGAGAATTAAAGGCCCAGCCAGTGCTGATAACAGAGTAGTTATTCAAGGAGACTAAGAGAATAGACACTGATATCAATGATACAGTTTATGTCTTTGTCTCTTTTTTAGTTTTTTTTCCGACCATGGCAAGATTTTTTTTAAATTGCTCCTGATAAATTCGTGTAGAAACAACATTTGTTTTCCAAAGCCAGGTATAATTTTCTTTATCTCAGGAGAAGTAAGTCTAAATCTTTAATTTTGTAATATCGTTTCTGCAAAGGAACCTAACTTGTTTTAATACCTCCAGATCCTGATCAACTTGTCTGCTTAGTTTGAAAAGCATCAGAAGAGGTATGTTTAATCAAACAATTGATCTTAATTTGGGCTACCTGAAGCACAATGAGTTTTGTCAGTCAATGGGCTGATAGTCTAGCCAGCATTCCTGGATGATTTCTAGCTGAGAACTATTAACTCTATCTGCACGGTCCCTTCTTGTGGCATAAAGTCTGATTCTCCAGGTTTCCCCTGTTTTCCAAGGAACATAATCTTTCTTAAGGTATTTTCTTTAGGAATCTCCAGTTTTACAAACCCAATTTTTACAATGGAAACTCCAATGTTTCTGGAAACCAGGGGACCGACCCACAAGTCATGCATAGAGTTGTATGTATTCCTATCTCAAATGATAAATTCCCACATCTTTCCTTTCTCTAATACAACCAGACACTTAAAGTGGGTATCAGTGAGCAAAAGTCAAGATGAATATGGATTGCTGGTCTATAGTCACACTACATCTGTATGACTGCATCTGTCTACCTTAGTTCCTAGTCCAGATTCTGAGGCAGTGGGGTTTGTCCATAACCCTGAATTCAGGCCAAACACAACTCTTAGGATGGGGTTCAGAGGCAGGGAGTGGAAGGCCCAAGGAAACCTTAATTTCAGTGAATCCATAGTCTGGAGACAGTCCATTTGGCAGCATCTGTGGTTTCTACTTTCTTGACCTAGGTGACCAGGATTCATGGTGTAATGCCAGCTACCTTCACAGCCATAGAAATGGAGAGAATTGCTGTATACAGCCATTTCCAAGTTGGTTTCAGTGCCCCTTTGGCTACCTGCCTCACCCAGATAGTATCACCAGACCAGAACAAGGGAAAACTGGTAGTGGACTTGGAAGTTGGTTGGATCACTCAGATAGATCAGTGAATAGCTTTTAAAGAGGACCAGATGGACTGTAGTATCTACAGTGACTTGAGAAATGAGTGATTAGAAAGTTCTGCCAATTGCTAGTCTCTGAGCCTGGGAAGAGTCAGGGAGGTCTTCCAAACATAATTTTATCCTTCCCTATATTGGGAGCAGCAGGCTGAAGCAAAGCAAAGAAAGAGGGCCTATATGATATCCATTGCTGAACTCTAACAAGAGTTTTATTAGTTCCTTTTAATGTCTTCTTTATTCTTTTTACTTGGCCAGAACTCTGAGGTCTATATATACAATGAAGTTTTCAATCTATGTCTAAAGGTTTAGCTACTAATTGAGAGTTTGTGGCTATGAAAACCATTGTTGGACCCCATTGCTAAGGGGGGGGGCAAAACACCCCTGGGACCAGTTCGTGGAGGAGTATTTTAACTACTATTTGATTAGTTTCAGTCTGGGTGGGGAATGCATCTAACCACCCAGAAAAGGAATCTGCAAAAACTAGAGAATACTTTTATCCTCCCTTAGCAGGCCAGATCTTGGTGAAATCAGTTTTCCCAGAGTTTGCTAGGGTGTTGGTCTTTCATTTATACCCTTCCTGGGCAAGGGTTCTTTTGGATTCATTTGAGCATAAACCTGGCATCTTGCAGACAGGCCACTCTAGGCCATCCAGTTTAGGTATAACATACCTTAGTCTGAGCAACTCAGAAAGTTTTGTGGACCCCAGATGAGTGGTTAATTACCAGAGTCCTGCCAGTTATTTTTGGGAGAATAATCTTTCGCTCTGGCGTTCTCTATCAACCTGTGGGTTTGAGCTGTGCATTTCTTCTTTACCATGGAGTCTCAGGAAGCAATGGGTAGTGGTATGTCATCAGAATATCTACAAGCTCCATTGGTCTTAGGGGCATTTGGGGGCTCTAGATTCCTTGCAATGGAGGACAGCAATTTGTAGGGGAAGCCAAATATCCTTGAGGAGGGCCTAAATTTTTTAAATGACTCTTCCCTAGGGATGAGAAGCCATCAATCATGATCATACCTTAGGAATGCCTGGTAATAAAAGCATACTGACTGATGGTCTGTGTAAATTGTGGTGGACTTTTCTTTTCCCCATCTGAGAGCCTGGGTCAGATCAATTAGTTCTACTCTCTGGGCTAAGGTACCTAGCATGGGCCCAAATCATTTTGGCTAAAGTAACTGCTGCAGCTCCCATGTACCTGGCTTTATCTTTGATCTCCTGACAGACTTGGATGAGCACTTGTATCATCAGTCAAGAAGACAGCCAAATGGTTGGAGGTGGATTTCTCACACTGGACTGGAAGGAGGGCCTGTAGTAGTGCTTGGTACTGGGTCACACAGTCATTAGACAGCCAGTGTTCTAGTGTTTCTCAGAAGACAGCCTCAATTGCATCATAGGGTGCTGTGAGTAGATAATCTTGACCCAAAGTTAACTTTTTTGCTTTTTTTCCAAATTAAACTAGCAGTAGCCACCACAGCTCTTTGATAGGTGGGTCATCCTGTGGCTATAGAGTCCAATCATTTGGACAAGTATATCACAGGGCATTTCCATGGCCCCAAAATTTGGTTAAAAATCCTTTTGTAGTATCTTCTGTTTCTTGGACCAAAAGAAACACAAAGTATATATAGTAAAGACAACCAGGGGTGGTCATCACACATTCTTACATCTGAGTAGACAGAGGGAATCCAGTGGTGTCTTACATGGTTCCCAGACACTGGATTAGCAGCCCCTCATGTTTCTCCTAAGTGTCCAAACAGAAGGCACTTTAACCAAACTTTTCTCTAGAGCTTATACACCAGGCAATTTTCTAACTTGTTTCCATTTGGTGTGGAGGTAGCAGACCTTCTGAAGCATTAGATAGTAATTGATGAAAGTGAACCCTGAGGACCTGGAACATTTCAGATTGTGTATCCCCTTGGAATCCCTTAACCAACATACCTTCCTTGCTCCAAGGGGCTCTGAGATCTCTCAGTGTCTTGAGGTCTGGTCTCTGGGCACTTCAAGGAGACCTCCAGAAATGTTGTGGGGTGTTCACCAAAGAAGACTGCTCAAACATGGGTTTAAGCCAATAGGCAGTCTTTATTAGCCACTGGTGACTACACTGTGTGTTCAGAATCCCACTGTAGCCCTGAATCTTTCTCAGGGTGCGCTTTTAAGCACAAAAACAATGTTATGGATTGGCATACCTCAGTTAACAAGAACATTTAACCAGAAGCAGAACTACAGAAGCCAAAAAATAAGATTAGTATATTTAGAGACTTTCCCATAATATTAGACTTTGATAGATTAGGTCTTTGTTTTAGTTTTGGCAGATGGTGCTGTCTACATGCCAAGTTAATTGTGCTGGAGTCTCAGGGCCTACTAAATTCTGAGGCCTTGTTACAAGAAACACTTAGAATAAGCTAACAGTTAGCCTATATAGAATTAAAATCCTTTCCTCTATAATAAAAAAAGATAAGATGACAACATCTAGTATTTTGTCATTTTGTTCAAGGTAGAGCTGGAAGTCTTAAATGTTAGATGAGCATTGGGCAAGAGAAATAATTAGATGGTTTCCAGATTGGAAAGGACACCAGGGAAGCATTGTTTACATATTGCATGAACAATCTCTCTCTCTCTCTCTCTCTCTCTCTCTCTCTCTCTCTCTCTCTCTCTCTCTTTCTCTCTCTCTCTTACACACACACACACACACACACACACACACATACACACACACACACACACACACACGAAATGGTCCTACCACATTAACTAACAGAACTAACCAACATTCAGCATACAAGCCATTTACCTGAAAAACAATTAAAGTGATTTTATTTAAAGTATCCACCCAAAATACTGAGAAGTAAATACAACCAAAGAGATGAAATAGATACAGAATTAAAATTATGAAATATTGATGAGGGAAAGAAAATGAAAAAATAAGCACGGAAAGATCTTCCATATTCAAATTTAGAATAATGATGTCATTTGAATATTTGCACTGTTCCTAAGCTCAAGAGATAATTGTGATCCATATGGAAATACCAGTGTCCTTTACATAACAAAAAAAATGATACATGAACATAGAACAATAAAATCTCAGATAAAAATCTCAAAGCTAAATAAAGTAAAAGTAGTGTAGTAGAAGAAAATGCATTATTTGAGTTCAAATCATGCTACAAACATATTTTATTAAAACAGCTTGATACTGGCATGAAACAGGAATAGAAGACAGTAGAGCAGTTGACTATGGGGAAATAAGCTCACATCCACAACCTACAGATATTTACAAAGATGCTAAAGGCAAATGCTGGGGCAGGACAGCTTTTGAAAAAGGTAGTGCTGAAAAACTATTTTCATGAAGGAGAATTAAATTAGACTTCGGTCTTTTGCCACTTACAAAAGCTAACTCAGAGCCAGGGAGTGGTGGCCGGTGCCTTTAATCCCAGAACTCCAGAGGCAGAGGCAGGCAGATCTCTGAGTTTAAGGCCAGCCTGGTCTACAGAGTGAGTTCCAGGACAACCAGGACTACATAGAGAAACCCTGTCTTGAAAAGAACTAAACAAATCAAAAATAACAAAAAACCAAAGACAAACAAAGAGTCAACTCAGAATAGGTTGGAAGATTTAAATGTTACACCTGAAATTGCTAAGCTCCTTGAAGACAACAGTTCAGAACATTACAATAGGAAAGGCTCCTTTAGAGAGAACCCCAAAACATTAGGAACAAAAGGCAAGACACAAATGAAGTGGAACCCATCTGTAATGATTCTATACAGGAGCAGAGACTATCACCAAAGATAAGGAATATTTTCATTGTGTGTGACTGATACATCTGACAAAAGGCTTAATGCATTTAATTTAAATAAAATTCTAAAAACTCAATAAAATGCAAGTGACCCAATTAAAACATAAGCAGTCGGCATAAATAAATATTTCTAAAAAGAAGACTTATGCATTGACCATGGGCTTGCAAAAGCTGTCTTATTTAAATAATACACAAGAGAACACACACACACACACACACACACACACACACACACACACACACTGTGAAAGATCTCTTCATTCCTGTAAGGATGGCATTAATCAAGAAAACAAAAGAGGAGCTGGTAAGAGTGCAAAGGCAGGTGACTCAGTTGGTGAGGCGTGAATGATCACAGCTATTAGTGAACCACACAAACTTCCCGCATGTAAATGAGAGCTCCCACATGGCCCAGCAACCTGATAAGAATGTCTCCGAAGGCAACAGCAATTATCATAGGTTATGTCTACACTACCATATTTAATGAAATACTATTCACAGGGACCAAAGAGTAGAAATAACTAAAGTGTCATCAAATGATCAAGAAAATGTGGTAGAAAAGGGCCAGATCTGACCCATGTCCTTGGGTCTGCTCTCAACCTTGGACAAAAAAGCTTTTGCAGTATGCTGCTGTCAATACAGAGATGCACACCAGACCAAACTGCAAAGAATGAAAGACTGTAAAAGCTCAGCCCTAAATAGGACGTATTTATCTATTCCCCACTCCTCACCATATCTCAGGGAACATCTTTGAAGAGAAAGCAATATAAGAGCCAGGGGATAGGGAGGAGAGATGTGAAATGCTGTTTTCTGGACATGAAATGGGTTTTTCCCTAATGAACTCACAGCAGCTGTGGTTACCTCCACAGTACCTACAGTAGATCAAGCGAGCTAAGTATCCACCATAGATGGGAAAGATACTCTCCAGGCCCCATCACATACTAAGGAGCTTTTGGCCCCTGTTAGCTTCTGGGGAAGGGAAAATTATTCTTCTTTATGGAAGAATAATGTAGGTTTCCCATACTCCAGTGGATGGCCCACTAATTTTACTTAATGGGTTACCAATAATGAAAGAAAGAAAGAAAGAAAGAAAGAAAGAAAGAAAGAAAGAAAGAAAGAAAGAAAGAAAGGGTGAAAGGAACAAAGGAAGAAGACATGAAATTAGAAGGGGTGTGGGGGACTTGAGGACTATATATGTTCATATTTGTTGTATATATGTAAGAAATTCTCAAAGAGTAACATAAAGAAAATGTACAATCCCAATAAAATCATATTGAAATCCTATCCATTGTGATGGTGTAAATACAGCTAGAGATGGCTGTTAGAAAAATATGCCAGGCACAGTAAGATGAATGCAACATGCTGACAGTTATAGTTGGCCTAACAAAGAGAATGGTAGTGGGAAGGAGTGGGTAGATTAGGTTAGGTAGACCAGTGTGTTCTATATTATAGTTAGTTATAAATAAGTAGCTATGATATGAGAAAACACAGTAGATTTCATTTTAATAAAACAGGAAAATGTCTTAATTTATTAAAAAGTAAACCCAAATACATAAAGAAGCCTTATTTGTCCAATATTAGTCCTCTGTGTGTGTGCATACAAATAATAACTGAAGGTCTTACATGTCTATTGATATACAAAGAAAATAGGTCAACAATATTAAAGCCTTAGAAAGAATTCTGTAAAAATGGACAGAATAAACATTTCCATAACTAGAATTTAACAAAAGCCTTACAGCCTTAAGAAAAATTATTACTTGAAGAAAATGTTGAACTTTGTTCAGAACACTGAGCTTCTGGCATTTTAACTTGATATATTCTCCTTCATCTCCAACCTCCCTGTAGCCTTGGAAACCAACACAGAGAAAAGCAATAAAATAAAGGCTCCAGAACAGCAAGAGGGGGCCCAGGCTTCTCTACAGCTTCTTGCTCAGGTACCGGCCTTCATCTGAAATGCTATGGCTCTCTCCCAAGACTCCAATTTAAAGGTCGTCTTCCTTTGACCTGATGAGGAGCTTAGCAAGTACAGAAAACCTTTTCACCCAAGGATGTTTTTCAAAAATAATTAGTGAAGATTTTACTGGCTACTATAGTTTATTACATAGCCAGTCACTGTAAATGATGTACATGTGCTGTATAGTCAAGATGCTACAAGGATTGTATTGCTTTTACCAAACAAAAATCCCAGGTGTTTAAGGAGATAGACATATTTACCTTTATTTGAGAATTTTGTAAGATATACATGTTCAAAAGATTACAGGGTAGCCTATAAATTTGTGCATGTTTTGTGTCTTAATTTAAAATACATATAAAAATATGTAAAAAACCTCAATTCCAAAACACTTAGAAATGCATTTAACAAAAGGACAAGATTTTTGAAATGAAGATTACAAAACATTTTTGAAAGAAATAAAAGGAAACATAAATTAAGAATTCTCGATGGATTGACTCTGCAATTCACAAATCTCTATCAAAACTTCACTTTAAAAATAATTTATAAGCTTCTTAAACTCACATAAAATGAAAGACCCCACCAACGTGGAAACATGTAATTGGAAGATGCCTTGCCAGTCTCAGTGCTTACTATGAAACTTCAGCTACTTAGTCACTATGACACTGAACAAAAACATAATAAGAACCCAGAAATAAACCCGTGTGAGTACCGTCAACTGACAAGGTGTGACAAGAACGTTTCCACGGGTGATCAAGTTTACATAATTTTATGTTCAAGGAAGATCACTCAATCACCCAGTGGTGTGAAGGATGTGTCTTTAAGAGTCGTGTAATTTGGAGTCCACCAGGGGAAACAAGGAAAGACCAAAGCAGGAAGCAGAGCAATATGGGACTGGGAAATGAAAGAATTTCTCTTCATGATCCCAGAAATACAAGCCAGGGTTCTTCATTTCAGAGGATCACAAGCATGAGTCTGACTTATCATCTGCTGATCAGACAGGGGAAGAAAGTTTCAATAAAAAGATTACAGATTATTGGGGTGTCTTTATAACACAGATATCTCATAGCAATACTAAAAAAGATGGAGATAAGTGGATGGGGGAAAGACGACAATGCCTCAACCATACACAAAGAGCCAACCAAGGACTGCTGAGAGTGGGAGTGATAGTCTTCCCCAGGGAAAAGCACTCAATTGGCTATCCAATAACAAATGGTCAACTCTAAAGCACATATGAATAACATTATACACATTGAGCAGTATATATTTAAAATATATGTATATCTATATTCATATACATACACGCATGTGACAGCAATTAATGAGAGGTCATGAATTTGAACGCAGGGTGTGGATGAGGATTTGGGAGGCTTTAAGGGGAGGAAAAGGGAATGGGCAATTATAATTATATTATGATCTAGAAACTAAAAGAAATAATTTAACAACAACAACAAAAAATCCAAATACGGCACTTGTAATTCTAACTTGCTTATGTTATTTGCAATCTACTTATCCTTGAGAGTCTATGCCTGGTCCCTCTAGTGCCTTTGTCCCTGCTGCTGAGGCTGGAAGGCCTTACTATTCCTGCCTTGTCCTTCATTCTCTCACTTTTTTTTTAAATAGTCTTTTACTATGCTAATTTATGCAGGCTTGGGTTAGAACCCCGTCTTCTCCTAACTCTTTTCTGATTTTCCCTTGCAGTTAATTTTCCTTCTATTCTGTACTCAAAGAATA
Source organism: Peromyscus eremicus (assembly GCF_949786415.1). Taxonomy (NCBI): domain Eukaryota; kingdom Metazoa; phylum Chordata; class Mammalia; order Rodentia; family Cricetidae; genus Peromyscus; species Peromyscus eremicus. The sequence continues at coordinate 13,769,563 of NC_081422.1, forward strand.
TTTTGTATAATTTTTTCTCTTACACACATATCACAGTGAATTACAAGCTACGTGTTTTTTTTATTTCTCTCTAGAAATTTATCTTCTTGAGACACAAGATAGGTCTTAATTGCTTTTATATTTTATTGCCAGCACTACCTCTGACATATGGGAAACACTCATGTTTAATCTGAAAAGGAATGAATAAGTATTCTCAATTAATTGATTCATTGGTTAGGATTATTAGCCAACTACTATTCAGCGTGCATGTAATAAGAATACAGAAAGAGAAGTCCAAATGCTAGGCAAGAATCATCATTTTCCTAGAATTTCACATCCTTTCTAGCTTCCCCAGCCTTCTCATATACATGTCAACTCTAAGACTAATTGGTATGGTGCATACCAGCTTTAAATACCTTAAAACAAGGGCCAATTTCCTTACATAAGTAAAAACAAAGTATAGATATATGTGATGATATTTTGTTTGTGCTCTAACAAATAAAGCTTGCCTGGAGATCAGAGTGTGGAGCTAGCTACTAGGGCAGGGCAGTGGTGGCACACACTTTTAATCCCAGCACTTGGGAGGAGAAAACAGGAAGTGATATGGCTTGGTGGAGAGAGGAAGTGATAAGGTGGGCTGAAGACAGAAGCACAGCCCCTTTCAGCCTGAGGATTCCTAGAGCTAAGAAGACTGTAGTGGCTGGCTACTCAGCTTCTCTGATCTTTCAGCTTTCACCCTGATATCTGACTCCAGGTTTTTTTTTTTATTAAGACCAATTAGAATTCGTGCTACAGATATATATACATCGATAATGTATGCATACACATATGTACCCACATATTTTTCAAACTATTTTGAGCCACAAAACCTGCCAACATTGATTGTCATTGACAGGTATCATTTACCACACAAGAATGGAATACTGAAATGATTGAACTAAAGTTAGATAGAAATTCTAAAGCAATTATATTTTCCAGTTACATATTTGAGAGTTACTTATTCTTTTGAAATAATTATGTTATTTTAAATTATGTACATGGAAGTGAGTATGTGCACATTGTAAATAAGAGCATAGTAAAGAAAACATGGGCATGATAGCTCCATGGTTATGAGGAAGGTTTTTACTGTAGGAGAGAGAGAGAGAGAGAGAGAGAGAGAGAGAGAGAGAGAGAGAGAGAGAGAGAGAGAGAGAGAGAGAGACTGACCATGGCCAGGGCTGTCTCTGGGGACAGCAGAGAGAAGGAAAAGAAGAGAATAGAGAGCAGAGCAGAGAGGGGAGTGACAGCCTGGGAGCTGCCACAGTGGAGAGTGAAGGGGGTGTACAGCACATGTATGGAGATACACAGACACTCCCACACATATGTGAGCCTTTTATGTGACAAATCCCACATGGTGATTCATTTTAGATATTAGTGGAATGATGATAGTCACTGTAGTGGGTAGCCATTCCAGCTTTGATCTGGAAGTTCCAACCCCCATTAGGGCTTCAGTAACTGTCACACCTACAAGGCAGGGCCAAGAGAGGGCCCTGAAGACCAGAGATCCAGATGCATACCTTCTCTTGGTTCCTGGACCCTGGACGCTAGAGGTAGACCAAGCGGAGTTCTCCAGAGAACACCGTTAGACTGTGCTATATCTTCCCCAGACCCTACAACCTACCTATCCCTTCATTTGTAAGTTACACCACTAATAAACCTTTCTTTTAACTACGTGGAGTGGCCTTAATAATTTTACCAATAAGTCACCTTACTTTATATATAAATTTCCCTAAAATGATATGATTATCTCCTAAAAATAAAGTAACACAGTCTAGAAAGACATGAACTCACACTCAAATAAATTCTTCAAAGTTCTAAGAGATTGTTGTTTTCATTTATGACATAAAACAGTAGAGATTACTGTTAAGATGCCTCCCTTGCTTTCCCTTATTAAAATTATGTCCTACAGACAAGCATACAAACTATGCAAACTGAATCTGTTCTTCAGGACTAGATAATATCTCAAATGTAATGAAGCCAGATACTCCTTTGTTAGTGTGTCAACCCTGTTGCGCTTAAGATAAAAACAACATGGCACAAGAATATCAGATCAGTTTAGTTAGCACACATGGTCTGTTGACATATTTTAAAAACCCCAACAGTAGCATCACAGTTTGTATAGAGAGAAGGGATATGCCATCTTTCTTCCAATGAACTTAACTAGAAGCCAAATAAAATTGCCTGCCATCTAATCAGCCTATATTTTATTAGAAAGGGGCTCTGTCTCTATGAACATGATATTCATTAAAAGAATGAAGAAGAAGAAAATAACATTAAAAGAATTAGGATTTTCTTTAATTCTTTTATTATTATAACAGCAGAGTTACCTGAAGCTTTAGTTTGCCACAGCAGGTAAACCTCTAGAGTAAGGCCCATCTTTAGATCATATCTTTATCAATAATGAGGTGTTGTCCAGTACACTCTAGAATTTTACGGTACTGTAGCTGCTATTATGCTTCAACTATACATCTTTTTTTATTTTTGAGGCTGTTTCTCATTCCTTAAAACAGTTTTCAAATAGTCAGTGTTTCCTTAGTTCATTTCTTCTTTTGACTATGAGTTTGAGTTGGTGGAATTCATCTCATGCTTATTTTAACTATTTTCCCTGTAACACTGGACACAGACAGCAAATGTTCTCCACATACATGCAGCTCAGAAACTGTGATAACTCCTCATTCTTCTTAAACCACTGGTACTAATCAAACATGCCCTCTTGGATATGGAATTGCTGGATGAATACAGAACCTCCAGTTAACAGTTTAAAAAATATTAATACACAACGTATACTCTGATAACTACATTTATATGAAAATATTCAGAAGACCAGTTACATGAAATTTCAATTAAATTGGATGCAATATGTTTCAGTTTGTGAAACTGGTATTCCTGGTTGTGATACACATCAATGGTTGTGGTCACTGGTGGTTCTGTTTTTGATGCTAAGAATCTTACCTAGGTCCTCCCACATGCTTGGGAAGTGCTCTGTTGAGATATATTTCCAGTGTATAACTAATCAGCATTTTAAACTTATGGGACCCAAACCAAATCACTAATATTTTATTCTAATAGGGAAAGTGGTACCAGTTATATCCTCCTTTGTTGATTCCTTTTGATAATTAGGCTAGACAACATGTTAGATTGTGTGTGTTAGTTTTTCTTTTTTTAAATTTTCTTTTTCCTTCCTTTTTGTCTGTCCTCTGCTACAGGCTTAGATGTCTCTGTAATAGATTTTTGAAATTCATACATTAATTTGAGGATTTACTTCACTGAGACACAAACTGAGCCCTAAACTAAAGCTACTTGACCTCCAGGCACCCAAATAAACAAGGATTACATTGAAAATTCCAGAAGTCAAACAGCTAAATCCAAGCCTTAAATGACAAGGAGGCAAAGAATCAATGTCAGAAAAATTATTCTTCAGCAATCATGATCGTAATATTTGCTGAAAACTACAAGATGCAGACTTCTCCTCAGAGAGACTCATGGGAACTACTCACACAACAGTATATCCTATAATAAAGTGTTCTTTTGGTACCATTATTACATTACTTCAAGACACTCATGACCAAATAGAGATCACAAGACAAAACAACGTATATGTAACTGCTTAGTTTTCCTATTTTATTGTATCTAGAAGGACAATATTCTAGAGAATATTTTAGTCAATTACCATATATTTAGCAGCTAATTCTGTGAAAGTATTATTTTTTCTTGATCTTCAGAACAGTGTTTTACTAATCATTTTTACACCAATTGTTTCTAATTTCTTATTTTTGTACTTGCCCTCATGCTATCTCCACTATTTTCCGGTCTTTCTGGAGAAGCTTAGCAGCTTCCACTCCCTTTTCTTCCTTAATTTTTTTAACCAAACAATTTTTTTGTGAAAAGTTCTTTCTGTGGGTTCCCCATATGTGAATATCAACAGTTTTAGTTTCCACTCTCCAACAGTGATTAGCATTTGAACCATATATGTCTCTAATTCCACATATCATCTCTTCCAACATATCAGTGCTCAAGTAAGCACATTACCTTACCTAATTCAATGTAATATTCATATCTATAAGTGTAAAGTGTTCCTCCTATGTTTAATTTTTATAGTCAAGAGTCTTCTCTTGATTTCATTTTTATCCTAGAAAATTGTAAAATTCTTGATAACCACCAGATTTATCTTAAATAAATAACTAATTAAATTAAAAATAACATATCAGTGCCTAATGATCATTCTACAGAGCGTCCTCTTGCCCACAGTATTTGTGTTTCTATTTGTGAAATCATTAGGTCTGGAGATTTTATTCCCACCTAAGAAAGCCATTTAGATCAGTGATGAATCAAATTTAATCAATTCACTCTCCACTCCACAGCCACAGCAAATGAATTATTTGTCATTGTGAGCTTAGTGAATTTAACTAAATTTGTTTCAACAATGAGACAATGATTGAAAGCAATCCTAAAATTTGACATTTCAGAAATAAAAATTATCCAATTGACAGAAAGGCAACTCTTCCACCTTTTCTCTTGAGTATATAATTACAGAAGAAAATACTTTAATAAATGAAAAATGTAATTGACAAAAGCCAGAAATCAGAACAAAGCTACATTAAAATGCATCATTTTTGTGTTGCCATTTAATGTCAAGTATGTTGCTGAAGTTCAATCCCTGAATGTGAAAAGCACTCAAGGAGAATGGGCAGCAGGCACTTCAGCCCTCAGGAGTATTGCTGAACACAAGGCCTCAGGTTTTATCACCTGCACCAAAGGAAAGATTTGCATTAAAAAGAATAGAGTACAGTTTGCATATTTCTATGATTGGACATAATATTTGCCTATCAAATAAATTTATTATGTGTTTCTAGCAAGATATTCTTAATAAAACTTCAATTTTGGAAAGTTTAAAAATATGTTATAAATGAATTTCATTAAACTTTATTCAATATAGCAAAACTTAACCCCAAGAAATGTTTATATTTTAAGAAAACTTCCTTTTCTGAAGTCTAAAAGATATTTTCATGTTACTGTTGATAATAACTTATTTGTATTCTGAATATTCTGCTAACCTGTACAAATGTATATAATGCCAATCATTCTCAGAAAATAAAGTATTGCACATAATCCATTAACATTCAGTATAAATGTATATTTTGAGTTAAAGAATTGACTCATTCATAGAGTTTGTTTCCTGACTGCAGTTACAAAGCGACCAAGAACCCCAAGATCTTACCAATCATGAATCCCAGTGATGGACTGGACATACAAACTGTGATCTAAACCAAACTTTTCTTTTCTTAAAACCATATTCTGATTGAATGTCAACTTCTGAACAAAATTATTTAAAATTATTGTTATAAAAGTCTCATTTTCTTAAAAGATTCATTTTTTGTTTTTCACTTGTCTGACATTTTGGTTTATAGCTCATAAATGCATTTTCTAAAATTGTTTTATCTCTTTTCTCAACATCTATTTTGAATAAGATTATATTCTGATTAACCTATCCTAAAGAGAGCCATGAAATGCCCTTTTCCCTCACCCACTCTTTACAAAATTGAATCCTTTAGCCACTCTACTGGGCTCAGGTCCAAGCAGGACCTATGTATGACTTGTCTCTACCTGATCTCAGAAGCTGCTCTGTTGAATTTGCCTCCAGAATACATTTTCACAGACCCTACCCCATACCTGTACCTTACTTCGTTTATACCATTACGTCTTTGACCCAGTTACTGTTTCTTGTGACTAACAGATCTCTCCTAACAGGTCTTCTCCTTCCCTTCATTCTGATTTGCACTTTGTTTAAACTTACCTCATTTAAAATACATAGTTAAAACATACCATGTGCTAATTTAAAACTCTAATTCTTTTTGCTGGATTAGAATACAAATATAACCATCTGTGTAGGTTAATAGGGCTGACATTAGACAAACCACACATTGGGTAGATTGAGCAGAGCAGTATTGGTTTCTCACAGGTATCTAGACTGAGCTTCCTGTGTTAAGGTGACTGCTGATTGATTGCTATTAAAGCACCCCTCGTTGTCCCTGTTTACAGAGTCCCCTAGTGTTCATGTAATCACACAAGTCATACTGGATTATAAAACACACACACTTGAACTTCTTTTACCTTCAGCAACCTCACATTGGGGTTAGCACTCAGCAGAAGAAATTTTCCATTTAAAACAAGCCTTCTTTATGGTTTTCTCAGACCTGTGCTCTGTGCTCCTTCAACCTTTTCCGGTGGTACTTATCAAACATCTCGTCCTATTCAAATCCACTGTTTTGTATATTCCTGTAACCTTTCCTCTTCTCCCTGATAATTCTATTTCTGGTTCCTTTTGGTCATTCAAATCTCTCATCAAGTATCACTGTCTCAGGTCCAGTTCTTTTCCATTTCTCAAACATGTCACTCTATCACGGCCACCTCTTGTGTTTTTTTCCAGCTTTTTGTTCTTGCCTGATTGTATGGAACGCTTTCTTCTACATACATTTCTTCATCTGATTTTATGAAGAATTTATTTCATTTCTTATTTATTTTGGACTTGATCTACTTCATGTTCTACAATTTAGACTTCTTTTATTTACTGCTGTATCTTCTGAGACCCACACACAGACAAAATGCATGCTTAATAAATATAGAATGAATAATGCATCTGCTTTCATAGAGACAGATACTTTCTAAAGCCAAGTGTTTGAATTCTTCCTTTATAAATATCAGTACCTAATTTCTGATTTCATTTTAGATATTAAAGGTAGCACATGACACTAACTTTATACAAAAATTACACATCTTATCCCTACAAAGTTCTGTTTTCCTGTCTTGAAATCCTCAGCAGATACTGCAATACTCTTTCCCTTCTGTGCATTTTTCATAATTTCATGTTTTTCATTAATATTTCTGAAGGTCCCTAAGGACTATAGGACAAATGTTTTAGGAAGACATTTGTATTATACTGTGCTCTTCATCTTAGCATGGGGTTAACTTGAGAACTGCGATAAGAAGAAAAGCTATTATATAATAAATGTCTAGGAAACTCAGTTTGTGTTACAGGATTTCAGTACCCTGTGAGGCTTCTTTGTCTTCCTAGGAGTTATTACTGGAGTTATTACTGATCACAATTGTAAACCTCAGTCTCTAACTCACTGTACTTTCATTCCTTTCAAATGTCAAAGTCCCATGCTCAAATATCTAAAGTATTAGCTGTTATCATGCAACACCTATCAAATGGACTTTGAAGATTACAGAATGGGAACAGAACTTGAGCATAAATCCCTACATAAGTGGGAGATTCCTAGAAAGGTACTGGAGTAGACATGTAGGGAAATCCAGACTTCCAAATACAATATTAGAACAATTATAGAAGACCTCCCCCCAAATCTGCCCAGTGTTTAGGCTCAGGGGGCCAGATGTTGTGTTGACTTACTCCTGACTTAGTGTTAGCAGAGCCTAGGTTTAGCTGAGATAGATTGGCTTAAACACAAGCTTTGGCCTCACTTTCAACTTCCATACTACTTTGCTTTTGAAAGTAGCTTTTGTTTCTGTGAGATTATATGTCATTTCTCCCCCTGTCTTCCTCCCCCCATCACTTCTATATAATGTCCTCCTTGATTTCATTCAATTATGTTTTCTTTGTCATTACATACATCTATATGTGTTTATGTATTTAGAATATATATATATATATATATATATATATATATATATATATATATGAATATATGGTACTGTAAAGAACAGCTATTGGAATGACATAATTATATGATGTCAAAGAAAGTTATTTTTAAAAAGCAAAGTAGTTTGGCAGTAGAGAGTAAGGCTGAAACTTTTGTTTTAACCTCCTGTCTCAAATCCTCTTAGGCTCTGTTGAAACCATGTCAGAAACGGAAGTCAAAACATAGCATCTGGTTTCCTGGGCCTAAATATTGGGCAGATTTAGAAGAAGACTCTCCATAGCTGTTTCTTACAATATATAAGATATCATATATATATATAATATCATATGTATGTGCATATATCATATATGTGCATACATATATATCCCTAAATATAAAGATATAATCTGTATGTTTATGTTTTCAGAGATGACCATTCGATATGGATCACCAATTGGTGTACTTTTCTCTGTGGAAGACTATTTCTCCCATGCTCAGCAGTCTTTTGTGTCTGTTGTTCTTTGTCTCAGATTGAGGTCTTGTGGAGGACCTACAACCATCACTTTAGTAAATTAGCATAACACCTAGCAACAATCTACGTATTTATGCTTATACCTACAAATAAATGTGGTTCTCAGCCTCATCAAGGAGACATCACTTTGCAACAGTACGAGACCATTACAGAAACCATAATTTATCAAAATGCAGAAATGTAGAGCCCAATCCCAACTGATATACAAACATCACTTTGATTTTCAGTTGGAACATTATAGGCAGCTTTATCAGGTATCTTTTTTTTCTGTCCCTCTAGAAACATCTATGTGTAAGAACCAATTGATTGGTTGAAGTCCCTGGAAATATAGGGTGGATATAGAAGAGCAGAATTCATTTGTCCCTACATACCTTTATTATTATTGAACACTAGGCTTTTCAAATGATGAGCTACCTTATAAGATGTGTGCATGGAGTTATAACATTGGGTACTAGAAATCAGCAGTTGATGGACAATAATCCCTTACTTCAATCATAGTTGAGAAACTTCCATTTTCTGTAGCCTTGGAATATTCCATATGGTGATGAAAAATTTTAAGGTTATGGGATCTGGTAGACACCTAACTACATGATGAATATAAGAATATAAAAGTAACTATTTCAGTTTAGAGTTTAAAAGCCATTTCTTAGACATTCACTTTTAATTTCTGTAATGAAGCTTGGAATGGATATCACTACTCTGGGCATTATGTTGATGAGAAAGGTTAACATACAGAACCAAAAACACCAATGCTAATTCTTGTCTTATCTCCATGGTGACACAGCTACAATGGGTATTTTCTGTATGTAAAACCAACAAGAGTCTTTTCTTTCATCCACTGAAATCTCATCATCTGTCCATCTATCCTATCTATCCTTCATGCTTCTTCATATGGGCAGACAGAAAATGTTCACACATTTTTCCTTGGGCTATTTAGCTACACAGTTCCTCATATATGTATATTGAAATATGGAACTGTAAGCAAACCTGTGGGAATGTTAGAGGATTACTACTTGTCTCACCCTAAATAACAGCCTATTAAAGCATGAAAGAATGTATAAAAAGATGCAGAAATTTCCCTACACATAAGACCAAATATCACACTTGAGTGTGTTGAATTTGACCTGGATATTTGTTCAATTTGGCTTAAGGTCTAGATCATCATTCAAAATGTACATCTATTTAATTTTCCATGTCCACATATCAAAACAGAAAGACATAATGTGATGGATTTTTTCTTTTCTTACCAGTATAAAGAGAAATTATAAAATTCAGAAGTCTTTACTAACACTTTTTCTTTAATAATTTATTTCATATCTTAATGCTTCATGAACGTACACATGTATGTGTATACTGTTTTCCTTTATCTCTGGGGTGTTTAGTACAGTATTATTAGTACATGGCAATATTTCACAAATGCAGATTACATTTTATCTTGCCATAACTTGAAAATAGGTTGATCTCAAATCTCCTTGAAAATTGTATGACAAACTATTTTGTTTGATAACTATTTCACTGGATTACCACAAAGGTCTATAAAAATAGTAACATTCTATAACTAATAAGGACTGGTAGTTTAAACTTTAAGATAAAATATGTTTTCATTTTTACATATATGATAGCCATGTGTAATATTTGAACCATATAAGTAAGTTACTAAGGCAAAGTCACATCCCCAACCACCCAGTTTTAGCAGTGACTTCAGATTTGCCATTAGTAAAGTATGGTATTTAGAGTATAAGAAAATAAATCTTGAAATTGAATGTTCACACTAAGAACAGTCTAGAAACACTTGGAAAGCATTTCATATAAGCTAAGGCAGCTTTTGGCTTCTCTGTCCTGGAGCTCCACAGTCATCACAAGCCTGAAGGGACAGTTAGTACTGGGCGATACGGCTGCAGCAGATGACCAACACCAGACACATTTCCTACAGCCAGTGTTTCTGTCAGTCCTTCTTGTCTCAGCTCCTCTTTTCTATTGCAATTTCTAATTATATACCTGAAAATGGAAAAGAAATATAGGTTTGTGAGATAATTTTCTTTTTATATGGAGAAAAAGAAAATAGACTCAAAAGCACAAGCTCTGCTTTTCTTTGACTAATAAATGCAGATCTAGGTCAGACTCTGATTTGCAGACCGAGGACTTGAGGGAAGATGACAGCTGCAGACAGCACGGAGGGAGAGCCACCTTGCAACACGTTTTGTCAAGTTGAAGCCTCTGGCTCTGACCCAGGGCCAATATTCCTGGAGACTTGATGAAGTGTGAGAGGCACTGGCAGGCATTTTAGACTTAAGGGGAAAAAATAAGTTATGCAGAAAGGTAAAATGTAGTCCAGGAGAGTTAAATATTTGTGAGCTTTACAACAGAGCAGGCAAAGCAATAGGAAGTAGTGAAATCCCCACAGGGAACATCTTACCACAGCAGAAGATTAGAAACAGGACAGGATGGATCAGGAAGCTTGTTTTTCCAGCTGGAGTCTCCCTGCAACACGAGGTTGACTTGAGAATAACAGACAAATGCCAAACAAATGTAGAATCCAGAATTAATAATAGAATTTATAGCCAGGAAGAGAGGTACAGGGAGAAAGAGAAGGAAGACTGGGGTGGAGAGGGGATGGACTAGAAGAAAAGAATATTGTAAACTTAACCACTTTAATGAGAGGAAAGAATGAGAATTTTGCTAGCAAATGTAGATGGTAAAGTTAGGCGGGAAGTTAGAAAATATCTGGTGTATTGGAGATATACTCCAAACTCATAGCCACAGGAAGTGAACTTCAGACAGATTAAGAGGGAGAATGTCCACATAGATCTAGAAAAGCCAGTCTGGTTTAAGAAGTAGAGGAAAGCTTTCTCTTTATGCACTTGACTCAGCTCAGGCCTGAGCAGCTCACTGCTTGCACTTGTGTAAATCTGTCAGTCATTGAAAACAACTTGGCCAAATCCAGCCCTCTTTATTACCACAGGAAACAGTCCAGACTTTCAGGACACTTAGAAGAATCCAGGGATGGCTGGCAAGTCGTGAGTCTGTTGCACTGGCTTCTGAACACACAACTCTCAGCAAGTCTGTAATAAAAACTGAGGTACCCAAGCCTTCAGGTGACCTGCTCTGCTCCTTGTTAATGGACAGGACATCTGAGCACTGAGGTCCACATCTGTTCTCTTGTGAAGAGTGACTCTTTTCTCTTACAAACCACTTTCCATGGGCTGGTGAAGGAAGCATACTGCAGAAAATACTGTCCCTTGTCTTTGCATTCACCTGCTCTCATGAGGCTGTCTACTACCATTTTCCCAACAATATTTTCTCAGAATCTCTGGTTTAAGGTGAATCGTTTTATTATAATACCCATTTACATCCCTCTCCATACCAGTACTGAATAAAAGCCACTTCTACGGGCATTGACATTACTGCTGATGGGAACCCAGTGTTCAGTGACTGATGGCTGCTGTGAGGAGTTCATGGTGGGTGATTGCCACTTAGCAATTGGCCTAAAATACCTCCACCCTGAGAAGACCTCTATGGCATATTTCATAGAAGCAAATCTGCAAAATGCCTAATCCCAGCTAACATCCTCTGTGACTCGTGCATATTGTACATTCAAATGTGCATGCAACCTCACTAAGGAATGTGTTTATTAGTATACAGATACGTGCGTTATCACTGCTTCTCATGAGCCATGGCTTTACATTTAATTCTCAACATGTTAAAAGAAGCAACAGGGTCATTGTCCTTCTGCTTTTTAGAATTGTGGACTTCAACAAAACCATGAAGCTTAAAATAATTTCTTTGTGCTCATCTGTCCAAATGGAGAGACATCTTGATGGCATAGAGAGTCAAAATCTCAAAACAAATATGGCAATAATATGGGAACTATAAGCTGTTTTGTAAATATGAATCTGTGTAGTCACAGTCTGACAGACATTGGCTTGCTGCTGTGTCGTGGATGTCTTCTTTGTATGGATCCCACTGCAGCCAAACCCAGTGAGGAAAGATTTAAACTGAGGAATTCTGTTCACCAATATCTGAACTGTGACAATATCTCCTGACATCTCCCAATCCCTTCTCTCTAACTTTTAGATACACATATGTAACTGTTTTAAATATTGAGTAGCAATAATACCCCCAGGCATTTCATGGTTCCATATCTGAAATGACTGAAAGCTTATAGTTCTTCAGAATTGGACACAATCCAAAGCTGTTTTGAAAGTGAGTGGTGTAACTGGTGGATGTTAATTTAGTGGTTTTGACATTGAGTTGTTTTTCTACAAAGAAATTTGAATTGGTAGTTACAGAAAGTTTCACTAGCAACTTATTTCTCTTCATGATCATTGTACTAGTTAATGCAACTACAGAATGCATAAAGTGTATTTCAGATAAGCAACCAATAATATTTTACTTTAAGAATATTTCATGCAACAATTACAGCTCTGTCTGCCAGTCCAGATTTTTTTCTTTTGTCTCTCACTACAAACATGTCTCTACTTCCCTGAGTCATCCCTCATCAATTTACCAGCCAGGCATCTATTAGTCCTACCTCAAAAATGCTTTAATCTATTTTATTCTCCCTCCACATTGGTATGTCTTGATTTAAGTCATTGTCATTTCTGATGTGCATAGCATCAATAGCTTCTAAAATAGGATTCCTGCCCTGTTTAATCTCTAGTCACCCTAGAGCTATGAAAGTGCTGCCTTAAATACATCCACATGAACTAAAAATGGCTCTGTGAGTCTAGCATCCAGGAGTTTCTCAACAATACATTTTTATTTTAAAGGATAAAGGTAGCATGAAGTAATTTCTGGTGAAAAACTTGGTTATCTAATTATTTGTTTTGTGAGTTTCTTTTTCCACAAATACCAAAATATTCATGGGCCTGGTCAAAGTACAAAAGACACAAGGGGCTAAGATATGCCATAAGCCAGAACTGAGCGGCTCAGTAGGGGAATCCAAAGGAAAAGAGAAAAAAGAAAGGTAAGATTTCAAAGAGGTTGAAAAATTGTTTCTAAAAGATGACATGTGTTTAGTAGAGCATAAGATGAATTTGGTCTAACTTGGGAATTCAAACATGGGGATTTATAGTACTGCTTATATCCCAGTCCCTCATTTATGGAATCTGTTACCACCTTGGAGATTTAGGAGATCAAAACTACAAGTCAACAGAGGATTGTGAATGAGACTTTTTCAAATCTGTAGAGTCTGAATAAATCACCTGGTAGCCTATGAGAAACAATTTTTATTATTAAAAATCCATTATATATAAAAACAAAGTCTTGGGAAATGTTTTACCTCTTAGCTTATCTGAACATCAAGCCTACATGGGAGCAATGCTAGTCCTGATCTTAGGGCTTGAGATGTTATTTTGCCTTTATATCAGTTACTAATACAGAGCTCACCATTTTCTAGGAAGGTGATTCCATTGATATATTAATCAAATCCTTTTCATTTTAATTTCAGCCATTTTTTTTCTTTTCTTCTATTCCCATTAAAAAATTCCTAACTGAGGGTGTATCAGTTAAACATGACAATCGTTTACATAACTGGTAGATGACAAGTTCTCTGTTGTAAATAACATCAGCTGCTCTGTTTGACCTGTTAGCAACAGCCAATTTACCCTGACCCAGGAACAAGCTTTTACTTCTTCTTACTGCCTGAACGTTTTGTTGATTTCCTTTTCCTTTTTTTTTTTTTTTTTTTTTTTTTTTTTAGCTAACCTAGAAAAGTTTCACCTGGATCTGGTGTCAAAGGTTGCACAAGTATCTCAAGGTTGTCTTCCCTTTAGTATGTGAGTCCCATCATAAGCATTAGAAAATTGGATACAACAAATAAGCAAGAAAAAAAACAGCCAAACCACCCTACTCAGTGGTGGATGCTGGTAACACCTTGTTGCATCTATGCTTTATGTAATGATTAATTTCCATACCTACAATGTGTCATCTTAGCTGTTTGTGCTCAAGAAGATCTGATAGAAGAGAATGGGTGTAACCCAGAGCACCTACAGTGCCATGGGTGATTCGTGGTAATTAGAAGACATTCTTATTAATAGGCTGAGTGAAACGCAGTTACAATGGTTGTGACATGGTAAACAGTGCTAGACAATGAACAGCGTCCTCAATATCAAATGGCAAATTACAGAAAAGAAATGGTACAAGCACTAAAACTTATTAATTATATGTTTGAGTGCCTGCAGCTAATATAATGATTCACTAATTATGCTTAAAGGGAAGATGTCACTTACTTCTACCTGCTCCCACAATCCCAGTGTGAACACAATGTCCATCCAATGTCCGGGTATACGCTCTTAGGCAAATTTAGACCATAGATGATGGCTTTCATATCTTTCGGTGGTCCAGCAGTTTGAGATCCTTCATCAATGTGTGGAGTATATGGGAGACCAATGAACATAGCAAAAAAAATATATGGCAGCTGTTTCTTTATTTAGCCTTTTCTTACAGAATTGGTTCAAATAATTTAAAAAAAAATTGAGCTTGTCTCTATGGCTTGATTTTTAAAAATAATGAAATAATTTTTATGCATATTAATGGTCTCAGTGTGTCAGTATGACTATATATATCTTCTGAATTTTCTACTTGCATCTTCACACTATAATTCAAGTGTTTTGGTTGTTTTTTTTTTGTTTTTTTGTTTTTTTTTTTTGGTTTTTTAAGACAGGGTTTCTGTGTGTAGCTTTGCGCCTTTACTGGATCTCACTCTGTAGACCAGGCTGGCCTCAAACTCACAAAGATCTGCCTGCCTCTGCCTCCCAAGTGCTGGGATTAAAGGCGTGCGCCATCACTTCCCGGCTATAATTCAAGTTTTATTCTCAAATATTTTTGCAGCCTGTCTTTGTCCAGCTCTCTGTCTGACCTAGAGAGTTAAGTCTTTGCTTTACTCTCTGACATCTCTCTGGAGTGAAACTTCAGGATGAGAAACATTAATTATATAAATTTAATAAAATCTCTCAAAAATGTTTTCATTGCTTTCATTTTTGAAAATGATTTGTTAGAAAATACAAGCCCTGTACTGATTCTAGAAACAGAAACTCTAGGAAGAGCACAGAAAAAAAAAATGGTATTCTAGAAGTGTCCAATCTCAAAATACAGATAGATGGAACTCTAGGGATATCTAAACACATGTGTAGAACAACATTGTTTGTGACTGAGAATGTGCACCATAGTTCCCCACTGCTGCCCCCAGCTGTGGCCAGGAGTGTTTTGAGTCCATGTTAAGATCTAGGGGCACTCAAGCCTCTGTCACCATGGAGACTAAGGATCAGGGCTCATGGTTCCCCTTTCTGAGGCTTGTAGATCCATACCAGTAGCCAGAGGCTAATGTGCCTGCACCACTACAGACGCTAGAAGCAGCCCCTTGGTTTCCAACCAACGATGCCCATTAAGACAGCTGTTTCAGGCCATGTTTCTGCTTAGACTGTGGGCAGTGGCTACAAGTAACATCATCAATAAGGCCATTAGTTCATGCAAAACCATAGACCAGAATCAAAGAGAATGTAGACACTCTATTGACCAAAATTTGGAAATCAATCCTTATATGAATGAGAGATCCGGTAAAATGAATACATACATTGAAAGAAAATAAAACAGATAACTCAATAAATTAAGTAAAAATAAACTCAAAGTACTTAACCCAATGCATCTTAATTGGAGGGATTTGAAAACTGTTGTTGTAAAAAGAAGAAAGAATGAGGAAATGAAACGGAGATGGAAAGAGGTAGAAACAGAGAAATAGAATGTAAAGAACAGGATAAAAGAAGGAAGGAAGGAAGGAAGGAAAGAAGGAAGGAAGGAGGAAGAAGAGAGATAAAACTCCAACACCTTTAAAATATCATAAAATGTCAAACTTTTTTTTATTTTATAATTTAATTTAATTTTACATATCAGCCACGGATTCCCTTGTTCTCCCCCCTCCCCTCCCCCTCGCCTTCCCCCCAGCCCACCCTCCATTCCCATCTCCTTCAGGGCAAAGACTCCCCTGAGGATTGAGTTCAACCTGGTAGATTCAGTCCAGGCAGGTCCAGTCCCCTCCTCCCAGGCTGAGCCAAGTGTCCCTGTATAAGCCCCAGGTTTCAAACAGCCAACTTATGCACTGAGTACAGGACCCAGTCCCACTGCCTGGATGCCTCCCAAACAGATCAGGCTAATCAACTGTCTCACTTATCCAGAGGGACTGATCCAGTTGTGGGCTCCTCAGCTATTGGTTCATAGTTCATGTGTTTCCATTCGTTTGGCTATTTGTCCCTGTGCTTTATCCAACCTTGGTCTCAACAACAATTGGACTCCTGGAGCTCCACCTGGGGCCTGGCCGTGGATCTCTGCATCCGGTTCCCTCAGTCATTGGATGAGGTTTCTAGCATGACAGTTAGGGTGCTTGGCCATCCTATCACCAGAGTAGGTCAGTTCGGGCTGTCTCTCGACCATTGCCAGCAGTCTACTGTGGGGGTATCTTTGTAGATTTCTATGGGCCTCTCTAGCACTTTGCTTCTTCCGATTCTCATGTGGTCTTCATTTATCATGGTCTTTTATTCCTTGTTTTCCCTCTCTGTTCTTGATCCAGCTGGGATCTCCCTCTCCCCTAAGCTCTCTTTCTCTCGACCCTTGCCCTTCGTTACCCCCACTCACATCCATGTTGTTCATGTAGGTCTCATCCATTTCTCTGTCAATGGGCAATCTCTGTGTCTTTCTTGGGGTCCTGTTTTCTAGGTAGCCTCCCTGGAGCTGTGAGTAGCAGTTTAGTCATCTTTGTTTTACATCAAGTATCCTCCTATGAGTGAGTACATACCATGTTTGTCTTTCTTAGTCTGGGTTACCTCACTCAGGATGATTTTTTTCTAGATCCATCCATTTGCCTGCAAACCTCATGATGTCGTTGTTTTTCTCTGCTGAGTAGTATTCCATTGTGTATATGTACCACATTTTATTTATCCATTCTTCAGTTGAAGGGCATCTAGGTTGTTTCCAGGTTCTGGCTATTACAAACAATGCTGATAATGTCAAACTTTTTTATTTCAGATATCCAAAGGCAATTAATAGGGGAAAGTCATGGAAACCTTTGCACTGAAACAGTCACAGAAAACTATCCCAACTGGGATAAACTTAGGAATCCAAAATGAATAGAGCCAGTCAGAAATGGTCCTCACCCAAACATGCTGTGGCTAACTTTAAAAAGAAAAGACATATACTTCCGATGAAGTTGACATTGTGTCTACTTATTTCAAGGTACTACTTTACTTTAAAATAAGCTGACAGGACTAAAAATAAAATATTTTTGCTTGCAACTTAGTATGAGACAAGTTGTCACCACATTTGAAGCCTACAGCTATATGTATGATAATTTATTATATTTTGGATTGAGTTTAGTCATGTTATGAGCAGTGTGACAGAGTGCAAAGGGACTGTTGTTTCCATATCTTAACTTCTCAAAGATTCAACAAGTTGTTTTAGGTCGCTTGTTCTCTACTTCTTCATGAAGTTACTTCCTCATAGTGGGGTTCCAATTACATGAGTTGCACCAAACATAACCAGGGCCAATATACTAAACCCAAATATTTCTGCAAGTTCCTGTTGACTTCTCAGATTTAAAATATTCAAAAGAAAAGAGTTTCTGATGGAAGAATGAGTTATGGTTGAGGAAGGGGTGGTAAGAACATATCTCCTCATGGCTCTTGTGTTGAATACACTATCCTGAGTATATTCCTGAGTAGCTGCATCCACCATGCAATCATAATAGACTATTGAGAGCAAAGGAAAGTGAGGTGACATCTGACAGATACCCATGCAGTTCCCTGTAAATCAGTAAAGAAGAAAAGAAGAGGGACATAGGCCACAAGCAAGATTAAAAGATGTTCTCCTCCTCATCCCCTCCTTCTCTCTCTCTCCCTTCCTTCTTTTATCATTTTCTGTCTCTATTCTCTATCTCTGTTTCTCAGTCTCATTCCTTCATTCCTTCTTTTCTTTGTCTCTGTCTCTCTGTATGTCAAATATTTAACTACACAGTATATTAGGTTTTCATTCAGATATATATTAGTATAAACCAGACAAATTTAATTAGTATATCAGTTGTTTTTATCTATGTATATCTTAGCTTAGATCACTTTATTTTGTCAATAGACTTTTTCTTAATTTTAGATTAGAACTTGACCTATACAACTGCTTGCCTAGACATTATACTAAAATATTTAAATGTTTTTGTAAGTCTTCCCACTTATATTTGTCTGGTTGTTCTTGCTGAGACTACATTTCTTTTTGAAAAATGTTTGTTATCAAATTTTAATGGACATCATGCACTTCAGAAACAAGATTCAGAGAGCCTTGTGCTAGAACTTGCCTGAATGCCTCCTTCCTGAGGACTAGCTTTAATGGTACGAAAAGGCACCGTGCATGCTTCCAAAGGAGGGAGGCCAACAACAATACTACCCAGTTACATAACATGAATGAATCAATCACATCAATGACCAACATGATATGATAACCCTAAAGGTGCAACAGTGGCACTCATATCTTGGTGATAACCAAAGTCTCTCTATTTGGACTTAGGACCTGCTCAACAAGAAAGAAACCGCACCTGGTTCTGGAAATATAGCTAACAGCTCAGTTTTAGTAAAGTCATGAATATTGGAAGAGAACCTACAACCAATACTTTATTAAACCAGCATAATCTTTAACGATAATAATCTAAACATATGTCCTTGTACTTACTTATACAGTTGGTCTTCATCTCTCATCAAGGAAACTTCTCTTTGCAACAAATATAGATCATTACAGAAAACCTCAATCAAAATGTAGTTGTGGAGTCATATCCCAGTGGATATGTCTATAAACAGTCCCACACCTAAGGCTCAGAGAACATCACAGAAGAGGGGGCAGAAAGAGTGTAAAAGTCAGAAAATCAAGGAGTTTTCTGTGAGATTGTGTCTCCTCATGTCAGAAGCTATATCCACAAATAACAGAATTTTCCTCTGGGCCTGCCCTGAGAAAATCCTTTACAGGGTCCAGTGGAAGACACTACATCTGGCGGGGGGTTATCTGATGGAAAAGAATCTATGTACACCATGCTCTTTTGTCCATTTACTTTATTTCTCTAAGACAAAATTCTATCTATACAGTTTCAGTTCCATCCTGACACTCAATTCTTCCTTGTCCCTTCTTTTTCTGGTCTCTCATAGCCTGGTAGTAACTAAGCTCTTATGCCTTCAATCTCATCTTCATCCTCTGTTCCTACATCCTCCATCTTTCCTCCCTCTTTCCCTCTCCTAACTTGATACAAATCCACCTACAATCTGCAAAACTTTTCCTTACTCCTTACTCCTGGATCTGAGAAACTCTGCCTTGTTGTCTTCTCTCCAGCTATGTGGCTTTGCCTGGACCAGGCAGTCTGCTCCAGTCTTTACTGCACCTGGTTATGCAAAAAGCCCAATTGTCCTGAGTCAATAGCTTTGCCATGCAACTAGGACTGAAGGAAAGGGATGGTCTGAGCTTCATTTGCACAAGAAACAAAGCTATCCATCTACAGTCTGCCTGTTTCCTGGGCCCTGCAAGGGTGATACCTAGTGGATCAGCAGTAGGTCTGAGAAGCTTAATTGTTTACCGTATGGCCTAGTAGTATATGAACACACAAGAATTTCATAGCAGAAGACAGCTGATACGTATTAAAACCTAAATAACACCAAATATTATTTGATAAATGGTTTTCCTCTAGAGAAATTCCTTGACTTTTTTAGGTATAGCTTTAATATACAGCTGAATCTCTATAATATATTCTTGCGGCCTGGTGCAATTCCCCTTTTCTTGTAGAGTGAAAAAAAGATGTACAGTTCTCTCTAGGGCAATGAATATGTGGATAAATATAAAGTTGGAATGACTGAAAAAAATGATAGGTCAGTTAATATTGATGTATGATCAATATTTGTATCAATAATATATTTATAATCTATAAAATGTATTTATAATCAATAATCTATATAGATGGCAAGCTCAGAATTAGTTTAACCATCTAATAGGTATATTTGTGTCTAATTAGAATATCTCTGTCCCAAGAATGGGAGCAGAGGCATAAGATAAAAATCTGTCATTAACTAGTATATCATAATATGGTCAAATGTGTCTAAATATTATGATTTGGACTTATCAAAAACAAATGGTTAGTTTGGAACATTGACTCTACCTATTAATATCAGGTAGTGATATAAATTTGGTTAAAATGTATTTTAAAGAAGCATTGTTAGATAAAATTACCTGAATTAGTTATGAGCATCTCTGGGACCATGGTTGCAGCTGAAGCTTACCTAATTTAAATTTGTAATCAATGCAATATTAAACCATAATATTGGGGTGATTTAAGGACTGGTAGGGGGCCTTATATGTCCCATATTTATGGTTTTTTTCCACTGGACAGGTAACAGCTTAAGGCCATTGGTTAGCTCAGATAGGAGCATCAGATTCACAAGTAATGGGATCAGCAGTAGACAGTAGCCCCTAGGACAGATTTTGATACCTAGGCCATGTCTGTCATTTATGATTTCTGGAATAATGGGCTCAATTATGCCTTGGGCTTGTAAACCCATATTCCTTTAAGTTTAAAACCCATCTGTAGCATTTGAGCTATTAGTCCATAGCAGAGATTAATGACACACCCATTAGTTACAGCATGTCTCTTCCCCACAGTGTGTTAAGTATAAAGTGGATGACATCTGGGCAGAATATGCCATAATTTTATCTATCGGACCATCTTTTTTTTTTGGTGGTAAACATTTATTGAGACTAATGCTACAAAATAAGATGAGTGAGGACAGTAAACAGAATGGTAGTCTTTCATATTAATAAAAGAACAAAGTGAAGACCCAGTTTACATTTCCACAAAAAATATTACCCTCAATGTAGAGATTGTAAGTACACCAGTAATTTCCAGCCATGTACATGGTTCCAAAAACTTCATTGTAACTCAATCATAAGCCTCACATAGGAACCAATTGCAAACCTTCAATGGGTACAGTCTTTTTGTCATCAAGAGTTCTGGCAGGAGTGACAAATTGAGATGCTACTCTGTGTCTCACAACCTGTAGGGGACATGTATGCTGAGATCAATGCAACCAGGAGATAGATTATTTGTGTATGTGCACCAGGGTCACTGAGATCTTTTGGCCGCAAATTAGAACAGCAGTGATTCCTATTGCCGAGTTCTTGGACTCCATTCTGCCATTCAGCAATTTTCCCTTAAATTATTACAACAGACACATCTCAGAGTCAAATAATTCATTGAGCTTTGTTACTTGAGACATGGTTTCTCTGTGTAACAGTCCTGGCTACCCTAGAACTTGTTTTTAGACCAGGCTGACCTCAAACCCACAGATATCTGCCTGCCTCTTCCTCTGTAATGCTAGGATTAGAGGCGTGAGTTACCATGCTCAGCTCACTGAATGTTATAATGATAATAAAACATTTGTTTTGAAACATAGTCTTGCTATATTACATACTGTAGCTTTGTAATCTTGAGCTCAAATGATTTTTTTTATCTGACAATCTTAATATTACTTGGCCAATCTTTTCCTGTAATGCGAGAAATGTCTGTGCTTATGTCTAGCAAGCCAGTTATTTTCTTTCCCTGTATTTTAAGTGTTTAGTTGGTCTGGAATATTGAATTTTCTGAACCCAGAAAACATGGGAGAAAGTACACAAGGCCTCAACTCTATACAAAGAACTACAGGCAACTAAGGAATATTGAGAATGGGAGAAACAGTCTTACAGAGAGAAAAACACAACTGATTAAATTGACTATCCAATAATAAATGGTCAATCTTAAATATAATAAATATAATATAATACATATTATAATATATTACATTTGTATGTATGCATGAAATAAAATTAATTTTAAAAGGCTACAAATTTGAAAGAGAGCAAGAAAGGTAGAAAAAGAAAGGAAGAAACATTATAATTATATTATAATCTCAAAAATAAAAAATACAAAAAGTTTTAATGGAACAGTTTCCTGTGAATATACACTAGAAGCTCCTACTTCAAGGAGGAAATGGGGACAGGAGCTAAATTAATTTAAAACTAACAAAAGCATCAAGTCCACCAGGAAACCATAATGTCAAGTGCAGTCTTCTTGTAGATGAAAAGGTGACATTGATGGAGTAGAAAATACCGATGTCACAGCATGGCTGCATATGAAAAGATTTTGCCTCACAAAATCTTAATTTTTGAAAGTTAGAAAATGAAAATGACATGAATGAGGAATTCTGGACTGGTTTCCTCCCCATCTGCTGCCCAATTGTATCACCTGCTAGCCAGGCACCTGGCCAGCTGTAACGCTGTCTTTCATACCAATTTCATCCCCATTAATAAACTTTCATTTCCTATTTTTCTTCATTTGTTTATTAGAGCAAGCTTTAAAATCACAAGTGGGCAACCAGGGAAGAGATAAATTGCTGATAGATAAAATGGTTGATTTAATTCTATGACTTGGGACACACACACACACACACACACACACACACACACACACACACAAATTGTCTTCCATTTCATTACAAAATTTACAAACTGAGAAAAACTGGATGCCACTGACACATTTGCTCTAGCTGAAAAATGAAGGAAAGAAGCAAAATCATTTTGGCTGCTGATGTGTTTGTGTTTTGAAAAGGGAACACATTTAAAGCAATGATTGGTATGTGAAGTTTTTCATTAGCCTGATAATAGCTTTTAGATAAAATACAACTAACTGATATAGGTAAATATTTACAAATGATGGATTGAGCCACATGTTTTTAATTTTAAAATGTTCAATAACAAAATGTATATTAAAATATTCTCACTTTGATTCCCATTCTAGAAATGATGATGGGAGAATTTTATTGCTCTGATTGTCCTCTGAGTTTTATTTCCTCTGTCAGTGGGGCTTTCTTTGAGGAATACAAACATGTCCACTGACATCATGAGGCAGGTGGGACAGGCCTGTGTAAACAGCATAGGGATGAGTCCCAGAGTTAGTCCTGAATGTGTTTCCTCTTAAGGAACTGTCAGTTGAGGGGCAACTAGACTTTTGATGTCTTACCGATGATTTGAGGCCATTCTCCACCTTATTAAAATGTGCATATGGTTATGTAGGAGGTGATTAGATGTCAGTCACGCCAACTCCATTGATCATGTCTTGTAGACTTGTCCTGGCATAATTTGTCAGAGGCGGACACTCCAGGCTAGGAACAGAAGCAGATGAACTGGTGGTGTCAGCTTTCCAAGGACAGAGCTGCTTCCTTATGTTCTATACATGTTCCTGCCTCTTGTCATTACTGAACTGGTTCTTTGCTTAGCAATCTTCAGAACTTTTACTGTAGCTTTGAACAACAAGGCCAAGTAAGATCCATTTTGTACCATTAAATAATAACAACTAAGTTATGTGCTAGCTTCCTTCATTTCTGATAGTCTGAGTCAGGCTGGCAATTTATAAATAGATAGGTCCATCCTTACCACTGGCAACTGACAGCACAGGACTATAGCTTGAGTTTTCCAAGTGTCCCGCCTGGTCTGTGGTTGAGACAAATTTCTCACCCACAGTCTCTCAGCCTTTATAAAACAATCACTCAGAAGCTTATATTAATTATAACTGCTTGGCCATTTGCTCAGGCTTATTACTGACTAGCTCTTACACTTAAATTAACCAATAATTCTTATCTATATTTAGCCACGTGGCTTGGTAACTTTTCTCAGTTCTGCCTTGTTATCTTGCCTCCTCTGTGTCTGGCTGGCAACTCCTGACTCTGCTCTTCCTCTTCCCGGCATTCCTTTAGTCTGCTCACCCCATCTATACTTCCTGCCTGACTACTGGCCAATCAGTGTTTTATTAAACCAGTGTACAACAGCATTATCCCATAGCATTTACCCTTTTCTGTCTAATCAAAAAGGAAGGTTTTAACTTTAACATAGTAAAACTACATATAACAAAAACAGTTATCAAGCAAGAATTACAGTTATAATATCTAGGCTATTTGTATTTGGCAAAATTAAAGAATATATTCTATCTATCCTAGATTTGTCAGTCTAAAGTTTCATATCTAACTAATTTTTTATCATAACCAAGGAAAATTATAACTATCTAGTCTTCAACTACATCAAAGAAAAATGCTATGGGATAATGCTGTTGTACAGTAGTTTAATAAAACACTGATTGGCCAGTACCCAGGCAGGAAGTATAAGCAGGGTGACCAGACTAAAGGAATGCGGGGAAGAGGAAGAGCAGAGTCAGGAGTCACCAGCCAGACACAGAGGAAGCAAGATGTGAAGGCAGAACTGAAAAAAGATACCAAGCCATGTTGGCTAAACATAGATAAGAATTATGGGTTAATTTAAGTGTAAGAGCTGGTCAGTAATAAGCCTGAGTAAATCACCAAGCAGTTATAATTAATATAAGCTTCTGAGTGATTGTTTTATAAAAGGCTGTGGGACTGTGGGTGAGAGGTTTGTCCTGACTGCAGGCTAGGTGGGACACAGAAGAACTTCCAACTACACAGAATTCATAACCTTTTCTTTGGAAAGACTGTAGTTATAGACAGAAAGTCAGATCAGAAAACAAAACGAGGTAGAACACAAGGCCCAATATGTTAAAATGATAAAGGCTGAGATAACATTGGAGTCCATTCTATCTAGCCCCAAAAATGTGGCTTTTCTTTTCAAGTGTTCTGATTTTCTGGTGACTTTTGTGGAGAAGGGAGGTTGTTTTTCCTAATCTGCTGGCAGGGCCAAAGATGAAATGAGCAGTAGCTGTTTTAGAACACTGAAACAGTAAGCCTTAGGAATCTCCTAGACCTGTGATTCAGAGGCTGTGCCGGGCTCTGCTGGGTACAAGGGAAACCTCTATGATGGAGGGTGAGGTCCTTAGCTGCTCAGCTTGAAAGCAGGGCCAGTGACACTTTGATTTTAAAGAGGCTTAAAAGCGAGCACCAAGGTGCCTTCAAAACAACTACTGATCCCAATTAAATCTGCAGGCTACCAAGTGCGCTTTGTACCCAGCTCCAAATAAGCACTGATGTTCAAAAGTATTAACTGTTGAGAGCTGGGAGGACCAAGGTCATGCTCTGGCTTCTCTGAGGGGATCTAAGCAGATACACTTCAAGACTTGGGTAAGGGTTTCAACAGCCTGGATGGAAACTCAGATCACAAGAGGGAAGTACAAAACAGAAAAGGTTGTATATATATACATGTAGAAACAATTGATGAAAAAAGATTCCCTGAATTTGAAAGAGAACAAGAAAAGATCCATGGGATGATTTGAAGGGAGAAAGGGTAAATAGTGTAATTATAATTATATTGTAATCTCAAAAAAGTAAAGAAGCAATAAAAAAAAATCCAGAATTTTCAATTGTGGGAGTCCATTTTCAGGTTTCCTCGAGGCTTTACCCAGCAGGTCTGCATAGAGAGAATGATTGGACCATGGGCCTAAGTACAGGTGTCTGAAATGGTCTGCACTTGGCTGTGCTGGGGGGAGGTCTTTTGCTCCACCCCTTGGCGTTTCTATAAATAACCTAGGGCAGAGACAGTCAGGGCCCAGTGGAATAGGTTTCAGGCCCTGTAGAGGCTATTCTGTATTTTCTATCTGTTTATCTCCACACTCTAAATTTTCTGTCTAATATTTCCTGCTGCTCCCACTCCAGAGCACTCTGGGGAAATGTAGGGGTGGTGGGTAGCCTCCCTGCATTCAATCATCAATTTTAGTTTGGAAGTGAATCTACTTTAATCTTTGGCCCACTTTGATACTATAATGATCTCTAAGATTATTTTGTAAATAACCTGATAAAATTAGTTAGATATAATTTTAAGTGCATTTTTCTATACTCTAGTGTCATTATTTTTTTAGGAAAAAATATCTGAAAGTAAAATTGTTCAAAAATATATTGATTCATTTTAAGGCTTTTGAAATGAATTAATTAATCTCTAGAGACATAACTCCTTTCTCATCAGGTTTAGTTTTAAGGTTAAAAATTGCTTCTCATTTATATACTACTATTTTCAATTTTTTCTCTTTTAAGCCTCATAATCTGGCATCTATTCTTTTTACACAAATGTTTTTTTCATCATTCCACCATTCCCTGATCTCATCCAGTGTCTCACAGCTCACAACAACATGGAGTAAGAAGGGCATGACGAAGCCAGGTTGCCCATGTTTCCAGAATGAGTGGTCTGTAGTCAGCGTAGGACATCAACTAGAAAACCCAGAAGCCCTTGACTTCTGAACTAACTTCAGCACCGTGTTTGTGCCACTGGACCTTTTGCATATTAGGATCAATTGTTTTAAATGTTAAAGATACAGTCACCATTTAAGCAGAAAGTCACTGATGCAAGCACTTTAGAACTCAAAACAGTATTTAGAAACTGTGATTAGACTTGTCTTGGCCAATGGAAGATGGAGTTCTATCCACCTGTTCTGAACTAATAACTCAAAGGACAATCTGAATGGGACTTCAACCTTTCCCCCTAATTTAGGAAAGAAACTATGATAGATTGCCCTGTTCCCCTTCCTTCTGGCTCTCATCTATTCATTTTTATTTCTTTCATTTTTATTCTTTTTCATAATTTGAATTTTAATGAAATATTTACCTGGCAGATAAACAGTCACTTGCTTTAGAAAGCTCAGTATAAATGTGAGCATATTCTCTGCAAATCATGTCTCCCCACAGTGTGCTCACCACTTGGTCCTTGTCCGAAGGGTTTCCAGTTTCCTTCTGTCTCACATGTTCAGTCAGAGATAATTTACTACATATTTTTTTCTCCCCTTCAGCACTGGTTCTCAACCTTCCTAATACTGAGACCCTTTAGTACATTTCCTCATGTTACGTGACACCCAACCACAAAATTGTTTTCATTGTTATTTCATAACCATAATTTTGCTACTGTTATGAATTATAATTAAATATCTGTGTTTTCTAATGGTCTTCGATGACCCTTTGAAAGAGTCATTTGACCTCCTCAAGTGGCCATGACCTAGAGTGTGAGACCCACTGCCTTACATGTATATAAAGAAATGTATTCCACTTTTTAAAATTATCCTGGTTTATGATCACCATTATGCAGTTTTGCTTATTCATTTAAAATCATTTTTAAATGCACTTTGAACACTGATCTATGGGAGTTCACACATTTGATTTCAGAGCTGTGCTACAGTTCTTTCTAGAAGCACCATAAATTTAACAGTTAGGCACTGATGGAAATTTCAATGGCTGCCATTATTTTTTTCTTTTGAGAGCAGTGCTCCACATCATGTCACACATGTGATCCCTGAAGGAAACATTTCTACAACTGGAATGGGCAATCCAAAGGGTGATTGTATTTGAAATTTATCAGTTTTGTCAAACTTCTCATCATAGATGTTGGAACATTTGGTATCTGAATGAGAATCACACAACAGTACCTATTTCTTCACACTATTCCCACTCAATATTTTCATGCACATCTTCAATAATTGTCAAACATGTTTTTTTTTAACATATCAGAACTCTAGTTTGCATCCTTTTCCAAAAGATATTGAACACTTTTACAACTTTTAAAGAAACATTTATTTTCCCCATTGTTCATTATCTTCCTATATTTTGCCTCATTTCGATTGAGTTACTTTATTTTTGTAATATTCTTTGATTATGTACTTATTTATGAATGTGCATATATCCATTGCCATGTAGCAAATTGCACATATGTCAAAATGCTTCTCTTTTGATTCTTTAGTTTCGGCTGTTTTGTTGAGATTGGACCTTGTTACACTTGCTAGGCTCCTCTCAAACTCACAGTCATCCTGTGTTAGCCTGTCAGTGATGAGAACACAGGTAATTTAAGATAGTTTTTATATCATATTGTAACTTACAGGCTTTACAACCTAACATATTGCTCTGGATCATACCATAATAAAGACCTCAGAGTGACACACTTATACCATTCTGTATCATTATTCTAACAAGATTGTTACAGATTCTATACTGAGTTTCAGCATGTAATCTTTTACAAATTTCTTAGAGTTTTCTTACAGAGCAATGTCTTATCTTTTTTTTAATATTATAATTTATTTTTATTGTTGTGTTCATTGGTATTTTGCCTTCCTGTATGTCTGTGTGAGAGTGTCAGAAGCCCTGTAATTGGAATTACAGATAGGTGTGAACTGCCAGGTGAGTGCTGGGAATTGAACTCAGGTGCTCTGGAGGAGCAGACATTGTTCGCAAACTTTGAACCACCTCGCCAGCCTCTCGGCATGTATTTTAAAATAAATTGTTTAATTATTTTTTTCTTACTGTTCCAGTTTTATCTTTTACACATATCTTTCAGATAATAAAATAATTTTTACCAAATTGTAAGATATTCTACTTCCATAACAACTCAATTTTATGACATACTTTGGTCTTTCTCTTCAAAATCCTTTACCCATGTTCCATGTCTTCATTTTTAACTAATAACCTTCATAATAATATTTACATATTTATTATAGAGTTCCACTCATTGTTGCTCTATTCCAAATGCATTCTTGCTTTTCTTACATATTAATACTGTCTATTGAGCTGCAGAAGCAGCTAACTAAGACAACATGTCAGTGTTTGTAGCTACATTGATAAAGACCTGTAATTTAGATTCAGTGGGATTTTTTATTAGTTTGTGATGTATGTTTTGCATATTGTTACAAATTATCATGTTCTCTAAAAGTCTAAACACATATCATTTGATGATCTAAAAAATATTTTAGATAGATATTGAAATCAAATGTTAAACAACCTCCATGTTAGTCAAAGACTATTTACAATACTAACATTTTTTATAACTTCCTTGTTTCAAGAAGAGCTTAAATGTTTTCTAGAAATGATAATGCTGTGGTAAACATTCAGATATCAACCAGGTGTGATGGCGTGTGTCCGTAAACCAAGTACTGGGGAGGCTGAAGCAAGAAAACTGTCATGGTTTCAGAATCAACCTGAACTACATGGTGAGACTGAAAAACAAACAAAAAATAGTGACTATCTTCACAGCTAGTACATTTTTAAAGTGCTCACCAAAGGACATAAAGATTCATTTTCCAAAAAGGATGAATGGGTATTGTCTCTACAGATATCCTCAACTTTCAGTGGAGCAATGACTAGATAGTGCATCCCAGGTGGAAGGTATCATCAATCAAAGGCAACACAACTGTGATCTGGAAACATCCTATGGATTCATCTTCATCTTTTGAAAACCTATAACTGTTCATTGTTTATGAAATCCCCCTTCTTCCTTATGTTCTTGGTGGATACTAAGCAGCTGAAGTAGCATAGGGATGCTAATTTTAAGGAGGTCAGGTTTAAGTTCACTGTGGTGTCAATAATTCCTGAGTCATTTGGTGAAAGAGAAAAGAGGATGAGCATCTGACGAAATCCTGGGCTGCTGCAGAAATCTGTCACTTGTTGTGATGGGAATATTGGAAACTCACTGCCAAGCAGACTACAATGCAGGATGTCACTTTATCTGGGAGAGTTCATGATGCCGATCAAATCATGGGCAAATGTTCAGTTAGCACCTGAGCAATAAAAAACACTTTACATATTTTCAGTATATACACAGACATCTTAGGGATCAGCTACCGATTCCATAAAATAACAGTACTGCAAGAATTGTGCATTAAATTTTAGTTACTATCCTGCAATGCTGGCATGGTTTTTTTCTAACTTGCTGATGTTACTCAAATTCAAAAGGTTACCATCTTGACTTGTGTGTGTGTGTGTGTGTGTGTGTGTGTGTGTGTGTGTGTGTGTAAAACAACAGTTAAATAAAAATATGACATGAATTTGAGAGAAACAAGGGAGTATGCTTGGTTAGAGGGAAGAAAGAATGGGGAAAATGATATAATTAGAAAAATTTAAGGAAATAATATTTTAAAATGTATATAGGACCACTAAAATTTGAACTGCAGGATTTTCCTAGCTTTCAAAACTAAATACTAAGTAGAAGCATGAAGCATGGAAGCTATGGAAATAGATTAGACTCCTAAGTACGGTTTTAGCTTTCACAAGTAAATGCTCTAATTGACTTAAACACCAACAGTCATTAGAATGGGAGGCTTACTGTGGCTGAATCTAACAGCCCTTTTCCCTGGCTGTATTAATGGGCTTTGAAGTCACCTTTTTTAAAAATAAAATGTTGTTAATACAATATAATCTGATCAGCATTCCCCTCCCTCAAGTCCTCCCAGGTCCTCCTTAGCTCCCCATCTACCCAACTCCAAGCCTTTTCTCTCTGTTTAGAAAACAAACAAGAAAATATATAAAATAAAACAAATAAATCAGAATAAAAGACACACACACCAAACAAGCAAAAACAAACAAACAAACAAACAAAACCAAAATAAAAAACCATAATGTACAAGCAAAAGACCAATCACTTTATTTGATAGCTAGCAGGCTTCCAAGTGGGCTTCTTTTGTTGTGACAACTTGTCACTAGGTCTTTTTCTGACAATTTCTTGTAGTGTGGGTTGAGTTGACAACATATATAAAATAAGTGTATTGAGGTAAAAACACATGATCCAAAGCCTGGAAGTTGTTCCAACAGCCATTCCCAAGAGTTGAGGACTTTCAACACCTTAGGCTATGGAAGAGTGGTGCCCCTTGTAGGGCTGAAGGTCCTGACACCTGATACCTGCTGGAGAGAGCACCTCCAGAGCAAGAGCCACCTGCTGGTGCTTGCTCTCCCTTCTTTTGCCATTACTTGCAGCTGAAGACAACATATGTCGTCCATGCTTATACTGGTGGATAGTAAAGATAACAATGGGTTCAACTGAGATTGACTAACTCAGAGTCTCCAAACATTTATTGGAGAATTTTTGGGGTCTAAAAGCAGTCACCAAAAACTTAATGTCTATGTTCTCTAACATCCCTATACATCAATTAGAAAACCAAGGCCTCAAAAAACAGTCCACTTCTTTTGAAGAAAAAGAAAAGAATTACTTTTAAGGCATGGACTACGAATAAGAGTAAGCAGTGGTCACAGGGGATGTGGATTTAGAAGGGTGTGTTTCCAGTATGGCTTGTTAGTTTGTTTTCCCAAGTGGGAAACAACTGTGTAGGTTCCTAAATTCTACCACAGAACTGTGTAGGTTCCTAAATTCTCATGAAAAACCTTGTCCTTCAGAACAGAAGACAACAAAAGCAGGACCATCCACAGTGGCTAAAAATGAGGACACCGACTGGTAAGAGCCAGTGCCTCCTGGACTATAGCTCTAAGACCATTTAGACACTCCAAAACCATCACACATTATATATGTGTAGGGCATACTAAGAGCACCAAGGTGAAAATTAAAGAAATAAACTGGGAACTGAACAAATATCTGAATGAGAACTTTAATTCAATTTAAGCAATTAATTCGCCTTGGAAAAAAGAAAGAATAAGCTTAAGCTCTGATATAAAGTATGGGGCTATTTCAACACTGTATATCACAATGATTGAGATAGATTAAAAATACTCAACTCATGAACAACAGGTTTTCTCAAAGTGATTCAAGAGCTAAAATAATGTGTTATCATGTATGATAAACCCTTAAGGTTTTTAAGAAGATTATGCACAAAATAAAGCACTCAGAAGGACATATTGGCATGTTTTCTCTCATTTACAAAATCTACAGAATGAGAAGTAGGAGTTAGAGGGAAGTAAAGAGGCCTGGACAGAGCAGGGAGCAAGAGAGGGAACTGGAAGGTCACTGAATTACATCTTTCATTTGTACATAGTTTTCTGTACATGCTTTATGAAATAATTGTTAAGAATACCAGTTATACCTGGTGTGGCTCGAACCTGTGATTCCAGCACTTGGATGGCTGAGGCAGAAGATCCCTGAAAGTTCCATGCCAATCAGGCTACATGGAAAGACCCTGACAAACAGAACAAACCAAAATAAACAATACCTG
The DNA here is from genome assembly GCF_949786415.1 of Peromyscus eremicus. Lineage (NCBI taxonomy): Eukaryota > Metazoa > Chordata > Mammalia > Rodentia > Cricetidae > Peromyscus > Peromyscus eremicus. The sequence continues at coordinate 13,801,655 of NC_081422.1, forward strand.
CCTAGGTACATTTTTCTAATTCTTTTTTTTTTTTTTTATACTTGCATTTATTTACATGCTTTACTTTTTGGGGGAAAGAAAATGAAAGCAGATAAATAAACAGAAAACACTTGATCAGCTTGTTGTATATTGTTATTTTGACTAAACTAGAAAATGTCCACAATGTGAAATGAAAATGAAAGCACATCATTTTGTCTAACTGAGCTCTTGTCTCCAGGGTCTTACTTGAAACGCTTTCCCCAGTTCCCTCTCCCAGGTTTCACATTGAGTCACAAGTACTTCACACATATTTCTAAACAATACATTTCACAGTACGATTCTGTCCCTAGACAAAGTCTATGGCTCTGCATTGCCTATAGAATAAAATATCCAATGACAAGCCATTCTTTATTCTATCAAATCACATGGCCCTGTCTATATCACGTTTCATAATTTTTGCCTTTGTATCATGGTACACTATGTTGATATAAATTATGACCAAGGCTTTTGCTGAACTATTGTTCTCTTGGTATAGTCAGATATTATTATTTAAATTTCACTAAAGTCAAATTATTCACTTTTAGGGCAATTCAGTATTTATAGAAAATAGTTTGTATACTACTTAAGATTTCTATGTTCCAGCCCACAGAAGCAACTAATCAGAGCTCATAGGAGCTCACAGTGACCAAAGCAACAAACATGGACCCTGCATGTTTCTGAGGAAGGTCCTCTGCTTGTACCTTATGGTTGTGTAGCTTGGTGTTCTTGTGAGACTCCCAACAATGGGAATAGGGGTGTCCTTGACTCTTTTGCCTGTGCTTGGAACCCTCTTCGCCCTACTTGGTTGTCTCGTCCAGGCTTGATATGAGGGTCTGTGCCCAGTCTTATCATATCTTGTGAGGCCATGTTTGGTGGATATCTCTGGGATTCCTGCTGTAGTGGGTAGCCATTCCAGCTTTGGTCTGGAAGTTCCAACCCCCATTGAGACTTCGGCAACTGTCACGCCTATAAGGCGGGGCCAAGGGTGGCGCCTGGAGACCTGAGATCTGGATGGGCTGGCCACTGACTCGGTTCTGGGAGGCTGGATGGTGGAGGTGGACCAAGCAGAGCTCCAGAGAACACCACTGGACTGCGATACACCTTCCCCAGACCCCGCGACCTACCTATCCCTTAATTTGTAAGTTATGCCATTAAATAAATCTCCTTTTAACTATGTGGAGTGGCCTTAATAATTTCACCAATATCCTGCTCTTTTTGTTTGTTTTTTTTTTTTTTTTTTTTTTTTTTTGGATTTGTTTTGTTCTGAAGGGATGAGGAGGAGGAATGGATCTGGAGAAGAGGGAAGTTGGAGGGAGAGTCTGAGTGGAGCGGAGGGAGGGGAAACTGCAGTTGGGATGTAATGTGTGAGAGAATAATGAAAGTTAAAAATAAAGAAATAAAATGAGTTTTCCACTTTAAAAACTACTCATGTGTTCAGTGAAAACATCCCATGGAAGTGGCAGCTTTAGGTGGTAGTACAGTAACAAACATCAACAGAAATGCAGGGATAATCAGATAGGAGAAGAGGTAAGTACGGAAAATGGAAAATAGGGAACATTTTTAAAGGGAGAGTCCAAATTTACTCTATATCAGAAATCATAAGAGTGTGTTAAGAAAAAAAACTTTCAAATATAAAACCTTAAAAATTGCATGTTCGTAATTATTTGATGTAAATATTCCCCACAATGTGCATAAACAGTCTTAGAGGTTCACTTTTGAATTTCATCTCTCTCCCCTGTGGATTTCTTAGACTTCCTACTAATGTACATACAAATTTTAAGCTACTGAAAGGAAATAGATTTTCCTTTCTTGTGTTCAAGCTATGTGGTTATTATTTAGAACAACTCTGGCTGTGGCCAATTAGTAAACATGAAAGAAATATTTAAAAGAGCTACATTTCCATCAAATGTATCCTACTGGGGGACTTCAGATGCCCTCGGAATGTGAATCTGGGTCATTCAGGAATGCAAAGAGTATATCTGCTCTTGATGTCAAAAATAAAATGTTACTGCTTGAAATCTGAAAAAAATAGAATATAAGAAAAGGACCAGTCCCAGCCAGCAAGTTACAGCTGAAGAGGGCAAGCCTGGCATGGGAGGGCCATCAAGGAAAGAGAAAGCATTGCTGTAGAAAGGTATAGCTCTAAAGAAAGGCTTGTTCTCTGGGAACTTGTGAATACCGCTTCACTTCCTTCCCTGGAATGCCAGCCCCCTTCCTACTAATTATCTTACATTAGGATCTGCAGAACGGCCCAGTGGAAAAAAATGTTCAAACAGTAATTTGACACATGGTAATTTTGTGGAATTTCTTAAGTTATTTTTTAAGCCTCGGTTTACTGAACTTTTGAGTGGGAACTAAGAATTATCTTCAGTGTGTGAGGCTGTCATAATATATGCTAATTTACAGTATATGCATAATTAATTAAAATGGCCCAGGCTTACTCTTATGCCCATGGCCAGCCTAGTAAGCCCACTTCTGAAATTGTGACATGCTATTTAAATTATGTCATTAACCTCTTAGGATATATATGAATATCTAAATATCAATAATGTTGAAAATCAGTCTTTGTTCAAAACAGCTACAGGAAGGAATGTGTTATCATTCTCATCACCCTATAAGAGTAAAGGAAACTTCATGGCCCTACAGAAGCCAGGGTGTGTGTTGATGTTCATGGCTCCTGTTACTACCAAAGGCAATACAGATGCGTCGAGTCTATATCACCACCTGAGACCATTTTAGTGCCTGGGGGCATGGGGCTGCTGGGGCCATGCCAATCTGAGTGGCCTGTGCTGCCACCTGGGGCCATGGTGACATTCAGGACCAGGCTGCTGCAGAGGACTATGACTGGGTCCTTGGTCCTACCACAGCTGGAGTCTGTGTTGGTGTCTGTGTCCCATGTTGCCACAAAATGTCACATGCATGTCTAGGGGTGAGGCCATCACCTCTGTCCATGTTAGTGTCCAAGGGCTATGCCACCACCAAGGTCATGCAGATCTGGGTGGCCTATACAGCCACCCAGGGCCATGGTGTCCTCCAACCCTGAACAGCTGTGGGCCATGTCTGGGTCTATGGTCCTACAGCAGCCAGGGTCTAATGTTAACATCTGTTGTTCCTATTATCACTGAAGGTAAAGTAAATGCCCAGGGAATAAGCCAGCACCTGAGGCTATGCTGGTGTCCAAGGGCTATGCTGCTGCTGGGGCCATACTCACCTGAGTGGCCTGTGCTGTCACCAAGGACCATGGAACATCTGGACCTGAGCTGCTATCAAGGACCATGTCTGGGTCTATGGTCTTGAAGAAGAGGTCTGTGTTGATATCCATAGCCTGTGTTACCACCTGGGCATGCATGTTGAAATTTGAGGGCCAGGTAGAACTGGCCCTACCCTTTGATGGCCCTGGGAGGTCTGGACCTGCCCCTCAATGGCTGCTACAGTAAGAGAGCTGGTCCTACCCCTCACCATGGGCCTGGGAGAGTAGACCCCAATGGCATGGATGCAAGAGATCTGGCTCTGCCCCTTGTCTGAGGGGGTGGTCCCAGCTTGAGGCCTGAAGTAACTATCTTGGATGCCACTGAAGCTTACATCCAATGCTTTGAGTTGGCTCACTCCAACATCTGTACCATTGATGACCTATTGGAGCATGTGAAGAGACCGGTCCTGCTTGTAGGATCTTTGTGACTTGGGGCAATAGCAAGATACCCGAGAGGAATTTTGATGAGTATCCAGTAATGATGGTGTACCAAAACCAGAGGCCTTGAGCCAGACCAAGAACTCATTACAATAAACAAATGCAAGTAAACCTGTTTGGACAACAGGATATGTATATTGAGTGACACACCACAGCTCCCAATATCACTAAAACAAATGAAGAGGTGATTGAGAAAAATGATGTAAAATTCCCAAAGAATCAATAAAAATTATTTCAAAAACCAAAAAAAAAAAAAAAACCCAAAGGGTATCTGGTTATGTTTTATATTGATTATCAATTTGAAATGTAGACACTGGGATGTTGAAGATGTACAACCATGGGAAGTCCAATAAGAAAACTTGAAGCATAGAGTAGAGCAATCTAAAGAGACTACATGTATTGTACAGACTACAGGTTGTATAACTGTAATGATCAAGACAATTCAGACTGTTAGATCTTAGATAATACCAATGAGATGTCCAGATTATAGGCATGGATCTTCTGGATTTGGTGTTTTCCCTAATGTTGTTTAGTTTGGCATCAATTTGATTTTTCTTTTCTGGGCCATTCCTCATCCCCTATGGAAGAAAAATGTTTATTTTGTGAAAAATAAATAGAAATGCTATAGGATAATGCTCTTGTACACTGTAAAGATTTGTCACTCCTATTGGTTTAATAAAATGCTGATTGGACAGTAGTCAGGCAGAAAGTGTAGGTGGGGTAACAAGACTAGGAGAAGGCTGGGAAGAGGAAAGGCAGAGATGGAGTCACCAGCCAGACTCAGAGGAAGTGAGATGAGAATGCTGGACTGAGAAAAGGTACCAAGCCACATAGCTAAACATAGACAAGAATTATGGGTTAATTTAAGCATAAGAGCTAGTTAGTTATAAGCCTGAACAGTAGGCCAAACAGTTTATAATTAATATATACCTCTGTGTGTTTATTTGGGACTACATGGCTGCAGGATCAGGTGGGACAGAAACTTCCATCTATAGAGAAACTTGCTGTATGAGCAAGTAATGAAGTAATAAGCAACATATAAGAAGGAAGCTTTAAAGAAGTGACCCAGGAAGTAATCAATGAAAACAGGTTGGTACTTACAACATTATGACTGGTATCATATTTTCATCACTTTATTTAAAAATTCTCATCTATTTTTCATTGATGTTTATGCTCATATCTAGATTATATTGATAATTTGTACCATTTCTTTGTAGAAAATTGCACCATTATATCCCTTGCATTCCAAATTAAGAGATTCAGAGTGAAGCAATCTCCATGTGGGGGCAAGTAAACTCTTTGTGTCATATGGAGTTATTCTTGGGCCTTGGGGAAGTTCACCACCTTCTCAGTCTTCTCATCTCTGAAACTGTTTAAGGACCTCTTCCCTTCCTGAAGATGAAATCTGAACACTAGACAACATGATCTAAACTGCAGACTACAGAGAAGACATTAGTTATTATTTTTAACTCATGCTTTGCTAATTGCATAAACATACACAGTGTGTTTAGATCATATCTGGCCTCCACCCCTACTCCAACTCTTCCTAGATGGCCCCTTACATAATTCTCCCAACCCTATACATACATAATGACTCTAGTTACGACTTACTATCTGTGCAAGTGTTCGCTGCAGCCTGGCCAACCTATCATGGCCACACCCCTAAAGAAAACTGACTCCCCCTCTTGATAAACTGTCAGTTGCCAATAGCTCCATGGCTAACTGAGGATCCTCAAAAGCCCCTGCTCCCTTCAGGCAGGAGTGTCGACTGTCTTGATTTTATGGAGATCATATGCAGGCAACCACAACTGATGTGAGTTTTGCTTCAAAAATCTAGCCCAGTTCTACCAGGATATGGTTTTAATGGCTTGAAAATAGAGAAGTCAGTTTCTTTCTAAAATAAATGTCATTTTATTTTGATATGTCTTTAATGGATAACTCCTTCTGGGGTAATACCATGAAATTCTCCTGTACTCCTCTTTGGTTGGTGGCATGAATTGGAGGGGGGTCAGGTAATTGACTCTCTAAGGTGATTGGACAGAATAAAGTATAAGGCAGTGTATGGATTCTATGTTTCTAACCCAGGTATTCAGGCCTGCAAAGAGATTTTATGGATTCAGAAAATTCACGTGGGGGTTCTCTGAAAAACACCAGGGCCAGCTGAGTAACGATCCATGTGTGGTAAGAAGGAAACACAGTTCAACATGATGCAGTAGCAGATTGTTGGTTAAAACTTCTAGAGTCTGACTCCATACAGTTTATTTTAAGACATATTTAAGCAATAGCACAATTATGGAAAAAAAATTTTTGATGATGATTAACTCAATCCCATATGTACAACAAAGCTCAAGGCATGAGTACATTGAAATTCTTTACAAAGTAATATGACCTTTTCTATAAAGATGGGTTCTATTGACTGAGAAATATTGTTCAAGATAAAGGTCCAGTTGGGGGAAAGTCTGGGATAAATATAAAAGTCTGGGGAAATCAGTTATGGCCTGGCCCTATAGTCAGCACATGCCACCAGGCTACTAACTACAGGCGTTTCCAGACTTCTGGGTAGAAACAGATTATACATCTCTTCCATTTTAAAGATAATCCCGTTCATTTAACATACCTGGTTTACCTAGTGCTTATCTATGAGCATAAGGACCTCATAGCCCCTACAAATTCATATTGTCAGACTATGGATCACAGTGCCCTTCTTGTCAAGAAGCAGAAGTCTCTTAGACTTAAGAGTTGAGATTTCTTTCTTTTCTTTTCTTTCTTTCTTTCTTTTTTTTTAATAACAGAAAACATTTAATTGGAGCTGGCTTATAGTTACAGAACTGTAGTTCATGACCCTCATAGAGGGAAGCCTGATGATGTACAAGCAGACATGTACCTGGAGAGATAGCTGAGAGCTCTATATCTTTACTGGAGAAAGCAGCAAGAGAATTGGCTCAAGTTTCTGAGACCTCAGACCCCAGCCCCTGTGACACACCTCCTCCAACAAGGACACAACTCCCAATAGTGACCTGTATGGGCCTAAAGGGGCCATTTCATTCAAACCACCACAGAACTTCCTGGGACTGGAATTACAAATGGTTGTGAGCTGTCATGGTTTTTGGTTGGAATCAAGCTTGGGTTGTCTGGAAAAAGAGTTGAGATTTCTAGGACAGTTGATTAGCTTGAACTGTTAAGGAGGCCCCCAGGCAGTGGAGCTGGGACCTGTCCTTGGTGCATGGTCTGGCTTTTTTGGAGCCTAGGGCATATGCTGGGACACTTTGCTTAGCCTTAGTGTAGGGAGGAGGGGACTGGACCTGCCTCAGCTGAGTCTGCCAGGCTGGGCTGACTCCCCAGGGAAGACCTTGCCTTGGAGGAGGTGGGAATGGGGGGTGGATTGGGGGGGAGGGCTAGGGGGTGGGAGGGGGGAGGACAGGGAAATCCGTGGCTGATATGTGAAATTAAGTTAATTATAAAATAAAAATATTAAAAAAGAGGCGAGATTTTAACAATGCCATATACTGGTAGACTCCCCTCAAGAGAAGAAAACAGATGACAAATACATCCAACATCTTAGTCTTCAAAGCTACACTATTCATCATGTAATAAACTATTATGACTAATGTTAACTGAGTGTTTGTACTGTACTCAATGCCAGACCTTTTGGAGATGCATTATAATGATGTCACATAGTGGGAAATTATATCTTGAATCTCCAGGAAAATGTTGATGAATTTTTCCTTTTTCTGCCACTTCTCTGTTTTTTCCTGTGTTCAAAACAAGTATTGGTCTCTGTTGTTCTAAGATTTCTGAGCTCTGTCACAGAATCTTTCTCTTTCCCTCCATCCTGCTCTCTGATCATCTCCCTTGTTTACTGATATCTTTGCACCTGTCTTTCCCACTTCTTTCTAATGCTTCATATAAATATAAATATATATCACCATAAATTTTTATGAACCTCAAAATAAGAACAAGATTTACCTCACAAGTCTGTTTTGAAATTTCTACAGGTCTTCCTGTCAATTTAATTTAATCAGACCATGACCTAGTTTGCTTTCAAAAGTCCTGTTACGTACCCAGTAAGTCGTGCAGTTTCTTTTGTTTGTAACATCAAGGCAACTCTAGCAAGTGTTCAGCTTCTAAGATTGTCATCTTATTTGTTTTACAAGGATTTTTGTGCCATTTACAGTGTCCTCCATGGTTTGACATCCATGAATGCACTGATACATCCAGAGGGGAAGAATTCCAAAGACCTCACCTTCACAACTAAATATTTAGGACTGATTATACAAGTAATTCACTCTCTATACAAATATGGGGACATGAATGGGTTAGGGAGATAAAAAGACATAATTTAATAATTCTGAGAGAATAATAAGTAATTTCACATTTTTTGAAGTTATCTTTATATCAACCCTGTGTGGTAGAATTCATTAGGCCACTTCAAGGATGATAAAATCAGCTCAGAGATACAGAATGCCCTCTTAAGCAGACGTGCTTGCTAACTGATTAAGCAGGAGCTTGAGTGCAAATCAAATTTCAGGACCAATGCACATTGCATTGTTATTGGAGCAACCAGACATTAATATTACATATATATGTCACATACACTGAGCAAGGCAAATCATTCCTCACATTGCATATTTTAATTACTTTCATTTAATCTTAGGTCTTTTTTTTTTCCTATCAGGTAGGCATGGTTATTACCTCATTTAACAGTAGATGAAATAGAAGCATGCCAAGGTTATTTAACGTTGGGCCATCAGTTAAAGATCAAGGATCAAATCATTTTTAAAGGGTTGGCCTACTCCTTCCCACTTTCTGCTCACATCTGTACAGATCATTGTAGCTCAGTGAGTTTATATCAGTTAGTTAGTTTGTTTAAGTATTACCAAACCTGCTTTTCTGTAATTATGACTTCAAAACTGATATTAAGAGCTTATTTTTACTTCACATTTTTCTCACCTGTTACAGAGATTCAAAACAGTATGTGCAATTTCATTTCCGGAAACCATATTTTCAAATTTTGACTTGTATAGTGAAATCCAGCTAGTGTTTAAGTGTGAGTCTGCAGGTCTCACTCCAGGACCTCAAGAAAAGTGACTTCCTAGTTCCTTCCAGTGGCAACAACTCACATGTTAGTGAATTCATGCAGCCGTGTCCAGAACACAGGACAGAGGTATAATTCTGATCAAGCTGTAGATTTGTCCCTGCATATGACATTGAGTAAGCCACTAAAGCTCTCCAAGCTTTGTTCTTATATCTAAAACAAAATAAGCACCTTTATATCTCTGTATTCTAGCAAACTTCTACATCCAATTTCAATTGTATCAACTTTAGTTTGTATCAACTATATTTTTTTTTAGCAAACTCTAGTTTATTTCCTTGAAAGTAACATCATGAATCAAATCCTTACTTTGTTTTCCACAGCTATTAGTAACAAAAAACACACTTACTATAGAGTTAAATACTGCTTCTCATCACAAGTACTTTCTTTTTTAATTTATTTTATTTTATTTTACAATACAATTCAGTTCTAAATATCAGCCATGGGTTCCCTTGTTCTCTCCCCTCCTGCCCCCCTCCCCTTACCCCCAGCCCACCCCCCATTCCCACCTCCTCCAGGGCAAAGCCTCCCCCGAGGACTGAGATCAACCTGGTAGACTCAGTCCAGGCAGGTCCAGTCCCCTCCTCCCAGGCCGAGCCAAGCGACCCTGCATAGGCCCCAGGTTTCAAACAGCCAACTCATGCAATGAGCACAGGACCCGGTGCCAAACAGATGCCTGGATGCCTCCCAAACAGATCAAGCCAATCAACTGTCTCACCCATTCAGAGGGCCTGATCCAGTTGGGGACCCCTCAGCCATTGGTTCATAGTTCATGTGTTTCCATTCGTTTGGCTATTTGTTCCTGTGCTTTATCGAACAACCTTGGTCTCAACAATTCTCGCTCATATGAACCCTCCTCTTTCTCAATAATTGGACTCCCAGAGTTCTACCCGGGGTCTAGCCGTGGATCTCTGCATCCAGATCCCTCAGTCATTGGATGGGGTTTTTAGCACGACAATTAGGGTGTTTGGCCATCCCATCACCAGAGTAGGTCAGTTCGGGCTGTCTCTCGACCATTGCCAGCAGTCTGTTGTGGTGGTACCTTTGTGGATTTCTGTGGGCCTCTCTAGCACTTTGCTTCTTCCTATTCTCATGTGGTCTTCATTTACCATGGTCTCCTATTCCTTGTTCTCCCTCTCTGTTGTTGATCCAGCTGGGATCTCCCGCTCCCCCAAGCTCTATATTTTTAAGAAAGGGATAAACTTTATTTCTATTTTACGAAGTTCATTTATGAGAAAACAGACTCCTGTAAAGTCTGCATCTCTATTACTCTTTCCTCCATTCCCTTCAAACTCCTCCCATGCCCTCTTGTCCCTCAAATTTCTGACCTCTTCTTCAATTATTATTGTTACCCATACATATGTGCCTATGTGCATGTGTATGTGTGTGCATGTATGTGTATGTGTGTGTATAGCCTACAGACTATGGAGCCCATTTAGTACAGCTTCTATATACATGTGTGTGTGGTTGATCACTTGTGACTGAACAACTTACATAGGAGCTTACTTCTGAAAGAGACTGATTCTTCCATTCCCAGCAGATAATTTTTTTCAATCAAATACCTACAAAAATTCTATTTAAAATTTGGAATTCATACAGAAATGAGTTGCTCTACATTTTATAAGTATAAAAATAGCCTTGTTATATCTCTAAGGAGAGATAAAATTAAAATGATGTACCTAATAACAAATATACATTACAAATTTAATTTCTTACTGAGCCTGGTAGCTTATGCCTATATTTCCAGCTATTGCAAAGGGTAAGGTTGGATGGAAGGTCACAGGTTAAAGGCCTGCCTGTGCTATAGAATGAGTTCAATGCCACCCTGGGTAAGATAGTAAGACCTTGTCTAAAAATAAAAGTTCAACCTGGCATTTGGCCTCACGTATAACAATTACAGGATAGAAGAAGAAAATAGAGTCCTATAAAATTATCTACTGACCACCCTATATGTATTATAATATAGGCGCACACGCGTGTGTGCGCGCACACATACACACACACACACACACACACACACACAAATAAATAAATACAAAAATAAGTGAAAAGCAAATAAAAGGATCTATACCAACAGCTCATGATTGACCATTTGCCTACCTCCAGAGAGGCTTAATACCAAGCAATAAAAAAAGTTAACAATATTATACAAACATTTCTCCTTGAAATGAAAAACTTAATTATGATATCAAATTTATATGTAACAATGTTTCTGCCAAAATTTAGCTTGGCCTTGTTAGTAAGGTATTTTCTGTAGATACTTCCCATTGTTTTTTTTTTTTTTTTTTGTTTAAAAAGCAGTCTTTGCATCCTCAGCTAACAATCAACAATATCTACTTTCAAGTCTCTGACTCTATTGCATAGCAATTTAAGAGCTAGATAAGAAGAGCATTTGAGACTAAAAAGACTTGGCAGCTACAAGTGCCTTTTAAAGCAGGATCTGGACACAAAACAATCAGTAACACAGAAAAGGATAAGAAAGAAAAATGAGTGATATCAACAGTAAAATGTACTGTATGTACTTCATGAAAACACTGGAAATACAACAAAGAAAATAAATAATGGAGCATTTAAGTGCAATTTTCTATCTGCAAAATTTTTAGAAATATATAAAGGAATTATTGGTGTTAGTTTTATTATTAGTTTTACTTATATATTTATTTATATTATAATTTATTTATTATAGTTTTAATTATTAGTATTAATAAGTAAGTGTTATCACTAAGGAGCTAGTTTATTCTAGAATATTTGAGACTAGAATTAAAGAAATTTTCTATGTACACCAAGACTGAATAAACAAATAAGCTGTACTATGGGTGAAGGAGCAAGATTTCTTTCCGTTCCAAAAGGAATGAAATGTAGAGGGGGAAACGGGATTCTGAATTAAATACAATGAACCTTACAAATTTATACTTTTCTTTATAAATAGTCCAATATTTAAAATAAAAATGTAATCTGGCCAGTATACAGTACACTACATGGCAGATCCTTTAAATACAAATACATCACGTATGCATGCCACAGACTTTGTTGTTAAACATTTACATAGTAATTCCAACTTCCATTGGCATACATTACCTGAATCAAGTCCAGGAATAACATTTGTTGGCATTTAGATCCACCATGGACCATGTGCACAGTAGCAGTTCCATTGGATGGATCCAGTGTGTTGATGCATGCCAGCAATCCCTTTCTGTAGAAATGGAGGAAGGAGTGTAGGGTGTGAGTTCAAAGGAGGCATTAACTATATTTTAAAACTCTGTCAATGGAAGAAAAAATGAAGGAATAAATTACTTAAAAATGTATTATTTAGTGATTATACAGAGGGGAGAATTGGGCAGCATGAACCATGGCAATGCCAATGAAAGTATCCACTTGTTCTTCCAGCAATGGAAGATACAGTATGAAGAAGCCTATGCAATATGTACAGCACTAGTGCTGAGCTAATATTTTTCTTTGTGTAGGAACAATACATCTATGCTTTTGGTCCTAGGAATGCACAAAGTCTGGATATTATTTGCTGCTAGAAAGTGAAATGCATTAAAAACAAAAATAAAAATTACACACATACACACACACATCACAATGGCTGAGATGTTGAGATACATAAAAATGACATTGGATCCAACAAAGGGTAGGCAAAAGTAGAAGGTGAGCAATAAATAATGTGCATTAGGCAATAATATAGAGTAGAAATAAATACTTATAACTCCACACTGCTATAAATAAATGATTAAACAAATAAGGGTAGAGGAATAGCAAATCACTAGCAGAAGAACTACTAATAATTCATGAACTCATTCTTCAAGGCTGTGAAGAGTAACTTAACTGCTTACCAGTACAAAACTGCACTGTTTGTTCTTTCTCAAGGGCACTACATGGAGATTATGTGGACATACATGTGTGTATGTGTGCATGTACACGTGCATATTTGTATGCACAGAAGGGACAATTTGAAGATAAAAATTGGAAAGACTCGTCAAACACAAACTTCACCAGGTGTCGCTATCAATACATTGTGGTAAAAGCAAGAGTAAGTTCCACATGGATGTCCTGCCCTCTAAATTCAGCCTGGAACAAATGCACCATCCCAGTAGCTCTGGGAGTAATTATTCTAAGCCAATCATCGAATGTTTTGCTTACTAGGCCAGCTTGTCTGTACAGATTAGAACTCAGACAGTAAAAGCTTCCATTTTTCTCTTTTATTGTTATTTTATTGAGGTTTGTTGGAGAATTTCCCAAAGCAAGACTTCTCTTCTTTTGGAACTCTTGACTGGCAAGCCCTTGCTGAGGCTATTGAGGGCAGTGGGTCTCCATCATCACGCAGACCTCCATCTACCTGAGTCAACACATATATGACTGTGACAATTGGCTGGACAAAGACAATTGAAGAATGCTAGAAAGAAAATCTTTTTTTCTGAAGACTATTGAAAAGAACCACAAAGTACAGGCATCTTGGCTGGGGAAAAATGAAAAAACAAAGGTTACATATTCCACACCACTTAAACATTGGCTAGCTCAGAAGCAGTCAGGCTTTAAGAATGTACAGTAGAAACTCAGGCCATGTTTGCACACATTCCTTTTATTTTATACCTTATATTGTTGCCAGTTCCATAAATCTTATAATTAAATGTGAAGGAATTTTCACAAAAAGCAATATTGAAAAGAATAAATTTTCCAAAGGTATTAGTTTAAATATATTAATAACTCATGACGTGATTATTGAGAACTGTTTGAAATGTTGTACTCAATAACACAGTCCTCAAAGCCTGACAGTCCCCCATCCCATTTTTAAATCTTGTAATAGATGCATGTAAGGCCCCAAGGAATACAGAGGCTTCTCTGAAGAGTAGGCATGCAGTTAGTTCAGAACTTCATTATGAACACAGAAGCATGCGCCTGAAGAGCATCTCCAAAAGGTATTATTTGGAAACAGATGAAGTCCACCCCAAGTCAGCTCTGAACTGAAAGGAAAACCTAGAGTTCTTAATCTAGGCATTGAGAAATATATCATCAGATCCTTGGAATTCAGTCATTTAAATATATTGATAGTTTTTTTCCAAATAACGCCCTATTTCTTTAGAATAATTATTTCTGTCTCTGTCTGTCTCTCTGTCTCTGTCTCTGTCTCTCTCTCTCTGTGTTTGTGTGTGTGTGTCTGTGTATGTTTGTGCCTGCTCAAATCATTTATTACAAAGAAGAGTAGGTGAAGAAAGTGAGTGAAGAGATAAGTATTATATTATTTTTACAATACTATGAAATGACTACATGCTTAGTAATTTTTAAGGAAAACATCTGTTTCTTGATAATGTAGACAAACCTATTTTGTGTGTGAGTGTGTGTGCATGTGGGGGGGGCATTATGGTTGTTTTTCATTTTTTCCTTTTGTTAAAATAGATTCTTTCTTTATATATTTTATCTTGATTGTAGTTTCCCCTCCCTCTATCTTTCCCAGTTTCCTCTGACCTCCCCTCCCATCTGTATCTACTCAGTTTCTCTCTCTCATTAGAAAAGAATAGGCTTCTAAATAACAGCAAAATATGACAAAATAAAATAGAATAAGATGAAAAAAAACTATTATATCAAAATTGAACACAGAAATCCAATAGGATAAAGAGAATCCCAAGAACAGGCAAATATGTTCTCTGAATTTGTAAAATGTTTATGGACTAGACATTGTTAATGTATTCTTGACTGTATATATTATATACACTTATTGTACTTACTATAAATAGTTTTTTTATATTAGTTATAACCTTCTTTTATTATTTAAGACAAAAAAAGGGGAAATGTGGTGATATATTGTGTATCGTAATAAAATTTTCTTGAAGATCAAAAAAAAAAAATAAAGCAAAGAGCAGGCTTCTAAGAAATAACAACCAAATATGACAAAATAAGATAGAATAAGATGAAAAAAAACTATCATATCAAAATTGAATACAGAAATACAATAGGATGAAGAGAGTCCCAAGAATAGGCAAGAGTCAGAGACTGACTTGTTCCCATAGTTAGGAGTACCACAAAAATACTAAGCTAACAGCTACAATATATATACAGAGGACATGGTGCAGACCCATGTAGTCTCTGTGAGATCATAAGCACCTTGCTTACTTGGTTCAAAGGGCCTTGTACTCCTGGTGTCCTCCATCCCCTCTGGCTCTTACAATCTTTCCACTTTTTCTTCTAAGGGATTCCCTAAGCTCTGAGGGGAGGGATTTGTTGGGGACCTCCTATTTAGACTCTCTCCATGTAATGCCTGCCTGTGGGTCTCTACATCTGTCCCCATCTTGGATGCTGGAGGATGCATCCTTGATGATGACTGTGTAAAGAACTAATCTATGAGTATAGCAGAATATCATTAGGAATCATTTTATTCATACATTTTTTTCTTTTATAGACCTGTAGTGTTTAGTTTTACCTGAGGTCTCTGGGCTATCTACTGTTGTGAATGTGTTCCCTCTTGTGGAGTGGGACTTAAGTCAAATCAAATATTGGTTGGTTACTCATACAAGTTCTGTGCCACCATTGCCCTAGCATATTTTCCAGGCAGGACAGATTGTAGGTCAAGGGTTTTATGGCTACGTTGGTATCCACATTTCCCTTTTGGTAGACTGCAGAGCACCAAAGAGATGAGAATGTAGGGGTAGAGTCTCCATGTAAGCACTACTTGGACTTCTCTATGTTTAATGAGTCTTATGCAGCAATGGGGCCCCACTGTCAGTTTTAGGAGAGCAACCTTTTGTATTAGCATCAGTCTGTGTTGTTTGTGGATTTCCATGGGACTCCCTTAGTCAACAACTCAACTGAATGCAACCTAGTCCCACCACTGGGAGCCTTGCTGAGTGACAAGTGATGGCCAGTTAAGACTTTGTATTCCCCATTACTAAGAGTCTGTGTTAGGATTGCCTTCATAATTCCAGAAGTTTCCACTGCACCAGGTTTCCAGACCACCACCTAAATGGCCCCCAATTCCAACCATCTCTCCCCACACTTTCTCCCTTCATCCCATCCTCCTGTCCCACACTGATATCCTCACTCTTGTTCCTACATACCCCTCAGTTGGCCTGTAAAATCTGTTCTATTTCCTTCTCCCAGGGAGATCTATACATCTCCCCCCCCCCCCGTCCCTTCCTCTTGACTTAACCTTTCTGGGTCTAAGGATTGTAGCTTGGCTATCATTTAATTAAGGGCTAATATCCATTCATAAACAAATATATAACATATTTATTTTTCTGGGTTTGAGCTAACTCACTCAGAATGAGTTTTTTTTCTACTTCCATCCATCTGCCTGCACATCTCCTGTTGTGATTTTTAAAAATAGAATAGTAATACTCCATTGTGTAATTGTTTCACATTTTCTTTATCTATTCTTTGGTTGGGGGACATCTAGGTGGTTTCCAGTTCTTGAACAAAGCTACAATGAACATGTTTGAGCAAGTGTCCTTGTAGTAAAATGGAACACTCTTTGGTGCCCAAGATTGGTAGAGCTAGATCTTGAGATATATTGATTCCCAAGTTTTTGAGTAGCTCCCATATTGATTTCATCATGTACTCCCACCAGAAATGCAGAATTATTCCCTTGCCATCTTTGCCAGCATGAGTGGTCATCTGTGTTATTGATTTTAGCCTTCTGACAGGTGTAATATGAAATCACAAAGTAGTTGTGATTTGTATTTCTGTAATGGCTAAGGAAAGATATTTCCCATTTCTTTAAATGCTTCTCAGCCATTTGAGTTTCCTCTATTGAGAATTCTGTGTTTAGATCTGTACCCCATTTTTTAATTGGATTATTTGGTTTTTGATATCTGGTTTCTTGAGTTCTCCATATATTTTGGATGTTAGCCCTCTTTCAGATGTGAAGTTAGTTTCATGAGGTCCCATTTATTAATTAGTGCCTGCTCTATCAGTGTTCTGTTCAGAAAGTCATCTCCTGTGACAATGCATTTAAGGCTATTCCCCACTTTCTTTTCTATCAGATTCAGTATATCTGGTTTTATATTGAGGTCTTTCATTAATTTGATTTTGAGTTTTGAGCACAGTGATAAGTGTGTATCTATTTCTATTCTTCTAGATGCAGACATCCAGATTGACCAGCACCATTTGTTTAAGATGCTATCTTTTCTCTCATGTGTATTTCTGGCTTCTTTGTAAAAAAAAAATTGTTCATATATGTGTGAATTTATGTCTGGGTCTTCAATCCAATTCCATTGATCTGCATGTCTGCTTTTATACAAATACCATGTGGTTTTTATTACTCTAGCTCCATAGTACAACTTGAAATTGAGAATGGTAATATCACTAGCAGTTCTTTTACTGTTCAGAATTGTTTTTAGCTATCCTTGGTTTTTTGTTTTTCCATATGAAGTTGAGCATTTTCTTTTCAAGATCTGTGAAAAATCATGTTGGAATTTTGATGGGTATTGCATTGAATCTGTGGATTGCCTTTGACAGTGGCCTTTTTACTAGGTTAATCCTACCAATACATGAGCGTGGGAGACCTTTCCATCTTCTGATATCTTCTTCAATTTCTTTCTTCAAAAGCTTGAAGTTTTTATCATATAAGTCTTTCACTTGCTTGGTTAGAATTACCTCTAGATATTATATTATTTGAGTCTACTGTGAAAGCTGTTGTTTCCCTAACTTCTTTTTTTTTTTAAA
Organism: Peromyscus eremicus; assembly: GCF_949786415.1. Lineage (NCBI taxonomy): Eukaryota > Metazoa > Chordata > Mammalia > Rodentia > Cricetidae > Peromyscus > Peromyscus eremicus. Next base: position 13,819,111 of record NC_081422.1, read on the forward strand.
CTCCATTTATATATAGGAGGGCTACTGATTTTTTTTTTTTGAGTGAATCTTGCACCCAGCTATTTGCTGAAAGTGTTTATCAGCCTTAGGAGATCCATGGTGGAAGTTTTAGGGACGCTTATGTATACTATCATATCTGCAAATAAAAATAATTTGACTTCTTCCTTTCTCATTTATATCCTTTTGATTTCCTTCAGTCGTCTTATTACTCAAGCTAAGATTTCAAGTGCTTTATTGAATAGATATGGAGAGAATGGAGAACCTTGTTTTGGCCTAGAACAATTATTTCTTGAAGAATTAATGATATGGGTTTAATATGTTTTTGAAAGGATAAAATATTTATAAAATGTATTTATAAAAGGTTCAAACTGCATAACAAGAATTTTATGTCTATATGGATGAAAATTAACCAAAAAATCTTGCACTGGAGTTGCTTTGGATTGTTTTCCCAGTTAATCCTTTCTAGAAGACCCAATCTCTGTTCCCTCTATCCTGAGTTACAGCAAATGTAACGTTTAGTTGCACTTTGGCAACTGAAGAGAAGCATGAATCTTCAAGATATAACAGAGTAAGAGCAAAGTAAGCTCACTGTAGAATCTGTTTGTAAATTTCACACACTGTACAATGACGGACTGTGGGATAAGTGATTGCTGATCAAGCCTGGGGACCTGGCTCCACAATATTCACATAAAGAACTGATTGTTGTGTTTTGTGCTTCTCGTCCCAGCCAAAGTAGTGAGCTCCAAGTGCAGTAAGACTGTGGTGGCAAGCAAGAAAGGAACAAACCCAGCATGGACTGCTGACAACATATGTTTGCATGTGCACACATATCTACAAAGGATGGACACATAGATACATCACACACACACACACACACACACACACACACACACACACACACACACCACATGCACACTCAAAAGGCTAAGAACAGATCATCAGGAATATATAGAGGCTGGTGATTACCCTGGGAAGAAACAGTTGGCAGGTATAGCCTGCATACAACTTAAGGTTAATCAAAGAGATTTAGGGAGATATGAAACTGCATTCAAACTGAAAAAAAATATTGGTTTATCGACATGCAAAAGAAATATGTCAAAAAGTGCTTGGTGGCTTTGTCAGTTTGTACAGTGTGACTGCTCCCCCTCCCCTGACAAAAAAATAATAACAACAAAAAAACTTAACCTGATTCAGGATACACAATGCAGTGCATGCTAGAATTGGCGCTTGTTTCCTGATTTTTCCCTTCTCTTTGGGAAGGTCAAAAAATAAAATGTTTCTCGGACTGTTTTAGAGCTTTGATCCTGGGTGTAAATTAAATCCCCAGTTAAAAGCATGAGAGTGGAATTTGGAAAGCAAACAGGTCCGCTTCCTCCTCGCTGCTCTCACTGCTCTCTCCGCATGTTGAAAGAACTCTCAGATGTTCAGAGCTGGCTCACATGTGCCTGATATTACCCCTGAATTCTGCTTTGGGTAATCATGCTTTTTGGCAGCAGTAATATTCTGCCTCCCAGTATATCACAAGGGTAACGGGAGTTCCCTGACATATTGGTTCTTCTCATTCCGATACAAAATTAAATGAGGTGTCCTTTTCAATTCGTATCATGCTGCCTGGTTTTGTCCACACAGAATATGCAATGTTCCAAAGTGGTTGGTTGGTGTAAGGATTCTGTATATCAGCAGGCGACTGCGACCCAGCCTAAAAGCCAGGCTTGCACGCCCACGTGCTCTCTCGGTCTCTCAGTCTCTCTCTCGGTCTCTCTCTCTCTCTCTCTCTCTCTCTCTCTCTCTCTCTCTCTCTCTCTCTCTCTCTCTCTCTTTCTCTCTCTCTCTCTCTCCCTTATCTCCCTCTCCTCTCCCTCTCTCCGTCTCTCCTCTCTCTCGCCTCTCTGTCCTCTCTCTCTCTCTTTCTCCTCTCTCTACCTCTTCTGTCTCTCCTCTCTCTCCTCTTCTCTCTTCTTCTTCTTCTTCTTCTTCTTCTTCTTCTTCTTCTTCTTCTTCTTCTTCTTCTTCTTCTTCTTCTTCTTCTTCTCTCTCTCTCTCTCTCTCTCTCTCTCTCTCTCTCTCTCTCTCTCTCTCTCCTCTCCTTTTCTCGTCTCTCCTTTCTCTCCCCTCTCTCTCCTCTCTCTCTCTCTTTCCTCCCCCCCTCTGGGCCACTCTCTTTCCTCTCTGCCACGCCTGGCTTCTCCTGTCCTCTTCTGTTGCCAGCCAAACCATGGCTGCTGCGGTAAGCAGTGCTAGCCAAACCATCGCCATATACCTTTTCAGTTGGTCTAGCAGGATTTGTGTAAAGTTTGAGTGTTGGTGACTTGAAGACCTTCCCAGCTGACCAACCTGGTGTCTCTCTTAACTTCCCATTTCCTTCTTTATTTGTCCCTTTTCCTCGTTATTTTTAACCGTGTTTTAACTGTGTTTAAGTCCAGGCTAATCACTGCTGAGATGAGAGCAGCCCCCTGTCCATCTGGATTGTAAACGTTCAGTCCGTGTATAGTCAATAATGTCAAAACTCAGATGGTAGGACAATATGTACGAATAACCAATCACCTTTTTCTTGAGTACATCTAAGGAGATAATTGGAATGTGATAAAATTTGACTTCATACTATGAATATTTCAAAATTAATTTATGTAAGATTTTAGAATTTTCCCAAACAAGTATCAAAATTTTATTTTACATGGAATGTTCCAATAGCTTCCACTGACTGTCCATGAACTGCTTGTTCTGGAATGTATGAGAACATGACCCTTTAGGAAGAAATGTATATTCTTTACCCACAATAAGAATCTGTGTGGTGTCAAATGTAGTGTTGTCTAAATGGTACCACATACACAGGTTATTAAGAAAGTAAACAAAGTGCACACTGCCGACCTCGCACCCTCTGCTCTCAATGGCATGGAATCTAGGTCGTTTCCATCTGTTGATTTTCTTGGCCACAGACAAATAGCTTAGTCAGCAGTGAAAAACATATGATCATGCTGCTTGTTCATAAAAACAAACACTGCTAATCGACTTCTTGCTGTTATCCATCACTTTTACATCTTTGGTACAATTTCTTTTCTTTACTAAATGTTTAATTATGTACCTAGGCTTGTGGTTCTATTTTTTAATTCAACTGTAACACTTACTTATACAATCAATAATGGTAAATACAATTTTAATATGTGTAAATTTATATAAGTAATGACCTTATTCTTAAAATTATCTTCACAGTTTCAATTTTAGGATTTTTCTTTCTGCAACAAGGGTCTTATGTGTTCCGAGCTAATCTCTTATTCACTATGTGACTGAGATGAACTTGAACTTCTGACCCCACTACCTTTACCTCCCAAGTGTAAGACCAAGGTCAATGCTGCTATGCCCTGCTTCTTTTGCACTTTTAATGAGTACATTATATCAAGCAGCCAGTGAATGTTCATTTTAGTAAATTCTGCCTGTTGATTTCTTTACTGGATCATTTCGCAACATTCATCACAGCTTAATGAACTGTTCATGCTGCCTTTCTAAGTTTATGTTTTGCCATTATGTGAATATTTTTAAGACTGAAAAGTTTGCATAAGGCATTGTAAGCCAGGCTGAAATTAACTCAATTCACTGGTGATGTTGCCTTACAGTGTTGTTTAGAAATGGCTATTCCTGTTTGCTTTCATCTTAAATTAAGATATAAAGCATTAACTGGATTACACTGTCAGTAAGAATGTTATGAATTACCAAGGACACAAAACAAATTTAGATCTGCTACTCTCAGAATAAATGAAATTCCAAACAGTTTTATTTCATCATAAAAAAGACACATTTCAAAAGGAAGACTCAGAACATGTGATTTTATGGATACATGGACAGATAAGTTATAGCAGCAAATTGTGTGATCTGTCGAGGAAAATACTGATAAGTCGGGGCTGTAGACCAAGAAAAGCAAAGAGAGACACCTGAGCAAGTAAGACCCACTCAGGGGAAACTAAGCATCTAGTCACAGAGAGCTTTGCTACAAAGCTTCTGGAGAGGATTATAGATTGTGAATATAATGTTTGATCTGGGCTTGGAATATTAAATCCAGCAGGACTCCGAAGAAGCCAAATGGAGGAGGGTCCAGTTAGGGAGCCTGATGGCTGTAGTATGGTTATTTGTCCTGTAATTCACTGATCACTATTTTCATAAGGATGAGACTCTTGTAAAGTCATGTTTAGGCACAGTGCAGTAGCTCCAATTTTTACTTTAAAAAATTGGATCTGTGACACTCATGTTTCTTTATAAAATGGCACAGTCTTTATATACAATGCACATGGCATCTTCCTGTAGGCTGTGGATCATTCTTAGATAATACCTAACAGTGAAAACACTGGGGAAAAATAACTTGCACATTTATAGTTGAAGTGATAGTTGTGTTGCTTAGGACACAAGAAAACAAAAGTTCTCTCTATGTGCCTTAAAATGCTAAATTCATTAAAGAACCACTATGGGCTGTGTCTGCAGATACTTTCCATACTTATAGAAGATCAACTCTTTGAAAACAGTGAATTACATTCAGAAATCTTTGAACCCCTGTTATTCATGTACATTTAAATCTGTAACTGAACTAGAGGCTCTGTGGATTTGTGCTGTGTGGTCAACCTTAAGCCCCTTTTAAATGAAAATGTAATTAATATTCCCAATTTTCTTGAAAAAAAATCTGCTAGAGACTGTTGAGATTTACAGAATATGCAGACGAAATAATCAGAGGCTTTCTGCATATGTGTAACCGATGTTAAAAAGCTGTATTTGAGTGCCATTCTTTCTCTGCTCCTAATCTTAACAGGAAAGCAAGTGACATAGTTTTAAACCTTTATCTAAAAGGTTACCAAAAGCTTATTTTTGAGAGATCCCTTATGAGATTACGTTTCCTCTTCTTTCTCACTACACTGTAAGACTTTCATTATTATCACAAGTGGATGGTGGATTTTATCAAACTCGTTTTCTGCATGTACTAAGATAATTGTGTTTCATTTATTTTTTAGTCTGTTACTTTGGTGAATTAAATTTCCTGCTACATTTAATCAACCTTGCATGCCTTGGATAACTGCAACTACTTACTACTTTGATGTGATATGCTGGTCTTTTAATACATTACTGGATTAGATCTGTGAATACATAATTAAGGATATCTTCTATACAGCAGAATGACATTGGTCAGCAGTTTTAAGCTACAACGTCTGTCCTTTCATTTCTTTGGTGTTACAATAATGACAACTTTATAAAATGAGTTGGGAAATGTTTCTGTTTTATTTCCTAGTCTTTTTCATGTAGCTGACATTACCATATGCCTACATATTTAGTAAAATTTGGCAAAGAAATCCAACCGGACTTGTTTTGTAATAGAGAGCTTCAGCTTTAGCAGTTTTTAATCCAGTACACTTACACTTTTGAATGAGCATCGGAGAATTCTATCTGCTGTAGAAATAATCATTTCATCATGTTTGTTGAAATTATGGATATAAAATTATTCATCATATTTCCATATTATTCTTTATTATCAATAGAGTCTTTAGTACTATTGAGTTTCTTTGTTAGTACTGGTTATTTGAGTCTATTCTAGATTCATGTTCTGTCTCTGTTTATCTCCCTCTCTTTCTTTCCCTTTCTCTCTCCCTCTGGGTGTATGTGTACATGTGTGTTTGTGTGTGCATAAATATATTAAAACAACCACTCAGTCTGTTTTGTTGTTTGTGTGTATGTGGTTTCAGGGCTGGTCATTCAACAACAAAAGAATATCAACTTGAGAGTGGGGGCAGATAGGGGAGTGGTTGAAGAGAGGGTTCATGGAGAGGTTGGATCGAGGAAAGTGGGAACTGATATAAATCTATTTCAATTTAAAATATATTTTAAAATCATTTGTGAACATAGTACATAAATGTTACTGTTTACATTATGGCCAATCATGTATACACATATTTATTTATGTATAAATTTAATGGACATACCATATTCAAGTAATTTTCTTTTTTAAGTTTCCATCATAAGAAATAAGGAATATTAAATTATTTTAAAACAATAGTAGCCTTTAGAGAATGAGACCATGAATATAAAGTATTTTAATCACAAAGGCAGTTACTATGTGTTACAGGTAGTAGGACTGCTTAGCAAAGACAAATTTTCAAATCTAACTGCAAGGTGATAGATACTTTTTACAAATTCCCATTGTGTTTTGTTTTTTGTTTTTTTTGTTTTTTTCCTAACAGCTACAGCTACCTTGCCTGGACCAGATTTAATCTTGTAGTGTTTCTGACTCAGCCTGTCAAACATCCAGACTTACAGCAGAGGCTACTCAAAAGAAAAGTTAAGTTAAAAATTAAATGCAAAAATGCACATCTAAAGAAGTGTAGATAAGTTGTAGGAGCTGCATGCACGTGGGACAAGGAACCAGACGCCACTGTTTGACTCTTACTTGTGTGAGCCTTTAGGTGATTTTGATTTGAGCAGGAAATAGCCATGACCACAACAGGATTTTCAAGGATTTAGATTGTGAGGCCCCCACCAACTGTCCTAGAGGAGACAAATTTATTCTTACAATGTACATAAGTATACACAAATATGATTGTTTTTTCTGTTCAGTTGTTGGAGTAACAACAGATAACTACAAAACTCTGAGGTGGTCTACTCAGTTGAATACCACAACATAAAAAGATGCCTACAGGCTCCAAAATCAAGAACTCCACAGTGAAGTCAATAGACATGAGGAAATTTCTCCCAAAGGATGACAAATGTCTAGTAGGCTTAAGCATATATTGTATTCTTTTCAAGTTCTTTCCAAATGAGAGTATTTATCATATCTGGTGTAGCTCAGTATCACCATTAGAGTTTGGAAGTAGAACAGATAATGAGTCTTGTCATTCAAAACTTTTCAGACTAAGAGAAAGCAGAGTCAGGGGCTACACCAAACTTAACTCTCAAGGACTCCTCAGATCTAGACATGATGTAGGTGATGGGCCCTGAGCATTTGAGTTTGAGCCTGAGGCTATAATGAGATGAGATTTAAAAAGAGGTAATGACATTTTGAATGCAAGAACTTGTTATTTTTTACACAAAACTTTTGGAATACTTATGATTCCTAATGGTGTTGGCAGAAGCATTAACAATTAAAAAAAGTTTTCCAGGGCTGGAGAGATGGCTCAGTGGTTAAGAGCACCGACTGCTCTTCCAGAGGTCCTGAGTTCAATTCCCAGCAACCACATGGTGGCTAACAACCACTGGTGCCCTCTTCTGGCCTCCAAGGACACATTGCAGGCAGAATACTGTATACATAATAAATAAAAAAGTTTTCCAGTCTATCTTTTGTATACATGTTTCAATCAAACAAGATTATTTCCCAGATGCTCTGAATGTCCTTTACAGGCTATGTTCTGTTGGTTTACCATCAGTATTAGATTTCGGGGGAGATGTTGTTGAAGATGGACTTTGCTGAATCCTCCATAGCCTTGGCATTCTCTGTTTTTGTTTGTTTTCCTTGAGAGTATGATTCTATCTTTTCTCTGAAAAGAGTATTTAAGAAACAAAAAAGTTATTACCTCTCTATCCACCTTCTATTGATCTGTGAAATTGCTACATTAACATGACCACTTATATAAAAATCTATACTATAGTTGCTGGCTGAAGTAGGATCACTTTCAGTGAACTAGTAATTATTAGTTGATGGGATGCCCAGCCCCACTAGATACATCTACAACATGACTCCTGTACTTAAGGCTGAGGTTGTATAACAAAATAGGGGGCAGAGAATTTAAGAGCCAAAGAACAAGAAAACCTCTTGTAAGGTTGCATCTCCTAAAAATGACAGGGAAGGTATACCACCTAAACAATTTGGCTACCTAAGCGAGACCCCAGGAAGGAAAACACCAACAGACATGCTAATACAAATGGGAGAAAGCTCACAAGACCCGAGGCCTACAGTGAACCACAGGTAACTAAAAGGCATTGCTGAAAGTGGGAGAATTAGTCTTCCCCAGGAATGAGCCCTTTAAGTGATTATCCAATACCAAAATGTCAACCTTGAGATTGTATGCATACAAGCGGCATTAAAGGGACTCAGCACCCCATGTATGTGTATATATGAAGCAATTAAAGAAAAAGAGGCCATGAATTTAAGAGGGAGTAGATGGAACTGATATGAAACGGTTGAAGGGAGGACATCATGTTATTATATTTTAATATTAAAATATTTTTTAACGTGTGAAAATATTTATTTGCTGAAATCCTTGCTCATATCATATATAATTTACCTTCTACACACCACAACATGGTATTATTTCTTGAAGGAAAATGATCCTAGGTAATTCAGTACCTTTTACATTAAACTATAAAACAATAGATAAAGTGAGATTAACGATATTCTCCAAGATTATCACTGTTGTCTTCATCATTGATTCCCTCAGCTCTTAGACCTGTCCTCCTGAATCTAGCTTCCACTCATGCCATCCCAGATTGTGTCTTCCTTATCTACACCAGGTCTTCCCATTCCTCAGTTTGTCTTCTTGACAGTTTCTGTCTGCCTAAGATGACTTTTCTGAAGTTGCCTTTATTCTAAACACAATTAGTAACCTGCCCCTCCCACAACTCACATATTCTATAAATGATTCTATCAACTCACCTATAGCAAATTTCTCCGTTTGCCTTCATAACTTCAAATAAACCTGCATCAACATAATGTTCTTAGAGTTAGTAGCTATGCCTTATTTGTTCTTGTGTCTGCTAGACTAAGAAATTAATTTTCACAGCAGTCAACATATCTATTTACTTAGCAAAAGAATGAATTAAAATGTTGAATACATTAAATTATTTAAACTCAACCTGAACCCAGGTACCAATGTAGTATGTTAGTAACTCTCTTCTGTAATTAATCACAAACACTCATTTCAGGGATGTGATGGGTAAAAAGTACTTTTAGTTTTGATTCAGATTCTGCATTAAGATTTTATTCCTTTTTCAGTTATTTTTGCATCTATAATTTATTTCTTCTTTTTTAAAATTGCTATTAGATTTGAGACATTTGCCTTAAGTGAAACCATGAGTATGTCTTCATTTTATACAATTATGTTTTAAGATAGTAAATAAAGTACATTGAACTTTTTTCAATTCAGTATTTTATAATTTTGAGTGCCCTGATATTTCACCTGTTTTACTGACAAAAATATCTTTTCTTCTTTAGAAATTAGAAACAGTATTTACTCATGTCTATTGCCCCAATAATAAGTGTTGCCCCAACAAGAGGCATAGAATTATAAGTAGCATCCTAATTATTAAAATTTGTGTGATCATTTTTTTTAATATAAAATAGCTTACTCCTGAAAAGAAAGGAGCTCTTTAGATATCTACTTTTAACTTTAATTGTTTTTGTTTTGGGTTTGTTTTTTTTGTTTGTTTTTTTGTTTAGCTGATTATGGAAGATTATCACTTTACCACCTTTACTTGTTTCCTTGATTTCTTACTGTATTTTTCTAGTATTTCTCCAATAAGGTCTGTGACTCATATCTGCTCTGAATATTGAACTTTTTTTTCCCATTCAGTGTTCTTTTTGAGTGTAGTTTTTACTATTATTTTTTGATTACCTCTTCTGGCATGATTACAATTTCCTGCAATATTTCTTTCGCTCCCAGGGGAAATTAGTGTCTGCTCATAGCATTTATCTCTTATTATTTATTTATTTATTTTTTGTGAAAGCTGAGACAAGGAGGCAAGGAATTAATTTAATATTTTGGCAATATCTATTTCATTGGTCAATAATTTATTTTTACAATTTTTACTTTGCTGTCTCCTGCAGGGTGACCTCTGGTTGTTTCTGTATCTGAAACACATTCTGTGTAGTGTTTTGACCTCCTGTCATATTTTTCATCCATTTTTCACTCTGTTCTCCACTCTGCCCTTTGTTTCTTCCTTGAAATACCACATAACCAACATTCTGTGCCTCAGATCTTAACTGCTCCTACAGTTGATTACTTTTTACAAATCATTTGTCATCTATATTGGATTTTTAAATTTCTGTGGTATTTACTTTCATGTTGTACATAAACACAGTCCTCTGGGAAAGCTGAACATTAATTTTCTTTGAAGCAGCATCCAATTTCTCTTCTCCTTTTTGTTTTGGCCTTTACTGCACAGATGTAGCTCTCCATTTTTAATCACAAACGAATCCTTTCAAGTTACTAATAGATTGTTTTCTTACATATCACTTGCACTTTTCATTCAATATCTTAAGATATTCTTTAGCATTCCTTTAATTCTTATAATTTCATCATTGTGAAGACCTCTTTGCAAATGGATTTTATTCTAATAAGAGTATGTTAGATTCCAAATTTCACTGTAGCTATTCAGAGAGCAGATCTGCATATGAGTGTCCTGTTTTCAACTTACTTCTGTACTTGTAAAACTTGTTTTATTAACATTTTTATTATATTTACCTATTTATTTAACTGTGTGTGAGTGGATGCCACACATGTGTACCATGTGTGTGGCGGTCAGGACAATTTTCTCTGATCAGTTGGCTTTCCCCTCCACCGTGTCTTGGAGATCCAACTTAGTTGGTCAAGGGGTGCCTTTACTTCCTAAGCCATCTATCTGACACTTCCTTTTTTAATAATTCTATTTTTCACCAACATCTAGTATTCCTGAAATTAATTTATTGGGAGCAAAACCCTTTGTAAAATATGTCTTATGCTTCTAAACATTTGTGAATTGTGTCTTTTTTTGCCAGTTAAATATATTAGGGCAAAATTATTGTAGATTGTAATAAAGTTTGAAGAGATCAAGAAGCACCTGTGAGAAATGACATAGACACTGTCAACATGCCTTTTACCCAATTTTTTCCAAACGAAAGACCTTCAAATACTGTCACAACCAGGATGCTGACACAGACACTATATATGTAAAATATCCCTTCACCACGAGAACTGTATGTTTGATATCCACAGCACAAACAGGTTCAGAGTCAACAATTATACACAACTTTTCTACCTCAGGCCCTGTTAGAATATGATCCGATTATATTTTGCTGCATTCATACCAAGCAGCTGTCATATACCTAACCACTGAGGAAATGACAGAAGCAAAGATCTGTTTGCCCTTTCTTTCTTCTTTCCTATCTGGGATTGTCTTTGGCAAATTGCAGACACTCTGAATTCTCTAATCTGATGGCAATGGATTGTTTCCTATCTCCATACTTTTAGTTCTTTCATTGAAATTCATAGACAATCATGTGCTAAAGCCATAATTTCTGCTTTCAACAAGTCCACACCAAACATGTATGTAAACTTCCACAAGTATAGTGAGCTCCAGAAGTCTAGCATGGTGACATACTTCCTGGAGACAGATGGCTTTGCACTTCATCTTTTACCTTGTGTTAGTTTCTGATCCTGATCTCATAGTCTTGAGGCTACACTCATGCCCTTAAATCCTATCTAGGAAAAGATACCTTTTCAAAAAGAGAGCAGAAATTTAACACAGTGTAAGGTGAAACGATAGGCTTTAACCATTTCTGCACACAATTAGTCCCAGATGTGACACACTTAGAGCCAAAGCTGTAATTCAAAACACTTGTGTCTCGTTACAAGTCTAACATCATAAGGAGATGTTATTTCAATATGCATTTTTCTGTAGTTAGTGAATGTTTTCTAAAAATTTTGGACAAAGATAAATAAAAAGAGTTGAATAGTAATTAAATAGGGCTTATTAAAATAGTTTCTATAGAAATTTCTTACTGCTGAAATTCTTGAGAATCAGTTGCATCAGCATGTGCATTGTATGAGAGATTTCACTCAGTGGGGAATGACCTTATCATCCCCATAGGAAGCAGACTCCTCTTATCTCAAACAGAGAGCTTAATTAGCAATCTTCCTTTGGAGAGCATTCAGCCTTTCCTAGCGTATTTTATACAGTCAAGCATTCTCAGGTTGGGTGATTTACCTGAGAAGTCAGGGCTCTGCATGACTTCTCTCTCCTGAGATTTCTGACTTTATGTTAGAGTCAGCCAAGCTGATAGTGAAGCTGAAGAGAATTTGCAGTCTTTATGACATCCTTTAGACTACAAATAGCTGCTGGGTAGAAATATACTAATGTTGAACCTCCCCAGGACTAAAACCAAAGAAGGAAATGAATGCAAAAGAAAGGAAACAAACTCTGATTTCCAAATCAGCATTTCACCTTTTCTGCCTTAGATAAATGGATTTTCTAAGATCATTTTGGAAAAACATACTTATAATAAGTACTCATTATAAATAAATATTAATATAATAAAAATATATAATATAAAAATAGAAAAAACTGCTTGTAATAAATATACAAAATTAATAAAACACACTTATAATAAAACATACTTATGATAAGTAAATACATTTTCAGTATTTGACACACATTGTGAGCGTTAAGAAGCATGACTAATATTTTTGTTTCATTATTTATTTATCTATAAGTTTTGCCTCCATATTATTAAGATATTCTTAGCCAATTTTGAGTAACTTTTACTGCATTTATTTATTAATTTTGCATGTGTGTGGGTAGGTGTGTTTGAACATGGCATGGTACTCATGTAGAGGTCAGAGAAGTTAGCTCTCTCCTGCCATTTGAGACCCTAGAATTGAACTCAGGAAAGTTATCAGGCTGGATGCCACTGAGCCATTTCACTGGCTCCGTGTGTGTGTGTGTGTGTGTGTGTGTGTGTGTGTGTGTGTGTTCTTTTTTTATTAAATAGCAAAATATTAATTTTGAGAAACTTGGTGAGGATTAAAAGCATGAAGAGCAGGTCTACTCGGTGTCTCCTGGTCTCTCAATGTTTCATGAACTCATTCAATGACAGAATATGCCATTGTTTAACAAAGTTTTCTTGAGAGTGTTTGTTATTGCTACAGAGGTAAGGCAGTCTTTTCATCATCTAACATATATCTATTCCATGGGCATTCATAGAAATGGAAATTAATGGTAAAATGCTCTGGTTCTTTCAATGTAATTCAGAAAATGATAAATATTCAAATATATGATTCTTTAAAAAAGATAAAGTTTTGGCCTTTTGACTTTAAAGTTTTGATTTTATTGCTTTACAAGAAAATAGTGCTCATAAAAACTATGACAGCCCTTCATCTTAATTTTGGAAAATAATAAAAATCTTGTTTGAAGCTATTTTCCAATGAAGAAATTATATATACTCATTCATATCCACATATACATAATATATATCCACACATGTATGGTGTTATTATGACCATTTACTAAATGCTGTGGAAAGAATTTTTCGGTGTTGTTATTGTTGTTACTGCTGTTGCTTTATAATTGTTTTGAAATGAAATAGGCTAGCCTAGCTCTGATCCTGATTGAGTCACAGAATCATCCACATCTCAGCTTCTGATGGCTCTTAGACTCCATGTCCAGCCACAGCACTCACCTTCTTACAGTTTTCCTGTTTGCTCTGTTTCTGTCCCTTGTATCTCTTTGTTCTTCCTCATATTTCCCCATAAATTGTTCTTTATTGTGAAAATGATAACACTTGGAGCCGTTATTTTAATGTGGCTCTATAACTGAGCCCAGGACACCATTGCCATGTGACTAATCCAGATAGACAGCTGTTCTGAATTAGATACAACATGATTTCTTTTCAGTCCACTTGAGTTGGGTCAGGGCTATTAAAATGAATCACAGATGTTTCAAAGCCTGGCCATCATAATCCCTTAGCACTCTTTGTTTATACCACACATTTACAACAAACATCTGCTACCGTGTATTTGAAATAGTTTTATAAATCTTTTTTTTAATATTTCATTTTAAACTTCCATTCAAAAATAACTCAAACTTCCTGAAAATCTTCACATAGCTGTGCATACGACATATGCCCTTGCATTTTTGTTGGCTTGTTAGAACTCAGAACAATCAACATACACAGATATTATGAACGGTGTAAATAACAAAATCATAGAAACAATATTCTTAAAGGTTATAGATGATCTGGAAGAAAAACATTGTTTTATAATTATGATGTGGTTTCCTGGGACAAGATTTACTTTATCTGAGTTGATAACAACCACAAACTTCTGCCACTTGAAATTTTTCTCAGAAGATGTTTCAGCAGATGGGCATTGAGGTGGTGTCTAATAGGTGGTCAGTAAATTTGGAGTAGTCCAGTATTTGTGAACATGGGATTAAAGAGAAGCATTATAACTGAGATGAGGAGAAACCTTAGAAAAATTGATTCAGTTAGAACATGCTGAATTTGGAGACTGAGGAGCTTCACTGTGTGATGGAAGACTCCAGCGTGGGCAGCAAAGTGGCATCTAGAGTTGCCACAACTTAAGCTTGAACTGTGGATAAGGGAACAAGGGGCTTTGTAGGGATGGTTCCATCAGTCTGCACATGAACTTTGAAAGGAACATAGCCCATTGACAACTTATTTAGCTCAATGTTAGACTTCTGACAAAACTGAAAAATAAAATTACGCTGTTATATAAATAGTAAATCCATGATTATTTGTTACAGTTACAACAGAACACTAATACAGTCATGAACACCTATTATGCAGTTAAAATTGACATTAAATTACTGAGAACTAATGAGATTCTTTGATTATGGCAGTGATTTTTATTAATTTTTGTGCATATGTTAAGAATGTTAAATTACTTCTGTTTTTAAAATGTACAAAGAAAATTAGATGTAGAAAAAAATCTAGGTAAAATAGAAAATAAATATTATATATGAAATAATTTTGCAGTATTTAGAAGTAAGTTGAAAATGTTAATAATCTGTTTATGGCAATATGGTTTATTAATAGTTAATTTATAGCTAGTTAAAATAAGATTTTAGGTGAGGTGTAGGTGGTAGGACAGGCCTTTAATCCCAGCACTTGAGAGGCAAAGATAAGTGGGTCCCTGTGAGTTTGAGGCTAGCCTGGTCTACAGAGTGAGCTCCAGGATAGCCAGGATTACACAGAGAAACTCTGTTTCTAAAATAAAATGAAACTGAAAATAAGATTTCAGATAGAGAATGCACTTTTCCAATATTTGCTTTTGTTGTTTGTACACATATTTTAGACTTGAAGGAAGTGAATGATAGTTCTTGATGACAAGTTACCTAAATTTCTAACTTTTCTAGTCTTCTATTAATGAGTTAGTTTATTTTTATTGATGTTTCACATTGAAAGTTTTATTCAATATTATACTAGTTTCTAAATATGTTAGCTTTCCTATTGATGTTACTGTTAATTTATAGATGTCCTTTTGATTTTTCATAAAGTGAAATGTACTAATTGCATCTACCTGATTTCTGACTTTTTCAAACACCTAGAACTCGAAACTCCAAATATTCTAATGTCACCAGCTCCTTAACTTCCCTTCCTGTGCACTGTGAGCTGGAATCAGTTGAAGCCAGGTGGTGGGATAGTTAATTGAACTCAGCTATCACACATTTGTGTTTGATGATATCAAATGGAAACTTGGAATCCACCACTGTGGCTGGTGGATTAATAATCACACTGAAGGAAGGAAGCAGTACTCCAGATTCTGTCTCTCCCACCTGAGTAATGCGGTTATTTTTTTCTGATATTTTCATGAAATTAACATCAATTGGGCTAGAATTTCATAAAAATGGAATTAGGTAATATGAAAAGGAACTTTAAGTAATCTTTCTTGTTACTAAATGCATCAGGAAATATCTTCTCTCTCTTGTTTATTGGGTCTTTAACATAAGAATTTAGAAGTTAGGAAAATTTTTATGCATATGCCAGTTGTCTTCTATTTTTTAGCTATTATGAATGAAGCTTCTGCATACATCTTCATGAACATGTTTGACAATACACCTGAATCAATATCTAATGTAACTAGATTGTTTTATAAGAATACACTTAATTTTTAAAGAAAAGTCTAATTTTGCCAAAATGTGCTGCATGTTAAAATCCCACTGACAACTCATGTTCTTTTCAGCTACTCCACATCATTTTCGACCATTATTTACTTTGGTATGCACACAGTGTTATCATTTTCTGCTAATTTTCATTTCCCTTGTGCTAGCAAATAGATTTTCGCTCATTTAATAACTACTATGTGTTTTATTTTGCAAAGTTTTAGCCTGACTCATTTTTATTTTGCATTGGATTATCCATGTTATTTTTGCTGAATTACAGAAGTCCATTTTAACTTTGTTTTAAGGGCATCTTGTCCTGGCACAGTCTCTACTGCAACAATTAACATAAGACATTCAACTGGATAGCCTTGTCCTGTCAGCCTTAGGAGGAAGAGCCACCACTTAAGCTTTAAAGATGATGTTCTCCTGTGGTCTTAGCATACACTTCACAAATTGAAAACATTCCTTCTGATCTTGTTTGCTAAGAGATATAATGGTGAATATGTTGGATTTTTCATATTACTTTTGCAAGTATTGTTATGATCACAGTTTTCATATTAAAAGATGAAGCATTGCATTATTTGATTATTTTAATGTTGAAAGAAACTTACATACTCCAAGTAAAATCAATCGGATTCTGTTATATATTTCTTCTTATACATTGATAAATGATATTTGCTAATATATTATTTTCATCTTTGCTACTAAAGTATACTTCTCTATCTGGTTGTGTGGGACTAGAGAGTTAAGAAAAGGGCCATATACTTCCTGCAATAGTTTAATATTGGTATTTTTTCTCAAATGTTTGCTGTGGTTTAATTTGTGTGTAGAAACCTACTCTTGAATAGTGTCTGTTTGAAGGTTGATTTTTATATGTAAAAATTCAATCTCATTAACAAATACAGGACTGTTAAGTTTCTGTTCTTCCTTCTGTCAGTTTAGTAAGTGTACACACAGATATGTGTGCACCTGTGTGTCTATGTCTGTCCTGTCAAATTTATTATCACAAACTTGTCCACAGTATTGTTTTCTATCAAACAATTTTTTTTCCAGATACAAGGTCAAAGATTTCTGTCATCTCCTTGGAGTTAGTCTGTGTATTGCCTCACCAAATCTGTTGACCTTGTAGCCATGACCTCCGCTGTGCTGTTCTTCACGCTGTAGCTCTCATTCCCTCCACTATCGAAGGGAGAAAATGCAAGAATATTCTTTAACTTTAAACAATCTTTTATGCTTTAAGAAATTTATTTTTAAATTTACATAAGTGTTTGCTAGTTTTTACTCTTCTCACTTCCAGATGAAAGATTTTTCCTTAAGTATCCCCTTGTCTGCTGGGTCAATGGACATGAACTCTCATGGAACCTTCCTCTTACAAATTAATCCATTACACCTTCAGCTTCATTGGTCATGTTTCTTAGTGTGAAATTCTGGTCTCAGAGATCACACTGGTCTTATTATCCGGGTGTTTTCAAGTGTCTTCTGAAACTTGCAGTTTCTGTTGAAGTCAGCATTTATTCAGAAATTGTTCACCTGTGTGAAATGAGTCAACTTCTTGTTACCTTTTTATTCTTTGCTTTTGTTTTCAGCAGCTTGAGCACAGTGCGTACAACACCACAATCTTAGTTCTGTCCACCTGCTGGGGTAATTTTATCTTAGCTGGAGCCTGATAACATATGACAGATTTGGGGTCAGCCAGAGACTCGGAGCTTAGGTAACACCCCCATTACTATTTCATTTCTAAAGTGCCTTTCTCCTTTTCTTTCTTTCCTTTTTTTAAACAGCATTTGTTTTTGTTCCAAACTTTTGCCCCTGAAATTCCATCACTTATAGTAGCATCCACTGCAGGCTTCTCTTGGGCTTAAAGGTATAGAGAGCTGTCTCATTATCCTCTTTTCCCCAGGTGTGAGTTCCTGAACACAGCTGCTCTCATTGTTCACACTTCTAAGTGTTTAAATCGTTCCCCCCTCTATTACAAGCTAAGGTTTTATGGTGTCATCTGGCAGGGGCATGTCTAGGAGGAAATACTGGAAGTAGGATTTCAGCAATAAGAATTTTAATAAATAAGCAATTCAACAAAATAACCAACTTTGATGCTGAATAAAATTCAAACTAAATATAACTTATTTCGCACTGCTGCTGGGCTCACTGATCTGGAAACCCAACCAGTTTCATACTTCATATAAAAGAACTGGTCACATGAAAAAACTATTGATTTTCTCTGTGATTTTAGCTTTCAGAAAGGCCATCTGGGGAACATCTTGGATGATGATATTATTTCATTTTAATGGAGTTTTTTTTTAACTGTTCTTGTTCTTTTTATTCTAATCTTTAGGACTCAGTTATTCCTTCTATTTACAAAGAAGGCAGAAACAAAATAGAAGAGTGATCAGACTATCACTATATGACAGTCGTGGACAACCTTGGAAATCTTTGTCTAATCGGTTCAGCCAATATTTACTGAGATTTTTTGCTAAGAGCAGGATGTAAAGGATCACAATTTTATGTGCCTTTTCGTGAAAAATCCATTTAAGTAAATGATCATGGATGACAAGGGGATATTTTTTACTTGCCAAATAAGTGCTATGAGATCAGTAAACATTTAATTCTATGGATACACATGGACAGGATGCCAACCCCTAAATATTGAGGGCAGGAACAGAAATGAGCTGTAATAGTGGAATTTTCATGTAAAGTGTCTAGGGGGAAATCATGCTAAGCCAGGATTTTGAATATCTTAGATTAAAAACATGTATGTATTTTTGTGGCTATTTATGTGAAGTTTACTACTAACTGGTGGAGTTGTCTTGCTTAAGCAGTGCTGTCCTCTCAAGCCTCTGTGAAGGAATCAATGCAGGTTTAGTTGCACACCTTATTAGTAGCATTTATCTATTTGTATGAACTAAGATCAGTTTTGATTGACGGTGCACTTCCTTCATGCAAGCAATTTGGGAAGACATGCTTCCCTCTGCCTGGTAATTTCAGGAAAGCCACCCTGGTGAATGTAAGATTCTAAGCTGTACCTGAAAGAGGGGTATAAGCTAGTTAAAACTTTACACTTTAGTAAGATATTCTACACAGAGGGCAGCACATTCAAAAGGTAAGCTTTGCAATTTAGAGAACAGAGAAGCATCTTTCAAATGTAAAGCGAAAATTGTACAATGGTTGATGATAAAGCTGAACAGGAAGCAGGGCCTGATTATAAGAAATATCTTCTTAAATGCAAATGAGTTTAGATCTTAGTTTAAAGATACTGAACCCTCTGTACCAGAAGAGCACTGTAATCTGATTTAAATGTAAATTCTCATTATATATCAGAGCTGGATTTTTTCTCTTGCTTATCTAGGAACTTCAGAAGGCATTAAAAGGACCACTAATGGGTAAAAAGAAAGAACCAAACTAGAGCGAAAATTAAGTACGTAGATGAATTTCATCTTAATAATTCCTAGAATTTAAGCAATAATTGCAGGAGTTCTCTCATTTGGTTCATTTCTTTTGAAATTGAGGGCTGTGGAGCAGGTGTGAGAAGGAAAAGGGGGTGAAGTATAGGCAGAAATCCAAACCAAACTCGAAGAGTCAAAATCCAAGTCTTCCCTCTTAGAAGTCAGTCGTTTATTTTGTTACTGCTTTTTCTACAAAACAGAGGAAGCAATCAGTGCTAGAGACTAGAATGAAACACCTAAAAATGATTCACTGAGATGCTTTTTATCAGGATTTAGAAGAGAAAGTACCAAAATATTTTGATGATAAAAATAAAGGAAGTCATAACTAATGGGCCATATTGGACGATTGGAAATTATTACTGGAAAATATCAGAAGATACACTAACAAACTTCTCTTATTTAAATAAAATTTAAGCTTTTCTGAAGAACTTTCTTAAAGAGCCTTCCCCTTTTAGGTTTCCTATGTGAACATCTGTGATCTCAACACACAGAGCAAAGATTTTAGAGACAATCAAAATGTAAATAAATGAAGAAAACTGCATGAAACCTAAAAGTAAAAGCATGTGTGCTTCATTCTAGGTGAACGAAAGAGAAAAGAGGACAGCAGCCACGAGGAGACCTAGGTTCCCTGTGGCCCACCAGACTCAGGTTTGAGTCTATCAGTGACTTCTCCAGTGAATCTGGGGAACTGTGGCTCAGCTCACACACTGGGGCTCCCCTCCTGCCATGGCCATGGTTTTCCTCTTTCTCCTCACTCCCTAATTTCCTTCCATTCTTCCTTAGTTTTTTGTGTTTTTTTTTTTTTTAAATAGCATTTAAGATTCAGCTCCAGACTGATCATTGAACTAGGCCCTAGGAGGAAATATATATGCAAATTGCATTTTCTGTAATATAAGAAACATCACACAGTGGAGGTAATCCATCAACTTAAAGAAGACGAATAAAAGTCCCTAAAATGTAGATCTGCTGCTATACAATGAAACTCATCTGTGTGGGGTTTAATGCTCTAATAGGAGATCCAAGAATTGTTCTCTCTCTTCTTATGGGCAAGCTGGGGGACATGCATGTTATTTTATTTAATGCTCACAGTGACTGTGTGAGATGTTGCTATCCTTCCCATCCATACTTGAGAAGGCATGATGTTCCAGAGGGAGGATGCTGCAGAACAACACAAGCTCCTTAGGGTAGATACTTATTTTCCCATTTCCTCTACAAAACAGCATACTTTGGACATGAAAACCACATTCCAAATGTGTGTTTTCCTAAAAAATGACTTATAAAACCACATGCTTTAAGTGACATAGTATGAAAATACTGAGCTCCGGTTGAGGGACCGGCATACTGTTGTTAGGACTGTCAATTAATGCAGACATTATGGAAAACCATTATGAAGTCTCTGAAACATATAAAATGTATCTGCCACATAATTCTGCAGTCTTACTTCTGAATATTTAATGAATCAGTATGTCAATGAGGTATACACTCCCATGTTTATTGAAGCCCAATTCACAATAATCAATAAATGAAAAACATCAAAGTGCCTATCAACTGATAAAAATAAAGACAATGTGAATATATACATATATATTCATGAAACAGTATTTAGTCATGAAAATTAGAAAATCCTGCATTTGCAACTTACCACGTGAATGGAAATTGTTTTAATTAAAGTAAACCAGGAACAAAATAAATCTGCCACATGGTATCATCCACACGTGTAACATAGTTTTAAAGTTAGTGTCATAGAACTTTAGAGTAGATTAGGTATTAGCACAGAGTAAAGACAGTAGTTGGAAAGGAGGGTTGCAGAAATATTGATCAATAGTTAGAACCTGTATAGCGGACAGAAGTTGTGCTATGCTACAGATAGGTATAGATACGAATAATGTGTGATGTGAGTGTACTATGTCTTTAAAAAGCCTGAAAATGATATTTAATGTTTTCACAAAATATGTAAATATATAAATATTTGAGTGTGATCTTATATAACATTGCACAATGCAAATATATGTAAAAATATCATGTGTTGTCCAGTTAGTATGCACAACATTTATTTTGATGGGCCAGAAAAATTAAATTAAAATATGTAATTAGCCAATCCATCTTTGTTGTACATTTGTTTAAACATTCTTTTAGGTCACAAAGATTTTCTAAAATTCACAGATAAGTTTATCATGGGCTGCTGTGTTCTTGAACTCTTATGTCTGTTGGAAAAATCTATTTCTTCACATTTAGATTTGGATAGTATTGTCGTTGACTACTGAAAGAGTTCAGCAAGAAAATGAGGCTATCTCATCTTGACTGTCTCCATCAAAGTACATCGTAATCTGCCCATTTTCATTCTTCAAACTCTCTCAGGGAAAGCAATCTACTGAAAATGCCTCAATCTATATGATTTCCTCTTGCATTTCTCACTGATTTATTCTTCCCATCTTTGACCTCCGATATTTACTTTTTGACTTTCTGTATTTCTTCTCAAACTATATTATACTCAACAATATATCTTTTAATAACTTTTTATGAATCTATTTTCTTTATATATTCTTTGGTCAATCTGCTGTTATCCTGAAAAGCAAGTCTTTGAATACAAACAATGTTTTCAGCTTTAGTAATTCCCTAGGTTTTATTCTTACTCTTCTAATAGTAGCCCTGTGTATTTGCCAGAATTTATCTGTATGTTTTCACATATTGAAATCCTCTATTGATGAATAAATATAATGGATTATTTCACATTGCATCAAGTAATTCTTGTTCCTGGTGCAATACACTCAGAGTACCTTTCCAAATATTTGTGCTGTTCAGCCTAGCTCCCAAGAGAAGGTGCCCTTTTATCAAGCATGAATGTCTCTTGCTTAACTGACTTTCTCTTGTTATTTTTAATTACTGGAGGCCTAGACAATAGTCACAAATGAGTGACATCATCATTATTTATAGATGTTTTTACATATGTTTCGCCTTCTCTACCATAGCTTTTTTCAATAATTACCCAGAGAGCAGTAGCCAGTTAAATAAAGGCTATGAGATCAAATGAACTCTGCACCTGTAATAAAACATGGCCTTTGAGGTATGCACAGGACCAGGCTATTGATAATTCTGCATCATTTTCAAACCAAGTAGTAAGATTCACTTGATTTCAATGATCAATTTATGTATTTTTATGTGTATGAGTCATTTTCTTGCATGTATGTGCACCACCTGCAGCCAATGCCCAGGGAGGCCAAAAGAGGGTGTCATATAACCTGGAACTGGAGTTGTGTACTGCCCCATGTCGAATATGGTAGAAAAGCAAGAGCTCCTAACCGCTGAGCCATCTTTTCAGCCACCACAATCTATTTTTTTATCAGAAGTTTCAAATTTCTTGAACGAAAGTTAGATCAATGCTCCCTTTTTTTGATGAGTTAACACTTTCCATGTTTTCAAATTTTTACACTAGCTTTGATATACCAATATTCTATTAAGTTTGAAGAGTGATGTTATTATTGCCGCCTATAATCTTATGGCTGCCAAATACATAAAAAGTGGAAAGATTCTTTCAGACTTTTGCTCCTCTCACTGTGACATCATCCTTTTCCTTTCATGTTAAGCAAGGTTGCCACCACACATATATCCCAAGCAAATTGCCACCTGTATTTAATGCCCAATATTTCTGTTAATCTTTTTCTTTAGTGATCTAGATAGGAGTGTCTCTTTTCCTTCTTTTAAATCACATAGACTTATCAGAGGAAAAAAAATCCACTAAATCCAATTAGTTTGGAATTATTTTCCCCCATCACTGTTCTCCAAAGTGCAGAATATTCCTATAAAGTTGGAAAGGTTAGTATTTCTGTTCTCAATTTTTAAGATCAATAGAGCAAGATGAGGATTTAAGTGACTTGGGCCAAGCAAATCTATGAACCCCTGAGACATCAGCTGGTGCTGAGAATGGCAAATTGTGCCTCCCACAGAGCAGTGAACAGCTATACCAATGCAGGTCAAAAATGTGAAATGTAAATCAAAAGAGAGAACAGAGAGCCAGTGAAGCAGTTGACAGTTTTGCAGTGACCCAGACTCTAATGAGCAGAGAATGTCGATAAGATCATAGCAAGACAGTTGCCACTATCATTTTGATAATTGTGTCTTCCTGTCTAAAGAAAAACAGAGTCCTGAAACACAATAAGTCATACATGAAGCAGCATCTTAAGGGATGAAAACTGTTCTTTTTCCCACCTAATGCTCCATTTACCTGGGAAATGAGGAGCTTTATCCCATTAAGCTCAAAAGGCACTGCAGCTATGCTTGAACACTTAGTACTTCCCATGATCTCTATCCAGTTCTTTATTTAGGCTGCTATTGATGTGTATAAGAAACAGAAATACGACTTGTGTCTTTACTCACAGCACTTCATAGTACATAACAAATACTGTGCCATATCCTTTATGCTTTAATGAACTATTCCATTTTTGTTATTGTGACTATTAATTTTCTTTTCAATCTTGATTGGATTTAGAACCCCCTAGAAGAAGATAAATCTCTGCACATCTTTGAATGTATTTTTATGGAGATTTAACTGAGACAGGAAGACCTACCCCAAATCCACTGGTACCATCTCTTTAGTCAGTCATCCCAGGCTGACTAAAATGAATAGTATGAAAGGTCAGGTAAGCATTCACATGTGAGCATCTCTCCCCCACCTGCTTCTTGACTTTGAATGTAGTGTCTCACATTCCCATGGTCATGACATTCCCTCCATGACAGACTGTGTCCTGAACACTTCCCCCTTAATTTATTTGCAAAGTTGCAATGTTATTTTTCTAAATACCTGTCAACTATACTTCTCCCCTAGAAATCATTTTACATTCCCCAATATCTATGATTTACACTTATTTATAATGACATCTAATACCATCATCAATCTTGTACCATTCTTCACCAGTCTGCTCACTGGAGCACTCTTGGTACCCAAAAGTATCACCTGTACTCCAGGCCATGGAGATGTTCAGTGTACACACCTTCAACCAGAATGGAGTAGAGATCCTTTACGGTTGGTGTGATGGTTTTTCTCTTGCCCACCATCACCACTAACCTGACACTGTGTTTCTCTTGTCATGTGAAGTTGTTTCTCGACCGATTTTCAGTTCCATTCTACATGGTGTTACTCTTCTCTTCAACACCATTTACATTCTATGTGTTCTGGCACACCCACGGGTCTTTGCCAGCCCCAGCTTACATATCTATTGTTTGAAGACATCAGGACTCAGAATGTGAACTTGCTTGTTCATTCCTGATGTTTTAAGGTTTTTTTTTTTTTTTTTTTTTAACATTTTCACACCTTTCCCCCTCATGTTTACTACATGCCTGAACTTCTCCCAGGCAGCCTGGTAACAGGACTCATACTATATTTGCTTCTTATTACTGATGTAACATCTTCTTGGAGGCATATATAGTGGTTTAAATAGCATAAGGGCTTTGTTTTTGTTTTCTTTTTTTTTTCTATTTTTGTTCATTTGGTTGGTTGGTTTGGTGTTTTCATTTACAGAAGACAGAACACAGGAAAGAACATTAACTACTCCAAATTCAAGTTGTCAGTAAGGCTACGTTCCACAGATTATGAAAAAACCCATTTACTTACTTCCAGCTTTTAGAAGTTGCAAAACATTCCTCACCAATAAAAGATCCTTCTAGGAGGTGGAAAGATTGCAGGAGCCAGAGGAAATGGAGTACTCTACAGAAACAATGTCTTCCAGATACAACAGAACTAAAGCAAATGTAAATTCAAAGACTGTGCCAGCATGTACAGGGCCTGCAGATGTGTCCCAGCACTGAAAGACCAAAGTGGAAATGAGCTCCCATTCCTAGCCAGGAAACTATCTGTAATTGACAACCATTCACAAATGAAAAATTAGTTTGATCGAATGGAGTCTCCCTGGATTTATTAACCACACATAAGGGTAGGCCAAATGGTTAACACAAGATGAATTCAATGGTATTTTTGTAGACTTTTTGTCTCATATTAATTTGTTTGGGCATTTTTTTGATCATACTGGTTTTTAGTTGTATATTATGGTTTCTGACTTTGTATTTCTATGGATTGTTTTTGGTATGTGTTTCTTGTGTTTTATATTTTAAAAAAAATTCTGGATTGTTTTTATTTGCCTATTTGCTGTGGGGGGATGTTGGGTGGGTAGAAAGAGTAGAAAGGATCTGGAGAGAAGATGGGGAAGGAGAAAATATAATCAAAATATATTGTCTGACAAATATTTTATTTCAATAAAAAATAACTAATTTCAGAGAGCAGCCTAGCTTTTTTGAATCCCTCTTTCTACATCTGACCTTACTGTTTTACATTTGAACTCTTATATGATTCGCTTGTCTGACCTAGACAATCTACATTAATTTACCTCATTGAAAATCCTCCAGTTAAGCACCCCTGGAGAGTCTCTTTACCCTATAATATATTTGCATATTTTTATTTAATAGGCCATGGACTCCTTCGAAAGAGCACTAGTCTACCTACCATATGTGTTTATTATACATTTTCAAATCTTTTTTCTGTATGCTACTTATTTATTTTCCAGTATTTATTATGTTAATTAATAGATGAGCTTTCTAGGGTTCAAAACAGACTGATATTATGTTGTATAACTTTTGATGCTGGACAACATGTTTTTTTTTTTTTTTTAATTTTTATTTTGCAATACAATTCAGTTCCACATATATCAGCCACAGATTCCCTTGTTCTCCCCCCTCCCCCCCCTCACCTTCCCCCCAGCCCGCCCCCCATTCCAATCTCCTCCAGGGCAAAGCCTTCCCCACAGACTGAGATCAACCTGGTGGACTCAGTCCAGGTAGGTCCAGTCCCCTCCTCCCAGGCCGAGCCAAGGGACCCTGCATAGGCCCCAGGTTTCAAACAGCCGACTCATGCAGTGAGCACAGGACCTGGTGCCACTGCCTTGATGCCTCCCAAACAGATCAGGCCAATCAACTGTCTCACCCACTCAGAGGGCCTGATCCAGTTGGTGACCCCTCAGCCATTGGTTCATATTTCATGTGTTTCCGTTTGTTTGGCTATTTGTCTCTGTGCTTTATCCGACCTTGGTCTCAACAATTCTCGCTCATATAAACCCTCCTCATTCTCGTTAATTGGACTCCCAGAGATCCACCTGGGGCCTAGTCATGGATCTCTGCATCCAGATCCCTCAGTAGTTGGATGAGGTTTCTAGCACGACAATTAGGGTGTTTGGCCATCCCATCACCAGAGTAGGT
Organism: Peromyscus eremicus; assembly: GCF_949786415.1. NCBI lineage: Eukaryota > Metazoa > Chordata > Mammalia > Rodentia > Cricetidae > Peromyscus > Peromyscus eremicus. The sequence continues at coordinate 13,845,633 of NC_081422.1, forward strand.
CAGTTCGGACTGTCTCTTGACCATTGCCAGCAGTCTGTTGTGGGGGTATCTTTGTGGATTTCTGTGGGCCTCTCTAGCACTTTGTTTCTTCCTATTCTCATGTGGTCTTCATTTACCATGGCCTCCTATTCCTTGTTCTCCCTCTCTGTTGTTGATCCAGCTGGGATCTCCCACTCACCCAAGCTCTCTTTCCCTCGACCCTCGCCCTTCACTACCCCCACTCATGTCCAGGCTGTTCATGTAGATCTCATTCCATTTCTCTGTCATTGGGCGATCCCTGTGTCTTTCTTGGGGTCCTGTTTTCCAGGTAGCCTGCCTGGTGATGTGAGTAGCAGTCCAGTCATCCTTGTTCCACATCTAGTATCCTGTTATGAGTGAGTACATACCATGTTTGTCTTTCTGAGTCTGGGATACCTCACTCAGGATGATTTTTTCTAGATCCATCCATTTGTCTGCAAACCTCATGATGTCATTGTTTTTCTCTGCTGAGTAGTATTCCATTGTGTATATGTACCACATTTTGTTTATCCATTCTTCAGTTGAAGGGCATCTAGGTTGTTTCCATGTTCTGGCTATTACAAACAACGCTGATATGAACATAGCTGAACAAGTGCTCTTGTGGTGTGGTTGAGCATTCCTTGGGTATATGCCCAAGAGTGGTATAGCTGGATCTTGGGGGAGATGGATTCCCAATTTTCTAAGAAATCGCCATATTGATTTCCAAAGTGGTTGTACAAGCTTGCATTCCCACCAGCAGTGGAGGAGAGTTCCCCTAGCTCCACATCCTCTCCAGCATAAGGTGTCTTCAGTGTTTTTGATCTTAGCCATTCTGACAGGCGTAAGGTGGTATCTCAGAGTTGTTTTGATTTGCATTTCCCTGATGATTAGGGATGTTGAGCAATTCCTTAAATGTCTTTCAGCCATTTGAGTTTCCTCTGTTGAGAATTCTGTTTAGTTCTATAGCCCATTTCTTAATTGGACTGTTGGGCATTTAGATGTCTAATTTCTTGAGTTCCTTATATATTCTGGATATCAGTCCTCTGTCAGATGTGGGATTGGTGAAGATCTTTTCCCATTCTGTAGGCTGTCGCTTTGCTTTGTTGACCGTATCCTTTGCCCTACAAAAGCTTCTCATTTTCAAGAGGTCCCATTGATTGATTGTTTCTCTCAGTGTCTGTGCTACTGGTGTTCTATTTAGAAAGTGGTCTCCTATGCCAATGCATTCAAGACTACTTCCTACTTTCTCTTCTAGCAGGTTCAGAGTAGCTGGATTTATGTTGAGGTCCTTGATCCACTTCGACTTAAGTTTTGTGCTCGGTGATAGATATGGATCTATTTGCAGCCTTCTACATGTTGATATCCAGTTTTGCCAGCACCATTTGTTGAAGATGCTTTCTTTTTTCCATTGTGCACTTTTGGCTTCTTTGTCAAAAATTATTTGTTCATAGGTGTGCGGATTAATGTCAGGGTCTTCAATTTGATTCCATTGGTCCACATGTCGGTTTTTATGCCAGTACCAAGCTGTTTTTATTACTGTAGCTCTATAGTACAGCTTGAAGTCAGGGATCGTGATGCCTCCAGAGGTTGTTTTATTGTACAGGATTCTTTTGGCTATCCTGGGTTTTTTGTTTTTCCATATGAAGTTGAGTATTATTCTTTCCAGGTCTGTGAAGAATTGTGTTGGTATTTTGATGGGGATTGCATTGAATCTGTAGATTGCTTTTGGTAAGATTGCCATTTTTACTATGTTAGTTCTGCCTATCCATGAGCATGGGAGATCTTTCCATTTTCTGACATCTTCTTCAATTTCTTTTTTCAGGGACTTAAAGTTCTTGTCATATAGGTCCTTCACTTGCTTGGTTAGTATTACTCCAAGGTATTTTATGTCATTTGTGGCTATAGTAAAGGGTGATGTATCTCTGATTTCCTTCTCCGCTTTTTTGTCCATTGTATATAGGAGGGCTACTGATTTTTTTGAGTTGATCTTGTATCCTGCTATGTTGCTGAAGGTGTTTATAAGCTGTATCAGTTCCTTGGTGGAATCTTTGGGGTTGCTCAAGTATACTATCATGTCATCTGCAAATAGGGAAAGCTTGACTTCTTCCTTTCCAATTTGTATCCCTTTAATCTCCTTATGTTGTCTTATTGTTCTGGCTAGAACTTCAAGTACTATATTGAATAAGTATGGGGAGAGCAGACAGCCTTGCCTCGTTCCTGATTTTAGTGGAATTGCTTTGAGTTTCTCTCCATTTAATTTGATGTTGGCTGTTGGCTTGCTGTAAATTGCCTTTATTATGTTTAGGTATGTTCCCTGTATTCCTGATCGCTCCAAGACCTTTATCATGAAGGGGTGTTGGATTTTGTCAAATGCCTTTTCAGCATCTAGTGAGATGATCATGTGGTTTTTTTCTTTGAGTTTGTTTATATGGTGTATCACATTGACAGACTTTCGTATGTTGAACCATCCTTGCATCCCTGGAATGAATCCTACTTGATCATGGTGGATAATTGTTTTGATGTGGTCTTGGAGTCTGTTTGCCAGTATTTTATTGAGTATTTTTGCATCAATGTTCATGAGGGAGATCAGTCTGTAGTTCTCTTTCTTTGTTGTATTCTTGTTTGGTTTGGGAATCAGGGTAATTGTAGCCTCATAGAAGGAGTTTGGTAATGTTCCTTCTGTTTCTATTGTATGGAACAATTTAGAGAGTATTGGTATTAACTCTTCTTTGAAGATCTGGTAGAATTCTGCACTGAAACCATCTGGTCCTGGGCTTTTTTTGGTTGGGAGACTTTTAATGACTGTTTCTATTTCGTTAGGGGTTATTGGACTATTTAAATAGTTTATCTGGTCTTGATTTAATTTAGGTATGTGGTACCTATCCAGAAAATTATCCATTTCTTTTAGGTTTTCCAGTTTTGTGGAATAGAGGTTTTTGAAGTATGACCTGATGATTCTCTGGATTTCCTCAATGTCTGTTGTTATGTCCCCCTTTTCATTTCTGATTTTGTTGATTTGGATGCTCTCTCTCTGTCTTTTGGTTAGTTTGGATAAGGGCTTGTCTATCTTGTTGATTTTCTCAAAGAACCAACTCTTTGTTTCATTAATTTTTTGTATTGTTCTCTTTGTTTCTATTTTATTGATTTCAGCTCTCACTTTGATAATTTCCTGGCATCTATTTTTCCTGGGAGACTTTGCTTCTTCCTGTTCTAGAACTTTCAGGTGTGCTGTTAAGTCACTAGTGTGAGATTTCTCCAGCTTATTTATGTGGGCGTTTAGTGCTATGAATTTCCCTCTTAGTACTGCTTTCATAGTGTCCCATCGGTTTGGATATGTGGTGTCCTCATTTTCATTGATCTCTAGGAAGTCTTTAATTTCTTTCTTTATTTCTTCCTTAACCCATTGGTGATTCAGGTGGGTATTGTTCAGTTTCCATGAGATTGTAGGTTTTCTGTAGTTTTTGTTGTTGTTGAAATCCAACTTTAGACCATGGTGGTCTGATAGAACACAGGAGGTTATTCCAATTGTTTTGTATCTGTTTAGATTTGTTTTGTGACCAAGTATGTGGTCGATTTTAGAGAAGGTTCCATGGGGTGCTGAGAAGAAGGTATATTCTTTTTTGTTAGGATGGAATGTTCTGTAGATGTTGATTAAGTCCATTTGAGTCATGACATCAGTTAAGTCCTTTATTTCTCTGTTAAGTTTCGATTTGGGGGATCTGTCCAGTGGTGAAAGTGGGGTGTTGAGGTCTCCCACTATTAATGTGTGGGGTTTTATATGTGATTTAAGCTTTAATAATGTTTCTTTTACATATGTGGGTGCCCTTGTGTTTGGGGCATAAATGTTCAGAATTGAGACTTCATCTTGGTGGATCTTTCCTGTGCTGAGTATGTAATGCCCTTCTTGATCTCTTTTGATTGATTTTAGTTTGAAGTCTATTTTGCTGGATATCAGGATGGCTACACCCGCTTGTTTCTTAAGACCGTTTGATTGGAAAGTCTTTTCCCAGCCTTTTATTTTTAGGTAGTGTCTATCTTTGAATTTGAGATGTGTTTCTTGTATGCAGCAGAAAGATGGGTCCTGCTTTCGTATCCATTCTGTAAGCCTATGTCTTTTTATAGGTGAATTAAGTCCATTGATATTGAGGGATATTAATGTCCAGTGATTGTTCATTCCTGTTATTTTTTGGTGGTGATGTGTGTGTACTTTTCTTCGTTGGGGTCTACTGCTGTGGCTTTATCTATTGCCTGTGTTTTTGAGGTTGTATCTGACTTCCTTAGGTTGGAATTTTCCTTCTAGTGCTTTCTGTAGGGCTGGGTTTGTGGATAAATATTGTTTAAATCTGGCTTTGTCATGGAATGTCTTGTTCACTCCATCTATGATGATTGAAAGTTTTGCTGGGTATATTAGTCTAGGCTGACATCCATGGTCTCTTAGTGCATTACATCTGTCCAGGACCTTCTGGCTTTCAAAGTCTCCATTGAGAAATCGGGTGTTATTCTGATAGGTTTGCCTTTATATGTCACTTGGCCTTTTTCCTTTGCTGCTCTTAATATTCTTTCTTTATTCTGTACGTTTAATTGTTTAATTATTATGTGGCGAGGGGACTTTTTTGGGGGGTCTAGTCTGTTTGGTGTTCTATAGGCTTCCTGTATCTTCATAGGCATTTCCTTCTTTAAGTTGGGAAAGTTTTCTTCTATGATCTTGTTGAATATATTTTCTGTGCCCTTGAGTTGGTATTCTTCTCCTTCTTCTACCCCTATTATTTGTAGGTTTGGTCTTTTCATGGTGTCCCAAATTTCTTGGACATTTTGGTTCATGACTTTGTTGACTTTAGTGTTTTCTTTGACTGATGAATCTATTTCTTCTATTGTATCTTCAACGCTAGAGATCCTCTCTTCCATCTCTTGCATTCTGTTGATTATACTTGCATCTGAAGTTCCCAATCGTTTTCTCAGATTTTCTATTTCCAGCATTCCCTCTGTTTGTGTCTTCTTCATTTTTTCTATTTCCCTTTTCAGGTCTTGGACTGTTTCCTTCATTTGTTTCATTGATTTTTCTTGATTTTCTTTCAGTATTTTATTGTTCTCTTCCAGGACTTTTTTGATTTCTTCTAATTTGTTTGCCCTTTCCTCTAGTTGTTTACAGCGTTCTTCACATTTTTTTTGTCTTTTCCTCTACACGAGCCTCTAGCTTCTTCATGATGACATTCATAAGGCTATTTTCTTCTGCTTCTTCCAATTTCTGATGTTCAGGTCTAGGTGTTGGAGGAGGGCTAGGGCCTGGTGATGGTGTATTGCTATTCATTTTGTTGTATGTGTTTCTGCCTTGACGTCTGCCCATCTCCTTGTGGTTCGTTCTTGGCCTTATCTGCACACTTGGTTCAGACAGAGCTGACAGATTCAGGAAGTCTCTCTCTCTTGTCCAGATGGGAGCTCTCTTGTCCAAATTGGAAGTCCGGGGCAGGATGGGAGCTCTTGTTCAGAAGGGAAGCCCGGGGGAGGATGGGTGCTCTCCTCTCTCTCTCTCTCTCTCTCTCTCTCTCTCTCTCTCTCTCTCTCTCCTCCAGATGGGAAGTCCGGGGCAAGATGGGAGCTGGGGGCCGGCCTCTAGTCTCAGGAAGAGGCTTGGGGCTCAGGCGGATGGGCGTGGGGGCAGGGCGTGGAGACTGCAGGGTCTGCCAGGGGTCTTGGAGAAGGGGATCCTTCCCGGTGGGGCTAGAAGGGAACCTGCCCGGGGACCAGAACCTGGGGCCAAGTTGGGCAGGTCTTCCCCGGAGTGGCTGGTGCCCAGGGATGGGGTCCGGGGCAAGCTAGGGCACTCACCTGTGCTTCAGAAGGGAAGTCCTGGGCAAGATGGGAGCTGGGGGCCGGCCTCTAAGTCTCAAGAAGAGGCTTGGGGCTCAGGCGGATGGGCGTGGGGGCAGGGCGTGGAGACTGCAGGGTCTGCCAGGGGTCTTGGAGAAGGGGATCCTTCCCGGTGGGGCTAGAAGGGAACCTGCCCGGGGACCAGAACCTGGGGCCAAGTTGGGCAGGTCTTCCCCAGAGTGGCTGGTGCCCAGGGTTGGGGTCCGGGCAAGCTAGAGCACTCACCTGTGCTTCAGAAGGGAAGTCCTGGGCAGAAGGGAAGTCCGGGGCAAGATGGGAGCTGGGGGGGGCCGGCCTCTAAGTCTCAGGAAGAGGCTTGGGGCTCAGGCGGATGGGCGTGGGGGCAGGGCGTGGAGACTGCAGGGTCTGCCAGGGGTCTTGGAGAAGGGGATCCTTCCCGGTGGGGCTAGAAGGGAACCTGCCCGGGGACCAGAACCTGGGGCCAAGTTGGGCAGGTCTTCCCCGGAGTGGCTGGTGCCCAGGGATGGGGTCCGGGCAAGCTAGGGCACTCCCCTGTGCTTCAGAAGGGAAGTCCTGGGCAAGATGGGAGCTGGGGGCCGGCCTCTAAGTCTCAGGAAGAGGCTTGGGGCTCAGGCGGATGGGTGTGGGCTGGACAACATGTTTTAATTATCTCTATTTCCCTGCATTCTACAATGTACGGTGTATAGTAAACTCAACATAAAATTTGTTCTATTAATAAATTTTATTGAGATGTAGCTGACTTTTTGCCTTTAATGAAAATGCCAAATGAAATATCTGTTTATATATAAAACAGAAATCCACTTTTAGAAGATATGCATGTTGGATTTGTTAAATGATCTTCTGTGTTGAGTACAAGGTATAAATTACCCAAAAAGATTTGGAAATCACTTACCATAGAAGGGCTAAGGCCTCCTTGTACTGTTCTAAATTTATTATGTATTTCTCAACTAGATTCTTATCTCTGCTATCCCTGATGCTGATTCCACTTCATCGTTTTGTTTGTTTTGTAGATATTGTCCAGCTTGTTCATCACCAACCTTTGTTATTTAAATGGATGAACCTGGACAATATTATATCAAATGAGGTCGCCCAGATCCAGAAAGACAAATGCCACATGTTTTCTCTCATCTGCAGTTCCTAATTCTAAATCTTCTGATAATGGTGTACCTACTACCCATTTTAAAAGAAGGTTCTCTTCAGCAAATGGAGAAAATCCCAGAAAGCATATCTAGACAGAATGTAGAGATCAACGAGCTGTGGAGAGCCCAGCCACAGTGGAAACATCTACAGCTCAAGAAACATCTCAGAATAGGGGGCATGAAGACTTTATTTGAATGCAGGCAAATAATCATACACACAACAAATAAATATTTTTAAAATGACTGTACCTCATTCTATACTTATTTCCATGTACATTGTCAAATATGAATAACTAGTTTTTCAGAGGTTCTCAGAAATACTATAAAAGATGCTATTAGCATTTTGCTTTTTTCATTTGTTGAACTTGAATTTCAGAATTTGTACTTGAGGCTGAGAAGGAGATATTTCCTCATTGTTAGACATAACTGCTTTTAAAATACACTACTGTTCACTACCAGTCTGTGTGTCTCCCTTCTAAGTTCAAGCCTCCTAAAATGTATTTTCTCTTTTCTCTGTCTTTTCAGCTTTTGATTATTTCCCCAAGGGCAAATACAGGTCTCTTACCCCATAGCCCAGTGGTTCTCAAACCTCCTAATGCTGCAACCCCTTAATACAGTTCCTCATGTTGTGGTGTTTTGGTTATGAGTGTCTGAATGTCTTAGTGTGCATGTGTGTGTGCCTGTGTTCATACAGCTTTGTTCATGTGGTATGTGTTGGAATGCGGGAGCCAGAGATTGAAGTCAGGTGTCTTCCTCAATTTCTTTTCTACCATAATTTTTTACATGGGGCCTGTATCTGAATCTGGTGCTTACTGATCAGCTAGGCTAGCTGGTCAGAGAGCCCCAGGTATCATCAGGTATCTGGCAATTTTCCCAGCACTGGGAATTCATGAGTGTAATGTTGTACCCAGCTTTTCACATAGGTGCTGGGGTTCAAACGTTAAGTTTCATGCTTGCAAGTTAGACATTTCACTGACAGAGCTTGCCCAAAGTAATTAGGTATTATTTTTAATATTAATAGTACTAAAATATTTAATTGATTTCTTTGCACGGATAAAGCTTTTGAGAGTTAAACAAGTCATGCTGTATTACCCTGGCACTAACACAGAGAGATCTGTTCTGCATTCTCTGACTGTAAAGTCATTTCCTTGACTTCTCTCTGACGGATTCAGTTTCAGTTTCTCTCTGTATTGCGGAGTGCAGAATCGCATAATAATATCAGCATTTCTCAAATTCACTAAATAATGATCAGATTTTACTTTCCTTTCTACTATGTCTTCCAAAATCTGATTTTTTAACCAATTGCCCAAATCCAAAGCAATAACATAAAAATCATATAGATTATTTTCATTATTACAGAAGAACTTGGAAAGCAAAAATATATACATCAAAGTGACTTACAAGTTTAACTTCTATATCTTTGAAATCCATTGATTAAGTTTTAATCTCAGCTCAATATATGGTTGTAAACTCCCTGATATTTCAGTCATATCCATGAAATAGAGCATTCAGCTCAAAGCTTCCTGTAAAAGAATTGAAGTGCATCCAAGGGACGATAAATGCTGCTGTGTTTACTTTAAGCTTCTTCTTGTTAGACTACAAAGAGAGTTGGGTAGTGGGATAGACATTGCAATCCACTGCCTGTCTGCTTTAAACTCAATGGTATACATTAAATTATATAACAAATGATATTATATTCATAGGAAGTAGGTCTCAACAATTAACATAGATACTTTTTTTGATTAGAATATGCCTCATCTCTATTTTGATTTTCTTCTTCCTTCCCTTTCTTTCCTTCTTTCCTTCCTTCCTTTCTTTCTTTCTTTCTTTCTTTCTTTCTTTCTTTCTTTCTCCCTTCCCTCCATCTATCCATCCTCTCTCCCTCCTCTCTTCCTACCTCCCTACCTTCCTCCTTCTCTTCCTCCCTCCCTCCCTTCTTTCCCTCCCTTCCTTCTTTCCCTCCTTACTTCCTTCCATCCATTTTACATTCTTGTCTCCTCCCATCCCTTCTATGTTCCCTCCTAGTACCATCTTTCCCACCACCTCTTCCTTTTCTATGTTCTTCTTTTCTCCCATCTTCCCTACATTGACAAAACGTTTCTAGCATATTGAAAGACAACATGCTGGGAGAATGAAACCAGGTACTGGGCAGGCTTTTATTAACTTTCCCAAACTGCTCTCAGGATGGGAAGACAATGCAGTCTAGGTGAGAAGTACAGAAGTGAGCTTTATAGTGGGTAGGATAAGGGCAACCTTGAGGCTATCTGGTCAGGTCCCAATTGGCTGAGGACAGAGTATTTCCAAATAAGGGCCAGGAGCATAGTAGTGCAAAGTTCTCAGTTCAAAAGACAGTAGGTTCTATCTTCCAGGGATAGGTGGATCTTCCAGAGGAATTGATACTCATCCTGTCTTGTAAGCAGCTCATGAGTGGACTGAGACAAAATGGCACCTCTGATGCTAAACCTTATCAGATATCAGGGTATAAGTGAGATGAAGTCAGATAAAGGATGGAAATCTTATCAGTGTTAGGAAGTGTCTTTGTCAGTGTTCTACTGCTGTTAAGAGATCATGAAATGGCAACTCGTACGTGGCTTGCTTATAGTGTACAGTTTTAAAGGTTTAGCTCATTATGATCATGGTGGTAAATTTGGCAGCAAGTAGGCATACATGGTGCTGCAGAAGTAGCTGGGAGTTCTACATTGAAATCTGCAGGTGGTGGGAAAGCAAACGCAAAAGCAAAAGACTTGGCTTGGCCTTGTGAAACATCAAATAGCGCCACTCCTTGGTGACCCAGCATTCAAATCTATGAGGCTGTGGTGGCCATTCTGTTTCCAACTATCACAGGAAGAGTGTCAGTCTTTCCATGGACATACCAGATGGGAATAGAAATATCTTGCAAATTATCGCCCAGGATCAAGTAAATCTCAAGGATCATTGGCTCCAAAGCCAGTGCAAAGATGAGCACTATGGGAGGGTACATGAAAAGGAGGGATGGAGAATTTATGTTAAGGAATATTATAAAAATAAAAATCTACTTCAACAAGAAGAAGTTGAGAACAGGAAGTATTTGGCAATTACGGGGGAAGTCAGATGTAAGGACCCTGAATGAAGTTTTGGGACAAGGTTGTGAGTATGAGCTCCCTGTCATTTTCTCTCTGCATGTTCTAAATTCAGCATATCTTGGTAAGTGACCAGTTTCATAGATAGAAAATCCAGTTAGAGAGAGGGCATGACTGCAAGCTTTGCCTCAGGCTCTAGCCACCCAATCATTCTAGTTTCTGTCTTAGTGCTTCAGGGTTACCTTAACAAACATACTCTGCTCCAAGTATTATAGAAACAAAAGAAACATTTCTCAGACTCCTTGAGGAAACAATTTCAGCATCAAAGATCTTGAAAGGCCTCAATCTTATAGCAAGCTCCTTTGGCAATATTCACTTGGTAGATGGTTCCATGAGGCTCTCCTGTGTCTCCTTCATAACATCACTATGCCAGCCAGGATGCTTCACTCTCAGAATCTAATTTCCTTCTCCAAAAGCCTGACCTCTTAATTTTATCACCCTGGAATTATAAATCCAACACAAATTTTGCAGGACACAAATATTCATATCCTGGCAGGTCTTTTAAACACTGCTCAAATGGACCCTTGAGAAGTCTGCAATATCAGCTAGACTGTAGCTTCTAACTGACTGCTTTGTTGGTTATCATCTAGAGCACAATTCATTTCATCCTCATGAATTCTATTTGCTCTGAAAACCACTGACAACTCAGTTTGTAAAAGAGCTGCAAGTTTGTCTCTCTGGTTTGCTTGAACTCTGTACTCTTAAATTCTATAGCTATTTAAAGGGAGAGATTATCTTCAACAAATACTATAATTAATAATTCTCCTGAGAAAATAATGTGGAACTATTAATCTTACAGTTTCAGTATTAGCAATATCATGTGTTCCACCTTGGCACACATCAATTGACTAGTCTTCTAGAACAAGCACAGTAGCATTTGTATGTGTTTACCCATTCTCATTCTGCCACTCTTCTTTTCTTCAATGCTTGAAGTCATTGTATCTACTTCATTTTATTTCCTGGTATCCAGGTTATTGTACAGGCAAAAGACCCATGTAACATACATATGTAACATACATACAACTCTGAGCAGTTACTTAAAATGCAGCAGAAAAGGGAGAATGTAATCAAATGGATCACCTAAAAGTTACATAAACTAGTGTTTAGTAGCCTCTGGGACAAGAAAGACCTTTAAACTTAATTGGAGCTACTGATTAGTTCTGATAACTTGTTGTTTAAATGCATGGACTTCAAAATGAAGGTAATGTAACTCAGAGTGTTGAACCTTAGATAGATTTTAAATAATAAAATATTAATAGTATTTAGTGCTTGCATCCTATAATCTTGAAAATTAAGATGAGTAGTATTTCCTTGTAGCGCATCATTGTCTCTAAGTCTTGGAAACAATGGTTAGTGAGAGCTCAGCTATTTCCTGTAAGCACTCCCTGGAAAATTGGAGTATTCAGAAGACTTAAGTCTGTGGTCTGTCTCCCTAGTTATTTTTCTTCTGTTTTTTACCCCAATATGTAGAAGCCTAGATCCCCCATGCATCACTGATCTACCCTTCTTGATCTACAATCAAGATTCTACCATTCAGAAGGAGACACCAGGATCTTCAGGAGCCAGCAGATGTTGCATTCTTGCATCGTTTTGCTGTCTACGTTGTACCCATAGGAGACAGTGCAAAGTGAATCATGTCTCACCACCAATGTTCTACAGCTGACTGAAGGATGGTATTGCACAAATTTTATGTTTGCTTTGTTGTCTGTGCAATAAAAAGTACAAGAAACCTGCTTTTCATTGGCTTCCAATGGGTTCTGGTAGACCTTTTACTAAGCTTCCTGATATGGTTGTCAGAGTCCTTACCTGCCTACAACACCAGTGAGAATGTCCTCTTTTCCAGGTGTCACAGTCCCCAAACTCTCAACCTTTGTTAATTCTGTCGACTTATCATTTTACCTGAGCTCCTAGCTTTGAAGAACCCATATCTTCTGTGGTCTAATTTCCATGCCTAAGGTCTCGTAGATAGTATCCCTAAATGTTTATCATTTTCATCAGCAGGAACTACTCCTCAGGTCTGTGATTTTACTCATCTTAGAAAGGCAGTCTCCATTTTTTTAATTTGTTCTTTTCCTCCCCGTCTTCCAGCTCTACAGCACCTCCTTTGCTACCCTTGGGTGGGATGAAAGCTAATCTGTCAGATTTTATCCTACTCTTGCTGTTTTTTTCTTTTTTTTCCATAGAAGTGGGATAAACTAGTGTTTAGTAGTTTCTTGGACAAGAAAGAAAAATCACAGAAAAAGTAGTTCTGGGACAAGGAGAATCTCATTAGAAACAGATATTAAAGAAACTTCAGGGTTTTTTCCCAGTACATCTCATTTACCTAGAGGATGCCATACAGTTGATCTAAGGACTGATCACTGATCCACCACAATAAATTTCAAATCTCTATGGTAAGTCAGATGACACCAAGCACATATCATACTGGATAGTACCAAAACACCTTATTGCATGGTGAAAAAAAGAAGCAATATTTCCATTTGTTTTATTTTTTAAGAAATTGACATTCTCAGAAAGACAACAAATTTCTAAACAAAGGATTGAGTGGAGGTAATTCATTGACCATTAGATCATAGCAACAATAACAAAATTAAGCCAGTGGATTCAATTCATATCTATACCCTTAATGTAAATCTCAACTTACTCCATCATATTTAGCCCTTTGACTTATTTAAGAGATCTATTTAGCTTCTACTCTGCTCAGAGGGGCATCTGTTATTTTTAACCTTATAATCCCATGCTTATTCCAAAAGTTAAAGACTTTTAAAATTGAAATTTCAGAATGAAAGTCACCTTTCCTCTCCCTATTGGGTATACAATCATTTCTAATATTTTGTTCTGTCAGAGTATTGGTAATTGAAAATGTTTCCTCTTTATAGGAGGTTATGATTTGAGATAGATTTTACATTTCCAAATGTATCCCAAGATAATTACATGCTAAATAGCCTGAGTGGTATTCAGCCAGATTTTAGCATGCATAACACAGTAGGCAATGATGCTAATCCTCCTTGGATCTTCTCTAGGAAAGCATTAGGTAAAGCATATGGGAAAAGTACTTCTTAAACTCTATCCCCTTTAAGTGTAAATTGTTATGGTTTAGGCCTATAAAATAATACAACATTCAAACTTTTGGAACTCAATTTAAATGTAATGAGTAATATGTAATTATCTGCTACTTCCCATGTTGAAATTGATATAAAGCCAGAAGTTATATACTCTTGAGAAAAAATTGCTAAACGCAATTTCTATGTTCTGATGAGACCTTTGCTCTTTAAATATTAGCTCACAGTATGAATTTCTTGCAACTTTTGGCTTATTCTATAGTAACCAGATTTTTTAAATGCTAAATTAGTTTTCAAATTCAACATTTCATCTTAGTCAGAGTTCAACGGTGGTTATGATATAAAAAATGATTCTTCTGAAATATGCAGAAAATTGAAGCTAACTTTGATGTCTTCTCCATAATTTGTGATTTCTCTTTCTATAATTAGCCAATCTGATAAATTTATAGAGTAGAATCATGTACTCAGCAACTATTTTATTCATTTATTACAACAGCCTAGAGCCAAAGCCATTTCATGTAGTGGAAAAATGGTGAATGGTCTTCAGAGAACCCTTGTTTAACCTTCAAGAAAAACACACTTTAGTTATGAGAGTTGTGCATCTGAAAGTAAATTCAATAGTGTGTATTGTGAATCCTTTCTCTGTTACATTGCTTATAGAAATAAAGTAAAACATTTCTTCATTGTGTCCACGTGTGTATGAATGTGTGTAGACATGATAACCTGTAAGGACACAGAAGGAATAACGTAGTGACTTTAAACAGTGTAGGAAGATAGCAGAAACACAAAATAAGATAAGTCTCTGCCTGGGAAAAGTTACAGGAGACACTGGGAATATCTGCAGAAAGGGGATGGAAAGACAGGCTTGACTGTGGACAGCTAATACCAAGAAAATTGGACCCTGATCTGTGTGGAGGGATGGTTTCAAAAGGGTAATGGTGACATGGAGTTTAGCAACATCTTATATAAGCCACAATGTTCTTTATTTATCAAGTAATATCACACTAGCTCTATTTATTAGTCATAAAAATCTACCACCTGTCAAAAATTAAACAATTTAAAGTAAGGTTTATCTGCAAATAAGTTGACTATCTGCTGAAAACATCTATGACTCTTTAATGAAGGTTAACACAATGTAGATCACACAATATAATATCATCCAATAAAATATACATGTGAGATGAATGTGGCTCATTCTCAGCAGATAAATCAGTTAGTAAATCGCTGCTAGTCAGTCAGGCTGCAAGATTTTCCTGACCACCATGGCCTGGCTCACTTCCTTCTCCTGCGGACTCTTTACATCCTCTGCAGGACCCATCCACAGCCTGGGATGGCTCCCGGCAAGTAAAACCAGACTAAGGGGACCACATTGATAAAGCCACCAGTCCAAGAACATTAACAACAAAAAAACCCACAATTTGAAAGATTCAACAACAATGGAAAGGGAGATGTTTAAAGAGATTATCGCTTATAAATCCTAGACATTTGCTCAAAACAATCATCAAGCATTGCATGTGAGAACTTGGTGAATCATAAGACAACTACACCAAAGAGAAAAATCTTAGCAAAGAAGGCTGCCTACATGATTCTCTATGTAGGAAATGTTGAACTGACCTGCAGCACTGGTTCTCAGCCAGAAGCAGGTGTCTTCTGCAGGCTCCACTTAGCACTGTCTACTCTGAGACTTGGAGGTTTTATTGACTGCAAAGGTCATAGAAGAGATCTGTTGGCATCTGGTATAAAAATCCTTACACTGTACAGAACAGCACTACATCTGCAGCGAGCTATGACTCAAATGTCAATACTGCTCGAGCTGTGAATGGAAAATCCCAATGATTGTATCTTATGATATTTGGCAAGAAGGGAACTTTGGTAAGGTCACTAAATTAGCATATGATTTTATTATGTTGGTGGTTACATGGTCTTTAGACACATGTTCAAATACAATTGTGCCCTTGCCACAGATGCACCATTGATTTATTGTAAACAGTGAAAAGCACAAGCAATTTCACTTCCCTTCTCAGCCCCATTGCTAACTCCTGGTTCTTGCCTCTTCCTCATCTCCTGACAAGCTCAGGAGAAGCATCAGTTCCTCACACTGTCCTCTTCTGACATCCCGAGCAATGTACATGCTTGGTTCCCACAGTCTTAAAACACAGTCTTCAGCACTAAATTGGTAAAGAACAAAACTAAAAGTAGGGGAAATTTGTAGACAAAATTCTAAACAGTCTTAGTAAATAAGAAACACAGAGCCAAATACAGAGGAAATAGCCAAGGAGATCAGAGAGCCACGACTACCTTATCTTACCACCTTGCCGCCATCACTTCCCCAGAGAGTGTTTCTTCCTGTCTGACTTGTCTTTTTATTGCCTTTCTGTTCTACCTTCTCATTGGCTCTAAACCCAACCACATGACTTCCTCGTACTGCCTGTCTATACAGACCTCCAGGTCTCTATGCTTGGTACTGGGATTAAAGGTTCGTGTCACCATGCTTGGCTGTGTCTTTGACCACACAGAGACTCTGCCTGCCATGTGATCGGATTAAGGGCTTGTGCTACCACCGCCTGACTTTGCTTATGGCTCGGATTATGGTGATATTTTATTTGTGCTGAAATGTGATTTTATTTGTATGTTAATAAATAAAGTTGCCTAGAGATCAGAGTTAAAAGCGAGCCATTTAGCAGAAGTCCGAAAGTGGTGGCACACATCCTTAATCTGATCACATGGCAGGCAGAGTCTCTGTGTAGTCAAGGACACAGCCAAGCATGGTGACACAAACTTTTAATCCTAGTACCAACCATAAAGACCTGGAGGTCTGTATAGACAGGCAGTGATGAGGAAATCATGTGGTTGGGTTTACAGCCAATGAGAAGGCAGAACAGAAAGGCAATAAAATGACAGGACACAGGAAGAAGTTCTCTCTCTCAGGGGAAGGACAGCAGTGAGTGGTAAGCTAAAGGCTATTTGCTAGTGCTCTGATCTCTGGGCTATTAACTCTGTATTTGGCTCTGTGTTTCTTATTTAACAAGACCGTTTAGAATTTCATCTACATATGGCACCCAACATGGTAAGAATTCATTAAAAACTGTTGGTTATGGAACCCAGCTTGGCCAGGGGCTATAGGCCCCAGCTCAGCCAGAGTTTACAAGCCCCAGGCCCGGCCAGAGCTATAATTGGTCTGGTCGGGCTGCATGTGGTCAGAGCTGCACTCAACTGTAGCAGCAGCAGCCCCAGAAATAGACTACATAATGCTTTATTAACTTTGAATTTTCTCAATGCTAATGAGAAAGGAACAACAACTGCATAGAGACATTGGATAATAGAAAAAAACTACCCAAATAAATCAGCCTATATACTTTAAGGATGTGCTGACCTCAGAATGGAAACCAGGATATGTGTTACGTTGGGGTTGAGGTTTTGCTTTTGTTTCTACAGGAAGCAAGAGGCTATGGATTTGTTCCAGATTAAGATACATCAGGTTTGACCAGCCAAGACCCCCTGAAAGGTCTCTGATGACACCATGGCCCAGATCATCCAACAGACAATGCAGCCTCACAGACTACTCCAGTCAGGACTTGACCATAATCCTAAAATTTTCTTTGTGTCCCCATAAGATTATCAGCATCCTTTATCAGCAGGAAGTAGCCTAGAAAACTATGCCCATATTCCTAAAAAATGGATTATGGATGTTTGTCTTTGTTTAGGTTGTTGGTTGCAAATTGTTATTGGTCATAGTCAATCTCTTTCTAAAAGAAGAAAGGGGGATATGATACGGAAATATAGGATATAGATATGATAGGATAAAAGGGTGAATTGTTGAACCTACTTTTAAAGAGCAACTTGCTTAAAATATTTTACATTGGTATAGATTTTAGTTTATTGATACAAATTTAAAGTTAATCTTGTTATACTGTATATATATATATATATATATATATATATATATATTTCCACTCTTTTTTAAGGTGTTATGTTTATATAACTCATTTAAATTGTAATGTATAGTTGAGAAATACAGATTAATAATTAGTATTCTATGATAGTCAAACTTACAGACATCTTAAGTTTTCTAGGTATACATAGATATCATCATTCAGTTAGGTAGGTAATCTTCAAAGACCTACAGAATATGGCATTTAAAATGTTTTAAAACTTAGGCTTTCTGAACTGTGAGACATGTCTGCTCCTGGCAGCATCAATTTACTTCATATAGAAAGACGGACATCAAAGACACTCCATATGGAATTTATCTTCTTCTTGGCAAAAATAGCCATTTGGGCAAGAAACTGAACTGCTTGACAAAATGTTGTATTGACTGGACATAAAGAACCCACAGGAAGGTGACCACTGAACTTTGCAAGGCAAGATCGTCCTTCAGGTTTCTGCTTCACAGAGGAAACTGCCAGACATTCTACAGGACACAGAGAGAAGAGACTGAGAGACTCTAGGTCTGTAGGCTGAAGAATGGATGCCCCAACATTGCAGAAGAGCTTTGGGTGACTGTCCAGGCAGCCAACTGTCTCTGTCATTCTAGATTTTTGGAAGTTGCTTATAATGCTCTTCCTGTTTATTTAGATAATATTGTATCCTTCTGAGAGCTTTGATGTAGCTGAAGACTAGACAGTTATAATTTTCCTTGGTTATGATAAAAGATAAATTAGATATAAAACTTTAGACTCACAAATATAGGATAGATAGAATATTTTCTTTAATTTTGCCAAATACAAATAGACTAGATATTATAACTGTGATTCTTGCTTGATTACTGTTTTGTTATATGTAATTTACTGTGTTAAAGTTAAACACTTCCTTTTTGATTAGACAGAAAAAGAGAGGTGCTGTGGGATGTTCTGTATGCTGTGAATATATGTGGCTCTGATGGGTTGATAAATAAAACGCTCATTGGCCTGTAGCCAGGCAGGAAGTATAGACAGGGTAAACAGACACGGAGAATTCTGGGAAGAGGAAGGCTGATTCAGGAGACACCAGCTTGCCATCCAGGGAGCAGCATGTAATGACACACAGGTAAAGCCACAAAACACGTGGTGACAGATAGATTAACAGAAATGGGCTGAGTTTAAGTGTAAGAAGTAGTCAGTGGCTAGCCTGAGCTATAGCTGATCAGTTTTAATTAATATAATCATCTGAGTGATTATTTTATAAGTGGTTACAGAGTCTGTTGGGCTGGGCAGGACCAGAGAAAACTTCAGCTACAGAAGATGTCTTGATAGTCTACTTAGACAAATGGAGACATGGCTTAAAATTAACCCATACACACTGATTAACTGCTTCCATGGCCGTGCTTTTAATGTCTGAATATTTTCTGCCACTACTCCACATTGTAATAAAATAAATCTAGCTATATTCAGTAAGTGTCTACTGAGTTTTCACTGTATATTCAGTACAGAGAAAACATTATGCAGCATTATTCTCTAGTTGTATCAACTCCACAACAAACAGTCATTTACTTTGATCCAGAAATTAGTTTCATCCTACATATGCTAATGGCTGGTTTCCAAACTCTCAGAATTATTGATCTTAGGTGAACTTGATGTCTCCATGGACAGTGGACATGTAGCTGTGTATTTTAAATGATTTTACAAATCATGATATGAAAACTTCCTAAGATTATAGCCCAATACTTTGGATACAAAGCATAGACCCACGTTCAATGATGTACATTGCACAATAATATAAACCAACACAGTTTAAGTAGTCTAAACAGTTTAGAATATAAATAAAATAGAAAGAACTTACTAAATAAAGCATGTCACATGTACTACATTTGAAAAACTCTCAATAATGACACGTAAAACCAAACCATGTTTCCACATTTCATTCAGTCAAAGGGCAAACAGGATTGAAATGAATGATTTTTAACACTGATGTCATTATTTTGTTGAAAAGTAGTAAATTTACATGTGTAATAAACTAAAGCAATTCCACAAGTATTAAGCATTGGCTCAAAATTATAGTCTTCAGTATTTTTTCACACAAATATATAACTATCACAGAAACATATGAAAACACTATAATATTATTTCAAAGCATTAAAGTGCTTCCTCTTACATGAATGTTTCCATTGTTCAAACCTTTCCTTCACTCAAAAGCCAACTTCCACCACATCAATGATGTCATTTTAAACAAACTTTTAAACAATTTAAATTTATTTGCTAAAGGCAAATATAATGTGTTGAGGCAGAATCCATCAGAAAACACTAAGTTCATGAAATCATTGTATTTTATATCAATCCAGTTTTTACACAGTTACAGGTCTTTCTAAATGTTCATATGAGTCTAACATACAAGCAGACAAAGGGAATTACAAAAGAATACTGCAGGTGGAATGTTCTGGAAAAGATATTACAGGAGTATGTGATATCGAAGAAGCAGCAGCTGAGCATACAATTAGAAAATATCTGCTTCACTGAAAGAAAATAACCATGGCACATCATATAGGCAGAAGAACATTGGGTAAAATTATAGCTATTAGACAGGTCAGGCTTTTCTGTGCATTGAAGTCACCTGTGGTTATTATTAGAGCTAAGAACTTGTGAATATGTTCTTGAGAATTCTGTCTCAGAGTATTTATGTTGAATCTCTTTGCCTAACATTCTTTCATTGGCTCCAGAAGGTTCCTGTCATGAAGCTTGTTATTGATAATGATTATAAGAAAACTAAATAACTAATCACATATCAAATCCAGTCAGATCACTTCATCTTATAAATATATTAGCTCATTATACTGTATGCCATAAGTATATATTATACTATCTTAGGTCTAATAAAAGTAATAAAAACTCATCTAAGCAACATGACAAAATAAAGAAGCACTCCAAAATTAAACAATGAGAAATTCTAACAAACTTAAGGAAGGTGAGTTGTGACAAGAGCTACAAAGATAACATAGGCTTATGACAAAATGATGATGTTAATAATAACAATTATAGTAAGCAAAACAAGTAGAGGAGTCTCAAGAAAATATCTCCAACAAGAAGCAGAATTCAGTCCTGAGTAGTGCCAAGACAGAACATTGGAGAGAAATACGCAATTAATTTTGTTCAACATTTAGAAGCATAAATTTAAAAACTATATGAGAAAGAGGAGAAAATGTTTGAACTGGTGTTTTGAGAAAGTACTGAGACAATTGGTAAGAAAAGAGGTACTTAAAAAATTTAGTATGCTATTTGTATTTATCCCAGTCAAGGGTCAAGTACTAAGACATTGCATGCATTTTGATAGTCTTGATAATGCAGGAAAGAGTCCTTACTGATCACGTTGAATATAAAATTTAATGGAGCCTATTAAATAACCATGTTTTCACTTAAATATTTACAGGATATTACATAATCAAGGAGGTAAAATAAATTCAAGAAAACAGTACATTTAAAAAATGCTTTTAAAACCATGCTGTTGGGAAATCATATGGAAAGTTACACTATGCCACATCAGTAAGAAGGCAATTGGTTCTGCTGCAAAGTTGTGGTCAGGTGTCTTCTGGTACTAAAGGACAAGTGTGTAATTGTGCTAAAGGAAAAGGAAAACAGAAGACAAGAAACCGTTAATAATTTTTAGTAAATTTTATCATGACTGATTTTTTTCCCCAGTAAAAGTTATCAAAATAATTTGTCAAGTTAAGACACAACAAGAATATTTAAGTCCTGGGGTGGTATGTGTGTAAAACAACATTACAAAGCCCATAAAACAGTTAAGATTTCCCCCAAACGAATCATATAGGTATTACAGTGATGAGATTTTTATTTCTATTGTTAAGACACATTCAAGTAAGAAAGGATTGTCAAGAGAATAAGCTTTGACTTTTTGTAGTAGTCACACATTTTGATTATGTGCTTGATGTGATTGCAGAGAACTGCAGACAGCTTGGTCAGCTACTCTCCTGTTCCTTCAGACAAATGATTCTGTCTTATATTATGTTCTTACTCCTTCATTACTGATCCTAAGTGGCATTTGATACCAACTGATCAGCCATAACATATGAATTCATTGAATGATTATCTCCTTTTGTAAAAACTTTATTTTTAATTATCTCTATTTTGTGATTATAATATAATTATATTTTCTCCTGAATTTAAACATAAGAAATACATTTCTGTTTGTGAACCAAGGTGAACTTTCCAATCCAACTGAAGTATTCCTAGGAGAATCAACCTAAATGGAGCACCTTTGAAGCCAAAGATTCAATACCTAGTCTAATTTCTTGTAGGACTGATGTACTTTCTGTTGTCTTTGTTTTACACATGCATATGTTTTTTTTTTCCTGAAATTGTATTACTGATACATAAAACAGGACATTAAAATTTTTTAGTCTATATTATTTTGTAGCTACCACCCAGAGTTTAAAAATGTTATAATTATAATCTCAAAAATAAAAAAAAGAAATGTTGATATTATGAGACATTTTTCTTAATTGAAATAGAACCACATGACATGATATTAATTGATAAATTCCTTTAATAATTATTATTTTCAAGAAAATGACTTTAGTCATCCCATCAGTATGTTTAAAGATTACCAGCCAAGTGTGGTAATGATGCATAGCATGCCTGCAATCCTACTCAGGAGCTACAGACTGGAGGATGAGGAGTTCATCCATGTTTTCAGCTATAGGCAAGTTCAAAGTCAGCCTGGAATACATGAAAAAAGCAAGTAAATAAATAACCAGCAAAGAATGTCTCACATGTAAGTTTATTTCATGCTTTTGCATTGGGTTTTTGTAGTTCAAAGACAGGGGAAAAATCACAATGTTTATTTAATGATATTCAGAAAATAAGTAGAAATTAAAAATAAAAGCAAAACCCACCAAAAATAGTATAATTTTTATCATTAAAAAATATGTTAGGGCCTGGTGGTTGTGGTGAATTCTTTAATTTCAGCACTGAGGCAGAGGCAGGCAGATCTCTGAATTCAAGACCAGCCTGGTCTACAGAGTTATTTCAGTACAGTCAGAGCTATACAGAGAAACCCTGCCTTGAAAAACCAAAACAACAACAACATAAATATGTTAGGATTTTATTAATGTGTTAAAAAGACAAAATGATGACTTCATTATCTTTAAAAATAAAAAGTATGTGTGAGGAAAAGCCCACCAGTTGCTCCCCTCTCTGAAATGATGATGAGCTGATAAATGTAAGTTGTATAAAATTGTTATCAAGAAATGACTTACTTGAAGTACAACTATGCAGACTACCAGTAAGATTAAGATCATGTATATAGAAAACAATTTCAGCACACTTTCAGAGACTTCTTCATACATATAAATATACTTACTTAATTTCTATCAAGAAACCCTATCTTTACCCATCCCCCAACACACACACACACACACACACACACACACACACACACACACACACACACACTGGTAGTTCTGCGATGCCTAACCATCATTGCTAGTTTAATCAAATTTATAATGTCCTAGAAGACATACCTCTGGGTATATCTTTGAGAGATTTTTTCCAGAAGGTTTACGTGAAAAGGGCTAAGCTCCATGGATAAATAAAAACAGTAGAGCAGGAATCAAGTTGTGCACCAATGTACACCTTCTTCTTCTTCCTAAGTGTGGTTCAGCTGCCTCATTCTCCTGCTAACTTGATTCCCATGTCATTATGCACTCTATCCATTCAACTGTGGGCAAAAATAAACTTTCCTCCCTTGTCTTTATTAAGTACTTTGGTACAATAATGAGATAAGTAACTGGGATAGATGCTTTCTATACCATCTTATTCAGAGAAAGTTGTTTGTAACAATAGAATCAAGAGACCTACAAGGTATCTGAACTCATAGGCCTTGAAACATTTGTGTGCAGAAAAGTGAACTAGCCACTTTAACCACATAATATTTGAGGAGAAAAAAAAGTCAGAAATCTAAGATTTTGTATACGATTTTTGAGGAAAAGAAGTAAACATAATAATTGAATCATCCTTCTTTTGAGAATTTATGAGAGTTTTTACAATTCTACACAGAAGAGATGTACTGATTCTTCTGTAGATAATACCTCAGTATCTTTTAGAAAGATATTAAGGTTTAGTTAAAAAAAGGACCAAGGTTTACAGAAAGGCTGCCCTACCTTTCTTATCCCAAATGCCTTCCAGTGATTCTTTGTATAAGCCAATAGCCACCATGGAAACCATTTTTATATAATTGCTTAACCTGGTCAGCAGTACAGCCACTTTTCAAGTCTGAGATTTTTTTAGAATAGCATTTACAAAAAAAGAGTTCTTTAGCAAAAGATAAGCATTTTCCAGAATAAAAGGTTTTCCTTGAAGCCTTACTGTTTAGTGTAAAAAGCCAAAGATAAATCTGATATTCTCCTACTGTGGAAGAAGTAAAAGATGGTAGTCTATTTTTCTGGGCATAGAAATTGGATTAAATAACCCATACATCTTCTGCTTACATAGGGAGAAATCCATGGAGTGCAGATGCATTTGCTTTCTGTGGGGCTTTAAGTACCAAATTCAATTCAGAGAAGAAAATCTTGAGCACAAAGGAGACTTTAGAGTATAATAATGCACAGAAATGGTAAAACCACATTCTCAACCAAATGAAATGAGTGCTACACACTAGAGGGAGTTGAGATAGAAAACTAGAGCTGACAATTTATTTACCAAGGGAATGAGTAGATAATACAACAATTTATTTCCACTTGTAACTCCAGCATTTTTTAGACACAATAGAGAGAAGACATTCTCATAATTTTTAAGATGGCTTCTGGAGGAAAGAGTATGATGTAGCATGGGTGTCTTTCATAAATGTCAAGCAGATACATTAAGGGATGCTTAGAAGTCATTATTAGAGCATGAATATTGAGTGTCCTTTTGAGAATGACTATTTTCTCTCAAAATGGGGGTTTTCCCTTCTGTTCAGAAAGAGAGGCACATAAAGGGAAGGCTAACCAAGGTACTCCTTGCCGTTAATCTCACTATTTGCCAGTTAGCCGATAAGGGCTTCTCTCATTTTCTTTGTGTTCTCTTGAACAGAGCCAAGTGGCAGATCATGAACCTTCTGTTTGTAACAGGCTTTTGATGTCATGCTCCCCTGTTCAGCATTCCAGATTCCTGATTAGTCTGGTCATTCAGCTTCTTCTACCTCAAGTGTCATTGAGAAAACATCCAGAATTCAGTGTAGGGTTGTAACAGAGTGCTCATCTTTTTCCTTGTCTGAATTGTGCTGATGCTGTTAGCATGCCTCCTCTGACTTATCTCTAGTTCTCAACTTTGATGCCAAAGGACATATGGCAACAACTCTTTTGTGTGTTGTAAATTCCAAAGGGGAAAGATTTTACCCCATTTTCCCAGACCTGCTTCTAATTTTCACATCTTTGGATTTGTCTATTTATGCATTTATTAACGTGTATTTTCATATGGAAAAGATAGAGGGTAAATCATGTTTTTTCACTGTTTCAGAGTGCTGGGACCTTATGTGTATATCCATGTAATTACTGAAGTAGAACAGATGATGACATTTAGCTCTTTTATTTCCAAATTAGGACTTAAACAGGATACTGAAAAATAAGGATGTCCTATAGCTTAGAAACTCTGCCTTTTCTAGAACATGACTTCTTCCATTCTTGCTGTCAGTGAAAATATTCTTAACATAGTAATGAACATAAGCCAACTAGTTGAGCTCTTCTTTAGTAATAAAGTAACTTCCAGAAACTTGACAGAAACAGGAATAAAACACATGTAACCCAGGGGCCAGTGGAAGGAGCACGAACCTTAAAGTCTGTGGGAAACTGATGTGTGATTCAACTTCCTAAGCTGGATCTGGAAAGCACACCTGAGAATACAAGGAATTACCTGTAAATAAAATGATAGAAGACTAAATACTGCTTCAGAGTATTGTGTTTCTGAACAGCATTCTGTCACCTTTAGAATACTAAACTTCATTCAAATATGTCTATATCAATTAGAACGATACATGTTTTTCTGTGATGACCAGAGGTCCAAACTTCAGTTGCCATAAGCAACAAAATATAAGCCACCATGCTTACTGTGCGGGTGTGTATGAATTAAGGGTTCAGAATAAGGCATGCTATTGCAGATTATCCTGGAGATCAAAATACAACCACATGAAGATTCAAATGTAAAGAACTGGCTCATAATTAGGGAGGAGAATTATGCAACTGACTTAAAAATACTGTTGTAATGTATATATGTGTATAGACAAGCTGATTCTACAGTGTACATATGAATATCAAAAGGAGTTCATTCTAACATAGTTGACTCTCTCCTTCAGCCATGGGAGTTCTGGGGATTAAATTCAAGTCATCAGGCTTGTGTGGCAGGATCTTTGTCCACTGAGATTCCCTGGCTCTGGTGTGACTTTGAAATGTTTCCCGAGTCTATATAAGCTGGAAACAAGGAAATGAATTCTCATATGGAGCTTCTAGAAGTAATGAAACTCTGCTAACACCTTGAATTCAGTGCAGTGATGCTCACATCTGGTTTTTACCTTCTTTAAATGTGAAGGCACATTAGTGTTGTCTTAATCACTATATCTATAATAATTTGTTACAGCAATTAGAGAAGAGAGTCATGTTTCCTGCCTTTTTGGATTGTGTGTCCTGAGTAATTATGGGCTAGCAAATAAACAACAAAGGAAAGAGGTATGAAAATATTGTAAAGTTCAATACAATAAAATAGCAGTGATACGTAAAAACAGTGCACATTCTTATTTATGCTGTTTTTAGAGAGTATATGTATTAATCAGGTCCTGAATGTTGCCTGTGGGTGTGTCAGAATATACAAAATAGAGTCAGCACCAAAGAAAAGGAAGAACATGTGCATTTAACACTATGTCAAGGGACATCAACAGCTGCACAAGACAGGAAAAAAAACTAGTGTGAGGGAAAGGAGGCAAGGGTGAGCAAGAAAAAGAACATCATATGTTAATGCTAGGAGATTTTTCCATGTTCACTGCATACCTTCTATGTCTATAATGCAGCAGCCCACTTGTAGGGCACTGTTGTATCATACATAACTTGGTTTCAGAAACTTGACTGGAGCAACAGAGAAATGAATAAAGAAAAGACACATAAACACACCTACAAAAAAGCTGGGATCATGTGGGATAAGCTCACTCTGAGTACATCAACTACCCAACAACTATAACCTCATAGTGTTTATTTTGTACAGCGTTTGAGAAGAGTTAGCTAGGAGGGGTGAGAGGTCTTTGTAGAGGAGCAGTTGTGGGCTATAAACAACTGGAATTTCTGTTCATGGTCAACATTCCCGCAAGGACCAGAGCTTAACCAAAGGAAAGATTTGCCAATACCTACGAGTCTGAAGAATTAATACTTGTAAATAATACACATTCACTCTGGTCTTCATCTTCTTCTTACATACTCACTCAGGGCTCCCTTGGATCCCCAAATGGCACCAAGGGCAACCTTACAGGTGGACTGGTGATGAAGACTCATGCCAGTCTGAGGAAGGTACTGGATGTCAGTATAGATGATTCTGGTAAGGGTGTACCTCAGTCTTGTCCTATAGGTAATTTGTTAGGGGAGAACTCTATTTAATAGAGCTGTACTTAGAAAGATGGTGCTAATAGGAGGAAGGATAGTGTTAGTGTTCTACAAGGGATTAGCAGAGTCACTTCTGAACATTAAGTCATTGTTTCCAGCCAAATGAACATCAAATTCTTTCTCTCTCTAATATTTAAAATATCTTTTATTCTAGAAGATGCCCAATCTTTTTTCAGATGCCTTATTTGTGTGTGTGTGTGTGTGTGTGTGTGTGTGTGTTGTAATATCAGATCCCCAGATTGTATCACTCACTAGGCCTCTGAAGCTGAGATGCCCTACAATTATATAGTGCCGTCCCCTGCTCTTGACCTATGATGGCCAACTGTGATATTCACATTTATTTTCTTCTTGCTTTATTGCAACAGCTACCCACAGGGTTGCCATTTCATGCTCTTGTGAAGTTGTGTACAGTTTAATAATGTGTTGATCAATTCAGTTGAGCTAAAGCAATGTGTGTCTAGAATGTCATCAGAGCCAATGCAACTTTTGCTGCATCTCCACCCTCCTGGACTTGGATTGGTTAGTGTCTCCTCCCCTGGCATGGCTGACTCTCTCCCGACAGACTTCTGAATGGTACTGAAAGCAGAACTCTCCTGCAACCATCAAGGGAACACTTGATGTTCATGAGAAAAGATGTCAGATGTCTTGAAGTCTTTAACATTTTCTTTCACTAGTCATAAAATCAACACAAGATGACCTTGTTTGATGACGCACAGTGCTCACAAGAGTTTAAATAGGGTGCTCTTTGGTTATTGGAAAGGAACTATATGATGTCTCCCTCATGTGCTTTGTTATGAATAGGGACATATGGGTTAGAATAAACATTTAAGTTCTATCAATTTCTTTTTTACAACCTCTTTTTCTTTTTCAAATTTCTACATCTCTCAAGAAAATGTAAGATAAAAAGCTTTCAAAGTGGAACTCTGTCTTTAAGGGAGCAAAATTCCTAAAAAGATAATTTCACACACTTTCAGATAAATATCTTATTTACAATTCTTCTAAGGGATTCTATTCAGGACTTTAGTGCCAGGCTGATAATATCTCTGAAAAATATTGGCGTATATGAGGCCAACATAAACTTAGCACTGGAATTCTGTGATCATTCACAGTACATGCAATAAAAGGGAGAACTCAACAGGGTTTTAGATGGTGTATAATGGCATGTCCCCTAAGAAAGGAGGAGAGAGGCTGAAGGCACACAGCTTTGGTATTTTATATAAAGAAATAACCATTGTTACCCCCAAAACCCTGATTTTTATGTAATCTTTAGTTGATTTTCTAAGAGTCTTTTTTAATAGCTTTTATAAAAAATTTAGTGATCCAGCCTAAACATACCAATAATGCCAAGTAAGCAAATGTGCATGTAATAAAGGAAAGGGATTCAAAGATGAGCTCCTTGTTGGTCAATAAAGAAATGAAAGACTGTAGCTGTAATCACATAATGAAGCTATAATCACAAAATGTAGCTACAATCACAGAATGAAGTTATTTAGTAGTGTGGTTCTGAAACATGCTATGTCCCCATGATATTTTTTGGCAATGTGACACAAACCTACACATACTTGGGGAAATTCTCAATTGAGGAACAGTCTTCAAAAGATTGGTCTATGAAGATGTCTATGGGGCATTTTCTTTACTGATAATTGATATGGTAGGGCCATTACCACTGTGAGTAGTCCCATCCCTGGACAGGTGAACCTGATCTATGTGTGAAAGGTAGCTAAATATGACAGGGTAAACAAGCCAATAAGAAACATTCCTCAGTGGTCTCTGCTTGGGTGCCTACCTCAGAATTCTTGCTTTTAACTCCTGCCGTGGCTTCCCTTAGTGATGGACTATTACCTATAAGATGTAATTAACCCTTTCTTCTTCAAGTTGTTTTTGGTCACATTGTTTATCACAGCAACAGGAAAAAAAAAGACTCAACCTTCTCCATCACTTTCACAACATCAACTAAAAGCATTGAAAGATGATGATTTACCTTCAAAAGCACCCAAGGCATGTTTACCAACCATGCCTTTATGGACCAGTGTTGGTGCACACCTGTCTGTTTCCTCATAAGCATGTGTGGAAGCATAGGTAAATATTAAAATTCTTTGGCTACATCTTTGGGCCATTCTCATTTACTATATATTCAGGGAACTTCAGAACACTACTCAAAGTTCATTTTTTTTCCTATGAATGACTTTATCTAACCTAATTGAGAACAGGAGCTGGGATAAGGAAGTATCTTCTTTTCTTCAAATGTTCTGGCCACATTTGTGAAAGTAGCAGTTGTGTATTTTGCCCTTTTAGTGCAGTGCTGTTTATGACAAACTATTTTTTAAATGTCTCTATTAATCTAAAAGGACATTTGAAGTTTGAGTACTCATAAATCAATGTGAAAAAAGATTTTTTAATGAAAGTACCTGAATGTTTTAAGATTTGGGGGCATTTTTTAAAGCTTATTTTCATCTTGTTCCCTGAAGTTAACAATGTGGCTTAGTTGAGCATGATGCCACATGCCTTTAATTCCAGCCCTCAGGAGGCAGAGGCTGGCAGAGGTATCTATGTTTGAGGACAACCTGGTCTAGATAGTCAGTTTCAAGACAGTCAAGGTTGCACAGGGAGACTCTGTCTCCAAAAAACAAACAAGCATGAGGCTTATTAGTATCTTACCTGAGGCAGATTTTTTCCAAGGAAAGTACAAAATGATTTTCTTTAGCTTGTAGATGTTAATGTTCTACATCCCCAGAAAACCTGAGTCCTTCCTCCAGATGATGTAACTTTCTTCACAAACTATCATCACTCTTGTTCTAGTTATTGAGATTCCTTCTCATTTTTTAACTTCAATATTATGTCACTTCAGCTTAGTCTACAACATCATAACTGTGTTTCTTGGTTGGGGTATTACTGATGAAATTTGAGATTTTAACTGACGGAAGTCCACAACATGGGTAAATATAATGTAGTAGACCCTAATAAATAGGACATTGAAGTTTCAAAGAGCCCAAAATTCTGTAGATAACATTGTGTTCACAATCATCTAGTTTAAGTCTAACTTCAACCCAAAATTAGATGTTTACAGGTGAGGTTTATTTTCTAAGCATAGCTACTACATCTTAAAATATGCCAGTTCATAATCATTTGAGTCAGGAGGACAACAAGCTCTTTGAAGGGAAAGATATTACTGTCAAAATTCCAAGAGAACAAACATTTGACCCTAAGTAGAATATTGAGGAAAATATTCTGAATATTCCCCAGACTCCTGCCCTGTGCTGCTCATAGTCTTCATAGGTTGTTCTTTAGTATGTATCATGACATTTTAATTTTCATTTCACTTCATTTGTATGCATGGGAGGTGCCACTGTTGGAAACACAAACAAAACTGAAGACAAAGATAACAGGATAATATCAGAGTGAAGATCACAGCCAGACTTTGTCTCCCAGAGTCCTAAGGTGAAGCCAATGGAACCACATGAAGTGAAGGTACCATCCTCAGGTTGATAACACTACTTAATTCTAGCTTTGCATGGCCATGATTTGGTATGATCATGTGGGCAACTAGGAAGAAAGAAATTGCAGAGCACTTACCAGTGAGATTCTTTCTTCCTTAGGTTTACTGATGGATGTCTGTCCTTTTCAGCATTGATGTAATCCATGGTATCATCACCAAAAATTTCAAGATGTTTCCATTCAAGTATCCATGTCTAACTAACAGCTATTGTAGGTACATTAAATGAATACTTTTGGAATATAATATAAATATAGCTGTTTACACTTTCTTGAGAAAGTAACTTATGATTAACTTTATTTCAGTAACATTTTATTAAATTTGACAATAGTAATGATTTTAATTAGTGCAGTAGAAATAAAAGTTAAATATTTAGTATACTATTATAAAATGCACAATGAGTTGAATCAGCTAAAGTTGTGACTCAAAAAATTAACGTTACAGTTGTATTTGACTCTTTTTATGGTCTTGGAACTCTTTTCCTCCTATTGTCCATCCTTGATATGTGGGCTTTTGCCTTGTCTTATTGGATCTTGTCTTGTCCTACTGGGCTCTTGTCTCTTGGAGGCATGCTACTTTCTGAAGGGAAATGTAGGGGAAGTGATTCTGGAAGAGAGGTGCAGTGAGGAGTGGTGGAAGAGAAAACTGTGATCAGGATGTATTATATAAGAGAAGAATCTAATTTCAATAAAAACAAGTTCATAATTTAAGACCATGTGTTAAATATAAAAGCCTACAATGAATGCATTTTGAAAATTGTGTGAGAGTATTAATTACTAACACACATAACCATTAACCAGCAAAGGCCAACAACTTGTCTAAAGATCTTTGCAATTTGGAGTCTGATGTCTGAGAATGGATATAAAGAAGGAAGAAGCTGAGGGTGTTGCTCTCCCAGGTGTTTAGAACAAAGGAATACTTTAGGGTAAATGTTGAAGATAAATAAAGTAAATCAGAAGTCATGGAGGAAACAAAATACAGCAATGAGCCTATAAGCCTTTCATTGTTTTGAAAGACATTATGTATGATGGGAGGAATCTGGAAAACAAATTGAGGGCTTTTTTCAAAACTCAGCTATTCTGTCACTGTGTGCATGACCAGATGTTCCCTGATGCAAACATAGTCCCTGCAAGACATATATATTTCCAGAAATGATCAGTGAACACAGAGACTGGGTGCTTAAATGTGGATACCTCAGATGGAGGTCCTGGCATTAGCAAACAATTACAAGCATCATATTCTTACTCCAGAACACAGGAGACACTGAGATCTGAGAATGAAATTAATTATGCACAGGAATGAAGCCAGCACATGCATTGCAAATGTCAGGAATGTTGTGTAACTGGAGCTTAATACTTGGAATAAATCATTAGAAGCCAGCATAAGACCCACTCCTCAGAGGCATGGCACAATCATTGGCCTAGCTCCTAAGTTTTAACTCTTTAGGTTCTGCTTGTGAGATCTCCACGGTATAAGCATCTCTGATTTCAGGATTCTTTTAGAGAAATTACTCGAATATAAAGGTGAACCAGGCATACCTCCCTAAAGTGTAAAAGGCTGAAGAATGTGGTCCATCAGAGAATCCTGAAGAGAATCCTGACTAACATGATAAACAATGACATCCATTGAGGTGGGCAAACATTTGTTGATTTATTCATTCAATAATTCAACTTTATAAGAGACTAAAATATGCATTACAGTATTGGTTTTAATATGATGTTAAATAGAGACTCTTCATTCTTAAATGGGCATAAGCACCCTAGAGCCTCTTTGCCTAAATTGTACCTATTAGACTTCATACTTATCCAGTAGATGAGAATGAAAATGATAAACTTTTAAGCAAATGTCCCCAATGCAGTTCCCTCAATAATAGCTAAGAAGAGAACAACAACAACAAAAAAGATAAAATTGGAACTAAGTACACAACTAAAGCAACTTTGGCTGCTGTAGTCAGAGAAAACAAGAGGAAAGCATTGCTTTTGGTAATAGGCTCATTAAAATATTGTACAAATTGGCAACTGTAAAGTGATTTGATTTTATTTGCAAACTATTGGTTGTTATTAAAATAAAGATATAGCAAGGATTTGTTTCTCTCAGATGTTGTACCTAGATGACATTAAACATACTCAGATATCCCCTGCACACCACATATTAATCAGACAGAGCTTGGATTCTTAATTACACAAGTAAATATTACTTCAGCAGAACTTTGCCAGTATCTCAGATGGCATGCAGATGGTTAGATTTTATTCATAACTTTAAATTTGGTATAAATTAAGTCTTTAATTATGGATTCTTGACTGGCAATGGACATGGATCTGTGATACTAGTTCAGGATTAGTATAAATAGTAAGAAAAATTTACAATTAAGATATTTAGATTGTCAAATGATAAAATAATCTTTGTTGATGCTTGCTATTCAGTTGATGTGGAGATTATGTTTCTATAATGGTAAATAAATTTCCATACCTGCACAAGCCAGAGATAGTTAGCCTTCCTTCTAAAAGTGATGAAACAATAAATCCAATTTAATGTAGACACAGTGATGTGTGAGAGTCTCAGAACAGTAATATATATGGTCCAATCTGCTAGCAAACAGAAAAGAGTTTCAGTATGGTTCTGATTGAGCTGGGGTGCCATTCTTTGTCTTCCCAGATGTCAGACATAATTATCAAGGTGCACTATTTACCTTTGCAGGCTTCATCAGATACAAAATGTTCAGAAAAAGCAGCTGAATGAACTACTAGGGGGTCATGTTCTAAATATCTCAGTTCTAAAGGTATACACACAAATAACATTATACAGACTGAACATACTTATGTAACATACAATGATACCACAAGGGTGGTATCATTGGGTCTTGAGATAGATTTATTTCCCATTTTCTGAGAAGCTACCATACTGATTTCCAAGGTATTTGTATAAGTTTGCATTCCCACCAACAGTGGAGGAGTGTTCCCTTTGTTCCACATCCTCTCCAACATAAGCTGTCATCATTGTTTTTTATCTTAGCCATTCTGACAGATGTAAGATGGTATCTCAGAGTAGTTTTGATATGCATTTCCCTGATGACTAAAGATGTTAAACAAATCCTTAAATATCTTTCAGCCATTTGAAATTTTTCTGTTGAGAATTCTCTGTTTAGCTCAGTAGCCCAGTTTTTAATTGGATTGTTTGGTATTTTGATGTCTAGTTTCTTGTGTTGTTTACATATTTTAGACATCATCCCTCTGTCAGATGTAGGGTTGGTGAAGATCTTTTCCCATTCTGTAGGCTGTCTTTTTGTCTTATTTACCATGTCCTTTGCCTTACAGAAGCTTCTCAGTTTCAGGAGGTCCCATTTATTAATTGTAACTGATGGAAGCAGAAGCAGAAATCTATAGCCAAGCACAAGGCTGAGCTCCAGGAGTCCAGTCAAAGAGAGAGAAGAGGGATTCTATGAGCAGGGGTTATCAAGATCATGATGGGGAAACCTACAGAGACCTCTGATCCAAGCTAGTGAGAACTCATGAACTTTAGACCAACAGCTGTGGAGTCTCCATGGGACTGGACTAGGCCCTCTGCATAAGCAAGACAGTTGTGTAGCTTGATCTGCTTAAGAGGTCCCCTAGCGGTAGGGTCAGGATCCATCCCTGGTGCATGAGCTGGCTTTTTGGAGCCCATTAACTATGGTGGGACACCTTGCACAGCCTTGATGCAGAGGGAGGGGCTTGGATCTGTCTCATCTGAACATACCAGGCTCTGCTAACTCCCCATAGGAGGCCTTACCTTGTCAGAGAAAGAAATGGGGGGTCGGCTGGGGGGTGGATACTGGGAGGCAGGAGAAGAGAAGAGAGGGGGATCTGTGGTTGATATGTAAAATAAATTAAAAAATTTCTTAATAAACAATATGTTCGTATATACAAGTATGTATATAGCAACAATTAATTTAAAAAGAGATTCTGAACTTGAAAGAGAACAGAAGGGGGAATATGGGAGAGTTTGTAGGGAGAAAAGAAGAGGGGAATGATGTAATTATATTATAATTTCAGAAAATAAAGAACTCATGTCTTTAAAACTTCTAAAAGAAAATGGAGGGAAGCCTTTAAAGATTCACATCTCTTTTCCATCCTAAAGTTATAAATATCCCCTAGACAATCTAACAAAACCATGTCTTCACACCACCAAGTTAACCAATAAAAGCTTTTCTAATTTTTGTTGTATTTTAGCCAGATAAACATGTTGATAATAAGAAAATAAGATAAGATGAGATAGTTTTTATCTCAGTATATTTTATTTTTATTATGTTTTGTTGTTATCTCTTAGAAACCTGCTCTTTTTTAATGAGAAACAGAAAGGGATTGAATCTGGATGGGAGGAGAGGTTGGAAGGAACTGGGAGGAGGCAAGGGAGGGGAAACTGTAATTAGGATATATTGCATGAGAAAAGAATCTATTTTCAATAAAATGGGTGGGGGAAAATAATAATAAAAAAGAAAATAAGATGTCCAAATGCTGTACTTATAAATTGTAATATGCTAGTAAGTTCGTACTCCATTTTCAATACTTGAATTGGGTATTTATCTGTTGTGGTTTGAGTGTGAAATGTCCCCTGCAGACCCATGCATTTGAACACTTAGAGCCTAGCTGGTGTTACTATTTGTATGGTTATAGAACAATCTTCTACAACCTGTGGGTCAAATGACCCTTTCACTGGGGTCTCCTAAAAACATTGGAAAACACAGATATTTGCATTAAGATTCATAACAGTTGCAAAATTGCAGTTATGAAGTAGCAACGAAAATAATTTTATGGTTGGGGGCCACCACAACACGAGGAACTTTATTAAAGGTCACAGTATTAGTAAGGTTGAGAACCACTGTTACAGAACCTGTAGGAAGTGGAGCCTTGCTAGAGGAACTATACTGCTGAAGGTAAGATTTGAGGTTTTCTAGCCCTACTTCCTGTTTTCTCTGGGCTCTCAGACAACTGATACAGTGTAACAGTCTAGCCCAATGCTCCTGCTACCATACCTTCCTTGCCAAGATAGACTGTATCCCCTCTGGAACTATAAGCCAAAATGAATCATTTTCCCTATCCTACTTGGCTTAGCTGTCCAATTGATACAACCAAGTCATCTGATAAGGCAGTCTCCTTAGAGGAGTTGTCTGTATCAGACTGGCTTGTGGAGGATTAACTGATTGCCAATTGATGTAGAAGGGGCCAGCCCACTGTTTCCAGCATCCTTTCCTTGACTGACATATGAACTTGGACTTTAAGATGCTTGCTAAGCATGAGCCTAAGAACAAACC
Source organism: Peromyscus eremicus (assembly GCF_949786415.1). Classification (NCBI taxonomy): domain Eukaryota; kingdom Metazoa; phylum Chordata; class Mammalia; order Rodentia; family Cricetidae; genus Peromyscus; species Peromyscus eremicus. The sequence continues at coordinate 13,881,129 of NC_081422.1, forward strand.
ATCAAGAAGCATTTTTCCATGATTTCTGGTTTTGTTCCTGCTAATTTAGTTTTTGCTTTGTTTTTCAGGTTCCTGCCTTCGTGTTCCTGCTGGTGAGTTCCTTCCCTGACTTCTCTAAATAATGGACAGTGACATAGAAGATGAAGCACACTCATTACTCCCCAAATTTGCTTTGGGTCATGGTATATGTCATGGCAGCAGAAAAGAAAGTTCCCATGTGCTGCTTTTGCCTTGAGTGTTTGATCATAACAGCAGAAAGGAAAGGAGGACACTCCTTAACGTGATTTTGTCAGAGTATTTTATCACAACAGAAATTAAACCAAGTCATCAGCCGCTACCAATGCTGTTAGTTAACTAAGAGACACACCTTGGGCAGGTCTTTAAGTGACTTTCTGAGAAGGATTAACTGAGTGGAAAGACCATCTTGTAGCATGAATCTTAAAAGGTCTTATTAATAAAATCAAACCTGGAGCCAGGTATTGGGGTTAAAGTTGGAAGATCAGAGAAGCAGAACAAGCCTCAGCCACCTCACCTTGCCAGTTCCTCAGCTGGTCCTGTTTCCTCAGACTGGAAGCCTCTGAGTCCTCATCAAAATGGATCTCAGCTGAACCAGGCTCCAGTTCCTGGTCCTCACACCTTATATACCTTTCTGCTTCCTGCCATCACTTCCTGGGATTAAAGGCATGTGTCACCATGCCTGGCTGTTTCCAGTGTGACATTGAACTCACAGAGATCCAGACGGATCTCTGCCTTCAGAATGTTAGGATTAAAGGTGTGTGTGCCACCATTTTCTGGCCTCTATATCTAGCAGCTGTTCTGTTCTCTGACCCTAGGTAGGTTTATTAGGGTGTACAATATTTTGGGGAACACAATATCACCACACTATCCCCTTGAGGGGGCAACAGCTAATGGCAGCCTAGATAAAGGAAAGTTTGAGGGAGGAGCTGCTGCTTTTGCCTGCCTTCCTTCTTCCTGCTGGTGAGAGCATCTACTTGTTGATGGCACTGCTGCCACCCTTCTCTAACATCACATGGACTGAAGACCAGCCGCTCTTCAGGGATCCTCTGCACCTTCACCCTCAGTACTAGAACAGGAATGCTGAGACATCCAGCCTTTGGACTAAACAGATGAGGATTCTCAGCTTCCCCTGGGGGAAATGGCCACTGTTGGGCTACTCAACCCATATTTTGTAAGATGATCTAATAAACTTTTATATTTTTGTAATATTTCTTTTGTAGTATGTATTAATGCTATCAGTTCTCTGGAGAACTCTGCCTAATTCTGTGTGGTCCTTTTAAATGCTAACAGGACTCAGGACTCTGAAAGTGCTGTGTTCTTCTCCACTTTTTTCCTTTCCCATTGCTGCTGTTTATAGAAGAACTTAAATCTCCTCCATTGCACAAAGTCACTCCTGACAGTCAAGACCTTGGGTCCAATATTCTATGGTGTCTAGTGATATTACTTTGGTATCTGGAGTTTTTCTACATTGTACAGTATGATTGAGAATCCCCATATTGGGTTCCAGAAGTTAAAATTCATTGTGATATTTTGGATGAGAATTGTCTCCCGAAGGCTAATCTATTTAAACAGTTTGTCTATCATTGGCAGTGCTGTTTGGGAAGACCACTGAACCTTTAAGAGGTGAAAGACATATTTGTTCATAGAAGCATGTCACTGAGGGTGGGTTATGAGGTTATATAGCCTGACATCACTTTATGTTCTCTCTCTCTCTGCCTCTTGTGTATGAATGAAACGTAAAAAGTCAGCTTCTGATGCCATGACTGTCTATAGTCATGTCACCCTGCTATGGTGGACTCTATCCCTCTAAAACTACAAGACAAAATAAAACATTTTCCCTTCTTTAAAAAAAAAAGACCTTGAGTCCAGCTCTTCTATGCTGTTGTGAGTCAAGTTTATGAAAACTGACTGAAAAACGTGGGGTGGTATTGTAGCAAACCTATATTTTATTTATAGATCTCAAATTACTGATTATGACAATATATACTTTACAGAGCAGCTCAGTGAAATCACTATAATTCATGTTAGAAGCCCAAGAATTCTCTAAACAGAATCTTGAACCCTTTATTTATTACTCTCCAACTACTGGAATACTCTCATCCCTCAGCAATCACTGATAAACTATCTTTCCTCATAGATTTGCCAACTCAAGTTATTTTTATGATATATGACATATGATATATTGTGGCTGGCTTCTTTAATTTAACAGTTACAATATTTATAGTCCTTTAGTCAGTTGATAGAAACTTGGATTTTTTATTTTAATTATAAATAATATTACTTAATATTTATGTGGAACATTTCCCATAGGCTCTTGTTCTTATTTGTCTTAGGTGTCTAATTCTATGGTTAAGTTCTGGAGGACTTTCCAGACTGTTAAGAAGTAGCTGTTCATTTTAGAGTTCTACCAGCAATGATAAGGTCTAAATGTCCATATTATCAACATTTTTTATCAGTGATGTTTGGTTGAATTTTTCTGAGTATTGTGAGGACTGATTTGTATTTCTCTAATGATTAATGCTTTTGCACGCTAATTGGCCTACATGTCTTCTCCAGTCAAGTTTTTGTTGGCTATTTATCTGTTATTGGGTTGTTTTAAGAGTTCCTTATCTTCTATATATAAGTACTTTATTGAATATCTCACACTATGGGCTTTCTTTTTCTACTTTTATGGTTTCCTTTGAGGCATAGAATTTTTAAACTTTCATTAAAGTCTAATTTTGCTATTCTGTTCTGCAGTTTCCACTGTTGGTTTAACATCTAAGACATCCTTCTGAAATCCACCATCATGAAAATGCGTCTGTACTTTTTAACCTAGGATATCAAAGCCTTACTGTTGCATTTAAGCTTAATTCACCCTCTTTTACATATGGCATGAGAAAGGTTCCACATTTGCTTCATAAGGAAAAGTATACCCTGCTTGTTACATGTTCGGTGTAAGCCCAAGCTTTGGATCCTGCTACTTAGAAGGCATAAATACTGAAAATGAAGTTGTTTTTAAAATTGTTCTTCATATTTACTAAAACGGAGTTATTATGGAAAGGAACACATATATAAGAAACCTTAACAATCTGAGTTTGAATAATACCTTCCCTTTTAACTTTATGGCTTCTCAACCATTGCAATATTTCTCTGAGCTTAAAATTTTCTTTGTAAAATAGAAATCACGTTGAACAAAAATACCACTGTACTGAGAGTTGAGTAAAATAATCTGCTGAGTAGCTCATTGAGTTTTTACAGATTACTAGTAGCAAATCTACTTACTCTAGCCACTGCCACGGCCAGTACTCCCCAGACTACATCTCTGATGTGCTGGACTTGTTGATCCAGCTTCTTTCCAACAGGAATTAACTTTCTGGCTTCCTCCTTGCAGTCTCAGCACATCCAATGTCCTCCGCCTTAATATTGAGTTACAATTTATTTAATTAACAGAGAGATCAAAATAATAAAGACAATAAGCTTTGTAAGAGGTGAAAATACCATATTCTGTAAAATGGAGTCACCTCATGAGAGTAGCTACTGGCATACAGGGTAGCATGGTCTTCCTCACCAGATGCTGCCTTATTATATCCCTCTAACTCCAAACCCTACACATATAGCACTATAAGAAAAGCATATTGGAAAGGAGTAGAACATACAGTCAGTGCCCTGGATCTCTGCAGCCTCCTACCCTCATGGCAGCCATGCAACCAGGTACATAGGATCATAGAGGTTCTAGTTTTCAGCCATCACTATTTACAGATTCCAGCAAATTAAACAACTGCGTTAGCCATAATCATTTATTGAACTAGTATTAACATAGAAAATATTAGAGGAAGTCCATATGGTAACATTACCCGGTTGCCACAAACATGGCTATGTACTTGAGATACTCATATTTATGCATACATTTATATCCATGTGAGTATATTAAGATATGTAAGGCTTAAAAATGCACCTAATATAAATTTGTATTAAATATACAAATATACAGGTATATTACAAGCATGTTAGTGTCTGTTTATTTGGTATTACTGTTTACCTTACTTAGGCACCTGTATGTCTGTATTTGGCATTCATTTACCATGTAAATTCTTCCAAAACTTAAACAATTGTGGAATCTGAGAGGTATGCCTTTCATATGGAACAACACTATGGTATTCCTGTCTTGATGAATCCTCCTCTTAATTCTGAAATACATGTGAGGAAGAGGATACAATCGCTATCAGTTTTTAAAGCAACAAAAGTTTAATAATACTCGTACATAAGTGTTTTGAGGACTGTGATATACATATTATCTGGAAAAGCCAGGAAAATTGCATGAATCATGAATCAGCTCTACTAGATATAGATACAAAAACTATATCATTTAGCTTTGAAGACAGTTTTTATAAGATAAAAAATAGACACAAATTTAAAATCATGTTCTAAATATCTAATTCTGACATATCCAAAAATGCTAAATTGTATAATAATTTGTATAAAACTGGCTTTATTTTTGTTCATAGAAATATAAAAATTAACACAGAGTAAAAATACACTATGAACACATCAGCCACAAAAAAACAAAAAATATGGTTATGTCTCTTATCAAAAGCATACCACAGATGTTTGTCTAAAACATGTTTATTTTTAAGTTAGACTTTTCTACAAATAAAAGTGCTTTGTCTTTTACCCCAGGTCTTAGCTGCACTGTGTCAGGCTAAGCAGCCACCATTGCAGTTAGCGGTTACCATTCATCCCAGCACAGCACTCTCGGAAACATCGAGTCACATTTCAGAGCTGCTGAGTGCCTTGCCATCATCTTGGCTTCACTTTAAAATCCTCTCCCCACCTTTTCCTGTCCTTTTGATTATCTTCCTCTTTTCTTCATTTCCACTGAGCTGTCAAGAGTCGAAATACTATGATATGAAATCATTGTTTCTGTGACTTAAAAAAAAAAAAGGAGGGTTTGTATTACATCACCATCAAAGAGAATTATTTACAAGCTAGGAGCAGCAATCTCTCCTCGCCCTGCCCCAGGGAATGTTATTTTTCTCTCCGAAGCATCAGGATTATTGTGAGAAGACAAAGAAACAGTTTTAATTATGTTTTGCTCTTAACTGCATGATTAAGACTCATACTGTACAATATCTTCTTGTTTTGTTTTGTTATTCAGTGACTCAGAAACACACCATTATGGAAACATGCATAACTCTACAAAGATAAAAGTAAGGATTCAAGAGGTAATCAAACAGATCTCACTTCAGTAACAGCAAAGAAGCCCAAGGAATAGCAAATAGCTATAACTTATTTTATAGAGGAGGAGTTCTGGGAAGACCCACAAGGTTGCCAGCATCCAGTTGTAATGACATTGAGGTCCCCTGTTTAGGCTATTGATTCCCATTTGACCAGGCACTCATGTGGGTCACAGCTCCACAAACTTTGACTCTACAAAGACATCTGCAGAGATTAATATTTAGATGAGAGAAAGTAGATGATTTGCCTCATCTTTGAGGAGAACTCATTATAAATCCTATCAAACCCATTGCTAAGACCACCTATTTGGGAGCTTGCATGCTGAGGTCATAACCCAGTTTAAGATGTCCACCTTCCCATTGATGAGCATTGAGCTTTACAACTCAGGTATCTCCTTCTCTCCCCCCATCCCCCCCCCCTTTTTTTTTTTTTGGTTTTTTAGAGACAGGGTTTCTTTGTATAGTTTTGGTTCCTGTCCTAGATTTCGCTTTGTAGACCAGGCTGGCCTCGAACTCACAGAGATCTTCCTGCCTCTGCCTCCCGAGTGCTGAGATTAAAGGCGTATGCCACCATCGCCTGGCTAGGCCACCATCGCCTGGCTAGGCCACCATCGCCTGGCTAGGTCTCTCCTTCTCTTGCCACAATTATAGCAACCAGAGAGAATGGGCCTCAAAATCTCAGAAGTGATGATCATAAGAATGAGCACAGCAAACTTGTTTAATTTCTGATTTTTATAAAACATTTTGTCTTCCTTGAATACCGAAAATTACATTTTTAGTCCCAGCACTCAGAAGGCAGAGGCAAGTGGATCTCTGAGTTCAAGGCCAGCCTCCTCTACAGAGTGAGTTCCAGGACAGCCAGGCTACACAGAGAAACCTCGTTTCAAAAACTAAAAAAGAAAAACTTACATTTTTTTAGTGTAACAGAAAATAAAAAAGATACTTTGCATAATGACAAACTGTATCCATGTTTTAAATGTTTAGTTATTTGTATTCTTGTATGGAAATATTATCATGCCATCACTTTCTGGGAATATGTAGAGAAAAACAATACATTTATTGATAATTTAATTAATTAAATTTTATCTTTAGACAATTGAACCTATTGATGTAGTTACTACATGAACAGAATGCATTAAAAATACAATATCACAAGGTGTCAGAGAGATGGCTGTGCAGGTAAAAGCATTTGCTGTGCAAGTTGGAGGACCTGAGTTCAATCAAGGAACCCATGTGAAAACCTGGATGCAATAGTCGGCATCTGTAATCCTGGCACTTCTATACTGAATTTGGAGGAAAGTCAGGAAAGTTTTGTAGACGCTTGCTCATCAATTATCCTGGAGCATATAGTACAGTGAGAGAAACAACAGAGAATCTGCCTCAAATCAAGGTGAAAGAAGAGAACTGATTCCCCCCATCTGTAAGACTATACTCACAGACATCATACATGTATGTAACACACACACACACACACACACACACACACACACACACACACACATTCTGTCCACCCTTCACCTTCTCTGTCATAGACAGCAAAATATAAACAAAAAGTACAAAATGAGGGCCACTGAGATGGCTTATCAGGTAAAGGCACTTGCAATGAAAGCCTATGACATGAGTTAGATTCTACAACCCATGGCAGAGGTTGTCCTCTAACTGCGTGGCACAAATCCACATCCAATAGTTGTAAACAGACACACACACACACACATACACACACACACACACACACACACACACACACACACGGAGGAGGAGGGAGGGAGGGAGAAAGAGAGAGAAGATAATAACAAATTTAATAGAAAAGTCAAAGAGAAATAATAAATGCAAATGGTAGAAATAACATGACCTAAATATAGTGAAGATCTATTAGGCAAGATGTTTCAGATGATTACAAAGGCAGCAATATGCATTAATATGTAAAAGTCACATATCATTTACATATATCAACGATTATGTACACGTCATCCATGTGTAAGAGTATGTATATACCCATGAGAAAGCAAGTGCAATATGAAGGCATCAAAGGGCCACGTATTAGTTACTACTCTCATTGCTGTGACAAAATACATGAGAAGAGCAGCATAGAAGGCTGAGTTAGTGTCTTAGGGCTTAGTGCATGAGCTGGCTGTTTGGAGCCTGGGGTCTATTCAGGGACACTTTGCTCAGCCTGGTTGTAGGGAGGAGGGGACTGGACCTGCCTGGACTGAATCTACCAGGCTGAGCTGAATCCCCAGCAAGGGAGTCCTTGCTCTGGAGGAGATGGAAATGGGGGGTGGATTGGGGGGAAGGCGGGGGGGGGGGGGCGGGAGGAAGAAGGACAGGGGAATCCGTGGCTGATATGTAAAATTAAATTATTAAATAAAAAAAAGTAAAAAAAAAAAGAATCCAAGACCACAAGCCCAGAGATTGCTCTACTCACAATGGGCTGAGCCCTCCTTAATCAGTCACTAATAAAGAAAATAAACTATAAAAAAAAGGGAGCTTAAAAAGTGGAGTCCCTCATGTGGTTGGGGAGACATGGCATATGGACAGATGCTGAAGAAGGCATGGCTTTGGGAGTGGGAGCCTGGTTGTTTACAGTGAGGACACAATGACCAGGAAGTAAAGTCTACTGGTAGGAAACCACTTCATCCAGGAAAGCTCCATTTGCTGAGAGCTTTCCACAACCTTCCAAATTGGCACTATTAGCTGAGGACCAAGTGTTCAAATGCATGAGCCTATGGGGAGCATTTCATATTTAAAAACCAACAGAAAACAAATAAAAGAAGAAAGAATAATTAGCAAGATGGGATGAGGAACGCCAGCTGTTACAATACATGATAATTCTGAAAAATACGTAACTTTTAAGTCAGCCCATGGCTTACCTGTGACTGAGTTTGTGTGCGTTGCGCATGAGAAAACAATGGTAGCAGGAGAGGTGGTTCTATATTGAGAAGAGTCAAGCTTTCTTAAGGTAAGAGGTTTCACCAAAACAGTGTTCAAAACCTGGGAGTTGTGGGGACGAGGAGGTTGATTTTCATGGATGAATAGAAAATTTCTTAATAATAAAAATAAAAAAAGAAGGAAAGAAGTAAAAAAAAAAAAGAAAAGAAAAAGTGCAGTGTTCAGCCAGTGGAAGGTGGAAGTCAAAATGTGAAGTTTGATAACCACATGAAGAAGTCAAGAACAAAATGAACTGTAGCAAGGCACTTCTGTCTTCTCTCCCATGCTTCACAGCAGCAAACTATTTTGTTCAGCAATTATCTATTCAAAGAAAATGAATAAACTGGGTTGGTTTTGACTCTTCCACAAACTCTAAAATATTCCTGATCAATTAAATGTCCACATAGGATTAAAATGGTTGGGACATTTTTTTCTACAGAAAATAAAAATTAAAAAGTCCTGTCTTCTGTAAAAGTTAACCTTAATAAAAATTTATTTGTTATTTTAAGTGTGAGAATGGACTATATCTGGGTATAATGGAAAGTCAGAGATACAAAGCAGTAAAGAGGAGGATCACAGAGGGTGTGCTTACAGACATCTGTGTGAGTCTTAAAAAGATGATACCCTTGGCTTGTGACATGTCTAGCAGTGCACATTGCCTCCCTTCACACACTGCACTGCCCCAAGAGCTTCTCTCTTTAAAAGGAGGTGGATGGGGCCTGCCGAGGCACAACGTGATAGACTCTCAGTTCATAGGTGATTGTTCTCAGGAGGATTAAAGCAATTTCCCCTAGTATTAAGACAATACTGTAAAAAGAGAATGATAAAGATGCTGTTAAGAAAAAAGAAAAGAAAGAAAAAGAAAGAAAGAAAGAGAAAGAAAGAAAGAGGAAGAAAGAAAAGAAAGAAAGAAAGAAAGAAAGAAAGAAAGAAAGAAAGAAAGAAAGAAAGAAAGAAAGAAAGAAAGAAAGAAAGCGGGCCACAGCTGCTGCTGTGTTGGACCATCCCTTCTGCCTGTGTCTACTTTCAGTGAACCCAAGGTTTTTCCTTTCATGGTACAGAAAGTAAAATGAAAATATGTTTTAGGAGAAAATGGGAAGCACTCCTATCATAATTTTTCTTTCACAATATCAAAGGTCATTACAGAGAACTCAATAAAAAGATGGATTCTATTACCTAAAAGGTCAGATAAGTTCAGCCCATAAGTGTTGGACATGGAGATGTCTGCAAAAGAGAAATGTAAATTTCCCAGCCATGAAGATTACTACACATTATGAAGTTTCCTAAAACAAAACAAAACCCCACAAAAAACTTTCCGTGGAAGCTTTTACAAACTTTCAAATATAGTTTTGTGTGCAAGGAGTTGTACTTATTGAAATAAACTATGTTTGAAACTAACCAAATTAAATTAAACTTGCTTGTTCACCATTAAAAATGTGTTGACCTAACACTGGGTTTTAGTAATAAACTCTAGAAGAAATTTAATGACTTTTAAAATATTGTCCAGCAATCTAATGGGGCTCTGTTCCAACTAATAGCAATGTTCATCAGCCATTGTCTACTGTGCTGAGGTCTGTGGGTCTGGGCCTTGTATTCATATCCTACATGAATAATAAGGCAGCTGTGTCTACTCTGAGCCATGTTGTTACTTGGGCTTCCAAAGTAGGATCTGTTCATGCTACTGACAGTTTGATAAAGGAAATTAGACCAAGGTACTGTTTTATTATTCTTTTTTTTCAATGCAGACATTTTAAATCTGGAATGATCTACGCTATTTCACTTTTCCTTTACTGTGAGAATATTGCCCTCATATAGTTGTGAGTATGGCTGGAAGAAGTCAAAGCATTTCAATGATAAAAAGTAGTGATATTTTCAAGAAATAGTGCATGAACAATTGGACATCTATGTGCTAAAAATAAATCATGAGTTTTGTCTTAACATTTATTAACTGAAAATGGATTATTGAACTAAATTAAAATAATAGAACAAAATTTGAAAAACTATTTCTATTACTATGGGTAAGGTAATAATCTAAGTTATAAAAAGAAACAAATGAATGTAATATATATATAATATATATATATATTAACCATTTCAGTCATTTCTTTATGTTTCTTGGTGCCCATTCCTGCTTTCTCCCATGTTTCCTCTCAGATCAGGTAGCCTTGTTCTACTTCAGCCATCAGTAGGAGATTCTACTCGCCAAGATTTCATAGCAATAGCTAGACACAGATGCACTCATGTTTCATCTGGATTTGTTCACTTGTCATCACAATCTAAGGTCCTTCAATGCTGTTTTCACTCTCTAACTGCATCTGTAAAGGATTATGCAACTTTTCATGGTAAGACATCCTCTCAACAGTGAGAAGGATCTCATGACTGTAAACCACAGGTTTAGTGTTCTCCACTAATGGATATTTGAGCTGTTTTCCACTTTATATATTACAAACAAAATTTCTATAAGCATTCATGTAGAATATTTAGTAAGAATTATGTTTTATTTCTCAATGTCTCTTTTGCCTAGAAGCAGAAAGATTATTAAATGTTGTTATGTTCATATTTCTTTAAAACAGCCAAATTACTTTTTTGAAGTAGAAACAACATTTTATATTTCTCCCAGAAGTGTGAGATGGTTCAGTTCCTCCCTCAATGCCCACATCAGTACTGTCTTTCCGTGATCTCAAACACCCTGGAAGTGATCACCTGTGTCATCTCTGCATTTGACTAGTTTCCTAATGATGGATATGAATGAGCACACTGGCAAACGGACATGTGAAATATTTTTATTTATTGCTTAAGAATTTCATACAGTGTAGTTTGATCTTCCCAGTTCCTCTACTTAACTTCTTCAGGATCCACCTCAGCTTTCTCTTCTTTCCCACTTGACATCCTTTTAGAAGACATTTTAACTTAACAATCCTACAACTCCCATTTGTGCTGCTTACATACTACAAGGCCATTCAGTGGTGTGTGGTTGACCTACCAGTAGCCACATTCTTAAAGAAAACTGACCCACATCCAAATAATAAAGAGGGAGAAGAGAGATTATATGAGCAAAGGGGGTCAAGATCATGATGGTGACATCTACAGAGACAGCTGAACCAAGCTTGTAGGAACTCACGAACTTTTAAACTGACAGCTGTGGAACCTACATGAGACTGAACTAGGCCCTCTGCATATGGAAGACAGTTGTGTAGCTTGGTCTGTTTGAGGGTCACTTGGCAGTGGGATCAGGATCTATCCCTGGTGCATGAGCTGACTTTCTGTTGCCCACAACCTATGGTGGGATGCCTTGCTCACCCTTGATGTAGAGGGAAGGGGCTTAGTCCTGCCTCAACTGAATGTACCAGGCTTTGCTGAGTCCCCATGGGAGGCCTTACCCTTTTGGAGGAGGGGATGGGGAGTAGGTTGGGAGGAGGAGGTGGGAGGTAGACGAGCAAGAGCAGGGATGAGAGGGGGATCTGGCTGGTATGTAAAATGAATTAAAAAAAAAAGAAAGAAAACTATTCCTAACTCTGAAGCCATCTACTGCCATAGCTCCTTTGGGTGTCCACTTTGGGGTGGGAGCTCATGAAACCCTTTATACTCCATGTTAGAATGTGTGCTACCTTTATCACATACAGCTCTAATGCAGGCAACCACACACAGTCTGTGACTTCCTAAGTGCGGTGGTGTTCTGCTATATCCAGAAGACAGCATTTTAATCTCATTTTCTATGCCCTCTGACTCTTACCATCTTTCCTCTCCCTCTTCTGAGATGGTCCCCAAGTTTTAGGTAAGGGGTAGGCTACAGATGCCCTATTGTAGCTGAGTATTCCTAACCACTTATTCTCTGCACTTTGACCAGTTGTGAGTTTTTGCACTAAACACCATCCATTGCATAAATAAACTTCTCTGATGAGGTATGAAAGTTTCATTATTCTATAGATAGATTTGAATATGGGAAGCAGTTTAATACATTATGTACCAAATTAATTATAGTTACTCTTGGGGCCCATGAGCTCCTCTCCCATGGGCTCTTGGCAATATTTACAGTACCAGATACCTGTTTCCTTCTGTGAAGCAAGTTTTATATCCAACAAGAAAGTGGCTGGTTACGCTGAAAACATTCATGCCACTACTGCACACATGTGCACATCTTGCCATGCCAGTCCTTACTGTAATTCACTAGAGTCACAATTGGTTAAGATTGATGATTTAGTTGTTGAGGATACAAGGACAGAGGCTGATTCACTTTGTGAGGTATAGACAACAAATAGAAATGGCAAAAGTAAAATCTGGAAAGAGTGCAGCTGTCACCACAGACATCTTTGAGCTTTCATGATGTGGGCTTTGGGCTGAAAGATCATAAATTCTAAGCAGTGACATTAAGACTTGTTACCAGCAGCCAGGTTCCTCATTCTTGTTAAATTATTATGCTTGTCTGTGCAGCAATTCAGTCTTGTGAAAAGAAAGAACAATACTGATTTAATATAGATTCTATAGATTTTTTCAAAATGTATTGTAGTCATGTATCAATAATATATAAAATGGGATAAGTACATTTATTGCATAAGTTAAATCACCACTTTTAGGAGTTAATTTTACCTGGCTGAAGTAACAGCTCAAACGTAAATAGAAATTTCCACTTACATATTGATCTCCTTTAAAACCAAATGACAATGATAACTTTATTCTCAGAAAGGTCTGAAAGCCAATAATGACTAATCTATATCTCTTCATTAGTTACTTGTCTTGGTGCTTCCATATATTGCAAAATGAAAGACACTTAAGGGAGGAAGGATTATTTTGGTCTACATTTTGAAGATATTGTCTACCATGGAAGGGAAGTCATGGTGGTAAGAGTATGAGGAAACAGCTGCTCACATTACATCTCAACTCAGGAACCAGAGGAAAGTAAATACACATCCTCAGTTCACGTTCTCCTCTTAAACCAGTCCAGGACTGTGAAATGGTGAAATGGTGCTGCTCATGGTTAAGTTGACTCTTCAGACCTCAGTTAACCTAATACAGACAACCCCTCACAGGTGTGCCCTGGGCCTAATTTAATTTAGATAATTCCAAACAGATATACCCAGATCCTTATCTTCCAGTGATTGTAGATCCTGTTAAGTTGTCGATACAATCAGCATTGATCATTCATTACACTCTCTTATCCTCCTATTCCTGTCATGTCTTCGTTTTTCTATCCTAAATACTGATTAACCCCCTCACAGTCCACTTGGCCTAGTATTGCCATTGTATAGCAGTTTAGATGCTGTCCTCTGGCTACTCAGAGTATGACTCATTCTTTTATCTTGCATGATTCCAAATTCCTAGAAGATGAGTGTTTTTATCAGCTGTTTACTTTAGTTAAAATAGTTATACTTGAGTCAAATTCAAGGCAAGGAGACTTAAAAGAATGAATGAAAGGAAAGAAGGAAGGAAGGAAAGAAAGAAAGAAAGAAGAATCCTTTCCTATTTAGCCCACATCAACAATTATTTCTAGAAATTTTATAAATGGAGATTCAATACTTATATTCTAGTCTCTATTGAGACTAAATACTTAGGTACAATAGTAGTGCCAGGCTTCCTCCTCATTTCTCCTGTGTCATTTTTAATTTTTAAAAAGGATCGTGTGTCGGGAAACAAGAGAAAGAAGAACATGTGTGACTGTTCTTAGGGTTCCCTCACTGAGGGTGAACCAGTGCTCTTCTCTGCTTTTGTTTCCATATGTTGTACATACACCTGTACCACAGCAAGTCCTGACTTCCACAGTTTCAGTTGAGTTTAATCCTGCTATCAAATCTTCTGAAATAAACAGCCACTTCCATATTAATAGGTCATGGGAGCTGAACATGTAAAGTGTCTCTGTAGGCTCATGGTTTCAAACAGTTGTTCCCTACCCCGTGACACTGCTGTATGAGATTTTAGAAACTTAGAGATGTGGGCCTCGCTCGAGAAAGTAGATTTCTGGGAATGAGTCAGAGATTTTACTGCCTGTCTCCTGTCTGCTTCTTAGTTTATGGAGATGTGAGACTCTGTATGCCTGCCTCTCTGGCCTTGATGAATTGTACTACCACATTGTGAGAGGAGAAAAGTCTCTCCTCTATTACATAGTTTCTTTCAGGTATTGTATCACAGTGATGAGAAAAAAATGCACTAGGGACCAAATGAGCTATCAGGAAATGTATAATATATTTGTTTAATATATATATTTGTCAAAGTGAGAGGTGAATATTTTCTCATTAGACAATTCTGTTGTCTTCTTTCCCTCTGCAGGAGTCTGCCTTCCTTCCTTCCTTCCTTCCTTCCTTCCTTCCTTCCTTCCTTCCTTCCTTCCTTCCTTCCAATAGTTTAATGTTTTTATTGAGATAATTAATTTTTATCTCTCCATTCTGTCTACTTATATTTAGCAGTAGTACTTTTGGAAACTACCGTAGATGGTAAAGAAGTAATTGAAAGGCAAGAGTCACACATCAACCTGTTAGGATTTTATGTCAATTCTTTTATGGGCTTACAAAGACAGAGCTATGTGGGGTTCAGACCATCTTTTCTCCCCTACTGCTTGTATAATAAATAAGCTGTGTGCATACTGCCCTAAGATTGAGTTTTCACGCACAGTACATGAGTTGAATACTTTTCCAAGTACCTCAGAGAGTTGATGTGAACATCCAGTAAAGAAACAGAATGAAACCTCTTTGAAAAGAGTAAAGCATATCTACTATGAGTTTGGGGAATTGTTAATTATTGATGCTATTAAGCCTAATTAGGACCTAACCTTAAATAATTTATCTAATTCTATAGATTGTGTTCCTTGAAATACTCTACAATTTTCTAAACAGCAAATTTACTTTGTTTTATGACTAAAACAAGAATGTTTGCCAGGGTATAATTTAAAATTCTTGCTACAAAGAGCCTTTTTGAATACAAATAGGGTTTTGCATTGAGAATGAACATGAGTCATTGCCTCATGGGAGCAGACGTTTTTAGAATATTCTTTTCAAAATAATGCATAACACTACAAAATTGGAAACATTCAATCTTATGCATATTTTATCTTTACCATTTTAAACACAAATTATTTTATTATATTCCGTAATGCATAAACCTGTACTGTTAATCATGTAATTTTCTTCTGTATTTTTACCAATATTTAAATTTGGATGAAGTAGATGATTATTCAAAAACTCTCTACCAATCAAAAATTCAAGAATTAGAATAATTAATACATGATAGCAATTTAATCTGCGGTTTCATGGGTCTTATTTTTGGGCTGAATATTGCAAAGTGCCCAGGTGTTCCTCTTGCTTGTATTTTACATATATATGTATATATATATATGTATATATGTATATATATATTATGCAAGAAAAATTTCAGCATCTGCTTCAGTAGTCATGCAAATTTTAGTATAATCTTTCAGACATAATTGTTTCCTAGCATCTAGAATATTTTACTTTGTTCCTACTAATATGATCTTTTCTATTTACTCAAAAATACGAGTGCTAACTGTTTAAGTGTGTTATAGAGTTCATTGAAGTATGCTATAGTATACAAAGCAAATAATTAAAAAATGTAAAATGTTCCTGAAATTGGACATTCCTTGAATTCTGGAAACTCTGGTCCTTGCATGATCAAATTCTGATATAAGATAATATAAAAATCAACTTTAGAGAAATTACTATAGTTAAATAAATAAAAACAAATGCAATTTATTTTACATAGAATCATTCGATAAGAACATCCTCTATTTTGTGTTTATACTCTTGATTTTTTGCCAATAACTTTTTTTTTTCATTTTTCTTTATTAGGAAATTTTCTACTCATTCCACATACTATCCACAGATCCCTCCCTCCCTCCTCCCACCCCAAGCCCTCTTTCCCAAGCCACCCTGCATCCCCACATCCCCCAAATAGAGGTCTCCCATGGGGAGTCAGCAGAACCCAGCACACTGAGCCTAGGCAGGTCCAAGCCCCTTCCCACTGCACCTCAGGCAGGGGGATCGGGATCTGTCCCTGGTCTATGGGCAGGCTTCTGGGAATCCGGTGCCTGAGGTATACTCTTGAGTTTAAAAAGAAATTATGTCTGTTGTCATTGAACATCTGTAAATACTATACTTGGAAGAATGAAGCCATAAAATCTAGTGTTTAAGGACAGGCTTAAATACCTGGTGAATCAGAGGCAAGCCTGGGCTACATAAAACCTTCTATAAGAAAACTAAAAGGTAAGTTAATTAACCAGTAAATACATAAGAAACCATCTTTGCACATTTCTTTGTGACAAGTATTACATGGATTTTCTGAAAGTCGATATCAGTCCGTGTGTACAAGAAAGAATTGCTCCCCCTTCACAGCACCCAAGTCCCACTCTGCATTTGGAAATACCGCATTGTTAAGCAATCACTCGAGAGTTTAGTGGCTGTAAACTCTAGAGTTTATAAAACTTCAGGCCATAAACATAACTATTTTGAAAAATAAGTGATAGGAGGAAAATTTCTACACCCAGAACTGTATTTTTTACTCTCTGCTAAGTAAGTAATCTTATTGCTGAATCAACAAGAAATCTATTTTAGTAAATTATGTGCAGTACATTGACTTTCACTATATCTGTAAATCTATTCAGATATTTATATATGCTCTATATGTAATATCCAGCTCCATGTCACTATAAATTTCTATAATGATGTTGCATCTCTGAGCATGCTTTGTCTGATCTGTGTAAAATGTTCTCTTATATTTTCTCATCACACCTCATTGTGGAGTCTATTGTCCTCAAGGGCTTGCAGGATTTTACTCTTCCCCAACCACCACTTCTTATTCCCTCGGTATACAATGAACGCTTTTTTTTATAGTGACCCAACCTTCCAGCTCAGTCCTGGAGATGAGCCTGCTAGCCTGTCTATACTGTGAGGTGCGAAAGAATTGTGGGTAATGAACAGGATAGATATGATTCACAGAAAACCTGACTTCATAAAGATTTGGAGCATGTACATCTCCAGGTTATTGACTTGAAAACTTGACACCAGTGTCAGGGGATTTGAAATCAGGATTTCTTGCTGCTTCTCTTGAGAATAATTGGTTTATAATTTATAATAAAGTGGGTACCATAGAGATTATAAATTAGTGAAAAGTACTTTGGGGACTGAGAATTTCTTTTCCAGGGCTACATTTTAGGGGATTGAATGCAGCTGTTAAACTAATTCCAGATCTATATATGGATTCCTATCACCTATGAAAGAGAAATCTGAAAAAATTAGAAGCTTAGAAGATGCTTTCTGTCTGCCTGCTTCTTATTCACATATGAGGCCTTGTCTGGGAATGAAGGAAATTGAGAATATAACATATGCTTTAGTATTTCTTCAGGGCAACTTAACTAGAATGAGAGTAAAATGCAATACTTGAGAAATTTTCCTTTAATCCTTCACATATTGTTATCTCATCTTCTCTATCTATCCCTGATCAATTAAATTTGAACTATACTCCCAAACCACAACTCCCTTTCCTATTCAATATATTCCTCAGTACTGATGATGTTTAGTTGAGAACAAGAAATTATTATTATTATTATTATTGTTGTTGTTATTGTTGTTTCATTTTTCAAGACAGAGTTTCTCTGTGTTACACTTCTGGAAGAAGACATTATCTTAACATTGCTGAGCATTTTCTATTATTTTCTTTAGAAGGTAAACTCTACTTGGAGGGAATTGTATCTGTCTGGTTCCTGATTATGGTCATTTTATGGGGGTTAATTTCTTTCCTTCTTATCATCAGTGGCTCTATAATCTTTCGTTCTGGGCTTATCTCTTTGTGCAGCAAACACACCTAGTAGAAACCACAGACAACTCCCTCTAGCACAGATGGAGTTATGCTAGATCATGGAGATGGTTTCCATGATTCCAGGTATAATATAAATTACTCTCCCAGAGAGGAGCTGGACAGATAGTTGTGGAGTGCTAGGAGAGTTGGAGTTTCTTTCCAAAGTTTGGGGTGCTTCAGCACTGAGGCAACCCACAGTGCCACAGACTTTCCCAAGTCACTCCTTCCCTATGTGCAGTCAAGTGAGACACACAGAATGAAGATCACATTGTGTGCTCAGGTAGGAATGGTCACTTCATTTGCCATTAACCCAGACTCTGTGTTCTCTATTAGTAGTATGAAATTTTTACCATCCAACATGTTAGCTGAAAACAAATGGAAATCTCAGTATCTTCACAGTTGTGGAACCTAAGGTAATAAAAATGTCTATTAAAGTATAAGGTACATAAAGGAGTTTCAGAATTTGTCAAGTAATAAATACAAGAATGGATGAATGAATGATAAAGGAATCACAACCCCCATTTGGATATATAATAATGTTTATAAGCTTGGCAGTCATATTTTATTCAGCAAACACATAGCCAAAGTATTATAGAACTCAATGGTCAACAGTTTAAGTTTCATATTAAGCAACATACATTGCATTTCACTGACTTCTATTTCTCCCTTTATGGACTTGAGCAAAATGCTCTCAATCTTGCTTTCTGGTTTGTAAATTAGAAGAAATGATCTTACAGTAATTGCATATTTTGGGTTCAGATGGCATAGCATAGCAAGCACTCTACACAAGTCTCTTACTCCTGTTACTTTGCCTTTCTGAGTCATGCAAATAATCATAGTTTGAATTATAGAGGATGAAAAAAACCTCACATGGTAAGTAATATGCCCGAGTTCTTATCTTGGGTTGCTGAATTTCCATTGATATACATCAATGTAAAATTCATAGATCTCCTTAAATTAATAGTGAAGCATCTTTCATTCTTTAGAAAAGGCTCCAAATTGTTGTCTTTTTAAGCATTTCTTCCTCTTTGGTCTTATCACACCCCCTTTCTCACCACCACTGCCCCTTCCTTTGTCTTTTCCCTTCCTCTTCCCTGCCTTTCCTCAGTGGACTTCCTGTTTCTTTCACATGTGTGGCTGACATTTAACATTCTTCATCCCACCTGGGTCAAATTCTTTGCTGCTGTTTTCACATATTTTCTCTGTATGCACTATCTCCATAATTTTCACATGACCTTTCAAAATGTTTGTATGAGTGTTTTGCTTACATGTATGCATGGGAAATGTGTACACACCTGGTGCCCATGGAGGACAAAAGAGATTGTCAGATTCCCTGGAACTAGAATTATGGTGGTTCTAAGCTACCACAAGGGTACTGTAACCATACCCAGATACTTTGCAAGAACAAGTGCTCTTAATCAATGAGTCATCTCCCTGGCCCCCATTAACCTGTTTGGTTTTTTTTTCCCATTTGATTTTGATATGTGATAAAACTTAAACTCACTGAATTACTAATTGTGTATTTTTTTATGTTCACTAAATTATTCCATTTAATTTTTTCCTTTTTTTTTTTTATTTTACAATACAATTCAGTTCTACATATCAGTCACGGATTCCCTTGTTCTCCCCCATCCCTCCCCCCTCACCTTCCCCCCAGCCCACCCCCCATTCCCACCTCCTCCAGGGCAAAGCCTCCCCCGCCAACTGAGATCAACCTGGTAAACTCAGTCCAGGTAGGTCCAGTCCCCTCCTCCCAGGCAGAGCCAAGCGATCCTGCATAGGCCCCAGGTTTCAAACAGCCAACTCATGCAATGAGCACAGGACCACAGGACCCAGTCCCACTGCCTGGATGCCTCCCAAACAGATCAAGTCTCACTCATTCAGAGGGCCTGATCCAGTTGGGGACCCCTCAGCCATTGGTTTATAGTTCATGTGTTTCCATTTGTTTGGCTATTTGTCCCTGTGCTTTATCCAACCTTGGTCTCAACAATTCTCGCTCATATAAACCCTCCTCTTTCTCGCTAATTGGACTCCCAGAGCCCTACCCGGGGCCTAGCCGTGGATCTCTGCATCCAGATCCCTCAGTCGTTGGATGGGGTTTCTAGCACGACAATTAGGGTGTTTGGCCATCCCATGACCAGAGTAGGTCAGTTTGGGCTGTCTCTCGACCATTGCCAGCAGTCTGTTGTGGGGGTATCTTTGTGGATTTCTGTGGACCTCTCTAGCACTTTGCTTCTTCCTATTCTCATGTGGTCTTCATTTACCATTTACCATGGTCTCCTATTCCTTGTTCTCCCTCTCTGTTGTTGATCTCCGGCTCCCCCAAGCTCTCTTTCCCTGGACCCTCGCCCTTCATTACCCCCACTCATGTCCAGGCTGTTCATGTAGATCTCTTCCATTTCTCCGTCATTGGGTGATCCCCGTGTCTTCTTGGGGTCTTGTTTTCCAGGTAGCCTCCCTGGTGATGAGGTGTCTGTGGGATACCTTGCCCTCCAGGGCTGAACTGTCTCCTTGCAGTTCAGCCACCAGAGCAAGCGGTGCTAAGCAGCTCAAGGTGTTGCCTAACTACCCAGGTAGTCAGGACACCTTTCCCCAGAGTTGTTGCAACCAATTTACTTACATTGTTGGTGCCAAAACCCAGGCCCAAACCCAGAGTTGTTGCAACCAATTTACTAACATTGTTAGTACTGAAACCCAGGACACCAAACCCACAGAGTTGCAAAACTCATGTTTTGCAACCAATTTACTTACAGTATCTCTCCATTTAAATTGATGCTATCTTATTGGTTTTCTATAAACTGTCTTTATTATGTTGAGGTATGTCCCTTGTATCCCAACTCTCTCCTAGACTTTTATGATGAAGGGGTGTTAGATTTTGTTAAAGGCATTTTTTTTTTGCATCTAATGAAATGAACATGTGGTTTTGTCTTGCAGTTTGTTTATATGGCTGACTAGATTCATCAATTTATGTACGTTGACATATCACTGCATCTCTTGGATGAACCCTATTAGATCATGGTGGATGATCTTTTCCATGTGTTCTTGGATTTGATCTGCAAGTATTTTATTGAGTATTTTTACATCCATGTTTATAAGCAGATTTGTAGTTCCCTTTATTTGATGGGCCTTAGATGATTTGGGTATCAGAGTAACTGTGGTCTTATAGAATGAACTGAGCAATATTTCTTCTTCTATTTTGTGGAATAATTTGAGGAGTATTGCTATTGACTCTTCTTTGAAAGTCTGGTAGAATTCTGCACTAAAACCATCTGTCACTGGGCTTTTTTTGGTTGACAGACTTTTAATGACTGTTTATTTTATTGCCGTCTACTACTTTTGGGTATGATTTCTTCTTTTTCTTCTAGAGTTTTCAGGTGTGCTCTTAAGTTGCTAGTATGAGATCTCTCTAGTTTTGTTTGTTTGTTTGTTTTATGTAGGCATTTAATGCTATGGACTTACTTCTTAGAACCATCTTCATTGTGCCCTATAAGTTTAGGTATGTTGTATATTCATTTTCCATCAATTCTAGAAAGTCTTTACTTTCTTTTTTTATGACTTGACTAATTTTCCATACAGTAGAGAGATGTTCAGTTTCTGTGAGTATTTAAGCTTTCTGTTGTTTCTGTTGTTGATGATATCAGCTTACATATGTGGTAGTCTGATATGATGCTGGGTTTTATTTCAATTTGTTGTATATGTTGAGATTTGCTTTATGACTGAGTATGTGGTCTATTTTGGAGAAAGTTTCATTAGATGTATAAAAGTTATATTCTTTTGTGTTTCAGTGAAATGGTTTGTAAATATCTATTAGGATTATTTGAATTATAATTCAGTTAACTTCACATTTCTATTTAATTTATGTCTGCCTTTTGGTAAGAATGGTGAAGACAGTGAAGTCTCCCACTATCAGTGCATGAGGGTCAATATGTGATTTAAGCTGTAGTAGTATTTCTTTTACAAACTTGGTTGCCCTTGTGTGTGAGGGGCATAGATGTTAAGAATTGACATGCCCTTCTGATGAATTTTTCCTTTGATGAGTATGTAGTGTCCTCTCTTATCTCTTCTAATTACTTTTTGTTAAAATGGCTACAGCAGCTTGCTTCTTAAGGCAATTTGCTTAGAATATCTTTTACCAACTGTTTACCCTAAGATAATATCTATCCTTGATGTTGAGGTATGTTTCTTGGATACAGAAGAGAACTAATCCTTTTTCACATCCATTCTATTAGTCTGTGTTTTTTATTGGGGAATTGAGACCATTGATATTGAGAGATATCAATGACTAATGATTATTTAAGTCCTGATGTTTTGTTATTATTGGAGGTGGTGGTGTGTTTGTGTATGCTTGTGTGCATTTCTCTTCTTTTGACTTTCTTGGTCTGAAACTATAAATTCTGCATGTTATCATGGTTGTAGTTAACTTCCTTAGGCTGGAGTTTTTCTTCTAAAACCTTCTTTAGGGCTGGATTAATACACACACACACACACACACACACACACACACACACACACACACACACATATATATATATAAAACGTAAATTTAGTTTTATCATGGAATGTCTTATTTTCCCCATCTATGGTGATTGAAAGTTTTGCTGGGTATAATAGTCTGGACTGTCATATGTGGTATCTTAGAAACTGCAGGACATCTGTCCATGCCCTTCTGGCTTTTAAAGTCTACATTGGAACCTAGGCAGTGGTGTGGCATGTCTTTAATCCCAGAACCTGGGAAGCAGAGGCATGTGGATCTTTGTGAGTTCAAGGCCAGCCTGGTCTACAAAATGAGTTTCAGGACAGCCAGGACTGCATCACAGAGAAACCCTGTCTCAAAAAAACCAAATAAATAAATAAATAAATAAATAAATAAATAAATAAATAAATAAATAAATAAAATAAAGTCTACATTGGGAAGTCAAGAGTAATTATAATAGGTATGCCTTTATAGGCTACGTGGTCTTTTTTTTTTCTTGCAACTTTTAATATTCTTTCTTTGTTCTGTATGTTTATCATTTTTATTGTTTTGATCCAAGGGGACTTTCTTTTCTGGTCTAGATAGTCTGTTTAGTGTTCTGTATGATTCTTGTACCTTTATAGGCATCTCCTTTAGCTTACGGAAGTTTTCTTCTATGATTTTGTTGAAAATCTTTTCTGAACTGTTGACCTGGGTTTCTTCTCCTTCCTCTACTCCTATTGTTCTTATGTTTGATCGTTTCATAATGTCCCAGATTTCCTGAATGTTTTGTGTCAAGAGTTTTTTAGGTTTAATGTTTTATTTAACTAATCAATCCATTTCTTCAATCCATGTCTTCTATGCCTGAGATTCTATCTTCCATCTCTTACATTCTGTTAGTAAAATCCATCTCTGTAGTTCCTTTTTGGATTGCTAAAACTTTCATTTCCAGAATTCTCTCAGTTTGGGTTTTCTTTATTAATTCCACTTTCTTTTTCAGGTCTTGCACAGTTTTACTCATTTCTTTCCACAATTTGTTTATATTTTCTTTAAGGGATTTAATCATTTCCTCTTTAAGGACCTCTATTACATTAATAATGTCTGTTTTAGTTATTTACCTTGTTCTTCAGCTGTGTTGGAATATTTAAGGCCTACTATAGTAGGGTTGATGGGATTTAGTGGAAACACATTGTCCTGACTGATAACACTTGTGTTTTTATGCTGTCATCTAGACATCTAGGATTATAGGCCTAGGTGCTGATACCTGGTTTTACCTTTGTTGGGTGGGTGTTTTGTTTCCTACCTGGTTTTTAGGAAAGTGTGGTGGCTGTGTGTTGCTACCAGGAAATTTTCTGTGGACCTGCTAGATGTGGCACTGTGGGTTCCAGTGTCTCTGGGTATTGGGACTTGACTCTTAGGAATGGGGATAGGCTAGGGGCTTCGGCACGAGAGTGTGCCCTGAAAGGAGGAAAGCAGAGTGTTTGAGCAGTATCTGCTTATTTAGTCCCCTTAGAATATAGACAGAGAGTTAAAGGAGATCATCCAGAAGGTCTGCTAGAGAGCCAGGGTAGAGTGAGAGGATAAGACTTGGGTATTGAATCTGGAGGAACAGAAAGAGAGGTGTAGATCTGCAGTCAGCCTACTTGCTTCCTTGGCAGGAGTGGCCTGTAGGTTAACAGGCATTGCCTTTTAGAGTTGGGGGCTGGGATAAAGCAAGAGCTGGTGAAGAAAATTAGAAGGGGCAGGTCAGTGGGACCCACAAGAGATGTGCTGGGGGGTGGTGAGGAAGGCTACAGAGTATGTTCTGTTGCAGAGCTAGGAATGAGACTGGGGGATTGGATTTTGAGGAGATGAGGGAGTGGTAAAATCTTTATCTAGTCTACTTGTTTCCCTGGCCTGGTCAGCTGGTGTATTTCTAGTGAATGTCTGCTGGTGTTTGAGGCTGGAATGATGGAATAAGTCGGGAGAAAGAACATTGGAGAAGATTCTTCATGATCTGTTTGGGATGAGGTCAGAGAGGAAAGGGAGACCACAGCAGGTGTTCTGCTATAGAACTGGGTTGAAACTCGGGGACTGTATCTGAAGGAATAGAAGAAGAGGAGAAGATCTTTAGTCAGCCTACCTGCTTCCATGGCAGGAGTCCATTTCTTTTTTAAAAGTGAATAATTAGTTTAGAACTTTAGTATAGTCACTGAAATAAGAACTTTATTATATTATTATTTTATCACAATGCCAAATTATATTTGCATATATTTTATAATAAAACATGCCAATATTTTAAAATACATAAAACTCACAAACTTTCATCAAAGTTATTTATCTCAAGGAAAATGTATGTAAAGGAAAGAAAAACTACAGAGATGATGGTTGCATAAACTACAAGGACTCTGTTTATGTAACCATAGATAAGGGTATGATGTCATATAGTTAACAAGCTACCAGTGAGCAGCTGAGGAAATGACACTCTAGAGAGTGAACAGTTGTCTATAGTACATACTTATGAACTGTAACAATTAAAACAAGTTTATCAGTTCATTGTAGGATTTTAAACATGTCAGTAATGAAGACAGAAAAAGAAGACCCGATAGAAAAAAAAAAGGCCTACAGAAACACTGTCCTCACTGTTTCTTGAAATGTTATTGTCTGTTCATACTAAAATAAGGAAAAATCACCTATACCCTTTGTATTACAAGTTAGCTAAGAGAGATAGCTAAGATGGATTTTCTAATCCTTTCCTTTGAAAACTGCTTTTATCTCCCTGTGTGCCTCATCTACCTCTGCTGTGATTCTCCCACACATTCTAAGGATCAGCTGGAGCAAAAGTACTCTCTAGACAATGCAATGAGTTCAGTTGAGCCTGGCACATTCTCTGTGTATTCTTTCTTCTTTTCCCCTAGCACTTGAATGACACTTATGAACATACATCCCTGATGTGCCTTACATAAGAGCTGGAATAAAAGAAAGAAAGCCACTGTTTTTCCTATCTGTATCTACTGGCAATGCAAAGGACTCGTGGTCCTCTTAATCAGAAGGCTGCCTGGGCTGCCAAGCAAGGGGATCAAGGAGGATGGAGAGCTGCAGCTTGCAGTTACAACTCAGTGTGGCTCTAAAAGAAAGGCCCGTGACCTTCAAGATGAAGGCCATGCAGGCAAACACTATACAGAATGGAGTGATTACACTTGCTTCCATTCATTATACTTGACCAAAGTATAGATTAGGACATAATTTACTTTCACAGTTATACCTCTGCTTTTTACCTCACTAGCTACTCCATTTTTGTTCCAGTTAAATCTACAGCTGCATAATAACAAAATTCCCACTGCATTCTAGGGACTATAGCTTTAGCAATATGCCTGTTCCCAGAATCATCTCTGGTAGTACCAGGAGGTCAGATTATTTCTTCTTATTTTATATGACCAGTTCTGAGGCTTTCATAACCTCAGCCTTTAGATGATATTGCCTCGCACACACGAGAGAGAGAGAGAGAGAGAGAGAGAGAGAGAGAGAGAGAGAGAGAGAGAGAGAGAGAGAGATGTTTTAAGAACACTCCATATATTTTACCTTGGGATATTGGGAAAATCCAAAGCATGTTTTCTTTCCTTTCTGTTCTGTATTAGTCAGGATTCTCTAGAGTATCAGACTTATAAAACGAATCTCTCTACATACATATAAAGGGGATTTATTGGAATTACAGGCTGCAGTCTAGCTATCCCAACAACAGCTGGCTGTGAATGGAAAATCCAAGAACCCACTGGTTGCTAAGTCCACAGGGCTGGATGTCTCAGCTTGTCTTCACTATATACTGGACTCCCTAAAAATTAGGCTCTAATGCCAGTGAAGGAATGAGTGTGCCAAAAAGGCAAGGCCAAGCAGGCAAAGAGCAAAAGTTTTCTTCTTCTATGCCTGTAGAAGATATGACCTAGATTAAAGGAATGTCTTCATTAAAGGTGTGTGTTCCTGCCTCAAGATCAGGATTGAAGGCGTATGTATTCTTGTCTTAAGATCTGTATTAAAGGCATGTGTCCAGACGAGAAATGAATTCACCCACTTCAAACCAAGCAAAAAAATTTCTCACAGGTATCCTCTTCATTTTCTGGATTGTCATTCATTACAGATGTAGTCAAGTTGACTAATAATAATAGCCATCACTTGTTCAGATTGCTAACCCATAGTCAGGTGTTGCTCCTGTGCCAGTCACACTTGCCAAGGTACAAATTAGAGGGTGTTCTGCCAAAGAAAACTTCTTCCCACCCCATTGTTTCCTCCAGAAGTGACCATTATCACAGATTTGAATAAATCAAATAAGACTGGGAACATAAATAACCTTTGAAAGCCAATTCTAAGGAGACAGAGTAAAAGACCTGCTCACTGGCTTTAACATGCATAACTCCCCTTCTGAATCTCTTCATTTACTTTATTCAGCTCAGCATCCAAGAACATATATGAGTCCTTTGCGTAAAACTACCCCAGATATTAGAAGTAAACCAATAAAAGATATATTTGCCTCTCAAAGGGATTCACCAACTAGAAAGTACAAGAGCTCAGGACACAATGCCCAGATATGATATGGATACCTTCCCTGCTCAGTTGACGGAGGTAGGATGGCCTTCAAAAGGCAGCCTCATCTTCTTATCCTCTTCTTCCCTCCTGTCTTCCTCTCACCATAGCTTACCACCAGTAAATGATGAAACCTGAAAAGGTCACTCTCCCATCTACTTTCCTTAAGTGCCATAAAACCTACACATTTCAGGTATTATGAAAAGGAGAAAGTGAGCACACAGGTGACCCATCAGTTTATTTACACACAGTAGTACTGTTTCTGTAAATCCTGTTTCATTACCAGGAATGATCACTTTCATCAAACTTACTTGTAAAAACACATCATCGCCGGGCGGTGGTGGCGCACGCCTTTAATCCCAGCACTCGGGAGGCAGAGCCAGGTGGATCTCTGTGAGTTCGAGGCCAGCCCGGGCTACCAAGTGAGTTCCAGGAAAAAGGCGCAAAGCTACACAGAGAAACCCTGTCTCAAAAAACAAAACAAAACAAACAAAAAAAAAAAAAAACATCATCTTAGAATTTGGCCCCAATGTCACCTAAATCTGATTTAAAGAAGTAGCTATGCTAATCAGTTGTTAATCTTTCTTTTTTTATAAAGCCATCAATCATAAATCTTGTGATACATGAGGAAGAGATACTATGTTTTGTCCCCTGTGTGGGAATGACAGACTGCACGATGCTGATTCCTTTGATTAATAACGGAATTAATAACGGAAGTCAAGAAATACATAATTAAAGGACACACCTGGAAAACTCTTCAAGACTCAGTGTCATATGTGTTAAATCATAACAATGTAATAGGATAAGCCACAGTAGAAAAACTGTAAAGAAAGGGCACAGAACAAGGCAACTGGAAAAACCCAAGAGAACAGAGCTGATTTGAAGAACATATCTGTTATGCCAAGACACATAGGCTGTTGCACTAAAATGTGGGCATTGGCATTACATAAAAGGACTTTGCTTTCTTTTTTTGTTTGTTTGTTTTTTGTTTTGTTTTTCAAGACAGGGTTTCTCTGTGTAGCTTTGCGCTTTTCCTGGATCTCACTTTGTAGATCAGGCTGGCCTCGAACTCACAGAGATCCACCTGCCTCTGCCTCCTGAGTGCTGGGATTTAAGGCATGCGTGAAGTAAAGGATAATGTTCTATGAGGGTCACTTACTTTGTGACTGTGGAAAAAAATCTAAGAATATGTCTAACAGTTGGGTGGTAAGAGTATAATTATCATGAGAAGGACTAGCTGGAAGTTAAGGATAGTGAAATAATATTACAGTGAAGTACAGAAACAAAACATAGAGAACACATACTTTGGAAAGACTTTGAGCATAGAACTGATTTATAAGTGTACTGAATTATACTTAAATAATGAAGCACACCAGTTAGAGTAAATTACAGGGACTGATGATTTTGCTGTAATTATAGTAAAATCCTGGGAGTCTTCATTCCACCACAGGAAGTTAAGTGTATGGTATATTAGCTTCTTATCACTCTAAGTAGTACTTGAGACTACTAACTTAAAGGAAGGCCACACACCCGGATAACGAACAGAATGGTTCGGAGTGGGTCTGCACCATTGCTTTGAAGCCTGCATTAAAGCAGTGAAGTAGAGAGGGAGAGTGCAGCAGAGCAAAACCCTGTGGCTGGAGAGTGAAAAAGAATGAAAGCCGAGTCTGAGCCCGCAGACTTTTCAGTGATCTCTTCCAGAGTCCATCCAGTTAAGTTTTACAAGCCCCCAGGTAGTGTATCCATGGAACCAGGGCCCCCAAAACATGGACCTTTAAGGGATATTGAAAAATCTAAACTCTACAATATGGATCTCAGAAGAAAAGGCTGAATTCATATTGCAGATGAGGCAGACATCTGTCTTCAGGAAACAAATACTAGGAACCTTGGGTATTTGACTGACTGATCAAAGTAAGGCTAATGTAACTAAAGAAAAGGTCTCAGCCTAGAACCTTTCAATCAAATAGTGCTTAAACAGGTGGAAAATACATGTCCACTAAGATTCCAAGTGGAAAATTCTGCCACAGAGATGTGAGAAACAAACAGTGGAGAAGCATGCTCGTCAACACAAGACAAGAGACGCCACCAAAGACATGAATTATTTCAAATGTCACGTACCCAAGGACTCCAACTGTGGAGAATTAAAATCCTTGTCAGAATCTTGATAAGGAATTTAGATGTTATATTAATGAACTCACGGAAGAAGGTAAGAATGGTTGTTCAGAGACATTTGTGTAAGAAAAGTTGGTTAAAGATGGAAAACTGATATTTCTGTTTGAGATAGGAGGTGAAATGACGTGCTGAGGTGGACGCAGGAATCAGATGGGGTGAGGGGTCAGTAGTAGAGCTGTGACTCACAGTGAAATGGTGGGGCACATGTAAGAGGCTCTCATCAGTTGTAAGGAAAAGGCAATTTAGGCAAATATTCACATCTGTTCCAGAATTATTGTATGAACTTGCTCTTCTCTACTGACTTGGTTGCAATTCAAAAGAGTTAAGGATTGCTTTCAAATATACTTTCATAATAAACACCATGAATTTAACTTAGAAAGTATCATTCACTTGGGTACCTGAGATAACACAAATGTAAGGATGTTTGTTTGTTTGTTTCTTTTCTAAGAGAGCATGGTACATCTTACCTTGCTAGTCTCAATAATTCCCACACTACCTAGTTTGAAAAACAACTGAATAGCTGTAATTATCAACCAACTATGAAATTAAACAACCATCAATAAACATTGTCTAGGACCCCAATTAAAAAAAAACTTAGTTTACTTTGTGCACTTTGTTTTAACTGCTTAAATCAGGTCTGAGTATGAATGAAAATTTAGAGACTAAAAAAAGTGTGTATACCTGAAAATATCAAATAAATATGCACATAAATGTCTGTAATTAGGCAAAAGCTTATAAAAATAATTCTAATTGTTACCAATATTTTGCCAGGAAACATACATACATTTAAAGGGTACCACATTCCAGCCAAGATTATAAATTTTCATTCATAGGAACCTTACTCATTCAAACTGTGTATTTCATACACAAAACTGGTATTTGTTAACAAAACTCAATATCCAATATCTGTACAAACATGAATATAAATGAGTTCTCTAGAAATGAGTTTCTTGGTTGATTTCTATGGAACTCTGATCTGTATTCATTTAATGAAAACACAAACAATTTTTTCTGAAAAATCATTATAAGCTCTCATTTCTTAACCCATGCAAATGTAACAGATGGTTTTAAGTGTTTATTCCTATTTATGTACTGATTTCATTAGTTAAATAGTCTGCTGGATAAAACAGAAAAAGTCTTGGACCATAGAGTCTCTAAACTCCATTTATTAACTACATGGCTAATAAACAATAAACAAGTATACAAAAATGCAGAAATAGTTTTGAAGTCTTGATAAACTGCATGTAGAAAATCCACCTTATAGTATTGAGGAACCCTGAGGAGTGGGTTAAAGAAGAGATTAGGAAGGCCCTTCCTGTTTTAGGTAGTCTGTAAAGTCATATGAACAGACCTGGTGTTTCCTAGCAAAAAGACTAAGCTTGGGCAAGAGGACTAAAGAGGAAGCATGGTTTGGAGGGGAAAGACTTCAGTCCTGCTTCTAAGTCTTTAGCATCCTGGAAAGTCTCGCTGTCTGTAGTTCGTAATTACTTGATCTGCAAAATGCCTTTGTATGTCTAGATAAATATAGTCAGGGTTCAAAAATGAAACAAAATCAGTAACGTGGATATTAAGACATTTGCCACAGGGTGTTTTATTAAATGATTATCTATACTGACTCTTACAAGTCTTGATACTCAGGGATGACCTTGAAGAAGAAAGAGAGGCTACGGTTGCCAGCATGAGTTCATGATGCAGTCACAGGCAAGCTTTCTTCTTCAGGAAAGCTTAACCATCTTAAGATCTTTCAAACAACTGAATCAGCCACTCTTAGTTTACCTAGGCTTCCCTTCTACCTGATGTTAGCTGCTTACAGATTTTAATCACATATACAACACACATTCACAGCAATGACTTGCTTGCTGTTTAATTAAACAGCTAATAATTATAATTCAAATAGCATATAATTTACCTTTACAATGACAGCAAAGTTTCTGAATTTTATTTTTGTTATCAAAAACAAAATACAAAAGAAAGGAGAGGGGTATGAAATAGATTTGTTTGTACTTTTGCTTAATTACATTACCTTATCTGATACAACAAAACATAATTATTTATACGTTTATTTGATAAATGTGTATTAAGCAATTATAAATGCCAACTAGTTGTTTAAAAATATATTTCTGGAGTTGTTCCAATTATTTTGCTGCTTTTTTGTGAAAGAAGTCTAGTTTATAGCTTGGAGGATAATATTATCAAAATGACAGTATCTCCAGTCTCCCTCCCAACTCTAATTCTCAATGTGTGGAACCCATAAGGACAATAGCTTGTTGCTTATAAAAATTTTTAACTGATGATACTGGTCAGTTTAAATCAAAGGGCCCTGGCTTAGTAGTATTGCCCCAGGGTGTTCATTTAGTGTTGAGAGTTAGCATCAGAGTATTCTTAGGAAGTTAGACTCCTCTCTTGCTCTTGGGTTTCTCCTGTCACAGAACAGTCCCAGGAGTTCTTCTCAAGAACTCCTTCTAAAGAGTGCCTTGAAATTAGATATATACAATACTCATGGTTCAATTTGGGTGCCTCTCACTTAGTTTTAGGGCCTTTCCAGTATATGCAGCCCTCACCCCAAAGGGAAACACAATCCAGAGAAGCTTTGCATAGGATACTGTCTCATGTACAATGGACACCATGCTGGTTTTATTTTATAAGTTATGCCATCCATAACTCTTTCAGAAATCTTTATTACCTGCAAGACTCTAAATAGAACATATTAAAAATTGTTCAATAGGTTGTTTCCATGTTCTGGCTATTACAAACAATGCTGATATGAACATAGCTGAACAAGTGCTCTTGTGGTGTGGTTGAGCATTCCTTGGGTATATGCCCAAGAGTGGTATAGCTGGATCTTTGGGGAGATGGATTCCCAATTTTCTAAGAAAGCGCCATATTGATTTCCAAAGTAGTTGTACAAGCTTGCATTCCCACCAGCAGTGGAGGAGAGTTCCCCTAGCTTCACATCCTCTCCAGCATAAGGTGTCTTCGATCTTAGCCATTCTGACAGGCGTAAGGTGGTATCTCAGAGTTGTTTTGATTTGCATTTCCCTGATGATTAGGGATGTTGAGCAATTCCTTAAATGTCTTTCAGCCATTTGAGTTTTCTCTGTTGAGAATTCTCTGTTTAGTTCTATAGCCCATTTCTTAATTGGACTATTGGGCATTTTGATGTCTAATTTCTTGAGTTCCCTATATATTCTGGATATCAGTCCTCTGTCAGATGTAGGGTTGGTGAAGATCTTTTCCCATTCTATAGGCTGTCGCTTTGCCTTGTTGACCGTATCCTTTGCTCTACAAAAGCTTCTCAGTTTCAAGAGGTCCCATTGATTGATTGTTTCTCTCAGTGTCTGTGCTACTGGTGTTCTATTTAGGAAGTGATCTCCTATGCCAATGCATTCAAGACTACTTCCTACTTTCTCTTCTAGCAGTAATAGCCAGAACATGGAAACAACCTAGATGCCCTTCAACTGAAGAATGGATAAACAAAATGTGGTACATATACACAATGGAATACTACTCAGCAGAGAAAAACAATGACATCATGAGGTTTGCAGACAAATGGATGGATCTAGAAAAAATCATCCTGAGTGAGGTAACCCAGACTCAGAAAGACAAACATGGTATGTACTCACTCATAGGAGGATACTAGATGTGGAACAAGGATGACTGGACTGCTACTCACATCACCAGGGAGGCTACCTGGAAAACGGGACCCCAAGAAAGACACGAGGATCGCCCAATGACAGAGAAATGGAAGAGATCTACATGAACAGCCTGGACATGAGTGGGGGTAATGAAGGGCGAGGGTCGAGGGAAAGAGCTTGGGGGAGCAGGAGATCCCAGCTGGATCAAGAACAAAGAGGGAGAACAAGGAATAGGAGACCATGGTAAATGAAGACCACATGAGAATAGGAAGAAGCAAAGTGCTAGAGAGGCCCACAGAAATCCACAAAGATACCCCCACAACAGACTGCTGGCAATGGTCGAGAGACACCCCAAACTGACCTACTCTAGTGATGGGATGGCCAAACACCCTAATTGTCGTGCTAGAAACCCCATCCAACTACTGAGGGATCTGGATACAGAGATCCATGGCTAGGCCCCGGGTGGATCTCTGGGAGTCTAATTAGTGAGAATGAGGAGGGTTTATATGAGCGAGAATTGTTGAGACCAAGGTTGGATAAAGCACGGGGACAAACAGCCAAACGAATGGAAACACATGAATTATGAACCAATAGCTGAGGGGTCCCCAACTGGATCAGGCCCTCTGAATGGGTGAGGCAGTTGATTGGCTTGATCTGTTTGGGAGGCATCCAGGCAGTGGGACTGGGTCCTGTGCTCATTGCATGAGTTGGCTCTTTGAAACCTGGGGCTTATGCAGGGTCGCTTGGCTCTGCCTGGGAGCAGGCGACTGGACCTGCCTGGACTGAGTCTACCAGGTTGATCTCAGTCCTCAGGGGAGGCTTTGCCCTGGAGGAGGTGGGAATGGGGGGTGAGCTGGGGGGAGTGTGAGGGGTGTGGGAGGGGGGAGAACAAGGGAATCCGTGGCTGATATGTAGAACTGAATTGTATTGCAAAATTAAAATTAAAATTAAAAAAAATTGTTCAATATTGTGATGCTGGGTATGATAATTCTAAACTTTTGATTCTAAATATTCAACCATTTGCCTCTATTTTACTAAATTCAAATAGATTTCTCTGATTTAACTTCAGCAACACGTTATTCTTTCTCATGTGCTCATCATTTTTCCTGTCTCTTACATGTGTTACAGAGTTTCAAAAGTGTGCAGCATTTGTTGTGTGACTACAGCAAAGGAAGCCCACCGAAGGGAGAGAACGAAGTTCTTCACATTTCTTTAGTCTCCCTTCTGTAGGAATCCTTATTCTGTGCTCACTGTTTTGCTTCAAAATTGCTTTTAAATAGGTAAATCATCTCAACATCTTATGGTGAAAAAATTTTAAAGTTATTCAGGATAAAATATCTTTTTGTAATTAGAAATCTCCAAAAGAATACAACAGAGTAAATGATCAATTTACTTGCAGAGATAACTTTTTATTGATATTTTAATTTAAAAACAATGCAGTTTCATTTGAATTATTTTTCTATTTTATTAAAAATAATTGAAACATGACACAAAAAATTAACCAGCTTCCTTTCTGAGTCTGGGTTAAATGTGTAGAATATCTGAGAACTGGATGAAAGATGGAGCCATGAAGACTTCTCTTGCCCAAGGGTCCCACTGAGCAGCTGATACAATGGCTATATCCAGCAGGCTGCAGTGGAGAATCATCTGCGTTTATTCAAAATAGATTCCTAGTCTCAGAACCTTTCCAGTGAGTCAGACCATTTGCAAATCCTGGTCTGGAACCTCTGACTTAAATAAGTTTTTTTATGCATGATCAGATTTGTAAACTCTTCCTCAAGTGTATTTTGTCCTAAACACAGAAAATAAAGATTATTTCCGAAAGACATGATTCTGACTTTAGAAGTAGCACCACCTGTAGCTAGAGTTTTTCTGCCTGGCCCACAGTCAGGACAAATCTCTCTCACCTGTCAGTCCCACAGCCGCTCAGACCCGATCAAGTAAACACAGAGACTTATATTGGTTGCAAACTGTATGGCCATGGCAGGCTTCTTGCTAACTGTTCTTACAGCTTCAATTAATCCATTTCCATAAATCTATACCTTGCCACATGGCTCGTGGCTTACCGGCATCTTCACATGCTGTTTCTCATCATGGCGGCTGGCAGTGTCTCTCTGGCTCAGCCTTCCACTTCCCAGCTTTATTCTCCTCCTTGTCCCGCCTACACTTCCTGCCTAGCCAATGGCCAATCATTGTTTTATTTATTGACTAATTAGCAACACATTTGCCATACAGAACATCCCACAGGAACCACCACCATATTTTTAGTAGGCAACTTAACATTCTATAAGTTATGTATTTAATTTTCATGTGTTTTATCCTAATAATAATATTTATTACACACATTATATCCTTATGATGAACATATCATATAAGAGAAAAAAAGGAAAAGATGAGAGAGGAGAAATTGACAGTGAGAATGAGACAGACAGACATACAGAGAGAGAGAGAGAGAGAGAGAGAGAGAGAGAGAGAGAGAGAGAGAGAGAGAATGAGTCAGAGATGGTGGTCTATACAAGACTCAGACACTTTAACGCCTCACTAAGTAGCTCTTCCTCCGGAACACTTCTATTCTCTCTTCTCATCTCTCTCTTCCTTTATTCCAATGATTTTTTTGCCATAACTTTATATTTGATTTGCCAAACAATTTTGGGATAATTTTATCCCTTTCTCCTGAATCGGTATCTTATCTACTTGTACAGTATATATAATCCATATAGAATGTTTTGTATTATCTACTTGTACAGTATATATAATCCATATAGAATGTTTTGTATTTTCTG
This sequence comes from Peromyscus eremicus, assembly GCF_949786415.1. Lineage (NCBI taxonomy): Eukaryota > Metazoa > Chordata > Mammalia > Rodentia > Cricetidae > Peromyscus > Peromyscus eremicus. The sequence continues at coordinate 13,916,689 of NC_081422.1, forward strand.
CACACTTTTGAAACTCTGTAACACATGTAAGAGACAGGAAAAATGATGAGCACATGAGAAAGAATAACGTGTTGCTGAAGTTAAATCAGAGAAATCTATATATATTTGTTTTTACTTATTGTTTTAAGATGTGTAAGCAATAAAATGCACTGATTAAATTAACTGTACAATTATGTAAATCTTAACAAGATCTACCTGATTATTCACTATCTATGAACACAAGACCTAGAAATCCTCTGTCCCAGCAGATGAGATAGCAGACCCCTGCTGCTGGCACCCTCTACCCAGAGGCAATGATGCTCCATCTCCCAAACTCCCAGCAACCCACCATTTTTGTAATAGTATATAAATGAAATTTAAACATAGGGTTTTCTCCCTATAGTTTGTTTCATCTTTTCATATTGACATTTTGATATTTTGTGATTATTAATGAAAGCATTAAAGTGTTTCTTTTCTCTTATTCACAAGTTACTCTTTCTCAGGTAAGTTTATGATGAGGTTATAAATTATATAGGTCTTTGGCCTCATTGATCTGTAGTCCAGTAAATTGACTTCAACAATTACATTTATCATTCCTTTTATTCCACCCCCTTTTCCAATTAATTTTGGTAGTCATATCTCTTCTTAGTTTCTTAAACATGGATAAATGCTTTTAAACATTTTCTGAGTTTAATTATAGGTATATATTCCTATACACTTCCACTTAAATACACATTTATGTCACTCTTAAAATGTTATATTACATTTTATTACTTAGAAAAAAATTAATACTCAGTTTCCTGCTTGATCAATTCTTTAACCCTGAGTATTTATAATGGCTGTTTACTTTTCCAAATTTGTCATCATTCTCTAGATGCAGCTTGATATTTCTAATGTACATAATATGGTCAAAGAATAGACTTCAGATGACTTCAGGCCTTAAAATTAAGTCTTGTTTAATGAGAAAGTGATGTTTTTATCTGAGCACGTATCTCATGGTCACTTAGACTGTGAGTTCTCAACTTATCCACTGACTGGGTTTATTTTTCATTATCACTCCATGTGAGATAAACTTACAATAAAATTGTCACACTCATTGTGTAACTGCAGTTGTGTACTTTACACAAACAGGCTTTATATAATTGTTTATTCTTATTTTTAGTTTAATTAATAATTCATTTATTAAACAACTAAGACTGTGTAGAATACTGCCAGTTGTATTTATCCATTTAGTTAATGTTTTGAGTGCTATTTTCATTATGTGGACTTTAATCTTTGCAGGGTGAAGTACCCTTAGTCTGAAAAGCATCCTTTCATTTTATCTTTTTTTGTGTTATTTCATTTTGTTTTGTTTGTGGTGTGTCTGTGTATGTATGAGGGCTGTTTGTTAGTACAAATCATTGTGATGAATTATATCAGTTCTTGGTTCCCCCACCCCCCACACACAAAATCCCAGTTTTCTTTTTGTTTAAAATGTAGACTTCACAGGCTATAGAATTCTCTGTGCAAGTAATGTCTTCAATACTGTTTTCTTCTGGTTCCTGTTCCTGACAGAAATCCCCCCTCTTCACCTACATGACTTAGTATGAATATGTCCTTTGTCCCCCCTAATTTAGTGTGTGTCTCTTCAGCATGTCTGCCATAACATGTCCTGGGTACAGTGTGCTTTATATCCGGCCTTTTCTGAATGTCTTTTGGCTACCTCTCTTCTTTATTATTCCATTTGGAATTCTTTTAATCAATATTTCTTTCAATTTTTTATATGAACTTTTCTTCTGGCATTTCAATTCAATCATCTGATAATGTCTCACCAACCAGTATAGCTTCTGTATGTTCTCCCCTTCTACATTATTTTGAGCTGTCTTCAAACTCTCTGGTGTTCACTGATATTTTTCATTTCTAGGTTTCAATGGGGTCCATTTTCATAGGTTCCAAGTATTTCCTGAAAATCTCCTTTCATCTATCCTACTTTGCTTTGTAAATGAACTATAATTTTACACAGTCCGTCGCTTAGCTATGTGTTAGAAACTTGCATCACAGGGCTATAGTAAAAAATAAAAAGACACATGTTCTTCACCACTTTACAGTTGGGTGTTTGGAGCCCCAAGATCAATAGTTAACAAAGCTACGTGCCAATGAATGGCTTCACATTGCTGAGAGTACGCACTAGAACAGAAATGAGTGGAAAGAAAGTTCATAGAGAGTGTTCTTAATCTCACTATGTCCATCTCTACTGAGTTCTCTTTTACCTCTCTTTGTAAGTGCTGGAATAGAAATTATGTTAAGATAGCATTACATTTAAGGCAAATGTCTTTTAGGTTTTCAGCATTTCACTGGCAAAGTAGTCTATCAAGGAGGCAGTTATTTCTTTCTCTGAACTCATTCTGCCAAAACTGACATCCTCTTCAGGGACTTGGAGAAAGAGGTGTTGTTTGATTGATTGCTAGCTACAAAATTTTGAAGGAAGCATCTTATGGTGGGCAAGGGAATTATACCAGTCAGACTGGGGTGAGAGTCTCATACAGGAGTGAATGAATTCATGGCAGAAAGTACTAGATGTGCTGAAGAAACAATTTAGTAAAACATTCCTTAACAACAGTTAATCAAGTATTTAATGACACTTTTTCATTTACTGCCTCCTGCACATCACAGCACTATGGAAGCCCTCCTAGTGGTATTCACTTGCAAGTATGGACAGGACTTCAAAAGAGTGTAAAAGGTGATGCTAAGACATTGTCCTGAATTTATTCATTAAACAACATCGTAGGTGTTGCTTGCATTTCCTATCATCCTCTTTCAGAACACCTATAGGGGTACCAGTCTAAATTCAGGATGATGAATTAATTGGGGGAAAGCAGTAATAGTGTTTAGCCATGGCCTTAATCTTTGAAGTTGTGGGTAATAGACTTCAGTCTCAGGCTCCATTCTCTAAAGAAATTAAATATTCAAAGATTAGTAGTGCTTTTATGCAGCTTCCGTGTTTATGTCTGACCATCTATACCACACAGTTTAAAAATCGTGCTGCTGTTATCATTTAAGGAGAGTGTAATACCACATCCCATGAAAACTAACGTGAAAAGATTAATTCTCATGAAAAAATATCCATCTTTGATAGACAACTACTGCTTGAAATTTGCCGTGGTTTTCGCATACTACTCGTAAAAGTAAAACAGATTCTCCGATTTGTTGCTCTGAAACAGCCATCAAGTAAGTGGTACTTAAATCATCCAAAGAAGTAAATCTCTCGTCTACACTCCTGTGTCAGCTTTCCAGTACGTGTGGCAGCTGTTAATCTAATGTATTGATAAGGGAGAAAAAATTATGTCAGGAGTAGCTGCCAGTATCTGGAATGAAGAGTCTGCTGAGTGGGCATTTGGCACACACAGACACTTAGGACTTCACCTCCTTCATACTGAACGGTAATGTCTAGAGTGAGCCATCTGTCAAGCATGTGCAGATACCAGAAGCTGGTATAAAAGAAGCCTCAGTGATTACACATCTATTGTGGAATATTAGTTTAAGATGTGTTACATTTGTTTATGCTGTGGAATATTTATTTAATAATGCAAAGATGTGTTGCATTCTTTTATGTTGCATTTGTTTAACTCTGTAATTGTAACTTTGTCTGTCTAAAACACCTGACTGGTCTCATAAAGAGATGAATGGCCAATAGCTAGGCAGGAGAGGGTTAGGTGGGGCTGCCAGGCAGAGTGAATTAATAAAAGGAGAAACTTAGAGAAAAGAGAAGAAGGGGATCAAGAAAAGGAGAAGGAGAGGAGGACACCAGGGGCCAGCCACCCAGCCACCCAGCCAGTCATGGAGTAAGAAGGAAAGAAAGATAAACAGAAAAAAAAGAAAAGTAAAAAACCCAGAGACAAAATGTAGTGAAAGAGAGATGGGATAATTTAAGTTAGAAAAGCTGGCTAGAAACAAGCCAAGCTAAGGCTGGGCATCTATAAGTAAGAATAAGGTTCTATGTAATTATATGGGAGCTGAGTGGTGGGCCTGTAAGAGTTAAAATAAAATAAAATAAGAAAACTACACACATCCAGGTGAGAATCAAAGGACCCCAAATGAAAGGTCTTTCGGGGGCGCTGACATCAGAGAGGTGACCAGGAAACAGAGGTTCACAGAGTCACAGGACAGGGAAAAGAAAATCTACACTGTACAGAGCAGGGGTGCGGGGAGGGGTGTATTTAGGTTTCTTTCATGAATGGGTGAAGGGCCAGGGCTGCAGCTGAGCTCTGCAAATCTCCTTGGAATACAGGATTCTTGAAACAGGATGCTTGCTCTACTCTGGAGGCTCCTGCCCTCTCTGACTTTGCAGCTCTTCATCAGACTAAACCCATTCCCTGTCCTCCCAATTCTCAGGACTGAGATCCAGCCCATCCCTGGAAACTGACTTGGTCTCCAGCTCTCTGCCTAACACTTGTTTGTTTTTTTGTTGTTGTTTTCATTATGGTTTTGCTGGTTTTTTTTTTTTCTTATTTGTGACTGGTTTTCCATTCACTGTTCTGACTTAAATTCAGCAGTAGACAATAGTACAATTCTTGTCTTTCTTCCTTTATTTTTCCAAATTCATATATAAACAAATTACAATTCTAAATACTAGCAGGTCTAACTTACTTTTTAATAACTTAGTGATATAAAATTATTCTTGGCATCCTAATGAAATCCACAGAAATATTAAATACTGATGTCTTTAAAATAAGCATGATATTCTAATACAAAAAATGATATGTTAGTTTGTTTAGTATTCAATAATATGCACACCATTTGTAATTACAATGTTAGAAAATGTAAAGAAGCAATCATCAACTCATTCCTATATCAAAAATTAACAAACCAAAAAATTAAAACCATAATTTATGTACAGAAGTACAGCTTACTTATCAATATGGATAGAATAATTTCTTATAGTTTTAAACAGAAAAAAGGAGAAAGTTTCAGGTTAAAAATCCTACCCTCAAAAAATTAATATTCTCTATATTAATTGTATTCTATCATTGATGTTAGTTGATCTAATTTTAATTATTTTAATTATATTCCATTATCTATGCTGTTAGTGTGAATCATTTACCTTCCAATTGATGGTTAAAATGATGTTTCAAATACCCTACAGCGCTATTTTTTTAGTGTATAAAAAACCTGTCCTTAGTGCATGCGCTGGCTGTTTGGAACCTGGGGCCTATGCAGGGACGCTTTGCTAAGCCTGGGAGGATGGGACTGAACCTGCCTTGACCTAATCTACCAGTTTGAGCTGAATCCCCAGGGGAGAGTCCTTGCCCTGGAAGACATGGGAATGGGGGGGTGGGCTGGGGGGAGGCTAGGAGGGAGGACAGGGGAATCCATGGCTTATATGTAAAATTAAATTAAATTATAAAATAAAAAAGAGTAAAAAAAAATTCATTCAATAATATTTCATTTATTTACATGATCTTGCATTTTAGGGAGAAATTCAATAAATATTAAAATCATGAAAAACTGCTATAGATTTAAAACTTACAGAGAGAATTGTTTTAAGATAATATTTCTATGGAGTTGGATTTTATACTAATAAATATAAGCAAATGTACTTGATAATTCCTTTTAGTGAGAACCTCTTGATGGGACTTTGTGCCACCGCGATCTGCCAGCCTACATCTCTTGAAGCAGAAGTATGCCTCTCACTGTGATGACAGAACAGTAAGGATCCTGTGTGCTCCTGAGAGAACACGCTGGGAATCATGTGGGCCTCTCCTAGACCTACCCTGGGAAATGTGTGAGCCTCTCCTAGACCTACCCTGGGAAGTATGTGAGACATTTCTATACCTACCCTTTTATGGTTTTGAAGCCCTAACAACAACAAAATACTGTGAAGAAAAAAATTAGGGGTGAATCCTAGCAATAAACAATTGTTCTTGGTGTAATAACCTATGTCTAAGGCTCACATTTCCTTGAGATTATGCATAGAGAAAAGAATGGCTAATTCTGGTTGGATAGAACTCCAAAAGTACAGGATGAGCTCAGGACATGGGTAGTGATCATGGGGGTATGGGTGCCCCACAGTGCATACACCCTTGCCTACATTAAGACTAAGATAGTGCTAAGTAAACACTGATGATTTGTGTTAAAAAAAGAAAAATAACAGCTAAATCAGGAGAGTGCCTGCTGACAGCTTTGTTCAGCTTTGTCCTAAGAGTTTCTGTCCCTATTGCCCAGGGTGACACTAGATGTCCAGGGACAACATATGTGCCATCATAGTTACAAATTTGTCTTTTGTTTAAATTTCAAATAAGCTTGTATTAGTAAGTTGATTTTTTGTGCATTTTGGTGTCCAGATGTTTTCAATAGAAAGCACAGAGTTGAGGTGAAATAGAAAATTGTAAAATTGCATCATGCTTTTAAAACTCAAGGGTATTTTATTCATTAATAAATTTACCAGACGTGAATCAAAAGACTAAGAGAAAAATAGCAAACAAAGAGTTCTAGTCACAGTGGAATCAAGGCTAATTCACAGATTAGTAACATTTATCCATTGACTTCTCTGCAGGAGAACTGACCCACATTCCCCATTGTTCTCCTTCAATCCACCACTACTTCTATCCTTTTTCCACTATACATGCCAAGTACAATGCACTCTGTGTGTTTCAGCGAGAAAATGTTTAACAATCTGCCAATCACTTCTGCCATTCCCAGACTCTCCCAGAACTAAGCACTAGCAAAATACATGTTTCCATATTTTACACTAAGACACATGACACAGAAATCTTCATAATTCTCAGACTTTATGAGCCTTTGTTTCAGCACTAAATCAGGGCTACTTCTGAAAGACCAAAACCACAATATTCCAGAACAAATGACAGGTTAACAGGTGTGGGGTCTGAAAAGGTATACATCCAGGAAATCCATATGGTAGAGACCCCTCCCACTTCCTCTACAGAGGCCACAGAGGCTTGGCTAAGTGAGGGAAATAAACAGTACTAAACAAAATAGAAACCTGTCCTGAATCATTTGGTCAGACCTGGGGAAAAAATTCACTTAACACACATCCATTTCCTTGTTTTAAAATGACAAAATGCTTTTGTCCCCCAGAAAGCAAAGTAACTACAGGTCTGTAAATGAAAGGCTTTGAGTCTTGTTTTATTAATAAAGTATTATTTTTCTTCCAAGAATAATGGTTGAGAAGCATTTTCTCCTTAGCCGCTATCCATCAGCTGGAGGAGGTGTTTGGAGCAGCTCCCTGTCTTTCAGCTGATTTATGGTGAATGCTGAGTATATTTCCTAATGACTGCAAGCATGAGCAGCTGTGTAAAACTACAAAGTCTGATGTCTGAGATTTATTTTTCTATCCAGATAAAATTTCAAGTATGCTACAAGCAATTAAAGTGCAGGGAAAGCCTTTGTTCCCGTTTAGACCTCTACAAACTTTAAAAATATATCACCGTCTCTCCAACATGAACTGGTCTCCAGCTGGGAAACTCTGTTAGTATAACGCAATAAGACCTGAGTAGAGGTAAAAGACTGCACACAGACATCATTCAGAGGGTTCACCAGCTGAGCACTGCCAAGACATTTACACCCTCAAATCTGGTTTTTGGTTTAACTCAGTGTCACTCAGGAAAAGGACATCAACCTTGAAAATGAGTTGGATGGCAGCCACAGTTCTCGCTAAAGTTGTCTGCATAGAAAAAAAAATGATAATAAAGGTAGAAAAAATATAAGCGGAAGTAAGACATAGATATTTGTAGGTTTAAATGGGTAATTAATTGGTCCCTGCTGGGAATCCCCTTCTTATAAAATGTTCAGCTTATAGACAATGAGTGTCAGGTTCTGGTCCACAGGAACCCCATGAAGGACTTACTTCAATTTTTACCAAGATAGGATTAAAAGGAATGTTTTGCATGAAGATTTATCAAGTTTCTGTTACATAGATAATTTTTACCTTTTTCCTTCCCCACCCATACATGCAGATTACTTTCTACATTTGAACTGACTTTGAATCAATGTTAAACATCAAAATGTAAGACGCAGATCTGGAAACGATTAAAGCACAGTGCATATTTAGAAGATTCCTAGAGAAAGGTTGCATTTTAGTCCCTCTGTATGATTTTCTCACAATAAAAAACGAGGACTGTTTTCTTTCCTTAACCCTCTGTCTCTCTGTCTGCCTCTCTCTGTCTCTGTGTTTCTGCATCCATCCCTCTCTCTGTGTGCCTCTCTCTGTTTGCCTCTCTGTGTCTGTCTCTCTCTGTGTGTCTGTCTCCCTTCTTCCCTCTCCATCCCTCTTTCCCTCTCCAGCCCCCTCTGTGTGTCTGCCTCTCTCTGCCTCTCTCTGTGTCCATCTCTCTGTCTTGGTCTCCCTCTCTCTGTCTCCCTTTCTCCATCCCCTCCCTCTCCATGTGTACCTCCTTCTTACAATCCCTCCTTCCCCCTGCTGCCGAGGACAATTTTAAGAGCCATGCCATATTGCCTGCCTGAGTTAAGTTTCTGTTGTCCAGTATTGAGCCACTAACCAGAAACTTTTGACATGCCAGGACAAATCCTGAGTTATTAGAAAATAACTTAACATTTCCTTATCTTTCTGCTACACTGACCATTAGTAACAATGTTTTGTGGTTGGGTTGCTTGGTTGGGTTGCTTAGCAACTCAGCAGTCCCCTGATCTTTTCCCAAAGAAAGTTTCCTGGTCTGCTTACTATAAAACCCACCTGAAAAAATTCTTTGTGTCTCCTGTCCCTTTCATTCGCCATTCCCCCTTCTAGGTCTCTGCTGAAGATCCTGCTGGCCGGGACACCCTGCTCTCTCTTTCTCTTTCTTCTATCCCACTTTTGCCCTTTTCTTACTTTATTCCTTCCTTCCTTTCTTTCTTGTGCATGTGGTGCTAAGATGTGAACACAAAGCTTCCAAGTACAGATTAATCCATCGGTAACTGATCTATAACAAGGACTTTTCTTTCCTTTAAAAGTGAATTTCTAGAAGTATTCGGTATTAAGATTGCTTCACATTGTGTTCAAGATGACTAATGTTATCACTTTCATGATTGGTAATGCTCTTTCATATTATTTATGTTTTATGTCACTAAGGAGACCTAACAATATTCTAAGCTGCAACCTTACCCAACCTCAGGCTCTATACTAGCAAGAGTAAAAAAGGCTAAGACAGATGATGTTCCCCAACACAAGGCCAAACTGGTTTTCTCAATCTGTATTTCTGTCTCTTCCTCTCCCTCCCTCCCTCTCTCATACACAATGCTCTCTCTTTCTCCCTCGATCCCTCTGTTTTCCTTTCTCCTCTTCATCTTTCCTCTGAATTTTCCTTTTCTTTACTTTCATTTCTTTATCTAATGTAGTCAAAGAAAATTCTCTTCATTCACAGCATCAAAGAACACAGCAGACTCAGAAAGGATCACATTTTCTTTCTTGTGCAGGATCTAGATTGTACATGTATGTGTGCCCAGGTATGAAAATGCAGGAAGGAGGACTATGTGAGTGGGAGTAAGGTCTCTACAAGTATATGGGAGGAATAACAACAGAGTCTGGGGAAAAATGAAAACATGTTTTTCTTTCATATGCAGAGTGTGTATAAGTAGAAAAGAGAGGGAGGTATTTTAGGAAAGAGACCAGCGGGAGCTTTAGAGGGGAAACTGGAGAATGACTGAGCGAATACAAGCAAAATTTAATTGTAGACATGAATGAAAATGTCCCAAGGAAATTCATTAGTTTATTTACTAAAAATTAATTTAAATGGAAGAAAGAAATTCTGTCATTTAGAGGAAAATTGATGTAAGCAGACAACATAACCTTAAGCAGATAAAGGCAGAAACATAATTATGCCATGCTTGAATAATAGAAGCAAACAAAAATTAGATACAAATATCTAATGACTTTTCCATAGAAGATGGGGTACATTAGTGTCATAAATGCGTTATAAGGAAGGGTAACATCACAATGAAGCCCATGAATTTATTCCATTAATTTTTTATGAATTGTAATAATAACAAAAAATGAAGAGCAAGTGCAGAGATAATACTAGTTTTAACATTATTTTTCTATATCATTTAAAGTGGAAAACAGTAATTATAACTTTAAAACAGTGGCTAATTTATGTATGGATTTATAGTTTTTGACTAATCAAAACAAAAGAAATTGTACTAGGATGGATGGGAGTAGAAAATTTAAATATCATTGATGCTCTCTTGTATTAATTTAAAATGGGTTTTATATATGAAATAACAACTACCATTAATAAAAACAACCTAAAAATATGGAAAACTAACAATATAGTCAAAATAATATCAGTAAACTATCTGTTATAAATAAAAGAACAAGCAAAAATTAATTCAAGTATACATTACAGAATTAACTACAGTCATCTTGCTATGCATTGAGTCTCTAGATTTTACTTTTCTTACCACAAATTATATTTTGATGTAAATTAACTATATAATTTTACTCTTGTCACAATTACTGTCATCAGGAAAACAAAACATCAACAAATTCTGGAGATGTTCTTGAGAAAGAGAAACATATTCCCGGTGGGAACGTCAGCCATTGTGGAAATCAGAAAGGGGGGTTGCTCAATACACTAAATATAAAACTCCCATATGGCCCAGGTATACTCTTCCCAGATATTTACTGTAAGGACTCCAAGTAAGCATGTCATAGAGATGCTTGAATATCCATGTGTATTGCTGAATTACTCACAATAGCCAAGATTGAAACCCCAACTTGATGTTCATCAGTAGAAGAATGGAGAAAGAAAACAAAATACATATAACAATGGAGTTTTAGTCTTCTTCTAAGAAAGACAAAATTATGTTGTTTTCAAGAAAATAGATATAATTGGACATGATGCCAAGCAAAATAAGCCAAAAATGGACAAACATTACATGTTTTCTCTCAACTGTGAAATTTATGTTTAAATATATTTTTCATATACTTGTGTATGCATGACATGTATGGAGAAGGGAGACTATTTTCTAAGAGGGAGAAAAGTAGAGGAAGGAGAAGAGGAACAAGAGATGGATATGGGACAGTAAATGTGTGCAAAGTATGAAACTGTCATATTGAAAGTCATTTTGTACATTAAAGAAATCAGTAGGTTGCTTTCTACAGAAAAGGCTGGATTTGTGTTCTACCAACAAATGCTTCATTTTAGACATAATAACAAGATGCACTGTGCTTGCGAGAGACAAAAAAAGGAAGCTGGGCTAGCCAGGCCAAAGGACAGTAGCCAAAAGATGCTCAGCAAAACCTAGAATAAACTAGAGATAGAGTTACTAGAGGAAAATGTCATTTTACTAAGAAGATAAAATTCTGATGAACAAGCACATATCTAACAATAGTGCTCCAAGATATGAGATGTTTTTAAGATGAAAATTTAACAATAATATTGGAAGGTTCAGTATTTCATATTCAATAACAGATAGAACAACTAACAAAAACATCTATGAGTGGAGAACTCTGGCTGTATTGTAAAGCCAACAGAGCTAACAGATACATGGTGCAGTTATAAAAGTAAAGAGAAAATTATTGAGGAATACTTCACATTTTATGCATTTAAAATATGTGGTTATTTTATGTATTTATCAATTATAAAACTGTCATAAACAAATTAGCCACCAGACCCATCACCTCATAGAGCTGCCATATCTGGTAGGGAGTTGACAAAACAATTAAAATCTACTTAGCAAATTCAAGCTACAATACTATAAACCACAGTACCACCCTATGCATTATGTTGTTAGCATATTTTGTTAAAATGTTTAGCCTGTGGCTAATAGCTACCTATTTCCTTCACCTTTCCGTCCCTAAAACCACCATTCTGCCTTCTGCTTCCGCCAGTTTGCCTCTTTTGGTTTGAACATAGAAGTGATAATTGTACATAGATGTGGGATTGTACAGAAGTTGTCTCCCTGTGTCTAGTTTATTCCACCCAGGCTAGATCAGCCAGTGTAATTGAAACCATCAGAATTTTCTCCTAACTTAAAGCTTTGGTGCAAATGTGAGTGTGCATGTCCCCCCGCATCTCACGTTTTATTTGTCTTTTGACTTTAGGTATAAAGAATGGCTAAGATGTTGTTGTGTCCTGAGAAAATGTGAACTGATATCTGTGTGCCTCAGATAAGACTCCAGTGACAGGCCAAAGAAATGATTCTCTTCAGTGTAATTTGGGGAACTGAAGTATTTACTAGAGTTACTCAAAGGCAACTCGGTCACTAGAAAGCCCACCCTAAGATGAGGATAACTCATGGATACTGTATCCTTGACATTTCTTGTTCTACTGGTACAGTTACCTCACCAATTGATATTGCTTATACCTCAATGAGGGACATCTAGAGTGCTGTGGGATGGTCTGTATGTCAAGTATGTTGCAGATTGGTCAGTAAATAAATCATTGATTGGCCATTGGCTAGGCAGGAAGTATAGGCGGGACAAGGAGAAGAATTCTGGGAAGTGGAAGGCTGAGTCAGGGAGACACTGCCAGCCGCCACCATGACAAGCCGCATGGGAAGATCCCGGTAAGCCAGGAGCCATGTGGCAAGGTATAGATTAATGGAAATGGATTAATTTAAGATATAAGAATAGTTAGCAAGAAGCCTGCCACGGCCATACAGTTTGTAACCAATATAAGTCTCAGTGTTTATTTGGTTGGGTCTGAGCGGCTGTAGGACTGGCGGGTGAGAGAGATTTGCTCTGACTGTGGGCCAGGCAGGAACACTCTAGCTACAAATGGCACCCAACGTGGTGGCAAGAGTTTCCACCTAAAAACTGAGAAAAAAAGATTCTAAAACGGAGCTAAAAACAGCTCCTAGTTGTCTCTTTCAAGCTAGCGGCAGCCTGCATGTTTGAGCTACTATGGCGGGTTCCTGGCGTGCATGCTCGACCTGCAGTATGGCGGGAATGAGGCCTCTGCAAGTGGCACATTAAGCTGTGTGGTGGATTTAGCCTTTGCTAGTACAAAAAAAAAAAAAAAAGAGGTTTCTGGGCTACACGCTACTTTGATAGAAGCATAGACCCACTATTTCTGAGAGTTGATGGCTCCCAGAGCTGGCGGAAAACGTACTACCGCCATGTTGGTAAGCTGAAGTGGGCGGAGCCAGCAGCCATAGCGCCAGTGCCGTTTCAGGCTTAGAAGGCTGCAGTTTAAAGCAATAGGCTCAAGCTAATATAAAAAAATAAGCCACGTAAAGATGGCTACCACACAGAAAATCTGGATTATGTTCTCTTTGATATTCGTAACTGCAGAAAAACATTTGATTGTAAAAGCTGTTGAGTTATGCCAAAATGTATATTTTAAAGGTACCTTGACTTCAAAATTTGGATATAAGGATATGTTGCTTTGGAAAAGAGTCTCTGCTTTTGTTTCCACAGAAAGCCAGAGGCTATGGATTTGTTCCAGATTAAGATACATCAGGTTTGACCAGCCAAGACCACCTGAAAGGTCTCCGATGACACCATGGCCCAGATGATTCAACATCCAGAACTGTTTCAAGGCAACTGGCTCAGACGATACACCCTCATGGACTATTCCATAATCCTAAAATATTCTTTATGTCCCCATAAGATACAGCGCCCCCCTCCAGCAGGAAGTAGTAAGAGAAGCTACGCCCAAATTCCCCAATATACCAAGCTGACTTTGGAGATGTATAAAGGTTAAAACCTTCCTTTTTAAGAAAAGAAAAGGGGAAGTGCTGTGGGATGGTCTGTATGTCAAGTATGTTGCAGATTGGTCAGTAAATAAATCATTGATTGGCCATTGGCTAGGCAGGAAGTATAGGCGGGACAAGGAGAAGAATTCTGGGAAGTGGAAGGCTGAGTCAGGGAGACACTGCCAGCCGCCACCATGACAAGCCGCATGGGAAGATCCCGGTAAGCCACGAGCCATGTGGCAAGGTATAGATTAATGGAAATGGATTAATTTAAGATATAAGAATAGTTAGCAAGAAGCCTGCCACGGCCATACAGTTTGTAACCAATATAAGTCTCAGTGTTTATTTGGTTGGGTCTGAGCGGCTGTAGGACTGGCGGGTGAGAGAGATTTGCTCTGACTGTGGGCCAGGCAGGAACACTCTAGCTACATAGAGTCCTACACGTTCCCAGAACTTCTTGAGCCTCATGAATTTTCTTAGCTTCCTTAAGTGTATGAGATTGTACCCAGGAGGGAATAAACTTGGAAGCAATAGTCACAAAACAGAAGAGATATTTCAAAGTAGCTTCAAATTGCATTTCCTTGATTATTATTGATATCAAGTAGCTTTTCAAATAACTGTTATCCATTTGTATATATTTTTGAAATATGGTTATGGAGTCACCTTGCTCATTTTTTAATTAGGTTATTTGTTTTAAGGGGTTACTTGGGGTGCTTGGGTTGAGATTTTAAATGTTTACTATTTGTTTGTTTTTTAACATTGATCTAAGTATATATAATTTCATTGTATAGTTTGGGGGTTTTTGTTTATGGTTTTTGAAACAGGGTCTTGAATAACCCAGATTGGCTTCAACTTTATTATATAAAAGAGGATGATCTTGAATTTCTGACCTTCCTGCCTCCACCTCCCAAGGACTGGGATTATAGGATATATCATTAAATACTGTTTGTGAGGTGCTAGAGGTCAAACTCAGGGCTTCATGGATCCTTATATAGTTTGGATATTAGGCTTTTATCATTTATATAACTGTAAATATGATTCCATTCTATGAGTCGTTCTTTTTTTCATTTTTTCAATTGTTTCACTGCTATGATGAACATTTACTTTGTCACAATCCTCTTTTTATTTTTGCTTTAGTTACCTATAATTTGGGTATTAAACTTAGAAATAATTGTCCAAAATAAAATTAAACAAAATTAAGTATAATTTCCCTATGTATTCTCCTAGGGATTCTATGGTAGTAGATTATATTTTTTAGAAGTTAATTCATTTTTATGTGTTGTATAAAAGGAGGGCTTAATTTCATTTCTTTCAAGTTTGTAAGCAATTTTTGGAGCATCATTTATTGAAGGTTATTGTTTCTCTGTTGGATATTTATTACCTTTTAAAAAGTTAGTTGACTTAGGTCTGTAAAAGTGGTTCAGTGATTATGAGCACTGGTTGTTCTTACAGAGGACTAAGGTTTGATTCCCACCACCTACATGATAGTTCACAACCATCTGAAACTCACAACATCTGTTCTAGGGGATCTAATTCCCTTTTGTGTCCTCCTCTGGTATTGCACACAGGTGGTGCACATACATATACACAAGTAAACACTCACACACGTAAAATAAATGAAATCAATCTTTAAACATGAGTTTAAAGATTGTTTAAAGACCACATTGCATTTGCATGCTGTAGTGTCATACCAGGTGAAATTTTATGTGGCAATACTTTATCTGGACTACAATCAGTATATAAAATAACACTTTCTAGAGAGCAACTTCTGTTGAAGTCCACAGGAAATAGTGATATCATATCAAAAGCAATGAATGACTGGGTACTAGTCGTGATCCATTATGCAGTCTGTAAATTTGTTGCAGAAGAGAAATTAACAGCTCCCATAATAAACTTTCATAAAACCTACCTCCTAAATGAAGTAAGCACTTAATATTGTCTACAAGGTGGGTGGCTGGGTCTTCTCTTTTTCTTCACACCCCATGACAGATCATCACCCTAGTTGAGAAGTATTCCTTGTAAGTTGATGTCAGATGGAAAAGAGAGCCAAAAGGAATAGGGATTCTTGAGTTTTACCTTTAAACCTCCACTAGAATGTCTAAACCCATGACTAAATCACATTTGTAAGCCAAGCCAAGAGTCAAAGGCAAAAAGTCCACAATTGCCATAGAAAGCTTATAGTGATGTAATAAAATGTTTTGTTTGCCCTCAGAACACCACACCATGCCTGGAATCAACAAGTAAATAATAAATGTGTGTCACATTTATCTGAACCACACTATTGACTTTCAGTCTTCTTTTATATACTTACAATGATGGAAGTCAAACCTAAGGCCATTTTCATGCTTGACAAATGTATTAGCTACTTTTATTATTTTGTAACAAAATAACTGATCAGAACAACTTAACAAAGAAATACTTCGATTCACCTTCTGAGAATATAGTCCCTCTTGGTGGGGAAGGTATAGCTGGGATAGTGGATCTAGCTGTGGAAGCAGAAAGTCAAATTGTGTCAACAGTGGTGAAATCAGGAGAGAGAGAGAGAGAGAGAGAGAGAGAGAGAGAGAGAGAGAGAGAGAGAGAGAGAGAGAGAGAGAGAGAGAGAGAGAGAGAGAGAGAGAGAGGTGCTGGTGCTTGTTCTAAGTTCCTTATTTCCCCCTTTTTATTCATTGCAGGACCCAAGATCATGAGATGCTAATGTCCACATGCAGAGAGGACATCATAATTACATCTCTCCATAAACATTTTCATAAATATACCCATACCTATGTCTCCTAAATGTTTCTAAATCTAGACATGTGATAATGAAGATTAAGCATCACAATGAGCAGTCTCCTATGAAGCTGTTTCCAGAGTTCGTAAATGCCATTTTTTAAAAACTTGAATCTACATAAAGTACTATTCACTTTAATGAACACTGATAATAGATTACTAAAGAAAACTGGAAAATTTGGGATACATTTTAATAAGCACACAAAATTCTTAGGAAATTTAGAGGAAACATCTAAAAAATACAGGAGTGTGATGATATTGTGTTCCCAAAAATATTGTGCATCCTAATAAACTTATCTGGGGTCAGAGAACAGAACAGCCACTAGATATAGAAGCCAGAAAATGGTGCCACACACGCCTTTAATCTTAGTATCCCAAAAGCAGAGGTCTGTCTAGATTTCTGTAAGTTCAAGGCCACACTGGAAACAGCTAGGCATGGTAACAAGAGCCTTTAATCCCAGGAAGTGATGTCAGAAAGCAGAAAGGTATAAAAAGATGTGAAAACCAGGAACTAGCCTGGTTAAGCTTTTTGGCTTTTAGCAGCAGTTCAGCTGAGATCCATTTGAATGAGAACTCAGAGGCTTCCAGTCTGAGGAAACAGGATCAGCTGGGGAATTGGCGAGGTGAGGTGGCTGTGGCTTCTCTGATCTTCCAGCATTCACCCCAATACCCAGCTCCAGGTTTGTTTTTATTAATAAGACCTATTAAGATACTTGCTACACAGGAGCTGTATCACTGGGGTACAGAGGGGGGCCTTATTCAGTGAGTCCATCTGGATGCTGTGATACAATTGATACAATGATTCTATGGGCTTGACTATTTTTAAAGAATATGATTTAGTATGGTGGGGTGTATTTCTATTTTCTTTTGTCTCATGCTTTTGGAAGTGGCTGAAGATAACACCTATACAAGTCATGAAACATGGAAAAATCAAGCTGGTGCCTACATAGAGTGTTCATACCACTATGTTCTAGAATCTTTGGTTCAGGAAAGTACCAAACTACTTTGTACTCTACCCAACAAAGAAACGTAAAAACCAGGCACAAACTCTTTGGTGTCCTTGCTGCCCTGGCTGCAAGATATAAAAGTACAATGGTGGCATATCTGATTTGACTTAAGGCCCACTCCATGAGGTAGAACTCATACCTAAAACACTTGGGTGGTCAAGAACCTAAGATTAGATAGCCTGTGGACCTAGGATAAAACCAAATACAACAGTTCTAAAACAACAGTAACAAAAGCAATAAAATGACTCCTAAAGAAACTCTACTGTACTCATAGATCAGTGCCTTAGTCATCATCAGAGAAGCTTGAACCCACAGCCAGATATTATGTAGAGCATGAGAGACCTTGGAACATCCAGCCCTAAACTTTATGACTCCATCAAATCCCTTCGCTCAGGACTCAGGGAACCCTGTGAAAGAAGAAACAGAGCCAGGCAGTGGTGACACACGCCTTAAATCCCAGCACAGGGGAGGCAGAGACAGGCAGATCTCTGTGAGTTCAAGGCCAGCTTGGGCTACAGAGTGAGTTCCAAAGCAACACAGAGAAACCCTGTCTCGAAAAGAAAAAAAAAAAAAAAAAAGAGGAAACAGAAAGAATATGATCCTGAGGGCATGGAGGGCACAAAGAAAACACGTCCCTATAAATCAGCATGATCACAGCTAATATGAACTCACAAAGACTGAGGCAATAGGCAGTATGCACAGGGTCCGAATGGGTCTGCACCAATCTTCTGCCTATATATTTTGGCTTCCATTTTAATGTTTTCATGGGATTCCTCAGAGTATAAACAATGGGGTCTCTGATTCTTGTTCCATCTCTTGGTTCTTTTCCTTCTATTTGCTCTGTCCAATTC
The DNA here is from genome assembly GCF_949786415.1 of Peromyscus eremicus. Classification (NCBI taxonomy): domain Eukaryota; kingdom Metazoa; phylum Chordata; class Mammalia; order Rodentia; family Cricetidae; genus Peromyscus; species Peromyscus eremicus. The sequence goes on from NC_081422.1 coordinate 13,934,930, forward strand.
CAATCTATTTTTATTATATTTTATTTTATTAAAAAATTAGCCGGGCGGTGGTGGCGCACGCCTTTAATCCCAGCACTCGGGAGGCAGAGCCAGGTGGATCTCTGTGAGTTCGAGGCCAGCCTGGGCTACCAAGTGAGTTCCAGGAAAGGCGCAAAGCTACACAGAGAAACCCTGTCTCGAAAAACCAAAAAAAAAAAAAAAAAAAAAAAATTAAAAAGCAGACATTACGTTGTGGGGTGAGGTGCATCTAGGAAGAGTTATAAATAGGAGTGGGAAGGTTAATATGATCAAAATACATTGTACACATGTATGAAATCACCAAGTGTTAATAAATAAGAAAGAAGGGAGAGAAGAAGGAAGGGATAATTCAGGTTGTAAGTGGTAAGAATCTACAAAGGAGAATAAAGTAATTATCAGGTCCATAGTCTTGTAGAGCTAAATATACTCTAAGACTTGAGCAATACATAGAGCCAGGGGAGGATGCTCAAGACAGGACTGTGTCCTGAGAAACTTTTCAGTTGGGTGAGATTTTAAGGATTTTTTAATGGTGACTACTTACGCAGGAAGGCTTTTCACCCCAGAAAGAAAGAAGAGACATAGTGCTTGCAAACATTGCAAGACTCAGCAGAAAAACTATGAGTGACAATAAAAACACATTTTAAAGAATGAATATTTATTTAAAATCTAAGAACTGTTTTTATTGTATTTAAAAAATAAATAAAACCTCTTCCATACAGGATCTTCACATTATCTTACCTGTATCTGTCTGTTCTTAACTTGAACCTAGCGTTTTATACATGGCATTTTATCTTGTACTTTTGAAATATATTGGTAAAAATATAGGCTAAGCTACTACTACATAAGGAACAGAAAGTTAAGTAGTTTTAAGGAGATATAATTTTCATTATTTCTCATGTACCAAAAAAATCTGTGCAGGTTCCCTAAAGTCAACACAGATGGGTCTTACCTGTTCTTCTAGCTCACTATTCCTGATCCCAGCCCTCATCTTCCTGTTAATCCTGACTCACTTGTTCTTACCTTGTCTACATTTCACTACAGGAGTGAAAGGAAGAAGAAATAATAAATAATAAAAATAATAATAATAAATAAAAGTAATAAATACCATTCTTTTTGATGGAGTTGTGGCTTCCCTTCACCACCTACCATCCTCAGGGTGTTCTTAAGGCTATGACTACACCTATATGAAAATACTATAACACACTTTCAAAGGAAAATATAGATATGGAAGAGAAAGCATATTTCCTTCCAAAAGGTGTTTGCATTTGTTATGATTTTTTTAGCACTATGTGTCCTCATCACCACGCCTGGAATGGCAGCAAGCACATCCACTCTGGGAAATTTCCATTCTCCATTGAGATTCAAAAGCTTCACTTTTAAACTTGAATAACTTGTCTTTGGAAGTTATCGCTCACTCTATCATCTTCTTAAAAGCTAGAAACATAGTTTGTGGATACTTTTATTTCCAGTTGATAAGATAGCATATTCTATATTGAAAAATTAACTTAAGAGTTTACATTTCATGCTTTTTCACAATGAGATAATAAGATACTGTGCTCACTAGAACAATGCTGGCATATGGAACTCCTGTTAGGAGCAGAGCTGTATGTAAGTTTTGCCTTAGTTTCTTTCACTTAAATATGTTAATTGAAACTTAGCATTGACCACAACTTTCTACAGGTATCTGTAGACAGAAATTTTTATGACAATTTTATTACGCTTTATAAAAATGTATACTGCATATGAATTTTCGTTGGGAGACATTCAAATGCAAGTATATTCTAGTATATTTTGAATTTGTACAAAGAATATTTAGTTCAATACTCTCAAGCCCTACAAAGAAATACACTCTGACTATGTCTGGTTATTTTCTAAAATAGCACTGAAGTCTAGGCAGAATGAAAACTATGATGCTTTTTTGAGCATCCATGCTTTGGTATGGCAAATGCAATTTCCACTGAACAAATAATTTTCTGTTCACAACAAACAATAGCTAGTATTGTTTTACCCACTACTTGGTGCCTAATAAGGCTCAGTTGCTTTTTTCTAGTGCAGTGTATTGAGAGTACACGACGGTTTAGTTATTGAAGAAGCTCCATAATGTTGAACAAAACTTGAATTCATAATTAACACAAGTTAGGCTCAAGTAGACACAGACTTCTTCCTCACATCAACTTATTTAATCGTGCTCAATGAAGTAAAAGACAAAAGTAGCAAACATTTTGTGACAGCTGCCTATCACTAAAAGATCTGAAGGTTGTTTCACTCCTTCTCATGAGGACTGAAATTCTCTGAGTGGAACCAAAGAAACCAGACTGAACCCCATAAATCTAAAGATAGATTGTTAATATTACTTTTAAAAAATTCTAGTTTTAAACTCAGTGAAATTTTTATGTGAAGATCCATTTAGCTTTTTGCAAGTGAAGTTGTCTAAGCCACTCATCTTTGCATGTCTTTGTTCACCATTGCACTAAGTGCCTAAAAAAATTAGTATGGTTTGTTAAATTGTTAATATTTGGCCAGGTGATGATGGTGCATGCCTTCAATTCTAAATGTGGGAGGCTGAGGCAGGCCTGATCTCTGTGAGTCCAGGCCAACCTGGTCTACAAACAAAGTTCAAGAACAGCTAGATTGTTACACAGAGAAATCTAGTCTCAAAAAAAATTGTTAATCTTTGGACCCTCAGTAGTTTGGTAATCATTCCTCTATATAATTTATATATATAAAATATATAGTATTATATAATATATTATATATTATATTATGTTTTATATTATATTCAGTGAGATAATGTTCTGTCACTAGACTGTCTGCTTGCTGAGGTCTTCAAGACCTTATCAGAAAAATAAAATTGTACATGATATATATATATCATATATAATAATATATTTTGTTATGTATTATATGTTATATAGCATATATATTTTATTATATGTGATATACTATGTATTGTAATATTTGATATATGACATTTTGTATTATGTATGATATATTAAATACAATTTATATTAATTATAATAATTATTTTTTACAATTGTGTTATTTTATTTAATTATTAAATTTAATTATGTATTAATTATATAATTATAATATTGAATAGTATATAATGTACAATATATTATATGTCATTTTATTTTCTACATATTTCTTTTACTATATATAATATATTTTGTAACATATAAGGTATCATATATTATAGTATATATAATATAGATTAAATATAATTTTATTTTTCTTTTAAGGTCTTGGTGACCTCAGCAAGTAGACAATCTAGTGACAGAACATTGCCTTCCTAAAGAAACTTGGAAGTTGCCACCAGCTTTGTGGCCAAACCAAAAAAAAGAAAAAGAAAAAGAAAGAAACCGTTGTTCTACCCAACCCCATTGTTGGAATGTTTTCTGTGATGATGCCTGTATTTCTTTGACAGTACATTCAATAAACTCATTTTTTATGTTTAAGGAAGTATTTAACAGAAATATTTTACAAGAATTTATATCACTAATTACATTTAAAAACTGTTTTAGAAGACAATGAGTTGAGCAGTTTGTGCATGCCTTTAATTCTAGCACTCAGAAGGCAGACAAGTTGGATTTCTATGAGGTTAAGGCCAGCCTGGTCTACAGAGCAAGTTCCAGGACAGCCAGGACTGTTATATAGAGAGATCTTGTCTCAGAAAAAAAGAGAGAGAGAGACATTGAACAGAGTATATGTTCAAAGAACTGACATGATGGTGAACTGTAAGGGTTTCAGGACTCTATCTTCATATTTGTATGAAATGGAATAAGCCCAAGGCCCACCTAAACCCTTTCAGTCCTCACTTTCTGTTCAGTTTCTCTCATATTTTCCATGTCACATTCTTCTGTCTCATTTAACATTCACTGAAGTTTCAGTTAAAAATATGTTTGGTTAAGTACATGTGATCTATCACCTTAAGTTTAAGATTTTTTTATTCATTTTAATTTTCCCATATTTTATATTTAAGCCTAATTTGCCAAATGACACATCAATTTAAACACAATCCATAGTATTTTGAACATAACATAAGAAGAAAGCTTTTATAAAAGTAAAAAATTGCCCTCTCTTTCCTTATTCTCTCTCCCCCCATATTCTCTCTCTCTCTCTCTCTCTCTCTCTCTCTCTCTCTCTCTCTTTCTCTCTTTCTCTCTCTCTCCTAATAAAGCTCTAAAAAGGTAAAAATGTAAAAATTAAATAAATTAAATAATATATAAAGAAATAGAAAGATCAAGGCATCATGGCTGAGAAGAAGGCTCAACGGGTAAAGGCAATGCCACTGAGCTTGGTGAATGGACTCCTATATATGTGTTTGGGTCAGACTGGTTTTCACCAGCAGCTCTCACAACAAAAAAGTGTCAGCCTTTCTTGTATATATTCAGTTCCACACAGTTGAGAGTTATGGTTCCTAATATGAAACTGTAACATAAACAGAATTCTAAGAAATTATTTCTGAGCATAATAATTTTGACAATAGAGTAATCCATCTTATTCAGCCCTTGTCAACTTGACATCTTCACATAGTTGTTTAACCATCCATAACTTTTGAATAAACTATGCTTTTTCCTAAAATATCATGGCAACACTTATTTTTATACAATTATAAATATGTGACTGAATCTTTGATCATGATATCCCAACACCCAAAACTTCATTTTGGGTGATGCTCATTCCTCTTTTGGTAGGCAAATATTTCTTGGTATCCTATAGCTTAAATACTGCTATAGAAAGTTAACATCCCTGGCCAGGGCCTATGTATATGTACACATTATGTGCATTCATGTATGTCTGTGTCTTACATGTCTCAAAAATAGTACAAACCTTGTTTCTGGTCATGCCCACTACTCAGTTCTTTCTTCTGATATGGGATGTTAAAATCAGGCTGATAAGGTTGGGTTCTGCTTAACAGGGAGACAGTGACTCCATTAAGAATAAAATAGAAAGTTTGGCTTAGCAAAGACAATCCTTATAAGGACTTGTTTAGAGCAACTGTGTATTTAGTTGACTGCAGGCCTCTTTGAGAGGAAACCTAGAACATCACAATACAAAATGGAGCCAGTGACCTTTGAGGATGTGGCTGTGTGCTTTGCCATATGAGACTGGGCTTTGTTGGGTTCTAGTCAGAGGAAGCTCTACAGTTTTGTGATGAAGGAAAAATTTTTGAACCTGATCTCCACAGAATTCACTAGAAGAAAATATTGAAGAAGACTGCAAAGATCTCAGCAGAAATATGGGAAATCAGGTCATTGAGAAAGACTGCGTATGTGAATGTTATAAAAACCTATTCCAGAGAATATGATAAATGGAGATATACCTCCAAGAATGAGAGTTCATGAAAGACTATTGTATGTAAGAAACATGATCATTCATCCTCACATGGGTAGCTCCAAAACCAAACTAGAGAGAAATGATCTCAATATATGGAAGCTGTGGCAAAAGCTTTTGAACATCAGAAACGTTGGAAAGTAGTCAGTTATTCTGACAGAGAAACACTACAAAAATCAACAATGTAATCAAGCCTGTAGAAGTCTCCCTTTTGATCAGCCTGAGGAGAAAACTCACACTGGAGATAAACTCAATGAGAATGTCTTAAAGAGATACACATACAGTCAGAATGATGGAGTCCATAAACAAGTGAAACCATTTGTGTGTAAACTCTGTGAAGAATCCTTTATTGATTCCAGTGATCTTATAAACCATGAAAAAAGCCATTTTGGAGAGAAAAAGTACATTTGTAGGCAATATGGCAAAATATTTAAATATGCAAAATATTTGGGGAAGCATAAAGTAACTCACAAAGGAGAGAAACCTTGTGCTTGTAAACATTTTGGGAAAGTCTTCACCCAGTCCAGTTATCATAGCAGTGATGAAAGCAGGCACATTGCATGAAAGCATTGTGGAAAAACCCTCACCAGTTCCACATATTGAAACATTCCTTAAAGAATCCACACTGGAGAGAAGCTTTATGCACATAAGCATCGTGGAAAAGCCTTCATCAGTTCCACTTATTGTAACATTCATGAAAAAATTTACAGTGGAAAAAAGCTTTATTCATGTAATCAGTGTGGAAAAGCCTTTTCCTGCTGCAGTCATCTGAACATTCATGAAAAAAATCACACTGGAGAAAGTCTTATGCATGTAAGGATTGTGGAAAAGCCTTCAGTAACTCCAGTCATTATAACAGACACAGAAGGATTCACACTGCAGAGAAGCATTATGCATGTAAGCATTGTGGGAAAACCTTCACCAATTTCAGTTCACGTAAGGCTCATGAAAGAGTTCACACTGGAGACAAGCCTTATGCATGTTAGCATTGTGAAGAAGCATTTACCTGCTCCAGTCATCTGAACATTCATGACAAGATTCACATTGGAAAGAAACCTTGTGTTCATTTAAATATTTTGCAAAAACTTTCAACTCTTTTAGTTGGTGTAACTTGCTTGTAAAATATGTGAGAAACTATTCATTCAGTCTAGTGACCTTAACAAGCATGAAAGAATTCACTCAAAAGATAGGCCTTATGTATGCAAGCATTGTGGAAAAGCCTTCAGCAACTCCAGTAGTCATTACAGGCATTAAAGGCACCACACTGGAGAGAAGCCTAATGTATGTAAGCACTATCAAAAAGCATTCAACTGAACTAGTGGTCTAGTGATCATAACAGATATGAAACTCTTCACACTAGTCAGTAGCCTAATGCTTGTAAGCATTCTGGAAAAGCCTTCACTTTGTTTGTAAACATTTGGGAAACTGCTTGCTCTTGTCATTTTACCAAGCATAAAAGATCTCACACTGGTTAGGAACCTTAGCACTGTCAGCATTGTGGGAAAACCTTCACCACTTCCATTGTCTGCAACCCTTATACAAGAATTTACACTGGAAAGCAGCCTAATGCTGGGGGATATCTTTCTGTATGCTGTGAATATATGTTGTTCCCATTGATTAGTAAATAAGCTGATTTGGCCTATGACAAGACAGTTTAGAGGCAGGTAGAAAATCCAAGGAGAGAGACAAGAAAGAAAAAGGCAAAGTCTGGAGAGATGCCAACCTGTCTCCCAAGGAGCAACATGCCAACAGACCAATACAGCCATGGAATTCGTGGCAAAACATGGATTAACAGAAATGCATTAATTTAAAATGTAAGAGCTAGCTAGCAAGAGGCCCGCCATTGGCCATATAGATTATAATTAATATAAGCCTCTGAGTGATTATTTCATGAGTAGCTGTGGGACCTTGGGACCAGGCAGGACAGGAGGAACTTTTCACTACAGCCTAATATATGTATGATTTTAAGTATTGTGCAAAAGCCTTCATCAGTTCCTATTGCCATAATGTTTTCAAGAATTCACCCTGAAGACAGCCTTACATATGTAACCATATAGAAAATCCTTAACTAGCCACAGTTCCTATTATACTCAAATTTTTTTCACTGGTAAAAGCTTTTACGTTTGACATAAGTGTGGGAAAATTTAAAAAAAAAAAGAGTAAAATATAATTATTTTTATTATGGATTTTGTATTTTTCTGTTTTCCAAGCAAAATATACATATGGTTGGTAGATGTATGGATAGATAAGTTAATGATAAATAGGTAGATGACAAATGTATGATAGATGGTAAATATATAATGATAGATTATGATGATGAAGTCAAATAAATGATGATAATAGATGATAGGTAAGTAAATAGGTAGGTAAGTAGATAGATAGATAGATAGATAGATAGATAGATAGATAGATAGATAGATAGACAAGGGAATAACTAACAAAAGAATTAAAAATCTAGTTGATGTATTTCTTCCAAATTTAATAATTTCTTACAATTCTTGCTGTAGGATAATGCTTTTGTACACTGGTTTAATAAAATGCTGATTGGCCAGTAGCCAGGCAGGAAGTATAGGTGAGATAAGCAGACAAGGAGAATTCTGTGAAGAGGAAAGCTGAGGCAGGAGATGCCAGCACATGGTTCAGGGAGCAGGAGGTAGTGGCACTCAGGAAAAGCCACGGAACATGTGGTGACATATAGATTAGCAGAAATGGGCTGAGTTTAACTGTAAGAGCTAGTCAGTGGTAAGCCTGAGCTAATGGCTGAGCAGTTTTGATTAATATAAGCCTCTGTGTGTTTACTTGGGTCTGAGCTGCTGTGGACTGGTCAGGACACAGGAAAATTTCTAGCTACAAATGCCACCCAATGGCTTGAGTTTCCACCTCAAACCTAAAAATACTTAATAAGTGATTCTAAATGGAGCCAAAAACAGGTTCCTGCTTCATGTCTCATGTGGGCCATGAGACACCATAGCATTTAGGCTTGAACATAGTGTGGAGAATTCCTGCCCAGTTACACAGAGGTTTTTGCAAGCCACACAGACAACATGTTGCATGGTGGATATAGCTTTTGCTACAAAAAAAAGTTTCTATGCTATACACTGCTAGATGGAAGCATAGACCTACTGGTTCCCAGAGTCTGGTGGTGAGCATGGTTCCCACAGAGTGTACTTCTGCCATATTGGGAAGCTAAGGTGGGTGGAGTCAGCAACCAAGGCTGCAGCTTTGTGTATTAGCCATGCAGTTTAGCAATTTAAAGTCTCTCCTGGTCAGAGAAGGATTATTGATTCAGAATAGGACAGATTCAGATGGAATAAGACTTTAAACAGTTATGTGTGTAAAAATGTATGTAGGCTTGAAAGAAAGAGGAAAAAGAGGATAGACAGTTAAATAAAGAAATAGAAAATTTTAAGAAATAAAGTCTTTAAAGAGACAGTAAAAATAATATAAAAATAAGCCATATAAGGATGGATATAACACAGAGAGTTTGGATTATACTGTCTTTGAGATTTTTAACTACAGAGAGACATTTATTGTAAAAGCTGCCGAGTTAAATCAATATGTATATTTTAAAGATATTTGGACCTCAAAATTTGTGTCTACAGATATTTTGCTTTGGAAAAGAGGTTCGTCTTTGTTTCCACAGAAGATGAGAACCTGTGGATTGCTTCCAGGCTCATATGATTTGACTAGCCAAGACCCCCTGAAAGGTCTCCGATGACACCATGGCCCAGATGATCCAACATCCAGAACAGCTTCAAGGCAATTGGCTCAGATAATGAAGCCTCACAGACTATTCTAATCAGGACTTAACTATAATTCTTAATTTTCTCAGGATCCTCATAAAAATACAGTACCCTCTATCAGCAGGAAGTAGCCTATAAAACTATGCCCACATTTCCAAAATGGATTATGGATGTTTGTCTTTGTTTAGGTTGTTGGTTACAAATTGTTATTGGTCATAGTCAATCTCTTTTTAAAAGAAGAAAAGGGAAATATGACATAGAAATGTAGAACATAGCTATGATAGGATAAAAGAGTAGATCACTGAATCTACGTTTAAAGAGCAAAAACTTATTTAAAATATTTTACATTACTATAGATTTTTAGTTTATTGATACAAATTTAAAGTTAATTTTGTTATACTGTATGTACATTTCTATTCTTGTTTAAGGTATTAGGTTTGTATAGCTCATTTGAAATTGTAATGGATAATTAAGAAATACAGATAAATAATTAGTCTTCTATGATAGTCAAACTTATAGTCATGTTAAGTTATCTAGGTATACATAGATATAATTCAATTAGGTAGGTAATCTTCAAACACTTCAAGACCTACAGAACATGGCATTTAAAATATTTTAAGAACTTTGACTTTCTGGACATTGACACATGTCTGCTCCTGGCAGCACCAATCAACTTCAGAGAAAATAATGGGCATTGAAGAAACTCATTGTGGAGTTTGCTTTCTTTGTGGCAAAAGTTAGCCACTGGGCAAAAAAGTGTCCTTGTGTTGATTTCTTGATGATATGTTATATAAACTAGACATGAAGGACACATGGGAAGGTGACCACTGAACTTTGCAAGGCAAGATGGTCCTTCAGGTTCCTGTTTCTCTGAAGAAACTGCCAGACATTCTACAGGACACAGGAAGAAGCGACTGAGAGACTCCAGGCCTGTGGGCTGAAGATGGATGCCCCAACTTTGCAGAGGAACTTTGGATGACTTTCCAGGCAGCCAGCTGTCTCTGTCACTCTAGATTTTTGGAAGTTGCTTACAATGCTTTTCCTGTTTAATTAGGTAATATTATATCCTTTTGAGGTCTTTGATTAGTTGAAAACTAGATAGTTATAATTATGGTTTTCCTTGTTTATAATAAGAGATAAGGTAGATATGAAACTTTAGACTCACAAATATAAGATAGATAGAATATTTTCTTTAATTTTACAAAATATAGATAGACTAAATATTGTAACTGTAATTCTTGTTTGTTATATGTAATTTTACTATGTTAAAGTTAAGACCTTCCTTTTTAATTGAACAGAAAAGGGGAAATGCTGTGGGATAACACTTGTTTAATAAAATGCTGATTGGCCAGTAGTTAGGCAGAAAGTATAGGCAGGATAAGCAGACAAGAATAATTCTGGAAAGAGAAAGGTTGAGGCAGGAGATGCCAACCTGCTATCCAGGAAGTAGCATGTAATGGCACACAGATAAAGCCACAGAACACGTGGTGACATATAGATTAGCAGAAATGGGTTGAGTTTACCTGTAAGAGCTAGTCAATGGTAAGCCTGCGCTAATGGCTGAGCAGTTTTAATTAATATAAGCCTCTGTGTGTTTATAAATTAATATAAGCCTCTGTCTGAGCTGCTGTGGACTGGGGCAGGACACAGGGAAACTTCTGGCTACAAATTCTCCTCCTCAAACCTCCTTATTTTCAAGGAGAGATATTTTCAGTGAGTTATGAGTACTGGATATAACTTTAAAATTCTACCTTTATAATAAATATCTTCACTGAAAGATATTCACCTCTAAAATAAAGCCAATAAGCTTGCAAAAGTAATGACCATAATATAATTACACTACTCCTTGTTAAAATGTTCCTCCATTTGCTACAGATGCAGTTTGTGGTTATGGAGAGGGGTAATTTGTTTAATAATATATTCACCCAGCTACACATAATGTGATTTAATCAGTACATTATATACAAGTTCTGAATGTAAGGCATCTCAAATGATCAAATAAATTATGAACAGTTTACAGTCACTGAACAGTTATAGAGGAAAGGGTAAGCTGAAACTAAGAGGCCTTATAAATCTCTCTATTTTCAACTGTGTCTAAACACCAATATTCAAAAACAGCCTTTCATCAAACCTCTGAGTAGTAGCTCTACTTGTAGTCTACAAAACCACAGCTATTTTTATGATTTAATATTGGTAAATTCATGTTTTTTGAGTAAAACAGTTACTTCTTTTTCCCTTCCAAAATCTCTGTCTCCTATTCAATAATGAGCATATCACATATCTCTCAGTTCTACCTGTAAAACACAATCATAATCTGACCATCCTCCTATCATTGCCGTCCTGGTCCATTTCAATAATCTGGCTTTACCATCCATCTTCTCAATTCAGAAGCCAGGACAGGGCTTACAAAATGAAAGCCAGTTTCTGGCTTTCCTATGCTAAAAGGTCTCTGCTGGTTACCCCACTCAAGGAATTAGAGGCAATTTTTATAGACTGACCACATTCTCAAGCAGGCTAACTAGCCTGTTCATATAGTGGGTTCAGGATCAACCTACCTTCATTTCATTCACAGTCTCTCAGCCAGCCTCACAGATGCCCAGATTAAATCATTCCATCCCTGAAGGAGAATTTGTAGAACCTTACTGTGAAGTTCCTGTTTGATTGCTTTTTCTGCCTTATGTTTGTAACAACCTACAATTCTTTTATCTTTTCCCTTCCTCACCTTGGCATCAAGACCCCCTTTGCCTTCTGTCATGTTCGTTTTCTAAGTATGACAGAAGTGTGGGTTTGAGGAAAAGGGAGATTTATGCAGACATTTAACACTGCTTCCTGTTAAAGCTCAAAAATATAAAAATCCTTGAGTCAAGGGAGCTTTGAGTCCTAAGTTTAAATTAAAATAAATGCTTAAAAGATGAAGGAAAAATCGATTCAACATAGATATGCAACACTCTATACAAATTTTGCCTAGCCACTTACATTTCTTTAGTTGGAGATGTGTAAAGGAATGAAGCAAATCTAATCCCAATGTCACCAATTATAAATATTCTTTCAAAACAACCCCAAATAATACTAAAGTAGTGCTTCGAGTAGTCATATGACTGGAAATTGGATTCAGTATGAATAAGAATTGATTCGAAGTAATTAATTGATTTAGGCTTACAAAAGCCATACCAAATCTACAAATATAATTGGAAAATTTCATACTTACATGTAGCAAGACAGTGTACATGTGAAATGTTACCCTTAGTAAAAGAGAGTTCTGGAAGTAAGCAACAATTCCCCATATTCCACATTTTTAACCCTTTTACTCACAAAAAATATGGCTTCAATTTCCTTTACATATTTGAAATAAGTTTACATACTACATTTAAAAATAATTCCATCTCTTATAGGAACATTTTTACTTCATATTACACTATATTAAGACCCCAAGCTTATTGGAATCTGTCCCAGAAAAGCAAATTCTGTATTACTGAAAACAATATAATATGCACAACTAGGAAATATTTTAAGTATCTTTATTAACGTCACTGCTGTTGCTACTTAATAAATTGAGAGATCATCCCAAAGTATAAGTGAAGTGAGAGATTTCATAGGACATCATAATTTCACTGCAGACTGCCTGGCACAGAGGTATCTCCCAGAATTCTATGGAGAGGATCCCAGCTTAGACTCCTAGCAATAGTGGATATGTAGCCTGAACTGGCCATCTCCTGTGACCAGATTGGTGCCTGGCCCAATTGTTATCAGAGAAGCATCATCAAGCAACTGATGGAGGCAGATACAAAGACCCAGAACCATACATTAGGTGGAGTTTGGGAATCCTGTGGAAAAAGAGGAGAAAGAGTATAGGAACCAGAGAGGTCAAGGACACCACAGAAGGCTCACACAACTAACCTGGACTCATAGGACCTGGCAGAGTCTGAACCAAGAACTAGGAGCCTGCATGAAACTGACTTAGGCACTCTGCATATATGTTATAGTTGTGTAGCTTGATCTTCTTATAGAACCCCTAATAGCAGAGCAGAGGCTGTCTCTGATTCCTTTACCTGCTTCTGGAACCCAACTTCTCATACTGGGCTGCCTTGCCCAGCCTTTATACAATGGGGAGGTGCTTAGTTTTATTGCAACTTAATATGCTATGTTTTGTTGATACTTATAAGAGACCTGCTCTTTTCTGGATGGAGTCAGAAGAGAAGGTAATTGGGGAGTGGGAGTGGGGGAGAGAGACTGGGAAGGGGAATGGGAGACAGGTACAGGGAGGGAAGGATGTGTGGGAGGCTGAGGCTTGGATGTAAAATAAATAGATGAGCTAAAAACAGATAATCTTGGAGACCTTCGCTGTTGGAATGAAGGAGATCTGCTACCTATCTTCCAGTGATAAGTGAGCTCTGGGATCAGGCTGAAGTCTGTTTCATTAATACTGCAGACACACTGAGCTAAAATTCAAAGTGAGTTTGGTTATTTGTGTGGGTTTCTGGGTGTCTGTTACGTTTCTACGTATCTTCATGTCATCTCTTCTTTTCCTCCTCTATATCCCACATTTGTGTGTATTTGTGTTAGAAGCAAAAGCCCACCCTTTTTCTTGCTAATATTAATTTTTTGTGTATTTTAATAAATATAGAAGATGTGCCCTATTATTTGAAGTTTTATGATCATCATTACTGCCTGTGTTCTGGTTGCTGGATTAGCAAATTACTTCTGAACTTGCTGATCAGAAATTCCCCCTTATAATTCACTTCTTCAACATCTTTTGCTCATGTACTACAGGAAGATCTCTGATCTAATCTCAAACTGCTTGTGTTAAGATACTAACTCAGACTCTAACTGACAACTGCAGAATCTATATACACTCCCATTGCTTCATGTAGATATAGCATGGGATACTTTATGTAAGGAGAGACAGTGATTTACACTCTCTACATTGCAATATCATTGTCTGTGATATCACTATATGCACTCAAGAGCTAAATTAAAGATAAAAAGGACTTTGATAATTGAGCCAAGAAAACCACAAACACAGAATCTATTTACATGGTATTATTGAAGCTTTCCCCAGCCTCCCAAAACTTTCCTTACAGATGGCATGGATTGCAACTGCTTGACAGAGTCTTCCACAACTAATCTGAAGACCACTGCACATAAAACAAGGTCTATGAAAGTAAAACTTATTCATTTTAGCCATATTAAAGGTATAAAAGAGAACAAGAAGAAAGTAATCAATCTTTAAACCAGTAATGACTCTGTCTCTAAACTTAGTTTAATATGGAAATACTTCATAAACTGAAAAGGAACTGATTAATGACTTTTGGATCATTGTGGGAAAAGACATTCTCTACTTTTTAAAATTCATCTATTTTAGTTATAAAAGAAAAATATGTTTTGATAAAGATCCCAAAGGATAATCCCAGTAGTATGGATCTCCACCTTCTAAGCCTGGCTAAGTTAATATCTAGCCCACCCTAAGTGGCTCTCTTTCATTTCTCCCATTTCCTATTTTCTCTGTCTAATTCTTCATCTCTTATCCCTTTCCTAGTTCTTACATTTCTCTTTCCTCACCAGTCCTATACTGTCTCTTTCTCTCTTCCCTCTCTCTAAATTCTTGTTTTCCTCACTGCTAACATCTTCTCAATTATTTATTTCTCTGTGTTCCTTTCTTCATTTCTTTTCAAATTTTCCTTCTCCTTTGTCTCTTTCTGCTTTCTCCATTTCTCAAAAAAAAAAAAATTCCCTTTTGCTGTGGGATGGTCTGTATGTCAAATGTGTTGTTGATTGGTCAATAAATAAAACACTGATTGGCCAGTAGCCAGACAGGAAGTATAGGCAGGACTAACAGAGAAGAGAATTGAGAGAACAGGAAGACACTGCCAGCTGCCGCCATGACAAGCAGCATGTGAAGATGCCGGTAAGCCACGAGCCACGCCACGTGGCAAGGTATAGATTTATAGAAATGGATTAATTTAAGATATAAGAACAGTTAGCAAGAAGCCTGCCACGGCCATACAGTTTGTAAGAAATATAAGTCTCTGTGTTTACTTGGTTGGATCTGAGCAGCTGTGGGACTGGTGGGTGACAGAGATTTGTCCTTACTGTGGGCCAGGCAGGAAAACTCCAGCTACACCCTTTGCTCTTGCCAATCTAACATTTTACTCTTGTCCCAAACAGAAGTAAAGTGTCTTTCAAGAAATAATCAGCACAAACATATATATCATTTGTCTTCCATGGAGTTTACTCAAGGAACTTTATCTGAATTCAGTGCTAATGGTGTAGGGTTTTAATATGTGCTATAATATGCTGCCATATGAGTAATTTTCTAGCATCTGCTAGAGATGAAACATCTCTTGAAAATTGTTCCAGTTTAATAAAATATCAGAAATGAATAGAAATTGCACCTTTAGCTGACAGAGTTTAGAAGATATGGAAGAACCGCAAAACTCAGTCTAGGTTGTTTCTATAAATTTCTACCTTTCAATAGATTTTATTATACTATAAAGTAAATGCAGAGATGAATCTCCACTTCTCATTAAAAAATAATGGATTTTTATGATTATACATAATTGTAAAGTTGTGGCAAAATACTCAGATAGCTGTTTTACTGGTAATTAATTTTAAAGCAGCATTTTAGTAAAAAAAAATATTTAGAGATTTTTAAAAAAATATTCAAATTAATGCTCAGCTTTAAAGAGAAATAAAATCATGGCAAATATCACTATAATGTCAATGAAGTACCTCTTAAGCAAGATTTAGATTTTAAAAATATTTCCATCCAAGTTCTAACTAGAATTCTTTTCAGTCTTGCCAGTTAGGAGCACAGGCCATGGTGACTTGCCCATCAATGAAAGGGCTGCTTCAAATTTAAACTGACTTGTGTAATTTATTTTTATTAAAGTTTTGATTGAAAACTAAAGCAAATTTGTGACTTTTTAAGTGACTAAAATTTACTACAATTGTAGTGATTACAAATATTTCATGTAATTATAGACTAATTTACTGAAACACTAATTTTCAATTTTTTCCTTTGAAACTTGCAGTCCTTTTTGGGAACACCCATGTTTATAAGAATGTAATATAGAAAAAAATGTAGAGAAAAGAAGTGAATGCTTTCAGCAAGCTGCCTGGCTGCGTTTTTGTTTTCTGTCTCCCTTCACAAGACTGGACCAGTTCCTAAGCATAAATCTCGATGAAGAATGAACTATTGACAAATTCCAAATGGAATCAAAATTTATGCCAAAGTAAATTGCTCTTTAGTTTTATCTAGCTGCTGAGACAAGTAAGAAGACACAGATGTTCCAAACATGAATATAACCATGAACTAACAGCATAATCTTGTGATGGGCAAGTCACAAGAGCACAGGTCAGGAGAAATAACTAGTGAGCAGGGCCTTTCTCCCCAGAGAATTCCAGTGTAGTATTTCATAACATGAACCCCCATTCCTTTTCTTTGAAAACCCTACCTTTAAAGTAAAAAAAAAAAAGTATATTAACAAAATTAATCAATATTCCATCTTGAAAGTTAGGAAAATAAAACTGTAGATTTTTCCTTATTAATAATTTCTTTCACTTAAACATATGAAGTACTGAGAGTGTAAAGTAGAATCTGACAAATATTTGATATATGTATGAGTATTTTCCCTGATTGATCTTTTCAACCCAATATGCCCATGATAAATAATAAATAAATTCCTCAGAAAAAAATTCACATTCTTACAGATTTCTAAAGAGTAATGTAGAGTATCATTTCCCTCCACTTCTTGGAATTTAAGAAGACATTGCTGATGGTTAGGTTTCTATACCTGAATACCATCTTGGCACAGCATTATATCACAGGCTTTTCTAATGTCTCTAATAATGACCATCTTCTTATTGCATTGAATTTTCATCAATGTCAATGCCAAATGTAGAGCTCATAACATAATTGTAATTATTTCAATAGAAACTGGTATAGTGCTTGGCCAGTTATATTTGTGTAGTTAGTAAAACATAGTGGCCATTTTAATTGGTCAGTTTAACCTCAGGGCCTATGTCCCTGAAGAAAACTGACTCTTCTTTTTTCCCAGCAGCCATAAATAATCAACAGGTGCTCAGCTATAGACAAGACATAATGAGCCCCTCACTACCAATTCTGGGATTTTGATTGACTTGCTCTTGTATAGGTATCAGGCATTCAGTCACAGCTCTTTGAGTGGAAGTGTACAACATCTCTGTCATGTGTAGAAAAGACTGTTTTGCTGTAGACATCTACAATGTCTGGATCTAACACTCTTTTTGCCCTCTTTTACACTGTGATTTGTGAGCATTCGAGGAGGCATGTTATATAGAAATATAATTTTAAAATTCAATAAAAATAACCTCATTAAAGCAATTTTACACTGTTTAATTAACATATCTTTATTTTTCAAATGCATCAATATTTATCTTCAATCTACAAGGAGATGGGTGTATTGAAGTTGTACTCCTGAAACACTTTTAAAATATTTCATATGATATCTGTCTGGACACATACACAGACACATACACACTTTGGGATGGCTATATAAAATAATGCTGTGTCTCCCAACAGTTTCAGAAACTACTCTATAAGTGACAATATCTTCGTAATTCCAATTTTTCTGTTTCTCTCATTCTTAAATTTATGTTTATATCTGAAATACTTAGCAGTTGTTTTATTGCGTAAAAGACCTTGAAGATTAGCTTTGCTGAAAACAGATCACTCTTATGCACACAGAATGCAGGACTCCTCCCAAATAGTGAACAATTAAAACATACTTTATCAAAAAATGTTATTATTAACTGTGGGAGACTTAGATTTTAATTAATGGGGCATGCATTTTTCGGATTTATTCTTACTCAGGAAAATAACTCATTTTTTTTAGTGTCTTTGTTTTATCATAGACATTCATCAAAACATTTACAACATAGCCTCCTTAGTTTCTGTTGTAGAGGGAAAAAGTACCTTACCAGTTTTTTTTTTTAATTTTCATTGAATTGAAAATGTTTTAGGGTTGGATTGCATTTAGGTTTGTTTTAATAGAATCTAATTTAGCAGCAACTAAAATTTCAGAAAAAAATGTTCCAATAGCAAAAAATAATTAAAATAATGCTTTCTGCTCATCAATTAAAGCGTAAAATGACACCCCTAGCCTTCCTCCTTGTCATTATTCACTAATTCTCATCAACCAAATAGAGGTGGTTAGAATTAATCTGGTACAGAACTGTTGTTATTAATACTTGTTGAAGATATTATTTCATTATGCATCTGTGTACACAAAGACAATAATAGAAAAGTATTTATTGGTAAAAAAAAAATCTTATGGTAAAACTCAGGCACTGGAACATGAGTATATTTTGTGAAGATCTAGCCATGTTCTAAATTAATATTGCCAAATAAATTTTACATGAAAGACATGTCATTGTTAAGACTTACAAACATATTTTAGTCCTCAAGAGATTCAAGTGTAGGATAGTATTAATATTACTGTAACTCCTAAGCTTCCAGTTTTTTTTGTTTGTTTGATTGGGTGGTTGATTGGTTAGTTTGCTGTTGTTGTTGATGTTGCTATTGTTGTTGAGATAGAGTTCAACTATATAGCTTTGGCTGTAGTGAACTCATGGAGACCAGGCTAGCTCAAATTTCCAGTTCATTCTCAGGATCACCAGAGTCTTTATCATTTTATGGAACGAAGTGGATTTAGAAAATTGACCAGTAGACAACAAAAATTCCATATTAGCATATGTTACAAATTATATATATTTTGTTATTGAATGTTCAAATCATGAATTGATCCTTAGGGTCTTAAACCTGAAGCAAACGGAGGACTTATTGTAACTTCCATTCATAAATTTCTTAACTTTTGGTCTTTCTTACAGGAAATTATGTGATAGCATACTCAGTTAATTCATGAAATCATGTTTCAATTTTCCACAAAATCTCCACAGAAGACTTCCATGAACCTCAGTATTCCATTTGATGTCTGAAAATTCTTGAGAAAAACTTATTTTAACAAATGCACCTTTTTGTGGTTTTAAAGATCAAGCATCTAAAGACAAGACATCTTTGGGGCTGGGCACTGATGTGGACTCCAGGGGAAGGGATTTTATTTTTCTTGGGTTTTGTTTGTTTATTTGTTTTTCCTTCTTCAGTGTGTGAGAGACAACAGCATTATTTCTCTACTACAATTTGATTGCCTTCTGTTCTGTGCTGCATAGTTTTATGCCACTTGGCACAAGCTAAAGTCATCTGAGAGGAGGGAACCTCAATTAAGAAAATGCCTTTACAAGATCTGGCTGTAGACATATTTTTTTAGATGGGGTGGGCCCAGCCCATTGTGGGTGGTGCCCTCCCTGGGCTGGTGATCCAGGGTTCTATAAGAAAGCAAGCCAAGCAAGCCATGGGGAGTAAGCCTGTAAGCTGCACTCCTCCATGGCCTCTGCATCAACCCCTGCCTCCATGTTCCTTCCTTGTATGAGTTCCTGCCTTGACTTCCTTTGATGACTGTAATGGAAGCATAGGACAAATAAATCCTTCCTCTCCAAGTAGCTTTGGTCACAGTGTCTTATTACAGCAACAGTAACTATAACTAAGACAACTTCTATCTGCTTATCTTGTGTGTGTTTATCTTATAATAAAGATTTGCGTGTGTTCCTTCAGAATATAATTGGACAGCACAGGTGATCTCTTCCCTTTAAGATCCTTAACTCTATTTTGCATCATAAAAGATAATGTTTAAAGTTGGACAGCAGCAGATGGACATAAATACTGTCTCCTAGGGATTGTCATAAACTTTACATTTTGCACTTCCCCTTATAGGCAAATGCACCCAGTCTGTAGCACACCTAAGCCCTTTTCACCATGGACCTATTCTTCACCCCTAATATTTTGTCATATAACCCATATTAACTAATGTATTCACAAGGTATGTTTTTTGTTTAGTTTAGGGTGTTTTCCCCACTCTGTATTATACCCAGAGTTCCATCCAAATTCTGCTGTGCTTCTGTACCTCTTCCCTTTTAGTGGTGGACAGTATTTCATAGCATGGATGTACCACAGATCAATCATTAACTTACCATAGAACACTTTGACCATTTCAGCCTACATGATTATAAAGGTGTTTTAAGCAATCACCTGAACCTACTGCTGTGAACATGTACTTTTAACTTAATTCTTAATTCCCTGAGAATTTTCTAAGAAATGTACAGAAGTGTAATCACAAAATCATATTTTAAGTGTATATTTAATTGTTTTATAAAACTACCCAGCCATTTTCCATAATAATTTTAACCATGTGTATTGTTCCTGACAACATTTGGCAACATATGGTATTATTTGGTTCTATTTTCACTGCTTTAACAGGTGTATGCTGACTTATTCACCATCTTTATAGTATCCAATGAAGGTGAATGCAGCTCATGTGATTATTTTTAATGACATATCTTCAATAAAACACCTCATCAGCGAGACCCTGATTAAAATTAGAATGTTTTTGTTGAATTGAGTTCATTATATGTCATTTGCTACAACTATTTGAATTTTTCACCTCAAAATTTGCAGAATGTATCTGCACTATCTTACCCCCCTTTTAGAGAGAAGTATATCACTTTTGATAAGATAGCATATATTTTATCATAATGAAAATAATACACATTTTACTTGCAATAATGTGGATGAAGCACAGGTGCATTATACTAAATGAAATAATTCTTTTAGAGAAAGCAAACATTACGTGACCTCACTCACATATGGAATGTAAAAATTATGAATGCCCAGTTCAGATTCTGCACCTTTCAAGATCTTACTGTTTATGTAATATTCAGGGCTTTAGACAGTATGTACGGAATACAGGGATTTCATCTTTCTGGTAGAGTAACAGTAACCATTATTTTCACTTAGAAAACAATATAATTTACTGAACATTTTGATGTAGACTAATATTTTAATTATAGAATTTTTCTATTATTTATATGAGCAAAATGTACCTATGTTAGTTATGTTGAGACTGATGAATTTTCACAAATATATTAAACTTTGCTTTAATTTATATAGTCAGGAAATAGAACATTTTCCTTCCATAACTTTATTTCTTGTGCAGTTTCCAAGGAAACATCCCTCCAAATGATGCCAATTAGTTGTTGTTTTATAATCATGTATCTAAAGATTTTTTTTGTGGCTTCTTTTTTTAAATTTATTTTTAATCTACTATTGAAAATAGATTTTTTTCATAAAATATATTCTGATTACAGTTCCTCTCACTTTTCCTCACAGTTCTTCCCCCCTCCCCTGCCATCCAGGTCCACCACTTTTCTGTCTTGCATTGGAAAACAATTGGGCATATGCGGAATAATAATATATATTATAATATAATTTAATATTATATAATGTTAACACAAAACACAAACACATCAGAATAGGACAAAGCAAACAAAGAGAAGAAAGAAGAAAAAGAGCCCAAGAAAAGGAGTATGAGACATAGAAACCAGGACCCACTCATTCATATACTCAGGAATCCCATAAAAACAAAAACAAGAAGCCATAATGTGTACACAAAGGAACTGTAGGGTATAAACAGAGAATAAATAAATTATCTCATAAATAAGATTTTTTTTTTTTTTTGGTTTTTCAAGACAGGGTTTCTCTGTGTAGCTTTGCACCTCTCCTAGAACTCACTTGGTAGCCCAGGCTGGCCTTGAACTCACAGAGATCCGCCTGGCTCTGCCTCCCGAGTGCTGGGATTAAAGGCATGTGCCACCACCGCCCAGCATAAATAAGATTTTTAAAAAAAGAAAAAGAGAAAGACATGACTTAACATTCGGAGACAAGGTGTCCTCAAGGATGTCACTGACTTTGTTTTCTATTGGCCATATACTACTGGGCATGTAGCCTATCCTTAAAAGTAGTTTGATTTCCCAGTGAAACTCCTTTAGAGAAAGTTTTGCAGTTTTCATCTGCAAGTGATTATCAACTGAAGATAGCTTTTGGGTTATGGATGGGGGCTTGTGTCCACTTCTCCTTTCAGCTCTAAGACCCCAGCTGGTGCAGACCTATGCAGGCCCTGTGCATGCTGCTACAGTCTCTGTTAGTTCATATGCTCATCTACCCTGTTGTGTTTAGAAAGCCTTGTTTCCTTGCTGTCTGCCAGCCCTCTGGTTCTTAAACTTTGTAGAGTTTCTGAAAAATATCTCATGTATTTCTGTCAGGCTGTTTTAATAAGCAAGTGTTTAGAATTATCATCCATATTGTTTGAGTAGGATCTATTGTGAGCATCAACCACTATTGATCCCCTGAGCTGCTGCTACTATTTCAGATGGTTCCAGATTTTTATGATTATTATGGACAAGAATGTGACATACGCTATTCACTAAAGAGAGTCATAACTCAGTATGGTGAGTATGTCCTTAAGTGTATTAAACATGGCCAAATTTCCCTGCATTTTTTTTACTTCAATACTATGTATGTATATAGACATATAGCAATGTACATGAGGCCACAAAAATAAATCTAACACTGTTTTAACAGATTCTTCCTTACTATCCTTTATGTAGGAATTTCTTTGTAACTATAATTTCTGACATCGTTAAAGATGTCATTGCTATCTGGTATTAAGTCTTTTTGCTTGTTTGTTTTCAATAAATAAACTCCTTCCCACAGCTGTCACATTAACTTCTTTCTCAAAGGCCAAGCAATAAGATGAATTCAGTCATACTTCTGATCAGCCCTGTGTAAGCCAACTCTCTTACTAGATGTCTCTTCTTAGGTCAACATCTTCTTGAACAACATAATATGAAACATAGAGACATCTCTGTCAAAAAAAAACATTTAATTTTGATGATCATTTAGCATCTTAGAGTCTTCCACATTTCAATGGCATCATACATGTAACTTGGGAAAAACAAGTAAGATGGGTTAGAAGAAACTTTCAAGAGGCATATTTTGATTCAATGTGATCATATCATGATGTATCACAGCCTCTGAAACAGACTACCACACACCAGGTGCACTGAACAACTGGCAACAATATTAACTTTATGCCTACAGTTCTTAACAAGCAGTTCTCAACTCTACGAGTTACAGAAGCATGTGCAATTTTCTATTTGAGTCAGCTCCAGATTTGGGACATTTTCCTCATTTATTGACAACATCTTCATGGTATATTGTCACATGATAGAGAAAGAGAACAAATTTTATGGTCTTTTCTTATATGGACATTAATGCTATCAGGATGATCTTAGCCTCAGAGGGTACGTAAATCTAGTTGCCTCTAAAGACCTTGCCTCCAAATACTTTAAGACTGGGAATGAGGGCCTCAGTATATGCGTGCATTTAAGGGGGATACAGTTCTATTGTAGAATACAGTTGAATATTACCTATTATCTCTCATAGTTGCTGCCATCAGATGTTTATATTTTACATATGTAACAAATGAAGAAATTTTAGGATCCATTCAAAATGTGGAAAATGTATTAACATGCAGCATTGCCAAGGTAGAGTAGAATCCTGAAAATCTGCATGTAAAGTACAGAGGGATTTATATGGCACAGTACTTTCCTTTCCTGAATAAAGATAAAGCTTTCAAGGAAGTACAAGTAAGAACAAAAGTTGTTCACTCTGAAAAGACCAACATTCGCCTTTTCATTTCAGTGTGCAAATGCCATCAAGGTGCAGATACTGCACCAGCTGTGGAGCCTGCTTTCTGCAGCTGCATTCTGGGCTGATTTAGCTAACATGTTCATCGTTTTGGTCTTATAAGACTACATTTAAAAACTCACTATTTAGATATTATGAGTTAAACATTTCATGAGAAACAGAATTTTTAACTTTTAGAGCTTTTCATGAGATAACGAATTATTTGGCATTGAAGACATTCTTTTCAATGGAACTTAGCATCAACATGAGGGGGTAAATTACATTTTCAAAAACAATACAGTCAAAGAAAATTCTGACTAAATTTGAAAAGAAAAAGTTTAATACAGGCAAATAATAACCTTAATAGTAGAGTTTAACAAAATCTCAGATGAATGCACGATAGTGGAAGGCTGATTCTTAATGCCTTGGGGATTCCTGGAGAGCAACTGGTCTTCAGTCCGTTTTTTGACACTGGATTCATACATCAGTATAAAAATGCAGCAGGGGCTGCAGCAGCAGTGACAGCAACAGCAGCAATGGGGTGGATGAACTCATCAGTAAGAAATGAAGGTGATGAACAAAAATAGTCAAAGCTTTTCCATCTGACCTCCTTTTATCTGGCTCTCAAGTGAAGGTACGTACCATCAACATTCAGGGAGATTTTTCCCTCTTTCAAGTAACTTAGTCAAGATAATCTCCCATAAGTATACTCATTACTTTATCTCCTAATTGATCCCAGATGTAGTCATGCTGATAATCAATATTAACCATCCAAGGGTGTAAATAGGAAAATGGCATCATGGATGAGGTGTTCTTGTACAAGCCTGGAAGTCATACATCCTTGGAAGAATGGTTTTAGTCAACACAATACTGAAGAATTTTCAGCAAATCCTTGTGACAGAATGGAACCTCGATCACTAAGAAAAGAAGAAACTCTTTTCCATAGTATAGGCAGATTGAGGTTGGCAAGCCATTTTGTGGAGGAGTTGGGCACATTGGGAGTATATGCAGCCATGGTGCTCAAGCTTAAGTGTGCTGTGTATTTTGAGTTGCCAGATAACCTTTAGGCTTGAGCAGGCAATGGTTGAGGAACAAACATAACAAATGAATCACTGCACTAGACCTCTTACTCCAGCATGGCAGTCAGCAAGGAGATCATAGTCCACTCTGAGGAGGCTGCAGCAAGGTAAAGAGCAGGGACAAGGTGCACCTGGGGGTCTGTATTTTTTGAGAGCACTCCAGACTCACACCAAGCTTTCTGCAGAGGGAACGTGGCCAAAAGAAGCAGTTCGCTACCAAGAAAATAATGGGAGGTGAATTGGAATCGGCACAGAATAAAATTCAACTAGCTGTTAATTAGACATGATCTATTTTGTTCATATGAAAGATGTTGGAAAGGACTTGTATAGCAATTATCAAGAATGATTCAGATGATGTGGGCATCATTTTGTTTAGGCTCCTTTATTGAAACATCAGGCAGCATATCCAGCAGTAGCGGTAGTCTACAGAAAACCAAGGAGAGCATTACAAGGGAAAAAAATCACAGATCAATACAACTCATGAAGATGATGGAATATTTTTTTAAAGATAGAAAATTAAATTCTATGATAAATAGAAAAGACAATATGTTCCAGTTAAGTCGGGTTTATTCTAAGAAAGTTGAGTTAGCACTATAAATAAAGAATCGGTAAAATTCATATTACTAAGAAGAAAAGGAAAATATATAAACAGCAGAATAACAAAATGGTAAAATTCACAGTCATCTAGTGTGGTGCTGCATGACTTTAATTCCAAAAGGTATGAGTTTGTGGCCAATCTGATTCACATAGGGAGTTCCAGGCCAGCCAGAGCTACATAGTGAGATCATACCTAGGAAAAAATTAATCACCATTTTCTCCTTATAAAATCTCTCCACAGACTAAAATAGATGGAAATTCTGAAAAGGTAAAGGACATGCAAAGCAAAGCATAATAAGAAAATAACAAATCTCACATATGTTTTATGGTTAACAGAATTCTAAGACTGGGACCAAGGAAGTAAGGATCCCATCCTCATTACTCAGTATCTATAATTTGTAGCCACTGTAAACATGTGGGAAAAAGAAATGACTGTAGAGTACAAAGAAAATAAAATTATCTTTGTTTATAGAAAAATTAGTAGGATATTCCAAAAGATAGCCAATAAGATATAAGAACCACATAAAAACATTAACTGATATTTCTAAATATAAGAAACAATAAGAATTTATATTTAAAATAATTCAATCTATGAAGAAAAATATGAGGTATCCTTAGAGATAGTATTCAATGCCCAAAACTAGGTTCATTTATATTAGCAAAATTAGAAACAATCCAGGAATCTCAAAAACATTTATTTCCAGCTTTCTGTAGTAGTGACCCCAGTTACCTCACCACAAACATCCTGAGCTTGAAACCAGATGAAAATGTCCACTCTGTGTTTTTCCCTCCTTTTTTACTGACATTGACATCATGTAATATATACTGACTTCCTCCAAGCCAATTTGGGACCTTCAGTTTAACCATACAATTCATACTCACCTAATTTTGTGTCATTATCTTAAAGAAAAGATAACGGATTTTATGAGTGAGACGCAGAGAGCTGCCTGTCTTTGCCACTTCTGTGCTGAGTCTGCAAGTGCATGCCACCAACCACATATGACTCTTTGGACAAGGGCTTGGGTTATGGAACTTAGGTCCTCATGCTCAGGTCAGCACTTCAGCTATCTTCACAACTCTTTACTCCCCCTACATTACACCTTCCTAGAGCATCCAAAATGATAAGCTTATATCATTACTGTACTGCATAGATGTCAACCACTTTCCTTAGAAAATAACTTCGATTTAAAAAAAAAAAAAACGAAAAAAAACCCTGCTCGCCTTTAATCCTAGCACTTGGGAGGCAGAGGCAGGCAGAGCTCCGTAAATTCAAGGCCAGCCTGTTACACAGAGAGAGTTCCAGGACAACCAATGATACATGGAGAATCTCTGTCTTAAAAAAACAAACAAAAATTCCTTATTAACTCTCTATTTGACAATATCTATGTATCACTCTAAGGTATGATCCTTTATTTCTAGTGTTTATTAATATGTAACTTTCCTTTTGTTTCTTCAAATGTTTAATGTTTGTAAAGAGTATATTTTTTCAGCAAGTAGCTCCCAGAAGTATTAGATGTGAATAAATTTCATTTTGTTGAAATTTTCTACTTCAGTGGTAATTGTTTGCTGGCAGATTTTAAATGATCTAAGATGTTATTTTTTTTCTTGGTATTGACGGTCTTATCTGTATGACTACTGAAAATACCACTCATGAATATATAAGTATATTGTCATGAATATACACTTTCTCCTTTTTAATTTCAAAAAAAAAAACAAAAAACCCTTTCTGGCATGGTGAAAATCACTTTATTTCCACAATAACACTCGGAGACTCCACATGGAAATTTAAGCTCATACCTCCTTCTCAGCAACCATACAATTCTTCAAAATGTCCTCAAATTTTCATCTGTCTTACTGAAAAATTAAACTGTAGCTGGAGAGTTTTCTCTCTGGGCCCGCCAAGCCCCGGCAGTCCAACAGCCCACTTATAAAATAAACACACAGACGCTTATATTATTTAAACTGTTTGGCTTAATGGCTTAGGCTTCTAGCTATCTGGTTCTTACATCTTAAATTAATCCATTTCTATAAATCTATACCTTGCCACATGGCTCGTGGCTTACCAATATCTTCACATGCTGCTTGTCATGGCGCGGCTGGCAGTGTCTCCCTCCACCTTCCTGTTCTCTCAGTTCTCCTCTCTGTTAGTCCCGCCTATAGTTCCTGCCTAGCTACTGGCCAATCAGTGTTTTATTTATTGACCAATCAGAGCAACACATTTGACATACAGAGCATCCCACAGCACTGAACATTTTACCATTTAAGTGCTACTATGGTCCCATTATCATAGTTCTATATCTCTAATGCTGTTTTAAAGATGTTTTTAATTGGAATAGTACTACATCTACTACCTTCTTTCCTCCCTCTTGCTCCTCCCAGCTACTCTCTCTCAAACTCCCATGTTCCACCTATCTCACGTTGTTAGCCTCTTTTTCTTTTGATTATTGTTAGTACATATGTGTAAATATGCACAAATATATAAATGCAATTGGCTGAATCAGTATCGTTGCTTATGTGGATATGGTGTCAGGGTTTGTATTGGGACTTTTTTTATTGGAGAAGCAAACAGTTAAGGGGATGATTCACCCTCTCTCCCTAGCCATTGGTCACCTGTAGTTCTTTGTCTAAGTGTGGAGCCCCATGAGCCTTTCCTCTTTGATATTAACATGTTTACTGATACTGTCATTGTTCTGGTCTTGTTGCACAGTATACTCCCTGGCACTCTGGCTCTTGCCACAAAGAGAGCTGTTTTGATGAAGGATCTCAGCTATACATACCCAGTAAATATGTCTCAGAAACAAGCGGGATTGCAAGCTGCCATATTTTGTTTTTGAAAAGGTATCCATGAATGAAATAAAAGTAAAGCCCCTTCATGATCCAACTCTCTGGCTAAAAGGAACTCAGCTTTGCTCTGCTCTTCTCTCCAATTTGAAGCCCTTTCTGTCTTCAGAACACTTTTCTTAACTTCATACTTTGTCAGGCAGTGACCTGTGACTCCTCTGGTCATTTTATTTTTTTGGGGGGGTGGGATTAGGGAGAATTATTTTCCTGCAAAATGATAGAAACAAATTGCACTCCTAGAAAAGCTGTTATCTCTTCTCTTTCAATATGATTCTTTTATTACCAAAATACACAGGTGGGAAAGGAGAAAATCTGAATTCATGTTAAGTGTGTATTCTACTTTGAGAGCATATTATAATTTATAACTCTGTCTCTGACCTGATGAGTCCTGATAACTCTATTTTCCCTGTGCCTTCCTATGTCTGATTTTAACTCATGTCTACCAACCTTGCTGGTCTGTGATTGTAACTTTGCAAATGCTTGTCTTCAGACTTCTTCATCAACCAAAGCTATTATTCACCAGTCACCTTAGGTTAATAGCTCACTGTTATTTCACTTCACGCTATTCTAGAAAATATTGCAGACACTTAACCATACAGAATTTTAGGAGTAGTTTAATTCATATAGCAATCAATTTAATCTAAAACTTACTATTATTTTCCATATTTAGATCATTTTGTGTGAAAGGTACTGATTAAATTTCAGACATTACAATAGATGCCTCTAAGTATTTTTATGTTCTTCTAGAATATAATAAAAATTCAATTTAAAAGTTCCTTTATAAATGTAATTTTATTGGAGCTCAAAATAAAATTAACAATAATTCTTACAATAATTTAATGATAACTCCCTATGCAGATTTTCCAAATTTTTACTATTGTATCACTTGAAAATTATCTATTATTTCTTATATTCATAAGACAAATTTAACATGAAACAGACCCATACCTAAATAAGTTAGGCTGTTGAAGATTAGGTCACTTTTTCCAAGTGAGTATTCCAACTTCTGACTTTTGACATCTTTTTCCTCAGTGTGTCATTCATTTGCTAGTTTGTCTCCTGAATTTCCTGCAGCATAGAATTAAAGCAGAAAACTTGATTAATTTCAGATGAAACATGTTTGGTAGAGATTCTACATGTTAAAATTTTTTATAATAGAGACTACAAAGAGAGCTCAGTTGTTCTACATTGCAAGAGGTGGGTAAAGCTACTTGATGTTTTAAATATAGTACATTTTTATAACTTTTATATATTTATATATTTTCAAACTTGAAACAAGTTGCAAAAGTTAAATTTGTAACTCATGTAAAACCCTTTTCTCAAAATTACCTACAGATTATGTTTAGACACTTTTATTATTCTTTTTCTTGTAATATGGATTTCTCATCTCCTCTCCTCTCCTCTCTCACTCTCTCTCCCCACCTTTAATCTTAAACGTTTGAAAGACATTGGAATATCACATCCATTTACCCCTAAGTAATTCACTAATAGGAAATATAGTCTTGGAGTAGTACAATATTTAAGATCAGCAAAAGTAATATTAAATCAGTATCATTAATGTTTAAAAGAAATAATAGTAAAAAGACGAATGTGTATTTTGCTAGAAATAGAATTTCTAAAAAAAAAAAACACAGGTTTTTATATTCACACAAATTGTGTGTCTGATCCCAAACTCTTAGTCATCATAGCTATCAAACTTATTTCAGGGACTCTAGGGAACTCAACAGGAGTCACAAGCCATCAAACAAGTTTAAATAATGAAAACAGTAGACAGAACAGAGACTGAGAGACCTATGTGCATCCTGGTCAATTCACTAGCTATGGCAGTCACTGTAATTTCTTATGTTGAGATTATTAATCATCAAAATATATGTAGTTCTGAGCCTCATACAGAAACATCTTTGAGAACCAGGTAAAAGTGGAAATTCAGTGCATTGTGAAGTTCTTAGCAGATAAAAGTTTCATTATTGATCTTTGAACCTGAGAAGTTAGTGGCTCTAGGAACCGAAGAAAGTTGGAGTTAAAATCAATAATGGGGATAATTATGTGAGAGCACTTTATCTACCACGTATCAGACCCTGGGCTCAAATCTCAACATCATCACAAAAAAATGAATAAATCAATTAATTAATTAAAAGGCAGGTTTGAGAATTTTAGAAGGAGCAAAAAACATTCTACAGCATGACAACTTAGAGAAAAAAAATACATCGAGGGAGTAAAAATCCTAGGTGTGAGTGCTCCATCACAGGGGATTAAGGGAGAGTAAGGTAATTTTGAGGGGAAAACTGCTATGGTCCCAGCAGTTTAGGAAGCTATCTGTCCTGCTATTTGGCATACACAACCTTCTAATCAACTTTAATAAACTGGCTGTTGTTGCAAACCTGCCTATAGCTCATCAAATTGAGCCTCCATCCCCATATATGGTAGGAGGGTTTTATTACTTCCTGCTATGCTTTGACTGTTAAATTGTACTGGGAAATCCCAAAATAAATGTCATCTCATGGGAGCACAGTACCACAGTACATTTTAAACACAGTTTAATATTTGTATGCTTAACTAGGCATTGGGAGGGGGCTTATTATATTATAGTGGTTTCTCACTCTTCTTGAAAATGTCTGTTTGAAGGGGCTGATGAATTCCTGTGGTTACTCTTATCACACATGTGCAGCCTTACCTCTTGTGATACTTATTCTGCCTAGATGATCTGCTCATCAAACATAAACATATCTCTCACATTCCTGCTTATGGACACTGCAACTTGCAGATCTTTCTCCTTGACTATCCATTTCACACTTAAGTCTTCTATCATCTCCTTCCTAGAATCCTTCTAATGATATCTGATCAGTTAGACCTCCCCTAGTTATACCACCAAGAGGACAATCTCATTGTCTCAGCTTCAGTCTTATCAATCTAACAGCACTTTCTACTACCTGGTAAGCAATACACTTATTGAGTAGTTCACCATCTGCTTTCACCAGCAGAATTTAAACAGCATAAGGAAAGAAGGCATGATCTACAATATATTTCCAATCAATAAAACAATGGCTAGCCCATCACAGGTATTCAACAAATTCATTTAATGAATTAATGCCACAGAATATGTTTAATTACACATTTTGACAATGAGAAAATAGCCCAAAGTTGGAAATCAAGATATTCAAGTGATGTTGCATGGTGACACTGGCAGGGTTGACAAGAACAAGATGCAGTCACAGAGTTCTGGCTGGATTAGGACACATAGTACCAGCAAATGAGAACTGCTCAGTTGATTCAATCAATGAAGGTCAGTGGGAACATGTCTATTCTGATTGCCATTGTTTTTATGAGTTGAGTTAAATTAGCATTGAATGTTACAGTGGCAAAAAGTAAAAGTGGTGGTATACCAATCTTGTAGAAGACAGCTGCATTTTAAACACAGTGTTACCTTCTGAACCTTGTGTTGCTTACTCAAAGCAGATCACAATCAGATATGATTAGTTTAAGACTGCTTAATCTTGATGTCATGCTAGTATTGAGGACGGGTATTTGGAGGAGAATGGTAAGAAAAGAAGTATGCAGACCACTTGTGCTTTCTTCTAATACCCAAGAAAAATAAATTTCCCTTTGACTTTTGATAAATGCTAGAAAAATATGCTCTAATGTTCTGTTTGATGAATTATCATATGATATCAGCAACTCAAATACACAAGGGCACTCTCTTCTTGTTATTGTTTACAAAACAAAGACACAAAGGCTCCCATGGAACTTACAGATGATCGGAAAGCATGTAGGTCACAGTTAACTTGACAGTCACTCAGCGTAAAATATTAATTCAAGATAATAGAGTGGGAAATGGCTTCAAATATAATGTTGTTGATAATATTCTACCCACAAAACTCTAATGCTACAGAGATTTGTAGGTATGAAAGCAAAAGACAACTTAGCTATTTACTGGAAGAATATACACACTTTACAGTTTATGTTTATAACTTTAAATTGGTAATGACAAATTCATTAAAGACAGTAAATCCATGAATGGAAAAGGAACTGAAATATTCAGCAAATATCATTGTAGCACATCTCCTAAGGTTGAAATGCTGACAGAATCTTGTAAGGTGTGAAGAAAACTACCCTGTAAATAAATGAAAACCACTGTCTGAATGTACCCAATGACTAAACAGAGAAGCTCTGACATTGCAGGCATCTTCTCAGTGGATGAAAGGCAGAGAAAGAAAATAATCTGAAGATAAGACAGTTAACTAACAACAAAGTGACAAGTAAAAGTTTTTAAAAAGAGAAAGTTATATGTATTATATGTCATTTTTAAAGTTCGATTCAGTGAGGTTCTTACCTGAAGTAACATAAAGTTTCTAAGGATACTTTCAAGTAGGAAAATAACTTATAGAACTATCTACATAACTCACAAAATTCTTAGAAGACAAGAGAATCAGAAAATTAATGATAATAAATGCAATGACAAGATGAACTTCCGGGTTTCCAGGACCACATCTCAAACAGATTCTGGATTAGCTCAATGTGTAAACGTTCCAGCATGCATGAGATCTGGAGCTGAACTCTTGTGCTGCCACCAGAGAAGGCTGACAGGGATGCTCCATGAATGAGTTCTCTTTACCCTATTCTTTCAAGGTTTAGCTCTAAAGTCAAAACTCCAGATAATGATGAAAACTGTCTGAGCCTGGGGTTACAGAGAAAGTAACATCTGGCAGCAACAGAGACCAAGCAGTTCCCTCCACCATGGCTTATTTCAGGGTAACCAACCACCCTAAATGATGACAAATATCCATAACCCACAGAAAGATCAAAAACCACCCACCTCACCTCTTGGGAATGTGGGCATCATATTCTTAAGTTTACTTCCTGCTGTCTGGGGGTGATGGCATCCTTAGGGGACCCTGAAAAGAAAATTTTGGGTTAATTGTCACATCCTAGGAGAGGTAGCTGTATCATTTGTTGTCCAGTCTCTACGTAATGGGAAAGTGCAGGCTTGTCTCAAGTCCTGACTAGAGTAGTCTGTGAGGCTAGATCATCTCAGCTAGCCACCTCAAAATTCTCCTGAGCAGTTTGCTGTCAAAAGCTGATCTTTGGGTGATTTTTTCAGCTTAGTGGCATTATCATAGTCCATATGGAATCATCATTATAGGGCCCCATCATCCTTTCAGAGACTTCAAAGGTCACTGTTAGGCATGGTCATGGTTCACTGCTAAAAACTTAGGCATTTTAAATGTCATATGCAGCAGATCTCAAAGACGTTAAGGGATCAGCATTTATCAAGTACATTCAGAGTACAAAACTTAATTCCTAATAGAGACTCAAACCCAAAATCATGTACAGTAAACTAGATGAAACCTTTTTTAGAATTAGTATTCTATATGACCATTAATATCATGACAAAAAGTTTAATATATATATAAAGTTTATAAGTTTTGGGATAATGTTATACTTTAAGAAAAGTTCTAAAGAGTTAAAATAAAACCACAAGACTATGAAATTAATGGCAATAAAATACTCCCTTAATTTTTGTTTTTCTTCTTTCCCATATCAGGTGGCTCTTCTGACATGAGACAGAGATTTTTTATTTTACTTTAACAAGTATGCTTGGGTTTAGAGAAGGGGATACTTTAACACGAATGCTTGGGTTTAGAGAATGAGAGAGCCACACTCCAACTCCAAAGTCAGCTTTAATTTTTAATTGGACTGGGACTACAAAAAGATCATTTGCTTTATGTGTCTGTAGAGAGCAACAGAAATAAACATTTAGGAAGATTTCTAAAATTTTTATCCTGTTGAAAATGTGATATATCAATAGGCCAACTTACTCTTTTTCTTGGTACATTTTTTTTTCTGGATGATTTGTCTTTTTTCTTCACATGTCTCATTTGTCCAGTGGTCTTCAGATTCCTTAGCTGGATGCCTTCATTCTCCTGGAAAGAAAAAAACAAAACCCTTCCCCAACCCTAATTTTGGGGATGTTCCCTTTTGGCAAGTTACATCTGATCAAATGAAAAGCATTTGTTAGTCATATAAGTTAGTTAAAATTGAATGGTCATGCTAGTTGATGAACTATTATCTCTTTTAATTAAGCGGTCTCTCTTGCTTAAATTGAACCTTTATCAGTTTTGATGATATGCATAGCTTTTCTTCTCCTGAGGAAACAAAAGCAAAACCTCTTCCCTAATGTAACACATATCCTGGTTTCCATTCTGAGGTCAGTATATCTTTATAGTATACAGGCTGATTTAATTTCATAGTTTTTTTCTATTATCAAATGTCTCTCTGCAGCTATTGTTCCTTTCCCATTAGCATTGAGAAAATTCAAAGTTAATAGAGCATTACATAATCTATTTCCGGGGGTCTTTATCACCTCTTTCTGTTTATTTAGCATATCCTTTAAAGGTCAATTTGATCTTTCTATAACTGCTTGCCCTATAGGATTGTGTGATATACCTGTAATATGCTTTATATTGTAATAAGCAAAAAACTGTTTCATTTCACTAGAGACATGTTGGACAGTCTGTCTTAATTTGTACAGCTATTTCTATGATTGTCATAATTTCTAGCAAATGTGTGATTACAGAATCAGCCTTTTCAGAACTTAAAACAGTTGCCCATTGAAATCCTGAATAGGTGTCAGTGGTGTGGTGTACATATTTTAATTTTCCAAATTCTACAAAATAAAACACCTCCATCTGCCAGATTTTATTCTTTTGAGTACCCTTTTGATTACTTCCTGCAGGTAGTAGACTTTGGTTGTGTAAAGAACAAATATGACATTTCCTTATAATTTCTTTGGCTTGTTACCAAGTAATGGAAAAATCCCTTTTTAAACCCTTGCTATTGGTATGATGTTTTTATGAATTTCTGAGGCCTCTAGCACATTTCCTATAAATGTCTCATCAATTTCTTCATTACCTTGTGCTACAGGGCCTGACAGATCCATATTGGATCAGATGTGTGTTATATATAAGGGATGATTCCTATTCCTTATTATTTCTTGTAACTGAATAAATAACTGAGTTAATCCTGACTCATCAGGAATAAATCCAGCAGTTTCAATGTGTAGAACAATTTTTCTGCATACTGAGAGTCAGTAACTATGTTAATAGGTTCTGTAAAATCCATTAATACCACCAGAATAGCATGTAATTCTGACTTTTGAACAGAATCATAAGGACTTTGAGTCACTTTACTTAAAATTTCTGATTTGTAACCTGCTTCTCCTAATTTATTTGTATCAGCATAGAATGTAGAGGCTTCAGATATTGATGTTCACACAAAATGTGAGGAAGGATTCAGTTAGTTCTCTTTATAAACTGAGTTCTCTTGCTTTGGGAATATTTGTTGTTAACTACTCCCCTAAAAAATTACTGCAAGCTCTTTGCCAAGTTTCACTTTCTGCCCACAATTTGTCAGTTTCATCATTAGTAAACGGTACTACAATTTCTGCTGGGTCTATTCCTGCTATTTGACAAAGACTCAATTATCCTTTTAAAATCATCTCAGAGACCTTTTCCACATACGTTTTCAGTTTTTACTCTGTATATGGTAAAAAGATCAATTCTAAGATAATGTCCTCACTCTGCATTAATATTCCTGTAGGAGAATGCATAGAGGGTAAAATTAATGGAATACAATCAAGCTCTAGATCCAAACAAACCGTATGTTCATTCTGTAATTTCTTTTCCACCAAAGTCAATTCTCTCTCATCTTCAGCTGATAATTCTCTTGGACTATGTAAGTCCTTGTCACCATTTAAGGTTTTCAACAAATTAATCAGTTCTTGATTTTTCTACTCCAATAGTGGTCTGTAGATGGGAAATATCTCATAGCAATCTTTGAAAGTCATTAAGAGTCTTCAATTGATCTCGCATAATTTGCACCTTTGGGGGTCTAAATTTTTCTAGACCTATTTTATACCCTAAATAATCAATAGAATTTCCTCTTTGTATTCTTTTAGGGGCAATTTGTAATCCCCAACAAGGCAAAATTTTCTTTACTTCTTTGAACATTTTCTCTAAAGTATCTACATTTGAATCAGCTAGTAAGATGTCATCCATGTAATGGTAAACTATAGATTGAGGGATTTGCTTATGTATCATTTCCAATGGCTGAATTACAAAATATTGGTACAGGGCGGGGCTATTAACATTCCCTGTGAGAAACCTTCTATTGATATCTCTCAACAGGCTGAGAATTATTATAAATAGGCACTATGAAGGCAAATTTTTCACTGTCTTTTTCTTGTAAAGGAATAGTGGAGAAACATTCTTTTAAATTGATAACTATAAGAGGCCATCCTTTAGGTAATAGAGAAAGCAAAAGAATTCCAGACTGTCAAGAGCCCATTGGCTGAATAACCTTATTAACAGCTCTTAGATGTATTACCATTCTCCATTTTCCAGATGTATTTTAATAACAAATACAGGATAATTCCAAGGTCTGGTTGATTCTTCAATATGCTGAGCATTTAGCAGTTCCTGTATCAGCTGTTCTAAAGCCTGCAGTTTCTCTAGTGTTAAAGGCCATTGTTCAACCCATACAGGTTTGTCCATCAAACATTTTAAAGATAAGGATGTTGGTGCCTTTGGAAGATCAGTAGCAGTTTTGCCCTATTCTTGTACAACCTGAATGGTCAATGACTGTTCTTTATACTACCTTCTAATATTTTTCCCAGAAACATAAGTTAATTTATGGTTTGTTTCTGAGATAGGAGGAATGTTAATATGGGTATTTCATTGTTGTAATATATCATGTCCCCATAAATTCATTGCTATATTAGCCACATATGGCTTTAATTTTCCTCTCTCTATACATTAATTTTCATTTTAATTTACATTTAATTTTCTGGCTCTATACATTCGACCAATCTCATGCTCTGTTTTACCTGAGATAATGTTCCAGTCCTTAAAAGCTGAACATTTACCTCCTGAAGAAGCCAATTTGGATGCCAAGATTCTGGTACAATTATTGTTATATCTGCACCTGTGTCTCTAAGACCTTCAATGACAATGCCATTTATTCATATCTTTAATTTTGGTCTTTGTTCATTTATAGAAGTTTGCCAAAATATTTACTTTATGGTTTCTCCTGAATTTCTTGTTCTCTTTTCTATAGCTGTTCTATCATCCAGAGCAGTATGGTTTCTTACAATAGGCATTAGGTTCTCTAGTTGCTCTGGGAAGGAGTTTCCTCCATGATGACAGGAAATGACTCATCCAAATTTGAGATGGAGGCCTGCATGAGCCCCTCAAGGCATTTCCCAACAGCAAAAGCTTACTTTATCTGTCCCTTGTGGATCTACATTCATTAGTCCAATGTCTGCCTTTGCCACACCTTTTGCATAATCCAGACAGGAGGAGCATTCTGTTGAGATTATTCTTAAAAACAAAAAACCTTGTTTCTAGGAATGCCCTGTCTACAATCTCTTTTTAAGTAACCTTGTTTAACACAGTTGAAACACTTGACATTTCAAACTTCCATCAAACCTCTGGAAATCACTCCTATCCAAGCATCATCATGGTTATGATTCAGTATTGACTATATCTTGGATCCATTCCTCCAAGGGTGCTGATCTTGCCTTTAATGTCCTAATTACCCTTTTGTATTGTGCATTAGCATCTTCAAAAGCCAGAGATTCAATTACTAGTTCTCTAGCTTCTGAATTTGATATCATTCTATTTATTGCTGAAATCAGTCTTTGTAAGAAATCAGTGAAGGTTTCTTTTGGGCTCTGTATAACTTTAATAAATGACTAAATTTTCTTTCCTACTTCTTAAATTCTATCCCAAGCATTCAAGACTGTTACATGACATAAAGCCAGGGTGTAGTCATCATATAAGGATTGCCTTTCTGCACTAGCATAATCTCCCTCTCTAAGAAGTTGGTCTTGGGAGATTTATATACATTTAGACCTACCTCATTGTTCAGTGGTCTTAGCCTCATCTTTCCAAAAGGTCCTCCTTTGAAACTGAGGACCAGGCTCCAAGACTGCTGGTAACCAAATCTCTCCAATCTTGAGGGAAAATTCTATTACAAGTTGACCACAAGTTCAATATCTGCTTCACAAAAGATGAATGCATGCCATGAGACTATTGCTTCCTTGAATCTTCTCAAATCTAACATTTGCACAGATGTCCCATTCAGCTCTTACACAGCCTTGGGGATATCTATCATTTTGCAGTTCTTGTAAAGTGCCTGAATAAATTAATGTTGGCTGTTTGAAAACCTTAAGCTGTTCTTCTCTCACCTTATAATGCAATGCTGAGATTGATTCTCCTTTAACTTTCTTTGCCTGGGTCTGAATATCTCTATGATCTCTCTCTTCTTTTTTTTTTTTTTTTTTTGGTTTTACGAGACAGGGTTTCTCTGTGTAGCTTTGCGCCTTTTCCTGGAACTCACTTGGTAGCCCAGGCTGGCCTCGAACTCACAGAGATCCGCCTGGCTCTGCCTCCCGAGTGCTGGGATTAAAGGCGTGCGCCACGACCACCCGGCTTTCTATGATCTCTTTTAATAAGTTTTCTAAAACTTTTATCTTGGCATTCATATTAACCAACTTTTTTAGTGATAAAACAAAAATGATCAAACAGATAACATTTATAATTGACATTATGTAAATCCCATCTAAATTAGTTATCCTCTCATTTAATTTCTTTATTTTCAAACTGTCCAGCATATTATCATACAGAGACCTAACTCTCTCCATTGTAATATTGTTTCCCATTTTTTAATGTGGGAAAAAAAAAACCTCTATTTTTTTTTTAATTAACTTCCCCTTTACGAATTCCCAATTGTCTCACCAAATCTGCCAATGATGAAGATTTAGATGCGAAGCTGACTGCTTCTACTTAGAACAGTAGAAGCCCAAACAGATTTCAAGGCAGTTACCTAGTGTAGTAGCAGCCCGAGGATGGTGTCCAGGGAGAGCCCACAACCCACCCGGAGAAGAAGAAGCCAAAGAGCCAGCCATCTGCACAGGGGGAGAGGGAGGAAGATGTGGGGAAGTGTAGTAGGTAGCTGTTCCAGCTTTGACCTGGAAATACCATCCCCTTTGAGGCTTCGTTAACTGTCAGGCCTACAAGGCAGAGCCAAGAGAGGACCCCTGAAGACCTGAGATCTGGATGTGCTGGCTCTCTTGGTTCCTGGATCCTGGATGCTGGAGGTATACCAAGCAGAGTTCTCCAGAGAATACTGCTGGACTGTGCTACACCTTTCCCAGACCCTGTAACCTATCCCTTCACTTGTAAGTTACCCCACAAAATAAACTTCTCTTTTAACTACATAGAGTTGCCTTAATATTTAAACCAATAGGGAAGTTAACTCCTGCAGTTTTTGGAGTCCAAAAGCCTATAGTGCTTGCTGCAGATAGGCTGTAACAGAAACTTAGCTGGTGGGGTAGTGACTCCAGCTACACACATTTCCAGCCTGTACCAGTGGCTGCAAAGCCATAAGCAAGTGGCTTTTTCATGAATTTGTGTCCCACAAGTTAGATGCCAGATGTAGCATGAAGCCTAATTAGTCTTAATAATAAAAACTCTGAACCAGATTTAGGGGTAAATGCTGAAAGATTTGAGAGACAAGAAGCAAGCTACAACCACCTCTTACCTTGCCAACTCCTCAGCCTGAAAGGGCTGAGCTTCTGTCTCCACCCCACCTTATCACTTCCTCTCTCCACCCAGTCACATCACTTCCTGTTTCTTCTTTCCAAGTGCTGGGTAGTATTAAAGGTGTGTACCACTACTTCTTGGCCTCTAGCTCCACATTCTGTTCTTCAGGCAAGATTTATTTGGTAAAGCACAAACAAAATATCACCATAGATCATCATGGATGACTTTGTTTTTATTGACATAGAATGGTAAGGGCAGAAGGACCAGCTAACAGCTTTCTATTTTGAGTTTTTTCCTATTTGTCTTTGTTTTTAATTGCATTTACAGCAACTGGTCCACAATATTAAATATGAAAAAATGCATTTCTTAGATAATGATGAGTTTAATTAAAAAATAAGAAATACTAAATATAAACATGCATAATTCCAAGACTGTTTCCCCAGGATTCGGTAGTGCAATTCCTGTGTTTTTATGTAGAATCTGCAATGGTTTGAACAACCTTACCTCTTTTCTGAGGCTCTATCTATAGAACTTGAGACATATTTGGGCTAAAAAAAAAAAAAAAAACAAAAAAAACAAAAAACAAAAAAAAAAACATGGAAGGAAGATGTTTTCATTCTAAAAGAAAAATATGATTCTTCACTGCTATGCCAGCATAAGGGCCTCTCTATGTTGCCTTTCAAATGAAGTAGATGAAACTTACAAACAAAGATAATACATTTTATTTCATTTGTTTAAAAGTAGTACCATTTAAACTTAGCAAATATCATAAATGGAGTACTGAAAATGAAGGAATATTTATTCAAAAATTCTGTACAATGCATTGTTAAGTCATGATATCTTAATCAGAAACAGAGCGATAAGCCAAACTCATAGGGATCATCCACCCAGTTTCCAAAGCAACATTCCAAATATTTTAAAATCCTGCTTTTCACTAAGTATAGCTAAAGCTTGGCTCTGGAAAAGTAAGAGAGATGGGGCTTCCTTGTTATGCCTAGCCACCACTTACTGAACAATGATATTTCTTCTTAGTTCAGTTGTCATTGAAAATAGGGTCTCGCCGGGCGGTGGTGGCGCACGCCTTTAATCCCAGCACTCGGGAGGCAGAGGCAGGCGGATCTCTGTGAGTTCGAGGCCAGCCTGGGCTACCAAGTGAGTTCCAGGAAAGGCGCAAAGCTACACAGAGAGACCCTGTCTTGAAAAACCAAAAAAAAAAAAAAAAGAAAGAAAATAGGGTCTCTAATTAATGATGGTTCCACTTAAGTTGTTTCAACATGTGTTTAAGAGAAAGTGAGCTTTCAATTCTGACTTCCCACAGTTAGTGATAGGTAATCAGTACCTATGGCCATGCATGGCACAACTGCCAATCAGTCATACAACCTAGAAATGAAATGCTAAAATTTACATGCTCTTGGATGCTAAGCTATTATTTTTAGAAAGTTGGGGTCATTAAGCATATTTCAACCTACAATGTTTCAATACAGAAGGGCTTATCAGATAGAGAACACAGTATAGGTATGGTGATACATGCCAGTAATTTTAGCACTCAGGAAATGGAGGCATATGAATCTATAGATAAAAGCCATCCTCAGTTCTACAGTGAAATTTCAGGCCAGTCTGAACTATATATAACCCAGTGTCAAAACATATATACTAAAATCATTACATAGTCACAACTACTACAACAATTTGATAGTGGCTTATTGAATGTCATTGGAACTTAAGCAAAAACCCAAGAAAAGCCATTTTATTACAGTAATTAGTTTCTTAGAAGAGATTCAAATCACTAGTGAAAATGCAGACTATCAGCAAATGAAATTCAAACAAGGGACATGCATATAGCAAAACATGAGGTTGGGCATAATTCTTATAGTTTCAACTACATAAATTTCAGTTATATAAAAATTTTTCTATTGAGTAAATAGATATATGAACGCACAAGAGACATAGTAAAATTTTTATTTACCCTGATGTCTTCCCAAATATGACATATTAATAAATTATTTATACATTGCTGATTAAATTACATAAAATATTGATAAATTAAGTTACATAAGTCTGAAATATGCCATGTGTAATAGAGCTCACTGACAGCAAAGGAGTCATCAAAACCGGTGAATACATTGGTGATTACATATATCTACATTCATTACAGTCGAATAACACAAACATGAATTCCTAACACAGTGATGAATCATTTGGCTTCATAATACTGAAATATAGGATAAACTGACATGTAACAATGAGTAGACACAATAATAACGCATTATCTAAAAGGTAAACCCTGAAGACATCTGGAAGTTGGCAGGTGTTCTTTAGACTGCAAAGATGATGATTTGGGCTTGGAATTTAGCCAATTAGAATGTAATGAAGGAAAAAGAACCTTTATGTCATCTTATCATGAAGATTATTCTTTTCCAAAAATGTATTCTGTTTTCAAAAAATAAAATTATTTTATATAATTTACAAATAAATACACCACACAGCTGATTAAAAGATAACCACTCAAATATTTGCTCATTCCCAAACTCTATATATGACAGTGAATTTCTGTACAGTTAACAATAGAGCTTAACTTGGAGTTAGTTTGGTTTCAAATTTACTATCAATTACATTATTTATTTATTTATTATGGTTGTTGCTACTTCAATACCCTGAAAGTTGAATTCAATTACCCACCATGAAGAAAGAAAAAACTATGGTGGAATTGAAGCTTGAAAATTAACCTTATAACCTCTTTATGACTAATGTATCCTCTTGCCAACATCTTCGTACATATTTTATGTATGCTTTCATTCCATATATTCTATATGTCCATAAACAGACACACATGACTTATTTTTTTGTATTTCATTACTTTATGCTAGCATCTTGAGTGTGTTTAATAGCATCTATAAGTTTCATTTTTCTAATCACACTGCATAAAAACATCTGCTGAATGAATCACACCAACTTATGTGGTGTTTTTAAGCCATTAAGTTTTAGATGTCATATATTAGAACATAGCTGTTAGAGGAAAAAGAAGTGAAATGAAAGTAGATTAAAAATAAAACAATACTTATTTCAAAAGCCATAAATGATGTCTGAACACATGTGTTTTCATATGGCTCCTCAAAATGTACTTCTATATTTCTAACATGGGGCTGATGTCATCTGGGAAATTAACTAATACTATAACTTATACTTATGTTATTTTCCTGTTTAGTTTCCAACTC
The DNA here is from genome assembly GCF_949786415.1 of Peromyscus eremicus. Taxonomy (NCBI): domain Eukaryota; kingdom Metazoa; phylum Chordata; class Mammalia; order Rodentia; family Cricetidae; genus Peromyscus; species Peromyscus eremicus. The sequence continues at coordinate 13,977,977 of NC_081422.1, forward strand.
AACACCTACTATATGGTCAAGCAGAGACCTGAGTAAATGTTTCCAGGGCTAACAGAAGGAGACATCATCTCACATTAATTATAGCAGCATGATTTGGGTAAATGCACACATCTCACTAAAAGTAATAGAATGTCCTTAGAAACTAGCATGATAGATTCTAATTCCCCTTCCCTATCGCTTGCCCCACACTGAGGGCTGTTGATGAGGCTGACCTGTAGGGAGAGATTCCCTCTGCAGGTCTCTACAGATAGACTAATAAGCTCTAAAACTACTAGCAATTTGATACTAAGCATTTTATTTAACCTCAATGATTTCATCATTTTCTAAAAGGTGATGCAAAATTTCTTCTGATAGTAAATTGTATTACAGATGTTAAGTGTCTGAAAAAACACCTACATGCATATTGTAGAAAGTTAGTATAAATAATTTAGATGGGCGTGAACAAGGAAGCACTAGTTACTTTATGTTTGCATGTTGAGTGTATTTAACAGTTTTATTTTCTCCAGTCACAGAGATTGAAGACAGAGTCAACAGAGATAGATCTAACTGAGCAGGAAGGAATCTCCCTTAGCACATTTACAAGATAAGTTTAGATTAGTAGCTGAATCTGGAGCATGGTCTTTCAAATGAGTCTGGACTAACTTTATAGCCTGAAGTTTATCAATTATGTGGCTTTTGGCAAGGGAGTTTTAGTCAGATTGTTAAGTACTAACTTACTGAATCATATATATAATATACATATAATTTTTTTAGAAATGAGGTATTTTTATCCAGATTGGACTTCTGTTAGAGACCTAGAATCATAATTAATCTTTGACATCATATGTATAATGTTGGCCTAACAACTTTGCAAATTTAGAGATCTCTGAACTTCTTTCCTGCCTTCATGAATATATATGAGCATGCTGAATTTCTTACCACTGCACAATTCTAGAAGGACCACTTGCCTGACACAATGAGGCTCATGAACATACATAGGAAGGACTACAGAAGAATGAGACCAACTAAGGATGTGGTGGAGAGGAATACTTTTCTATAAGGATCATGAAGAAGAGACACCTACTCAGACAGCTACTTTATTTTAATAATCCATGTGTTCTAGTAACATGTTGGGAACCTGGAACACAGAGAAATGAACAAAGCAGAACATCTTCCTTAAAGGAGTTCAAAGGTGAGCCAAGTGTGACGGGCGAGGGACAGTTTCCTTCAGTCACTCTAGCAGACATTATGGGAATACCCAGAGGCTGATGAACATGATATAAAACATAGCACAAGAACAAACTAGATGTCTAGAGATTTCACCAAACATGATCAAAGAGTTGCTTAAGCAGTAATGACATTTCTAAGGTACTACATGATATGGCTGGTAAGCTTCAAACAAATAATAGTTTTCCATGGTTTTGCACCCCTACATTTATCAAGAATTTTACCCTAAAATTGATCAGGCTTTCATCAAAGAAGAGTTAGATGGGTTTGACTAAAGCATGGGAGTATAAAGGAGAGAATTTATAGCTAAGTCTGGAGTCTTAAATCAGATCAAGGTGTGAATGTTCTTAAGAGTATGACCTTCTCATTTACGAACAAGGTATCACAGAAGCTAGGCCAGCAAAGACACACAGTCAGAATTCACTGCACTATTAGTGACAGTCTAGATAAAAGATAGTCACTAAGGACTAAAAGGATGTGACCCCTTCAAATACCTGGCAATGTTACAAAAGGCAAGCTCTCCTCCATGTAGCTAGAAAAGCTGGAGTTAGGATAACTCATGTAGAGGAGAGTTAGTCTCATCTTACTAATCAAGTTTTCTCTGTTTACAACAAATTTGACTTTTTAATCACTCTTCATCACTCTTTCTGTCTAACAATTATGCTTCAGTACATGTCCCTGGAACATAAGTGGAAAAATACTGTATAAACATAGTTATAACATTAGTTATTATACAATAATGAGTTCCAAAGCCATGTGTTTTCAGTATATCAGTTATTAAACTTCCACATGCATTTTCTGTTTCCTGTAGCTGAGCAGAGCAAAGTAAATTCATTCATTGTCCCTATCTGAAAACTAGGGAAGCACTTACTACATGGCTGATGCTTAGTAAATAGTAATGAATTAATTCAAAGAAATAGAGAAAAACTTCAGTTAGGAGATTGGCTAAATGTTGAGACCATTGACCCAGATCAGATAGATCTCGTGTTTGTATATTCATTGGAAAATACGTAAAATCAAACACACTTCTGTACCTCTCATTTAGGTTTCATTTTAACAAAAAATAATACAAGGTATGTGTGTATACATGAGAAAAAGACAGAAAACAAACTTAAAGAAATACATTAGTGTTGTTGGCTAGTCATACAGCTCAGCAGCAGAATGCATATATAATATGCGAAAGGCCCTAGGATCATACCCCAACACACACACACACACACACACACACACACACACACACACACACAGCAGTGCCAAATAATAGACTTCCAGGGTTAACAAGAAATGAGGACAGGAGGCATATTGCAGAAGAGGTATTGATGAAGACACCATCATCAACCTTGTTAAAAATCTCTTGCTGTGGTAATAATTAATGAAGCTGGTGTCTGTCTAATGTGCATGGTGTGTCTTGTCTGACTGGTGTGTCACTCCATCCTGTAGAAGCCACCACATCATGAGCAGGTACAATGTAAGGATTGTTTCTCCTATTTCCCAGTAAAACATCTGACTGAAAAGAGAGTCATTATCTTCTCATTTCCGATAAAAATGGATAAACACATGGCTTGAGAATTCCCTACGGAACAATAAGAAATAAGAATCAAATATCTGTAACATTATCTTTTAAATTAAGCTTAACTCATGTTGGACATGGCCTGTTTATATGTAGGATTTTTTTTTTTTACAGAAGTGATCACTATCAATATATTAGTTTGTACTGTGTTATATTAAGTTGCAAAGAGAAAAAAGAAAAAAGAAATGAAATAAATTATAAAATTTATCCATTTAAGAGGAAAGTGATTTGAAAATGACAAGTGCCCTGACTTGATCATATCAGATGTATACATATATCTGAGTATCTCATCACTTTGCATAAACACATATGACCACAAAATTTTAAACTGAGAATAATATTCCCTGGCAAAAGCTGTAAGCCACTGTCAATCTCCCCCTCCTAAGGCTATGTACATGTAAGGGTTAAGTCTTACAGTTCCATTCAGCCTTTAGCCCTGGGACTCCTATTTACTTTAATGGAAATCACTTTTCCAAGGCACCATGCAGAGATTTGAAACACAGGGTGAAAGGTCACCCTGCAACTCTAAGAATAATAAATTTGCAATTTGTACTTTCCTGACCTCCAGAAATATTTTGAGGTGTTTGAGGCCAAAGAAAACAAAGCAGTGCTTTGAAAGGGCTGGGGGAACTATCAATTGATCAATTTAAGAGGGATTATCTGATAATTGGGTAAATACATTGTTATTGATGTGTAGAAAGAGGAAGATGTGCCAAGAAAACACTAATGCCCAGGCTGAGATTTATCTGCTAATCCTTGTAGGAGGCAGTTTACTGAGGACATGAGTAATTGCTCTGCTAACAGATTTATTCTTCTTTTAAGCCCATTTGGGGCTTAAGTCCTCCCTTTTCTTTCCAGCAGTAAAAATGCAGCCTGAATCACTGCTGCCTACTGTGCTAGACTTTGCAACACCTCCTGGTCATGGTCAGACGCCAGCTTCTTTGATTTAACATCTACCACAGTTGCTACAGAAGGGTGTTCTGGCCAGATGTGCTTTGGGTGACCTTTCAGGAATTTTGCATTTGATTGGGCTACCTGAAGATAATTGTCTCTTTTTCACAGCCATAATTTTAACCTGAGTTGTTTTGAAGTAGGATTCTAAGGATACATGGAAGATCCCTAGAGAGAAAAACAGGAAACTAAGCTGCGATTCCATTCTTTCCCTAGCATCCTGCAACCTTGGTTTATCTCATTATGTTGTCCTACTGTTTGGCTCCTGATTTCCCATCTGTGATCCAAGGGAAATAGAGTTCATATTGTTTGCAGCTCTAGCAATTAGTGAAGGACAAAGTAATTGCTTTTCTGCATTGTACATTGAACATGACCTAATTAGCAGGACTTTTTATAGTTTTCATTTATTTCCTTCTACATGTCATCACATGCTTTCCAAAACATGTGTTGGTTGGTCTTAGAATTTCTATAAGAGAAATTCAGAGAACAAAATAATTTTTTACTTATCCAAAAATTAAATTAACTTTTCTTGTAAGTACTAAACTGGTTTTGAAATCCCAATAAATACAATTCATTTTTAGAAAAATATATTTTAGCAACATAATTTTCAAAGCCCAATGTACAAATGTGTATCTATAAAATCATCACCTATATGTGCTCAAAAAACTTACTGCTCAATTATAAAATAAAAGTTTCAACATTATAGCTGACTTACCTAGAAATATCTTGTTAAGTCTGGTAATGCTCAATTAAAAATATTAAAAGCTCTCTCAATGGCATATATATATATACATATATATTCCAGTATTTAATATTACATCTAATGTATTCTAGATGATAATTTGAGAGATAGATGATAGATAATATACAAATGACAGATGAGAGCTAGGTAAATGATAGACAGATAAGGACTAGATAGATATTGGATAAATAAATGATAGGTGAGAATTAGATAATAGATAAATAAATGATAGATCTGTAGACAGATAATAGATAGGTAGATGGTGATAGATAGATAGATAGATAGATAGATAGATAGATAGATAGATAGACAGATAGATAGGTAGATAGATCAATGCTAATTCTATAGCATCTACAATTTGGTGAGCCTGAACTCTGAAGCCATTTTATTCTATACAACAGATTTAGTAGCATAAAATAGATAGATATTTCTCAGCATATATTTTATGTGTCAGTAAGGATCCTAACATGATTCACCTTTACTTTTGGAAAATCAACAAAATACAATCCAATGTTATGTGAAAGGCAAAATAAAGTCTAAGGAATCATTCAACGTATATTCCAGAGTGTACTGGTGGTGATGCAGGCTAGGCTTCTTAAGAAATATTATATAAGCAACAGTGTAAGTTGAATAATGTAGATGCTTCTGAAGTGATGAAATTAATAGGAAACAAAGAAAAGACACATCAGTATTCAACTATGAGGCCAACTTAAAGTCTTCTTTACATCCAGATATCTAAAGGGTCTTGTTCCTTTTGTCTTGCTCTGCACTTAATATCCTCTTTTCTGGATGGCTACTGTGGGATTTCCATCTGGCCTGAATTTTCATAAGATGGAAGATATAGAGTAGGCAACTTGGTGAAATGAAAGTGACTTGGAACTTCATGAATCATTTTTGCTTAGCCCCTTAACAAAAATTAAAATGTGGTCATTTCAACTGTGATTTATATTGGAAAATAATACCCTTAACTGTACCAATATATACATAAAAATAACTTAAAAAACAAAATAAAAATAAGTAGAAAACACAAATAGAGGCATATAGGAGTGTCATGCCCGGGGCACCTATTTCTAAAAGATTCTTCAACAATCAGTACAAATTATTTCCTACTCATTCCATATTATATATTCAGTCATTTAAAACTTATGATAATAGCAGTGTTTCAAATCAGAGTTTTACCTTCAGAAAATAAAGATCTAGCTGATAATGTTCTCCACAAAAACAATTAACTATAACACAGTACCAAGTACAAAAAAAATCACCTTTAGAATGGTTGGTCAGGGTAGTTCAATTGACTCCCCAAACAATTTAGACTATGTTTGATGCAGTTGGTTGCCTCTCAGTGTTAGAAGTAAGTCCCAAGGAAGACACTATTTAGGACAGAGGACTTAGATGATTTTTCCAAACCTAACTGGAAAGCTTTTATTGTATCAGAAAATACTATGTAAGCTTCTACGGAAGGGAAGCAATTAATAGTCCAACTCAACTGTGACCAAGACAATGATCAGCATGGCTTCATATCCATTTACAAATGTGCCACATGTTGGTGGTAACCAATAGCTGTCTAATTGAATTTAAGGTCCACTCAACTGGAGAGAAACTATGCCTGGTAATAGAAACCTTGCCAACTTCCCAGGGTTAGTGAGATCATGAATCTTAGATGAGAATCTACTATTGCCACTTTGCTAGATCAGCATAATCTCTAACTATACTCTAAATCTCTGTAGCAATCAGACCTCATCAATGAAGCATCATCTTCCAGAAAATGGATGTCCAAAACCACAACTTTTCACAATGCAGAGAACACAGATCACATATTATAGATAGCCCAGTACTGATGAATACATCTACATCACCATTTCTGTGTCTATGGCTCAGGGATCATCACAGGAGAAGGGTTTGAAAGAGTGTAAGAGCTAAAATACCAGCAAGTCTACTGTGAAACAGCCTTTCATAGAAATGCATGCATAGACGGGATCTGAACAATGGCATTGTCAGTAGACATGCTAATGTGGCAGAGAGGAAATCTTTCTCATGGCATTACATATCTGAACAAAGAACTAAAGGCAACCCAAGACTGCTGAGAGAGGGAGAGTTAGCCTTTCCCAGGGATGAGTTCAATACAAATTAGGTAGTTCTTTAACCATATATACATAAGCAACAAAAATGGACCCAGGATGCTATAGTTATATATTTGTTCATACATTTGCGATCACACATACATTTTGTTTGTGTGTGTGCATGTACATGTGTGTATGTGTGTGTATAACAGTAATAATTGGGAAAGAAAAGGCTACCAATTTTAGAGTGAAGTGAGAACACAGGAAGAGATGGAGAGAGGGAACTTAGGAGGGATTAGAAGAAGGAAAGGGATGGGGACAGTTATGATATAGCTATATTTTAACTAAAAACATATATAGAAAATGAAAATATTCTCACTATGTGATTTTCAGGATTGAACAAATATAATAACATTTAAAAAAAAAAAGAGTTTAACCAAAGACAAAAACACAAATCCTTGGACGTTTCTCACCAAAAAACAGCCAAACAAACGAACAAACAAATGATTAAAGAAGTTTGCATTTCAGATATTCTCTTACATTGCTGTGTTGTTAACTCTATAATTTTCCTTGAATGATTTATTCAAATTCAGACATGCTTTATATCTGTGGATTTAGATTGATATATTACACCCATCTTAACTAAATAGATCTCAGACATATTTTAAAGACAGTAGTAAAAATTTAACCTTAAACAGAAAATAACATAACATAAGAGGCAAGTCATTTTAACAGTTTCAAATGCAGATCATTGTGGCCAACACTGCAGCAGACCAAATGCTCTGCTGCTCCTTTTGAGCAAGCTGCAATTCTTTTATAATTCAAATTCTGGATGGAGCCCATCAAGTTTATATAAATAGTTGATATTCAATAAAGTTGTTATTTGGAGATAGCTTGGCAATTTAAGTAGTATATGGTCCAAGGTCAAGTTAAAATTACAGGTTAATCCAGTGTCATGAGCCAATATCTATACCTGAAAAAGTGGGTATTAGTGTGACAGTGCTATCAGAGAGGGAGTTTGCAAATCATATATTCTGTGACAAAACAGATAGCACATTTTATCCAATCATCATTGATTTTAAATTGTATCAGTGGTTTATGTATTACCAAGAGAAAACAAAAACAAAAACAGGGCCAGGCGGTGGTGGCGCACACCTTTAATCCTAGCACTCGGGAGGCAGAGCCAGGCGGATCTCTGTGAGTTCGAGGCCAGCCTGGGCTACCAAGTGAGTTCCAGGAAAAGGCGCAAAGCTACACAGAGAAACCCTGTCTCGAAAAACCAAAAAAAAAAAAAAAAAAAACAAATGCTGCATTTGTAAGATCCCACTCAATCTGACATGAGATAAAAAGAACAGACTGGTATGAAATTAGCAAGACATGGTAATAAAGGTATTGATAACAATATCAACCACATATGGCAGTTAAGTAGTCACTGAATGTGACTCTTAGTCCAAGTTAGTCATCCTGTATTCCCAGACCATTTCCAAACCTTTGGTACGGTAACACATGGTGCAGACCCAGGGTCTGACTAATTCTTCCCCAGCACTCCTTATAGCCTTTCCTCTAGCCTATTTCCATTACTTTGTGACTCCCTGTTGAATCATAGAATCACTCTCTACCAGAGGCACATGGAGCCACACTTGGCTAGGACCCAAATTGGGTCAACAGCAGTCAAAGAATAGAACACCCACCCTTAAAAAGTGAGACAGATATCTACACTAAGAAAAGCATAATAACTCTATATGCCTAGATCCTGGGGCATAAACATGAACAACCAAGACAATATGCCTCCTCCAGAAGCCAGTAACTCTATTACAATAGGCCCTTAAAAAGCAATTTTGGCAAAAGCATAAGAAATGAGATTTCAAAGTAGCAATTATTAATAAGTTCTAGGACCATAAAGAGGATATGAATAAATGTCATAATGAAGATAAACACAAATACTTGAAAGAAATAATAAAAACAACTAAAGACATGAAAGTGGAAATAACACTCAAAATAGAAAACTTATAAATTCAAAAAGAAAGCTCAGAGATAAGCCTCACTAATAGTTTAAAAGACATAGACAAGAGAACTACAGGTCCTGAAGACAAGGTAGAAGAAATGGATAGCTTAGGCAAATAAAGTGTTAAATGATTAAAAAAAGAAAGCCCAGACACAAAACATCTAGGAAATCTGGGGCACTGTGAAAGGACAAACTGATGAATAATTAGTATAGAGGAAAGAGGAGAAACCCAAGGTGATAGACCAGAAAATATTTTTGACAAAATCATAGAATACTTGCCCAATCTAAAGAAAGATGCCTATCAAGGTACAAGAAACATATGGAACATCAAATAGAATCATAAAATAAATTCCCTACAACACATAACAATCAAAATACTAAATATACAGAACAAAGAAAGGATTTTAAAAGCTGAAAGGTAAAAACACCAAGACAGACATAAAATTAGACCGATTAGAATAACAATAGATTTTTAATGGATACTCTGAAACCCAGAAGGACCTAGTTGGATGTTTTACAATCTCTGAAAAACCACTGATGCCAACCAGAATATTATACCCAGCAAAACTATCAATAACAATTGATGGAAGGAAAAAGTGTCATTATGCAATAAATGTCTACCAATCCAACTCTTTGGAAAATACTAGATGAAAAACACCAGACTGAAGAGAATATACTATATTCAAAAGTATCCATGGAACAAATAAACAAATAAACAAAAAAGTATACATGGAACGGGATGCTGAGATGAAGCCACATACACACATAGCCAAGAAGAATGGACAGCTGAATTAAAAAAACATCAACAATTTCCAGAATTTAAAATCCTGAATCATGACGTGACACTAGTAGAATTCAGGTGTTTCTGGTATATAGACTGCTCTCACCCAATGTGAGGTTGAACTGTTGACCTTGTGTACATCCTACTTCACAAATGAGTCTGTCAGATACGCTAAGCCTGTAGGCTGAAGATGATGCTCCAACACTGTGGAGAAACCTCAGATGACTGTCCAAGCAGCTGACTGTTTCTGTCAACTCACAATTTTTTGGAAGTTGCTTGCATGTACTTCCTGTTTTTATTCTTGTTAGCTAATATTATTTCCCTCTTGGGTCTCTGAGGGAGATGAAGATTAGTTAGTTATAGTTGAAGATTAATTAGGATAGAAAGTGAATTAGATACACTAGGATAGATAATGGAATTATTTTCTCTGAATTTGTCAAATACAAATGGACTAGACATTGTTTAGGTATTTATTACTTGTATATATTGTATATAGTTATTGTACTTTTGTATATAGTTTTTCTTATGTTAGTTATAAGCTTTTTCCCCTTTTCTATTTTAATAAAAAGAAAAAAGGAAAAAGAAAAGAAAAGAAAAAGACAATTATAGTTCATCAACCAGCATTGGATATACCCACCTTTAATCTCAATACCAACCATAGAAGACCTGGAGGTCTGTATAGACAAGCAGTGACGAGGCGGTCATTTGGTTGGGTTTACGACCAATGAGAAGGCAGAACAAAAAATCTATATAAAGACTTTAACACAGAAAGTAGCTCTCTTTTGAAGAGGTAGGACCATTGCAGGAGGAAGGGTAAGGTTTTGCTCTTAGCTCTGACCTCTTGGCTTTCTTCTTTGCATTGGTTCTGTGTTTCTTATTTAATAAGACGGTTGGTTACATCTATAAGAAGAGTTCATTTAAAGAGGGGAAAAAGAAAAACACTCCACAACAACAAAATAACAAGGATTAATAAACACTGCTTAATAATAACCCTTAATATTAATGATCTAGATCTTTCAATATAAAGACACAGACTAATAGATTATATTATAAAATAGGATCTGTCTTTTGATGCATCCAAAATTTTTATTTTATTATCAATGACAATCATCATTTTAGATAAAAGAATGGAAAAGGAGTTCAAAGCAAGTAGAACCAAGAATCAAGCAGGCATAGTTGTTTTAATATTTGACAAAATAGACCTCAAACTGAAACTAATCAGGAGAGGTATGGGAGGATACCACACACTCATTAAAAGAAAATTTCACCTATAACAATTCTAAAAATTTATCCACAAAACACAAGGGCACCCAATTTCATAAAAGAAATACTACTATTACAACTAAAATAATGTATCAACCCTATCACAGTAGTAGGCTCAACAGACATAGAAAAAAAAAATAACACTCTGAACCACATCTTACTACCATGGATTAAAGCCAGATAGATATCAACAAAAAATAGAGACAACAGAAAGTATACAAACTATGGAAACTGAACTACTCATTACTGGATGAAAGTTGTGTCAATACAGAAATAAATGAAGGTGGAAAACCTTTTTAGATTTAAATGTTAATGAAGCACAACATACCCAAACTTATGGAACACAATGTAGGTGATTCCAAGAAAAAAGTTCATAGTATCGCAGGCCTACATAAAAAGAGATCTCATACTAATAACTTAATAATACACTTTAAATTGCTAGAAAAGCAAAAAGAAATAATACCCAAAAAGTAAATTGGAAAAATAATCAAACTTGGAGCAGAAATCAATGAGCTATAACCAACAAAACCCAAAGAATAAATTAAACCAAGACCTGGGTTTTGTTTTTGTTTTTGTTTTTATTTTTGTTTTTAAGAAAGTGAACAAGATTGACAAACTTTTAGGCAAATTGACCAAAAGTCAGGAAATGAGAGGATCCAAATAAAAAAAAATTATAGAAGAAAATGGAAATATTACAACAGACACTGGGAAATTCACAGAATCATAAGGACACACTTTTAAAAAGCTCTATTCCAGAAGAGTAAAAAACCTTAAAGAAATGGATAATTTTCTCAATACATACCACTTACCAAAGTTAAATCATGATCAGATAAGCAATTTAAAAAACTATAACCCGGCCGGGCGGTGGTGGCGCACGCCTTTAATCCCAGCACTCGGGAGGCAGAGCCAGGCTGATCTCTGTGAGTTCGAGGCCAGCCTGGGCTACCAAGTGAGTTCCAGGAGAGGCGCAAAGCTACACAGAGAAACCCTGTCTCGAAAAACCAAAAAAAAAAAAAAAAAAAAAAAACTATAACCCCTCACAAAGTAGATGAACTAGTTAAAAATCCCCAAAACAATAGAGGCCAAGCCAGGATGAATTCAGCTCAGCATTCTTTTTTTTTTTTTTTTTTTTTTTTTTCCGAGACAGGGTTTCTCTGTATAGCTTCGTGCCTTTCCTGGAACTCACTCTGTAGTCCAGGCTAGCCTGGAACTCACAGAGATCTGCCTGCCTCTGCCTCCCGAGTGCTGAGATTAAAGGTGTGCACCACCACTGCCCGGCTCAGCTCAGCATTCTAACAGACCTTCAAAAAAGGTCTAATGTCAACACTACCCAAATTACTACACACAATAGAAACTGAAGGAACATTTTTAAAGTCTATATAAAGCTATTATTCCCCTGACACAAAAATCACACAAAATACACAAAAATACAGATCAATGTCCCTTATGAACATGGATGGAAATTTTCTCAATAAAGTATTTGTAAACCAAGTTCAAGAACACATAAAAAAGATTATCCACCCTGATCCGAGTTAGCTTCATTCCAAAGATGGAAGGTTCAACATATATAAACTGGTAAACATAAATCCACCACATAAACATACTGAAAGGCAAAAACCACATGATCATTGCATTAGATGCAAAAAAAGGCCTTTAACAAAATCCAACACTCCTACAAGACAAAAGACCTAGAGAGACTAGAGGTTACAAGGGACATATCTCAACAAAATAAAGACAACTTACAGTAAGTCCACAGGCAACATTATTCTGCAGGAAGAGGAACTCAAAGCATTTTCTTGAAAATCATGAACAAGACAAAGATATGTACTCTCTCCATACCTATTATATGTAGATGAACAGTCTTATTAAATAAGAAACACAGAGCCAATTACAGAGTTAAAAGCCCAAGAGGTTAGAGCAATAGCTAAGAGCTAAAAACTCTTTCTTACCCTTCACTGCCACTGCTGTCCTTCCCCTCAGCAAAGAGGCCTACTTCCTGTGTGTCTGTCCTTTTATTGACTTTCTGTTCTGCCTTCTCATTGGCTGTAAACCCAACCACATGACCTCCTTGTCACTGCCTGTCTATACAGACCTTCAGGTCTTCTAAGGTTGGTATTGAGATTAAAGGCGTGTGTCTCCATGCTGGCTGTATCCTTGAACACACAGAGATCCGCCTAGCTCTGCCTCCCAAGTGCTGAGATTAAAGGCTTGCACCACCACTGCCCAGGTTCTGCTATGGCTTGCTATTAGCTCTAACCCCCAGGCAACTTTATTTATTAACATACAAATAAAATCACATTTCAGTACAAATAAAATATCACCATAATTATATATAGTACTTGAAGTTTTACCCGAAGCAAAAAAACATCTGAAGGGGGTTAAATGGGTATAAACATGAAGGGAAGAAATCAAACTTTATTATTTGCTGATGATAGGATTTTGTACATAAAATACCTTAAAGACTGTACCAGGAAATGTAGATAGCTGACAAAGACTTTTCAGCAAAGTAGCAGGATACCAAGTTACCACATAAAAATTAGTAACCTTCCTATATATAAATGTCAAATGGTCTGAAAAAGAAAAAATAGGAAACAGTATTTTTAACAATAGCCACAAAAGATGTTGGGAAACTAATCTCTAGTGAGAATTCTCATTGGTCTTGAAACTAATCTCTAGCGAGAATTCTCATTGGTCTTAATAATAAAAACCTGAAGTCAGATATACAGGTAAATACTGAAAGATCAGAGAGACAAAGCAGCAAGCCCCAGCCACTTCTTACCTTGCTAACTCCTCAGCCTGAAAGGGCCCAACCTCCTGTGTCCACCTGCCTTATTATTTCCTCTCTCCATCCAGCAATATCATTTCCTGTTTCCTCCTCCCAAGTGCTGGGATTAAAAGTGTGTGCTACCACTACCAGCCTCTATGGTTAACTAGTGGCTAGCTCTGCCCTCTGATCTTCAGGCAAGATTTATTTGTTACAGCACAAACAAAATATGACCATATTTCCCCTTTTTTCTCTAAAATAAAAAAAGTTGTAACTAATATAAGAAAAACTATATATAACAAGTACAATAACCATATATAGTATATACAGGCAATAACTACATCAACAATGTCTAGTCCATTAATAATTGACAAATTCAGAGAAAATACTCCATATCTATCCTATCTTGGTGAGTCCAAAAGTTTGTACCTAATTCATTTTCCATTCTAATTTGCATTACCAAAACTATCTTTTAATGTCACTCAGCCTTATGTATTTTGCACCTTTTTAGTGAATTTCTTTTCTGAATCTGGCAACAAGGAAAACTATAACTATAACCATAAAGTCTTCAATTCCATCAGAGACCTGAGAAGGAAATAATATTACCAGAGCAAGAAGAAAGTGCAAGCAAAGGACTTCCAATAAATGTGAGAAATAACAGAAACAGCTGGCTGCCTAGACAGTCACCCAAGATTCCTTTGCAATGTTTGGGAATCTATCTTCAGTCTACAGTCCTAAACTATCTGACAAAATTTCTTGTGAAGCAGGATGTTGTCAAGGACTGTCCTACCTTGGGTTGGCAAAGTTTGGCAATCACTTTCTTTTGTGTCCTGCTTGTCCAGTTTGGACAGCATACTATCGGCAGTCAAGGTAAAGATACTTTTTTGCCAAGTGGTTAAATTTTGCCACAAAGAAAGTAAACTCCATGTGGAGTTTCTTCAGTGCCCAACATTTCCTCTGAAGTAGATTGGTGCTGCCAGGAACAGATGTGGTCTCATTGTTATAAAAAACAACAACCTATGTTATTAAAACATTTTAAATGCCATATTCTGTAGATCTCTTGAAGTGTCTGAAGATGACCTGTCTATCTAAAATATCTCTGTTTGATCTTAAAAACATATCTATATGAATATAAGTTTGATTATAATGACTAACTACTAACTTACATTTCTTTATATCCTAATTAGTTGGTGATAGTAAATAAAATAAAATAATAAATAAATAAATAAATAAATAAATAAATAAATAAATAAATAAAAGACTTTCAAAGACTAGAAATTTGCATTACATTGTTAAATGAGTTGTGTGGGTTCAATACACTGAACAAAAGTAGAAATGCATGTACAGTATGTTCTAAAAAAAATCTCAAATTTGTATCTATATATAAAGATCCATATCGATGTAAAATATTTAAAACATGCAGTTGCTTTTTAAAAGTTGATTAAAAAATCTACCCTTGTGTATATGTACCACATTTTCTTTATCCAATTGTCAGTTGATGGGCATCTAGGTTGTTTCCAGGTTCTGGCTATTATGAATAATTCTGCTATGAACATAGTTGAGCAATATATACAATGGAGTAGTACTCAGAAGTAAAAAACAATGACATCATGAAATTTTCAGGCAAATGGATGGAAGTAGAAAATATCATCCTGAGTGAGGTAACTCAGACTCAGAAGGACAAACATGGTATGTACTCACTCATAAGTGGATACTAGATGTAAAGCAAAGGATACCAGACTACAACCCACAGCTCCAGAGAAGCTAGCTAACAAGGAAGACACTAAAAGAGATGCATGGATTGCCCTGGGAAGGGGAAATAGATGAGATCTCCATGAGTAAACTGGGGATGGGGGCAGGCCATGGAGGGTAGGGGATGGGGAATGAGGACATAAGAGAACAGGGTGGTTGAGCTGGAACAGGGACAGAGTAGGAGAGCAGTGAAAGAGATATCATAATAGAGGTAGACATCATGGGGATAGGGAGAAACCAGATGCTAGGGAAGTTCCCAGGAATCCACAGCAATGACCCCAGCTTAGACTACTAGCAATAGTGGAGAAGGTACCTGAACTGGCTTATCCCAGTAATCAGATTGGTGAATACCCTAGCTGTCATCATAGAGCCTTCATCCAGTAACTAATAGAAGCAGATGCAGAGATCCATAGCCACACACCAGGCTGAGCTCCAGGAGTCCAGTCGAAGAGAGAGAAGAGGGATTCTACCAAACCAAACTAGTGGGAACTCATGAAATTTAGACCAATAGTTATAGAGCCTTCATGGGACTGGACTAGGCCCTCTGCATAAGCAAGACAGTTATGCAGCTTGATCTGCTTATGGGGACCCCTAACATTAGGAACAGGATCCATGTCTGGTGCATGAGCTGACTTTCTGGAGCCTACTACCTATGGTGGAACACCTTGCACAGCCTTGAGGAAGGGGGAGGGGCTTGGACCTGTCTCAACTGAATGTACCAGGCTCTGCTGACTCCCCATGGGAGGCCTTATCTTGTTGGAGGAGGGAATGGGGGATGGGTTAGAGGGGACAGCAGGGGGCGAGGCAGGAGGAGGAAAGAGATGGGGATCTGTGGTTGGTATGTAAAATAAATAAAAATTCTTAATAAAATAATTATTAAAAATCTCTTTCATCCTATCATATCTATATTCCCTCTTTTTCTTTTCAAAACAAGAACCCTTAATTTAATTTCCTGAGTTCAGCATTTTTTTAATCATTACCAATAACAACTTGTAACCAACCAACCTAAACAATGAGAAAAAAAAATCAAAAAACGACTTACCCTACCTCTTGGGAATATGGGCATCCTGTTCTTAAAATTATTTCCTGCTGTCTGGGGGCAATGGAATCTTTAGGGGATCCTGAGAAGAAAATTTTGGGTTAATTGTCACATCCTGGATGAGGTAGCTATGACATTTGTTGTCCAGTCTCTGTGTAAGGAGAAAGTGCAGCACTTATCTCCAATCCTGGCTTTAGCAGTCTGTGAGGCTGGATCATCTCAGCTTGCCACCTCAAAATTGTCCTGAGCAGTTTGTAGTTCAAAGCTGATCTTTAGGTGGTGTTTTGCAGCTTAGTGGTATTATCAGAGTCCTGGTGGAATTGTCATTGTGGGGCCCCATCATCCTTTTGGAGACTTCAAAAGTCAGTGTTCGGCATGGTCATTGTTCACTGAAAGAAACTTATAAATGTCATATGCAGCAGATCTTGAAGAGGTTAAAGGATCAATATTTTTTATGTACATCCAGAGTACAAAAATTTAATTTCTAGTTACCTAATATAGATTCAAACCCAAAATTATTTACAGGAAGCTAGATGAAGCCTTTTTAGAATTATTTAGTATTCTATATAACCATTAATATCATGACAAGACAATATATATACATATATATTATAAATAAATATATATACTATAAGTTTTGTGATAATATTTATAATTTAAGAAAAGCTTTAAAGAGTTAAAATAAAATCAAAGGATTATGAGATTAGTAGCAATACAACAGTCCCTAAATTTTGGGTTTTCTTCTGTCCTATATCAGGTAGCTCTTCTGACATGAGACAGAGATTATGGATTTTACTTTAACAAGCATGCTTTGGTTTAGAGAAGGAGAGAGTCACACTCCAACTCCAAAGCCAGCTTTAATTTCCAATTGGACTGGGACTATAAAAGACCATTTGCATTACATGTCTGCAGAGACAAATATTTGTGAAGATTTGTGAAATTTTATCCTGTTGGAGATGTGATATATTAATAGGTTAATTTACTCTTCTGTATTTTTTCTGGATGATGTGTCTCTTTTCTTAACATGTCTCATTTGTCCAGCAGTCTTCAGATTCCTTAGGTGGTTGGCTTCATTCTCCTGAAAAGACAAAAACAAAACTCTTCCCAACCTTAATTTTGAGGAGGTTCCCTTTTGGTAAGTTATGTTTGATCAAATAAAAAGCTTTTGTTAGTTTTAAAGTTATTTTAAATTGAATGGTCTTGCTGTTTGATGAACTATCATCTCTTCTAATTAAGAGGTCTCTCTCGTTTAAATTTAATCTTTATCAATTTTTATTTATGGTTTCTCCTGAAAATTTTATCTTCTACAATTGTTCTATCTTCTAGAGCAGTATGTTTTTTGTTTTTTTTTTTAACCATAGGCATTAGATCTTTTAATTATTCTTGGAATGACTTTCCCCAATGGTCACAGGGAAGGACTGAACCAAATTTGACATGGAGCTGCAAGAGGCCTCTCAAGACAATTCCCAATGGCAAAAAGTTACCTTGCCTGTCTCTTATTGATCTACATTCATTAGTCCAATGTCTGCCTTTGCCACATTTTCTACATTCTCCAGAAGGGAGGGGAGTTCTGTTTGGGTTATTCTTAGAAAAAAAAATCCCCCACATTGTTTCTAGGAATGCCCTATTTACAATCCCTTTTTAGGGGACCTTCTTAACTGCAATTGAAACGCATGACATTTCAATTTTTCTTCAAACTTCTGGAAATTAACTCTCCTACCCAAGCATCATCATGGTTATGAGACTAAATAATGACTGTATCTCGGATCCAGTCCTCTAAAGGTACTGATCTTGATTTAATGACCTAAATACCTTTTTGCATTATGCATTAGCATTTTCAAAAACCAGAGATTCAATTTTTGTCTAGCTTCTGAATTTAGTATCATCTTATTTACAAATGAAGTCAATCTTTGTAAGACATCAGTGAAGGCTTCTTTTGGGCCCTGTATAACTTTAGTAAATGACACAATTTTCTTTTCTATTTCTTCAATTCTGTCCCAAGGATTGCTGTTGTGTGGCATAAAGCCAGGATATGGTCATCATCTAGAGATTGCCTTTCTACATTAGCATAATCTCCCTCTTAAAGAAGTTGGTCTTGGGAGAGTTACATACCTCTAGCCCTACTTTGTTGTTTATTGGTCTTAGCTTTATCTTTCCACCAAGTCCTCCACTGTAACTGAGGACCAGGCTCTAAGACTGCTCTAACCAAGTCTCTCCAGTCTTGAGGGATCGTTCTATTACAAGTTGACCACAAGTTTATCACCTGCTTCACAAAAGGTGAATGAATGCATGCCATATGAGACTATTGCTTCCTTGAATCTCCTCAAATCTAACGTCTGCATAGGAGTTCATTCAGGTCTTATACAACCTTGGAGATATCTATCATTCATCTATTCCCATAAGGTTAGTGGATAAATTAAAGTTGGTTGCTTGAAAACTTTAGGCTGTTCCTCTCTTACCCTATAATGTAACACTAAGATGGTTCTCCTTTAAATTCTTCTGTCTGGGTCTGAATATCTCTATGATCTGTTTCAATAACTTTTTCTAAAAGTTGTATCTTAGCATTCATATTAACCACCTTTTTTAGTGATAAGACAAAAATGATAAAACTGATAGTTTATAACTGATATTAGATAATCCCATCTAAATTAATTATCCTCTCATTTAATTGTTCCATTTTCAAACAGTCCAGTGCATTATCATACAGAGACCCAACTCCCTCCATTTTAATACTGTTTCCTACTTTTTCATGTGGGAAATAACTCTCTCCTTTAAATAATTCCTCCCTTTAAGAATACCTGATTGTCTCACCAAGTTTGCCAACAATGACAATTCGGATGACTGTGAAGTGAGGCAACTACCTAGTATGGCAGCATTCTGATGAGGGGGTCTAGGGAAAACTCACAACCCACTGGGAGAGGGAACCTGCTGTCTGAAAAACGCACACAGTTGATCATGGGGAAGAAACACATATGTCAGGAGCTGCCTAAGGCAAAGCTGGCTAGTGGTGAGGGGCCAACTCCAGCAGTGTATTCAGCCCATGCACCTTTGGAGTTTGTTGTAGAGAGGCTGCAACAATCCCAAACTCTCTCAGAGGTTTATGGAAAAAAAGAGGAAAACCTAGCAGGCAGCATAGTGACTGGGGCTACATGCAGCTCCAGCCTATACTGGTGGCTGCAAAGCCACAGGCAAGTGGCTTTTTCATGAATTCATGCCCTAAAGTTACGACACCAGATGTAGTGTGAATTCTATTTGGTCTTAGCAATAAAAACCAGGAGTCAGATATAGGGGTAAATGCTAAAAGATCAGAGCACAAGCCACAGTCACTTCTTACCTCTATGAAATCCTCAGCTGAAAAGAGGCTAAGCTTCTGTTTCATCCTGCCTTTTATCCCTCTCTCCACATAGCCATATCACTTCCTGTCTATCTGTACAGACCTCCAGACCTCTATGGTTAACTAATGGCTAGCTCTGCACTCTGATCTGTAGTCAAGCTTTATTTGTTAGAGCACAAACAAAATATCACCACAATAATCAAAGAACTGAAAGACTTGTATAGTACTAACTTTAATGTATTTAAGAAAGAAATTGAAGAACAAACCGGAAGATAGAAAGACCTCATAATCTCATGGATTGTTAGGATTAATGTAGTGAAATGGCCATCCTACCAAAAACAATCTATAGATTCAATGTGCTCCCCACTAAAATTCCAACATGAATTCTTCATAGTAATGGAAAAAAATTCTTAAACTTCATATTAAAGCATAAAAACCCCTAAGATATCTAAAACATCCTTAATAATCAAAGAACTTCTGGAGGTATCACCATCCCAGATTTCAAGTAGTATTACATAGCTATAGTAATGAAACCAGCATGGTGTTGACATTAAAAACATACAGGTTGATCAACAGAATAAAATTGAAGACCAAGACATAATGCCATGTAGCTATGGATAACTGATTTTTCACACACACACACACACACACACACACACACACACACACACACACAAAGGCAAAACATTCACATTGAAGAAAAGATGACATCTTTAACAAATCAGGCTGATCAAACTGCATAGCTGTCTGTAGAAGAACATAAATAGTACCATTTCTATCACGCTGCACAAAACTCAATTCAAATAAACCATGGACTCAATATAAGACCAGATATCCTGAATCTTATAGACAAGGATGTAGGGGAAATGTTTGAACTCACTGGCTTGGGAAAGGACTTTCTGAACATGATATTGAGGTCATAGGCACCAAGACCAACAATTAGCAAATGAGATATTATGAAGTTATAAAGCAAAGGACATCATCTTTTAAGCAAAGCAACAGCCTATAAAATTGGGGGAATCTTTACCAATTGTATAACTGACAAATTAATACCAAGAATGTACAAAGAATTTTTTAAATCCTAAAGATCAAGAAAACAACTCAGTTAAAATGGGTAAAGAACTAAACAGAGAATTTTCAAAAGATGAAATACGAATGGCTGAAAAACACTTAAAAATGTTCACCTTAGCCATCAGAGAAATGCAAATCAAAACTACTTTGAGATTTTATCTTACCCCAGCCAAAATGGCCAACCTTACAAAAAAAAGAAAGAAAGAAAGAAAGCATATGCATAGAAAGGGAAATAGTTACTCATATTGCTGATGGGAGTACAAACTTGTACATCCACCATAGAAATCAGTGTGGTGGTCAGTGTGGTGGTTCCTCAGGAAGTTGACAATAAATCTATCATTATTTTATTACATTTTATTTTTATATTTTTTTACATACAGAGCCTTTGTGTATAAAATAACTTCAAGTTTTGTGTTTATATATGATTCCTGAGTGTGCAAACAAGCATGTCTCTGCATCTGTATCTGTTTCTTGTGGCTTTTCTTGGGCTCTTTTGCTTCTGTTTATTTGTTTTGTCCTATTCTGATTCATTTGTTTATGTTTTATCTCATTATACTTTATTTTATTTCATTATTAGCCTGTAGAAGCCTCCTTGAGACAGAAACAAGGTGGATCAGGATGGAAAGAGAGATGGGGAAGAATTGAAGGGGTAGAGGGAAAGGAAACCATAATCAGAATATATCATATGTATATAATATATTTTCAATAAAAACTTTAAAAAATATTCAAACATATATATTCTTCAAAAATAAGTGTTTTAAGCTATTGCTATTATGATAATTTGTCACACAAGAGTAGAAAATGAACACAGCCAATAAACTTTTGAAAATGAATAGTGAAGTTAGAAAAGGTATTATCTGACTTAAGGATTTATGAAGCAATAGTAACCTAGACAGATCTGCATTGTTGAAAAGTTATGTGTAAGGGCAAAACCAACAGAATAAAGGGACCTAAGCTAGGAAAAAAAGATGCAACTATACCACTCTTGGGCATATACCTAAAGGACACTTCATGTTACTGCAGAGATACTTGTTTGTCCATTTTCATTATTGCTCTATTCATGACAGTCAAAAACTGGAGACAGTCTGAATGTCCATCACCTAAAGAGTGGATAAAGAAAATGTGGTTCATATACACAATGGAATATTATTCACCTGCTAAAAATGAAATTATGAAATTTGAAGGTAAATGGATAAGAATAAAAACAGTCAACCAGAGTGAGTTACTGAGACCCAGGAAGGCAAATATTGCATGTTTTCTTTTTATGTGGGTGTTATCATTTAAACTTTATGCATGTATGTTTCAATTAGAATAACCACAGAGGTTAGGTAGCTAACAAGGAACCAGAGGAAAGAAGAGGATCTTCCAAGGAAGGGGAAATAGAATATAGTGTTATAAAGAGGAAAATAGAACAGGAGAATTAAACTAGGCGGGGTGAGAAGGCAGAGTAAAAAAGGAACTGTGAAAAAAGACAACAAACACCAAAATGCCATATGGAACCTTGCTACTCTAGAATCTTCCTAAAAATATACATCCATATAAGGAATTTAAAGGGAGTCATCATAACAGGGGATAAAATGACTGAAGTAGATATCTTACACCGCTAAGTAAAACCCTCAGTGCCAGAAACAAGTTACACATTGTTGACTCATTGACCAAAGGAGTTCTATACATATACAGACATACCATAAGCTATTGACAAGGCTTTTTGTTATCCTCCTCAAAGTGATAGCAAGGCCCTATCACTGTGCTGAAATTCCACATACTTAAGTAATTGAACATGGAAAAGTTGAGCCGGTGCTCAACTCCAAGCTTAACCTTACTGACTAGGCTTCATGATGCTGTAAGGTCCTTTGCATTCTACCAGAGGAGTAATAATCATCTACCAACAAGTTCTCTGACTTAAAACATGACTTGCCTAAAGATATACTGGTATAATTGTAGCACAAATGTAATAGGAGTATATAAATCACTTTTTTATTGAATTTATGGTCCACTCCTTGAGATGAAACCCATACCTGACACTGATAAAGTGACCAGAACTCAAGACTAGATAAGTCATAGGCCTAGAGAAAAACTTGCTTCTGTTGTTCTACTAAACAAATATAACAATAAAATGACTCCTAATGACACAGTGCTATGCCCATATATTAATGTATCACCTAGCCCTCATTGGAGAAACTTCTTGCAGTAGATGGTAATTAACATAGATACCCACAACTGGATATGTGCAGAGAGAGACTCTGGAGCACTCAGCCCTAAATGGGATGTGTTTAAGCAACCCCTCCCCTCAAGTTTGAGGGATCTATGAGGAAGACAAGGCACAAAGATTGTAAGAACCAGAGGAGGTGGATGACTATAAGGAAACATTGTCTTTAGATATAAGGCACATATAGGAACTCACAGGGACTGTGACAGCATATGCAAGACCTTCCCAAATTCAATCCAGAAAAAAATCCCAGCACTAAGAAGCAAAGTCGACACAAAGTTTCACCCATTACCAAGAAGCTATTTATAATTGATACTTGCTGCAAAAAGGAAGACCAGTTTTATCCAATGGATTGACATTGTGTATACCAATCATATTCCAGGCTAGGACCCAGGTATATTTGACCAACACAGAAAGAACTCCATGTTTTTGTATGGTTTTTCTTTTGGTTTGGTTTGGATTTTGTATTATTTTATCTTATTGATTTTTTTTGTTTATTTGTTTTGATTTTAAGTTTTTTCTTTTTCTTTTTAAATGAGAGAAAAATAACATGAAGTTGGGAAGGTAGGAAGGTTGGGAGGATATGGAAAGAGGAAAAATATAATTGAAGTATGATATACAAAAGAACTAAATAAGAACAAATAATTTTTAAAAGTCACTTGTAGTCAAAAGTTTTCTCCAGTATGACCCAGCCCTGCAGTCCTGCAGCCTGCTTATAAAATAATCACTCAGAAGCTTATATTAATTATAACTGCTCAGCCATTAGCTCAAGCTTATTACTGACTCACTCTTACACTTAAATCAACCCACAATGTTTATTTATGCTTAGCCACATGGTTTGGTGTGGTGATATTGTGTCCCCCAATATATTGTGCACCTTAATAAACTTATCTGGGGTCAGAGAACAGAACAACCACAATATTAAACATAGAGGTTAGGCAATGGTAGCACACACACCTTTAATCCTAGCATTCCAGAGGCAGAGATCCATCTGGATTTCTGTGAGTTCAAAGCCACACTAGAAACAGCCAGGCATGGTGACACATGCCTTTAATTCCAAGAAGTGATGGCAGGAGGCAGAAAGGTATATAAGGCATGAGGACCAGGAACTAGAGTCTGGTTAAGCTTTTAGGCTTTTAGCAGCAGTTCAGCTGAGATCCATTCGGATGAGGACACAGAGGCTTCCAGTCTTAGGAAACAGGATCAGCTGAGGAATTGGCATGGTGAGGTAGCTGTGGCTTGTTCTGTCTCTCTGATCTTTCAGAATTTACCCCAATACCTGGGTTTGTTTTTATTGATAAGACCTTTTAAGATTCATGCTACAGCTTGGTACCTTTCCTTAGTTCTGCCTTGTCATCTTGCTTCCTCTGTGTCTGGCTGGCAACTCCTCACTCCTCCCTTCCTCTTCCTAGCATTCTCCTTGTCTGCTCACCCCATGAATACTTCCTGCCTGGCTACTGGCCAATCAGTATTTTATTAAACTAGTGTACAAGAGCATTATCCCACAGCAATTACTCTATTTGGCAGAGGCAGTTTTATATAATTGGCATACATTAAATCATTTGTGTATTTAGTTAATTTCATGAAAGCATGAGACATGTTATAATTGTGAAATCTCTGATTACATCTGATAATTAATAACTCATGTTTTTAGAACATTTTAAAGTTGAGGACTGTTTCATACAGTAGCATATTCATCTCAAGGGTTCAATTTTCCTCCATTGATCCAAATAAAGATACTTACCCAAAGATTTCTATTGGTCTTACATTATTTCTACTTCTTCTAAGTGAATCCTCTTGAGTCATAATGAACACAAGCTTTGTGCCATTCTCCCATCCTCCTTGTGAAGTCTCCCATGAGATTTACAACCATTTTTCAAATTACATGAGAGCCAAATATCTTTTTCCATCTCTTTGACATTCATTGAAAACCTCCAACTAATAAATAAGTCTAGGTTTAGGAGACTTGATAGATATTTTTGTCTTCTCTAATTTTATCCTGCAAGTCCTACACATATACTATGGCTTCTAGTTTAGTATTTTTATGAGATTCCTGAGTGTGTGAATGAGTGGGTCTCAGTTTCTTGTGCCTTCTTTTGAGCTCTATTCTTTCATTTGTTTTGTCTAATTTTGATGTTAGTTTTTGTTTTATATTATTATATTTC
This sequence comes from Peromyscus eremicus, assembly GCF_949786415.1. Classification (NCBI taxonomy): domain Eukaryota; kingdom Metazoa; phylum Chordata; class Mammalia; order Rodentia; family Cricetidae; genus Peromyscus; species Peromyscus eremicus. The sequence goes on from NC_081422.1 coordinate 14,002,889, forward strand.
ATTTCATTGTATTATTATCCAAAAGAAGCCTGTTTGTTTTTTAATGGGAGACTAACAGGGAGTGGATCTGATAAAAGCAGAGGTGGAGAAGAGCTGTGAGAAGTAGAGGGAAAGAAAACCCTAACAGGATACATTATGTGAGGAAAAAAATACAATACAAGAAGGGAAAAAGCAATAGACAATAGAATGTTGGCTAACTAAGTGTTGTCTCATCTCAGAGATGTGTCCATGGCCCCAGTGCTTAACCACATGCCAGCAGGACACAAACTGCATTCTTGAGAGCTGGGAATTAGGCTCTCAGCACTATAGCTGATTGAGTTAAGGGACTACAATAATACTTAAGTCAACTACCTTCATAGAGAGATTTCTTACCTGCATTAAAGCAGTAAAATATGGATAGTGGCTATTATCTCTTGAGGTTCAAGTGCTTGTAGTTAAACAAAAAAAAATTCTACAAGGGATTTTGAATACATGGAATAACTAAATAAAGTAACTTTTGAATTAATCATAGTAACTTTAAATATGTACTTCTAAATATATCTTCTGGCTTTGAAACATATTTCCTTAACCATTCTTACATAAGGTACTTATGGTGAATTTGAAAATAATTTACCTCTGCTTCAAAGACCATTTGACAGTGGGAAAATAAAAATATCAAGAATTAGAAGTTATGTATTCATTTCTCCACTTAAATATCACATAAATCTTTTTATCTTTTCTCTCATTCTCAACTTCATTTGCACTCTATAAAGTAATTCTGCTCTGTGCCTCAGAATTCCATTGCTGATGGATGAGTCACTCATTACGATTTTATCATTTTGTGGCATGTTACTGACCTGGTCTCCCTGGGAAGCTGGTCAGTGATCACTAGAATAAGTAGCAAATACTCAACCATTTGTTTTATTATTTTCCTATTAACCCAAATACCAAGAGATAGGTGCATATAAATATATTTCTAGTTTAAACATAAGAATGTAAAGCTTGAAGTACTGGAATGGTAACTTAACTTAAACGGTATCGCATTGATTATTGGGTCATTGGATGTGCAGAAGCATAGGGAAATGTGAATCCTTACATTTTAAACCAGAAAAAAAAATAATGAACCAATTTGGTTATGAGAAAATAAAAGAGAGATTATTTTCATGGAAATTGGAACTCATTCCAGTTTTTATTGTTGATGTAAATGTTTTTTGTGTTTTAATTAATCTATGGCATTCAGGATTTGAGAAATTATTAAAATACTCAGGTAAGCCATGCATATGTGAGCTCTAAACACAGAGTCTCTTTCAAACATAGTAATTTTTAAAAATAACTATCTCAGGCTTCTGGTTACTAAATGATAACATGATAGCATTTTTCATTTTAATTAGCACATGTTAATTGTACAAAACTTTGGGGAGTACTTTAATCCATGTTCATCACATACTCTTACCTATTTCCTATTACTCTTTTTGCACCACCTTTCTCTTGTGTGAGGATTCCCTTCATCCCCTAGTTTAATTTTTATTTGCTGATTTAATAAAACTCCATTGTGTATGTACTGCATTCTCTTCATCTAGTCATATTTTCTGATTCCTTGTCTTTACTATTGAGTGATTAGTGATTAGTACAGAACTAAAAAAAAAAATGCAATTATGGGGCAAACTGACTCAAAATCCTCCAAATATAAATGTAGGGGAGGTATAGCTGGATCACATTGTAGTTCTATGTTTAGCTTTATTAGGACCCTCCACAATGATTTTTGTAGAGGCTGCATTTGTATGTGCATTCTTGCCAACATTTGCTGTTAGTTTTCTGGATTATAGCTATTTGCACTGTGGTGAGATAGAACCTCAAGTTAGTTTTGATGTGTATACATCACTAGGCGAAGAATGTTGAACATTGTTTCATATTGTCATTTTTCTGCGTTCTTTTTTGGGAGAACTGTCCATTCAATTCATTTTCCCATCTATTGTTGGGGTTATGTGAGGGAAGAGTATTTAATTTTGTAATTATTTATATGTTCTAAATAGTAATCTCCTAAAACAGGACTTTCATGGTTTTGTCTAAAGAATTAGGGCATCACAGTTTACTTCTCTAAGAAAAAGTGAACCTCTAATACTCTACATTATGGCCATCAAGATTACTCAGTGGGTAAATGTGCTTGTTGCCAAGCCTGGCATCATAAGTTTCATTCATGGGTCCTACATGTTAGAGAGAACCCACTCTCACAAGTTGTTCTACAACCCCACATCACATGCATACTGTAGCATGCTTTTACAAACAAAATAACTAAAGTGAATGTAGTTTAAACATTTTAATCTACTTTAGTTACAAGGAATTTCTATGTATGGAACTCATTCATTTATCATTGTCATGCTTCAGGAAAAGAGTAAGTGTTTTCTTGAGTACTGTCGGGTATAAAGTACTTATCTATTGCACGGGCTTAATGTGTTGCACTGCTATAGTATCCTAAAGGATGATATTCACCCTTGAGCCATGCCTGCAATACAAATATGTTGGAGTGCTAGCTCTTACTCTTTTACTCTTGACTCTCAAGGACAGTAGTTGGATCACTGAATGTTGTCATTCCACAAACAGTACTGAATATTCACCTTGCTCTATCTTATGTGATGTGAATATTCTCTTAAAATTATATTAGTAGTAAACTACTTGCAACAAACCAAGACTTACTAATGTGTCAAAACATTCATGCAAGACAGGTGAGAGTGCTCAGTGGTTACATTCATTCAGGGCAGATGAGAAGATTCAGTAGTTACATTCATGTAGGGCTGGTGAGAAGGCTCAGTGGTTAAATAGTTGCTCTTTTTCCAGAGGACCAAGGTTCAGTTTTCAGAATGATCATGTTGGCTCACAACCACCCATAACTCCAATTCTAAAGAATCTGATGCCCTATTCTGGCAGATGAAACACTCATATATATAAAATAATAGTAAATTGTTCATGCTTAGAAAAAAATATTATGAAGTCTTGTCAGCTGAATAGCACTCCGCTTTGTCACATGCACTGTGTCTCACTTCCCTGAGTGGTCTGCATTACTTTCCCAACCTGAAGTTTTTGTGCTTTGTACCCAGAATCTAATGCCTATCAATCTCTCAAACCTTAATTCAGCAATTTCATATTCTTTAATGATAATAATTTGTGCGAGAATACAATGTTAAGTATATATCATGCCCAAACTTCCTACTGGCTACCTCATATTTTAATTATAATGATGGTAAAGGCACATACAGCCCAACACTTAGAAGTATACATAATGAAATGGACATTGACAGACTGATTTGTTATGCTGTTGCTGTTCTCTATAAACCCATAGTGATATGATGAAAATGTGAATTAAAAGTAGGAAGCTTTGCTTCATTTGGGAACTGATAAGAAATGTAGAATTTTGGAAAGCATCCCTGATGCATACAATCTTTTATTATTATTTCTGGAAGACCCCCTGGTTATTCTCATGCATATTAAATTTCTGAAAAACTGATAAAACTAAAGCATAAAACTTTCCAATTTTACAATATCCGATTTATGTAAATTTGGTAATGCTTTTATTCAACTTTTTGCCAGAAGACTAAAATTAAAATGAGAAAAGGTTATTTCCTGTTCTGAATGACTTATTCTTTATTATACTGGGCTACATAAGGCCATTTTAATATAAGTATATGATGTACCTTGAGCACATTTCCACCCATAGCCCACAATCCTCTGCTTTCTTCCCCACCCCCTCCTGTTAGCTCGAGAAAATATTACTTTTACTCTTATAAGTACATACATGTTTATATGTGTCAATATAAAATCTGTGACACATAAATGAGGGAAAACGTATATTTGTCCTTCTGAGACTTATTTAATCTACCTAACAGGATCATCTCTCCAGTTACATCCAGATTCATACAAACAATGCAATTTGGTTCTTTTTATGGCTGCCCAAAATCTCCTGCGAATACAAACTGCATTTTCTTTATCCATGCTTTTGCTGACATCCTTCTAGGCTGGTTCTATAACCAACCTATTGTGACTATTGCCTCAACAAACACTGTGTGCAAGCACCATTCTGGTACATTCACCTGTAGTCCTTTAGGTAAACATACAGTAGTGGTATATAATAATTACATTTTTAGCTTTTTGAAAACATCTTTGCTGAGTTCCATGATGGAACAATCCCCTCAGCAGTACAGAAGGGTTCACTTTTGTCCACATCAGTGCCACTGTCTGTTGTTTTCTTGACCACTACCACTGTGACTGAGGTAAGATGAAATATCAATGTTGCTTTAATTTGCATTTATCTGCTAGCTAGTGAGGTTAAACAACGTTTCTTGTTTATCGCCTACCAGTACTTCATCTTTTGAGAACTGTCTGCTCAGTTCATTAGCTAGCTCATTTAGTGCATTGTTTGGTTTCTTATCATTTAATTTTTTTTGTTTTCTTTGTTTATTTCAGATATTAATCCTTTGTCAGATATATAAACAACAAATATTTTATTCTATTCTTTAGGCTGTCTCTGTACTTGATAAATTATTCCTTTTACTGTTCAGCAACTTTTTATTTTAATTAAATCTCATTTATCAACTGTTAGTATTATTTACCAAATAACTTTCTTATCCTCCAAATTCTTGCCTATGCTTATGTTTTGAAGTTTTCCCCTGATTTTTCCACTAGCAATTTCAGCTCTTCTATTAAGATAATTTCATCCATTTGACGTTAACTATCATACAGGATGAAAGCTATGGATCTAATTTTATTCTTTCAGAGTGGATATAAAATTTTCCCAGCAGAGTTGCTGAAGATACTCTTTTTCTTCAATGCCTATATTTGGCGTCTTTGTCAAAAATTGAGTAGCTGTATCTGCGGGTTTATTTTAGGGTCTATCCTATTTCACTGATCCACACGCCTTTTTGAGTGTCAGTCACTTGTTGCTTTCATCATAGTATGACTCTGTAGTGTAACTTCCAATCAGATATGATAATTCTTGCAACATTGTTCCTTTTTGCTCAGGGTGGCTTTGACTGCCTGTGGTCTTTCATGTGTCTATATGAAGCTTACAGTTGTTTTAATTTCAGTGTTTCTAAAGGATGACATTTGAATTTTGTTGGCTGTGGAATTGCCTCAACAGACTGCTTTTGTTAATATAGTCATTGTCAGTGTTATTTTACTTTATGAATATGGGAGACTTTTTTTCCATCCTCCAGTGTCTTTTAAATGTCTTTATCCAATGCTTTGAAAGTTTTCACTGTATAAGGCCTTAGCTTGTTTAACCAGATTTATTCCAATATTTTTTATAGAAGTATGAATTAGTTTTTCTGCTTTCTTTCTCAGAATGTTAACTATTGAAATATAGGAGGGCTTCTGTTTTATTATGTTAATTTTCTATCCTGATATTTTTCTGAAAGTGTTTTTCAGATCTCAGAGGGTTTTTTTTGTTTGTTTGTTTGTTTGGTTTTTTTTTTAAGTTTTTATTTTGAGTTCTCTATCTGCATTACAACTTTATGCCAGAAGAGGGCATCAGATCCCACTATATATGGTTGTGAGCCACCATGTGGTTGCTAGGAATTGAACTCAGGACCTCTGGAAGAGCAGTCAGTGCTCTTAACCTCTGAGCCATCTCTCCAGCCCCAGATCTCAGAGTTTTATAGCTGAGTCCTTGAGTCTTTATGTACAGAATCATACCATCTGCTTTGTTTTGACTCCTTCATTCATATTTAGAGCCCATTTTATTCTCTTTGTCTTATTGATGTAGCTAATATGTGAAGCACTATATTGAATAAGCGTGAGGAAATAGAACACCCATCTTGTTCCTAATTTTAGGGAAATATTTTCCATTTTCCCCTTTTTAGAATAACCAAGTCACTACAGTTTTTTATATATAGCTTTTATTATGTTGAGGTATGTTCTCTCTTTTCCATTCTTCAGGGCGTTTATCATAAAGTGCTCCCTGCTTCCGTAGATGTCTCACAGTTCAATAAATTGGCTTACAGCTGTTGTCTTTTGCAATAATAGAGATTCCAAAGTAATATCCTGCTTCTTTACTTTCACTGAGTCACAACAGATCTTCATTCCACTATCATATCTGGAAGTTGAATTTTTTTTCAGTTGCAGGGCATGGTAGTTCATGCTTTTATGTTCATTTGTTTGCTTTATGGTATTTTTATTTTATAATTAACTTAATTTCACATATCAGCCACAGATTAACATTTGTAAGCAGTTCATATTTCATATCAACATCCACTATATAATGTATGCAGTATATTATCTTACTGAAGCAGATAATTATTATCAGTTGGTAAATTACTTAGTAAGAAGCATAAAGTCAGTGACTAACACGCTGGGTTATTATACTGTTTATTTATTTACTTAATGGGCTTTAGGCTTATACTATCTGATGAGCCCTTCAAGCCTATGTGGACTTAGGTCTGGTGGTTCACACTTGCAATCCTAGTAATTAGAAATATGAGGAAAGAGATCGTGAATTTAAGACTAACATAAGATACATGGAAAGTTCAAGACCTGACTGGGTTACATGGTAGGACCCTGTCTTAAAAACCTACCCACAATCCCATGCACACACACACAAAAGGAAATAGAAAAATCTTACTAATACTAACTCAATTTAAAAGCTAAGGAAAATAAAGCTAAAGGTAAGAAATCTCTTGAATACTCAAGCAAATATCTTGTCTCCGTTCTTCACCACCATAATCATGTAATTCAGTGATCACAATTGCCTGTTGTTTTTCCTCCAGCACAGTGGCTGCACCTCAGTCTGCTGCTGTGTCATCTAGTAATTGCAGGTCCATAGTTACTGGCCCCCTTCTCAGGCAGCAACCTGACAGAGCATTTACATTCCACCAGATCCACCTCCTGCTGCTGCCACCAAATGTAGTTTTTAACTAAATCTCTATCATTCTATTTATCAACAAAACTTAGGAGTCAGAGTATGGGGTGAAAACTTGCTAGCGCAGAGAGGTTAAGGAGTAACTAGCTGACCTTCTCTCTCTGCCAGTTTCTCAGAAAGTGAGTTTCCTTCAGCTCCACCAAACCAAAAAAGACCCCCACACTCATAGTCCCTCCCTACTACTTCCTGTGCATCTCTCTGCCTGTCTTCTGATTACTTTCTGTCAACTAGTTGCTGGGTGGTCCTCCTGACCCAAGATTGATTTTATTTAATCAAAGCAAATGCAAACTCTAGGTTCACAATGTGAAGGAGCATCCTGCACCAACTGCCTGCCTCATAGACTTCCAGAAACAGAAAGGAAGCATGGCAGATGGGAGGAAAATCAGAAAGGGCTAATTTGGAAAAGAGAGTGAGATGGATTATAATAAATGTTGATGCTGAGAAAAACCATCTTCATCTTCTGACCAAGTTGCATATGTAAATTTTTCTCAGAATAACAGTGAACTTTTTAAGCTAGAATGTGATATAAGTAGTTTTGTGTTTTGGATAGTCTTTTCTGACAGTATCATGGAGAACATACTGGAAAAGAGAACAGAATGCAAGGAAACTAGATATATTTTATGCCAAACTCTAGGCAAGTTGAGCTCAGGATGTGTCCATGACAACATGGAGAAATCACTGAACTTGAAGACAGCTTAGAAATAAGAAACAGGAAATAGAGATAAACTTGGATTACTGAATAAAGAAAAAATAGTCCTAAGGAACAGTTTGGGGACTTTGGTTTGTCATCTCAATGAATGAATCTTTCTTGTCTTGACAGAAATAGAAATACTTGGAGGATAACAGGTGGAAGCTTCTGGATTGTGCATATGGAATTTGAAATGTACGTCAACCATTATAGCTAGGACATACTTAAAAGTATAAGTCAGAGATTCAGAAGGGATTTTATGTGAATGATATTATGGTATAACTAATCTGAGTATACAATTGGGTGTAACATTGCCTTAGTGGAGGATAAGTTAATTTTTAGTGTTTTGGAATTTATGACTGTCTATTGAATAGTGAGCAAGAAGATTGATTATAAAGATATTCTCTTTACTCTCTTCAAGAACATTTGCTCAGAATGCCCCTCTGGCAAAGGTGATGCTGTTCTGTTAAGGGAGATAGAGAGTTCCTTGGTCAGTGTTCTATTGCTCTGAAGAAAATGTTTAATTGGGAATTACTTACAACTTCAGACATTTAGTCCATTTTCATTTTTGCAGAGAGTATAGCAGAACAGAAGTAGACATGGTACTGGAGAGTAACAGAGAGGTCTACATCCAGATCTGCACACAGCAAACAGAGAGAGATACTGGGCCTGGCTTTGACTTCTGAAACTCCAAAGCCAACCCCCAGTGACACAATTACTCCAATAAGACCACACCTACTCCAACAAAGCCTAATCTCCTAATTTCTCTCCAGTAGTGCCACTTCCTGATGCCCAACATTCAAATATAAGCCCATGGGAGCCATTCATATTCAAACAACTGCAAAGAAGATAGGAATGCTGGTCTGTTACAGATGGTATAGTGTGCTTTAATAGCCCTCATACAGGGCTCAACCTCAGGTAACTGAAACACTGCCAAGTTTGAAAAGGAAGAAGTGGTTTCCAACAGCAATTTCTAAACTGCAAATTCATAAAGTTATGTGTGGATTTTCCATCATTTGTGAAACTGAACAGCTTCACATTGCTTAACATTGTGGAGTTGAAAGACGATCTCAATCAGACTCTTGCTAATTTGTAGCAATGGGTATGGGCCTATGAACACTTCACAAAGAGACATTCTTTACATCTAGCCAAAAATAGCATTGCTTTCTTATCTCCGAAATGTTGCCAATTGTCTACAGACATGGTGATTTAGTTCTGAACTGGGAGCTTGCTGTGTAGTCTATTCTAAGGACTTAAAATGCTGCATTATCTATTTTTTTCCTTTTTGTATCCATGTGACCATTTGTATGTGTGTGTTCCCTTGTATAGTATGCTTTAATCTTACTTTAAAATTTCCCATAGTTGATGATTTCCTGGTGATCTGCATGTGACCAAGAAACTCTTTGATCCCCAATTATCCCTTCATTTATTTAGTTAGTGTGTATACTACCACAACCTCACAGCACATAGAAAAATGCCCTCTCTGGCTTCCTTGGACACCCATACACAAGTCACACACACACACACACACACACACACACACACACACACACACATAAATAAAAATAAAATCTTTAAAAGCACTTGCCTTGAATTCACCCAGACTTAAAAATAAATAGTGGTATTGTTCTTGTTGTCATTTAAAGAGTCCAAACATTAAAGCCTTTAAGTACAAGTGAAGAGATCAGCATGCAATGCTAACTTTTACCACAGATACACTTGAAAGGGGACTTTCTTTTTTGAAAGCAGGTTTTCAGTAATAAGAGAGTTTTACTCATTGAGAACCTTAGAAAAATCTTGGATTTCCATGAATACTTAGTCAAAAGAAAGCACCTTGCTGTCACTCTTAAAGAATACTTCATAAATTTTAAATAGACTTTTTGAGGAGGCAATACAATTAATACTTGCATTTATTTCCTATTCTTTCCGCCCTTTTACTGATAATAGATTGATTTCTCAAACAATATATCCTGGTTACAGTTTCTACTCCCTCTACTCCTCCAAGTTCCTCCCCACTTCCCATCCACTCTAGATCCATTCCTTTTCTGTTTCTCATTAGAAAAGAACAGTCTTCTAAAAAAACAATAAAGCATAACAAAATATAACATGGTGTAATAAGATGAAACAAAAAGCATCACACAGAAGTTGGGCAAGGCAAACCAACAGAAAGAAAAGAGCCCAAGAGAAGACACAAGAATCAGAGAACTACTTATTCACACACTCAGTAGTCCCATAAAAACATTAAACTGTGAGCATAATATATGTACTAAACTGTGAGCATAATATATGTACAAAGTACCTGCTACAGACCTGTATAGTCCTTGTGCTTGCTGCCTCAGTATCTGTGAGCTCATAGGAGCTCAATTGATCTAGAGGGCCTTGTTCTCTAGATGTCCTCCATCTCCTCAGGCTCTTCTAATCTTTCTGCCTCCTCTTTCACAAGTTTCCCTGAGCTCTAAGGTGCATTCTATATTCCCTAAACATCTTTATTTGCTCTTCAGTTGAAAATTATTCTGGAAACTATCACAGGAGCCTTGATTGCACAAATATAAAGACACTTTTCTTGAGAAAAAAAGCTTTGTGCTGCAGGCCACAGGAGCATGAGCAGGTAAGTTCAATTACACAGAAAGCTATCTATGTATGATGGCTTTCCTAATGTCTCTTGTTACATACCATTTGATGTAGATTCTTTAAAAAATTACTGCTGAACACACACACACACACAGACACACAGACACAGACACACACACACACACACACACACACACACACACACACACACATATATATACATATATGCACTCATGGTTTGAAAGAAAATAGCCACCAAAGGGAGTGACTCTACTATGAGTTATGGTCTTGTTGGAGGAAGTGTGCCACTGTGGAGGTGGACTTTGTAGCCTCATATATGCTCAAACCATGCCCAGTGTCTCAGACTACTTCCTGTTGCCTATGAGTCAAGATGTAAACACTCTCAGCTCCTTCTCTAGCACTATGTCTGCCTGCATGCTGCCTTGCTTCCCACCATGATGATAATGGACTAAGTCTCTAAACCATAAGTGAGCCACCACAATTAAATGTTTTCCTTTATAAGAGTTGCCGTGGTCATGGTGTCTCTTCAGAGCAATAGAAACCTTAAAACATTTACACACACACACACACACACACACACACACACACGCTGTGGGATGGTCTGTATGTCAAATGTGTTGCTGATTGGTCAATAAATAAATCACTGATTGGCCAGTGGCCAGGCAGGAAGTATAGGCGGGACTAACAGAGAGGAGAATTGAGAGAACAGGAAGCTGGGTGAGAGAGACACTGCCAGCTGCCGTCAGGACAAAGAAGATGTAAAGTACCGGTAAGCCACAAGCCACGTGGCAAGGTATAGATTTATAGAAATGGATTAATTTAAGCTGTAAGAACGGTTAACAAGAAGCCTCCCACGGCCATACAGTTTGTAACCAATGTAAGTCTCTGTGTTTACTTGGTCGGGTCTAAGTGGCTGTGGGTCTGGCAGGTGAGAGAGATTTTGTCCTGAGGTGGGCCAGGCAGGAAAACTCTAGCTACACACACACACACACATTCTCACTAACATTGTGGTTTAATCTCTATTGTGCATTTCCAGTTTAGTCCATGATCTTTTATAGTGCTTCGTGAAGCATATTTTATACATGGTTAAATGTGAAAGATGGTGACATTACTCCTATTTCCAGGAGTTTATTGAAACCCCAAGTAGCTAAATGCTGACTCAAGAGCAATATAGACGGGTATTTCTTGATGAAACCGAGTCATCTGGAGACATGTAGTAGAAATACCATACTTCTTTCCACCTCAGATGATGGAAAGAGGAGGATCTGCAGTTTTTCTGCCAGTCTTTGTTCTGAAATGACTTAGCTACAGATCTAAGCCATAAAACAAACAGTAGGACTCTGGGAAGCAGGAACCAAGATCAGAACTGGGAAATTATTGAACAAGTTGTGCAATATTATAGGAAATAAAAGTTATACAATCTTAAAATGGGTACATAATAGCACTCTTGCCACAACAATTTGTCAATTCGTAAGGTGGCTTCATATCTAAATATCTATTTAGGTTCAGGTTATATTATTATGTCTTTATTTGAAAGGTTGAAATATGAAAATTCCGAGTACTTATTTAATAAAAAAAAATACCAAATTCCCATTTTAAGCAAGTTATTATTGCATTTTACTTCCATAAAATATTCAACATTTTCTGCATGAGGGATTTCTTCATTTGAATAAAATGGCTTTTCTTGTAGAATAATTTTTATTTAAGTTCCAAGACTTGTGCATATACTAACATGTCATAACAATTAGTTATTCATTAGGTTCAGTAACAGAACTTCCCAAAATTACATGATGACAATTTTTACTATTTCTATTAAGTTTCAAATAGGATAAATTATTTATAATTGATCAATTTTGTATCACATATTTTGAACTTTCTGAAAGCTTATCTGTCTATGATTAAAAACTAGTATATTTTCACTGTCAATTTAGTTAAAAAGGTTAATATTGCAAATAAAATTGTAAATTACTTTTCTGAATATATATAATTACCTTTCTGAATATATAAATCTTGATGTGACACAATATCATGATAAAATAATACTCCTATCAAATTAAGAAGCTTGTGAATCATAAATGAGAAAAAAAAACCTTGTGGTAGTTATAAAATTCAAGACTCCAGAAATTATAGATATTCCAAGTGCTAAAACAAATGCAGTCAATGTTACAGACATCTTTATATATAGTTAATACAAGGGAAATAAAGTTTTGCTGTTGAACTACTAAAACATACTTCAATGTGACTCTGATTGCTCTCTTTATTTGCCACTAGTAAATTAAAATCTAAAAATATTCAAATCTTTGGAAACATAAATATGATTTCAGTGTCTACCTCTAGCCTATCTCCTGCCCTCTCCTCACCTCCCATTCTTGTCCCCATCTGCCCAGAGTATGCCTATAAAATCTATTCTATTTCACCTACCAGAGGGGTCCATGTGAGCCCTCCTGCAGACCCTTCCTCTATACCTAAACTCTCTGGGTCTATGAATGACAGCTTGTTTATCATTTACTTAATGGCTAACATCCACTTATAAACAAATGCATACCATATTTATCTTTCTGGGTCTGGGTTACCTCACTTGGGATGATTTTTTCTAGTTCTATCCATTTGCCTGCAAACTTCATGATACCGCTTTTTAACAGCTGAGTAATACTCCGTTGTGTAAATGTACCACATTTCTTTTGTCCTTTCTTCTATTGAGGGACACCTAGGTTGTTTGAAGTTTCTGAATATTATGAATAATGCAGCAATGAATGTGGTTGTGTAAGGGTACTTGGGGAAGGATAGCAAGTCCTTTGGGTATATGCCTGAGTGATATAGCTAGATCTTGAAGTAGCTTGAGTCCCAAATTTCTCAAGAACCATCATATTGATTTCCATAGTGGCTTTACAAGTTTACACATCCACCAGTAATGGAGAAGAGTTCCCCTAGCTCCACCTTCTTGCTAGCATGAGCTGTCACTTGTGGGTTTGATCTTAGCAATTCTGACAGGTATAAGATGGAATCTCAAAGCAGATTGATTTGCATTCCTCTGGTGACTAAAAAAGTTGAACACTTCTTCAGATGTCTTAGCCATTTAAATTATCTCTATTGAGAATTCTCTGCTTAGATCTGTACCCCATTATTAAATTGGGTTATTTGGTTTTTTGATATCTAGTTTCTTGAGTCTTTATATAATTTGGTTATTAGTCTTCCATCAGATGTGGAGTTACTAAAATCTTCTCCAGTTCTGTAGTCTTCCATTTTATCCAATTGATAGTGTCCTTTACTTTACCAAAGCTTTTCAGTTTCATGTGGCCCCATTTATTCATTGTTGATATTGGTGCTTGTGTTATCAATATTTTGTTCAGATAGTTCTCCTGTGCCAGTGCATCCAAGGCTGATCCCCACTTTCTTTTCTATCAGGTTCAGTGTATCTGGTTTTTCTGTTGAGGTACTTGACCCACTTGGATATCAGTTTTGTATACGGTGATAAGTATGGATCTTTTTGCATTCTTCTACATTCAAACATCCAATTTGGTTAGCACCATTTGTTAAAGATGCTGTATTTTTCACAGTGTGTATTTCTGGCTTCTTTTTCAAAAATCAAGCATGCATGTATGTGTGAATTTATGTCTGTGTCTTCAGTTCCATTCCACTGATCCATGTGTCTATATTTTGCCAATACCAAGCAGTTTTTATTACTGTAACTTGTAACTGAGAATGATGAGACTTCCAGTAGTTCTTTTAAGGTTCAGAACTGGTTTATCTACCCTGGGTTTTTATTTGCTTGGTTTTTTTATTCTTTTCTTTTCTCAGCTGTTTATTTGTTTTTCCAGACAGGGTTTCTCTGTGTAATAGCCCTGGCTGTCCTGGAACTCTCTTTGTAGACCAGGCTGGCCTCAACCCACAGACATCGGCCTGCCTCTGCCTCCCAAGTACTGGGATTAAAGTCACCATGCCCAGCTGTCCTGGGTTTATTTTTTGTTTTGTTTTGTTATTTTGGTTTTTTTTCCTTATGAAGTTGAGAATTGTGGTTTCAAAGTTTATAAAGAATAGTCTTGGAATTTCCGTGGGGATTGCCTTGAATCTGTAGATTGCTTTTAGTACGCTGTTCACTTTTACTATATTAATTCTACCATTCCATGAGTATGAAAGGTTTCTCTTTTCTTTTTTTTTTAAACACATTTTTTAAGATTTATTTATTTATTATGTATACAGTGTTCTGCTTGCATGTATGCCTGGAAGCCAGAAGAGGACATCAGATCTCATTATAGATGGTTGTGAGCCACCATGTGGTTGCCGGGAATTGAACTCAGGACCTCTGGAAGAACAGCCAGTGTTCTTAACCACTGAGCCATCTCTCCAGCCCTGGAAAGTTTTCTATCTCTGATATCATTTTCAATTTTTCTTCAAAGACTTGAAGTTGTTATCATACAAGTCTTTCACTTGATTGGTTAGAGTTACCAAGATAATTTATATTGTTTGATGCTACACAGAGAATCTGGATTGTGTTGTCTTTGGGATTTTTAACTGCAGAAAAACATTTGATCATAAAAGCTGTTGAGTTAAACCAATATGGATATTGTAAAGATACCTTGACTTCAAAATTTGGATCTAAGAATATGTTGCTTTGGAAAAGAGGCTCTGCTTTTGTTTCCACAGAAAGCCAGATGCCTTGAAATGGTTCTGGATGTTGGATCATCTGGGCCTTGGTGTCATCAGAGACCTTTCAGGGGGTCTTGGCTGGTCAAACCTGATGTATCTTAATCTGGGACAAATCCATAGCCTCTTAAAGTTAAAACCTTTCTTTTGAAAAAGAAGAAAAGGGAAAGTGCTGTGGATATCGCTCTGTATAAATAAAACACTAATTGGCCAGTAGCCAGACAAGAAGTATAGGTGGAACTAACAGAGAGGAGAGAGGAAAAGGAGAGAAAGACAGAGGAGAGGGAGACCAGCTGCCATTCAAGGAGCATCATGTAGAGACAACAGGTAAAGCCACGAAACATGTGGCAACATATAGATCAACAGACATGGACTTAGTATTATAAGAGTAAAAGCTAGACTATGGTAGGCCTGAGCTAGTGGCTGAGCAGTTTAAATAATATAAGAGTCGGTGTGTTTATTTTATAAGTGGGCTCCAGGACTGACGGGGCTTGGCAGGGGCTGGAGAGAAATTCTCCAGCTACAACTATGCCCAGTGTCACATATTCCTTCCTACTGCCTGATAATCAAGCTGTAGAACTCTCAGCTCCTTCTCCAGCACCATGTCTTTCTGAACACTGCCATGTCCCACTATGATTATAATAGACCTAACCTCTGAAAGTATAAACAACCCCAACTGAATTTTTTCCTTTATAGGAGTTACCAGGGTCATGGTGTCTCTTCATAGTAATAGAAACATTAAGACAGAAGTTGATACTGAAAGTGTGGTATTGTTGTGATAGACCTGACCACACTTTTTTTGTTTTGTTTTTAGAGGAATTTGGATTTTGGGAGTTTGGGTTAGGAAAGCAGTGAAGTTTAATAGACACTGCTTAATGTCCAATACAAGTAGGATCATAGAAGAAGGTGGTGCTTAGGGTGATTTGAAATGAGGGCACATGGCTCAAGAGTTTTCATGGGAGAAGAATGTTAGTATGTAGTCTAGAGACAAGTCTTATGATATTTTGGTGAAGAATGTGGTTGCTTTATGTCCTTGTCCAAAAATTTTGCCTGAGGCTAAAGTAAAGAGTTTTGGATTAATTCTCTTAGCAAAAAAAAAAAATCTCAAAACACCCTAGTATTGACTCTGTTGTATGGTTATTAGTGTTAACACTAATGATGATTTATAGAGAAAAGGAGCAGGCTGAGCAAGGAAAAACACAAAGTATACAATTTGAAGAGAAAAGGAGGACCAGGGAGTGAAATGGTGCTAAGTCCTGTGTTCAAGGAGATAAACAGACTAAGAAACATAATAAAGGGAGGGGTGACCTCAGCACAAGATCACACCCAGCTAAGTTTCCAACTTGTTAAAAGGGATTAAATTTTAAATAAAAGCTCAGAGCTGGGTATGGTGGTATATGCCTTTAATCTCAGCACTTCAGAAGCAAAGGCAGGCAGATTTCTGAGTTTGAGGCCAGCATAGTCTACAGTTTAAGTTTCAAGACAGCCAAGTTTAGGCAGTAAAGTAAACCATCAAAAACAGAACATTGGTGAAGATGTAATTGAATGAGGAGGACATATTCTAGCCCCAGCAAGCAGCAGAACTTGGCAGGTAGAGCCATGTGGTTCTGGCTTTAAAGTCAAGGACAGAAGAAAAGGGTTATGGAAAATTCCTCTGCTACTAAGGAAAGCTGCCTAGGCCAGGCATGTGTGAGGGGTGTCCCTAAATTGAGGCCCAGAGAGGTCATTGTGTGAAGCTGTAAAGGTGAGGCCTAGATTGCCTTGCAGCCCCCAAGATGTTAGAGATGACAGAGCCATGGAATACCAGCTGAGAAGAGCTGCTCACAGGAAGTGGGACCAGCCCAAAAGAAAGAAGTGTTTTGTGGTCAACAAAGATGAAAGGAGTTGGAGATCTGAAGAGTGTTTTGACATTAGGCATGGAGATACAGAGTTTGGAGTTTGCTCAGCTGGTTTTAGGTCTGGCTTTGGTACAGTATTTCCTCACTATGCTCCCTTCTCTATGTTTTGGAATAGTAATGTATATCCTGTGACTTTATATGTTGGAAGTATGTAATCTGCTTTTTTTATTTTGACTTTACAGGGGATTACAGTTAAGAGGTTGAGTGGGTGGGTTTTGAGGTCTCCTATGTTTAAACTATGCCCAGTGTTACATACTCCTTCCTGTTGCCTGCAGATCAAGACGTAGAACTCTAAGCTCTTTCTCCAGCACCATGTCTGCCTGCATGTTTCCATGTCCTGCCATAGTGATAATAGACTGAACCTCTGAACTGTAAGCCACCCAATTAAATATTTTCCATTATAAGAGTTGTGGTGGTCATGGTATTTCTTCACAACAAAAGAAATCCTAAGACAATGGGTTTAAAAAAAATTAAGACATAAAGTAGAGAAGTGAGAATGTATCAGGGAGAAGTTGGGAGAGGATAGTGAATATGATAAAAATATTTTGTATGAAAATCCCAAAGAATTAATTAAAATAAATAAACAGATTATCAAACCCATATTCTAAGCCCTCCAGATCTCTCCAATCTAGGATATTGATAGTTTTGTTTTTTGTTTATGTCTATATTTTATTTTGAGTTATACACATTTTTGTGAAGGATTTAATTAAGGTCTGTGTTTATCTAGATTCTATTTTTCCAATGTGAATGTCCACTGGTTTGAGCATCATGTTCAGAGAAGGCCAAGTCTCCTCCAATGCATTACTCTTGTCCCTTGAGTAAATATCAGTTACTATATACATGTGGATTTATTTTTAGACTCTGGGCTCCATCTCATTCACCTATATGTTTGTTTTAGCATAAATAACACATTGTCTCAGTTGCTTTGTCTTTATAGTAAATCTTTGAGTCATGTAATCAGTTCACCAAGTCTCCTTTTCTCCTTCAACAATGAGATGGTTATTCTACATCTAGCTAGAGTCACTTTTCAGAGACTTTTTTTTTTTGGTTTTTTGAGACAGGGTTTCTCTGTGTAGTTTAGGTGCCTGTCATGGGTCTCAATCTGTAGACCACCAGGTTGGCCTTGAACTCACAGATATCTGCCTGGCTCTGCCTCCCGAGTACTAGGATTAAAGGTGTGCACCACCACTGCCCAGCTCAAAGACATTTTCTATTCAATCTGAGTAATGTTATACAAACTGAGTGGGCTATATTTAGTAATATACACATATACATCACATACATATGTGTATGTAGCAGCAGTTGCTGAAAAAAATGAGGCCAAGAACTTGAAAATGAGCAAGGAGCAGTATATGAGATGGAGGGGAGAGGGAAATAGAAATGATGTAATTATGTTACAATGTCAAAAATAAAAGAAAAAATGAGTAAAAAATGTTAAAGTATCCAATAAACCCAGTAACAAAATTAACCTTCATCTTGAAATAGAATCATTAAACAGTGAGCACTCACATCACAGAAAAGATTTACTTTTGAATTTCATAATTTTAGTCTAGAATGTTTAACTTGCAGAAAGAAATTTGGCCAATCTCCTAAGATTTTATGGTCAGATCTGCATTCTGTAGTGTAGTGTGATGGAATTGGGGGAAAAAGATATAAATCAAAAAACAGTTATTATAATGCACAGCAGAATCGTATTTTGGTGGAGGAAAATGTAGAAATTATGAAAATACTGGAGCTAACACAACAACATCAATATAAACAAATAAGTATTAAAATATATCTGAGTATTAAACTTTGCTTTGCTATACCAAACACCTGAATGTGTGAAAAGAAATTATTTCATCAGCTGAAAATTTCATAAGCTCCATAGAAAAGGAATACTAAAACAATAATTGCATACTACTGGATAAAATTATAATTTATAAATTTCTAAATGCAATATATTGACTTTACACATTGCTAGTACATACATATATGTATGTATGTATGTATGTATGTATATTAGAACCTCACCTCTATACATAATTTGTGAATAAAACTTTGTTTACAGTATTGGTGAAATTATTAAGGCCACTCCACATAGTTAAAAGGGAGGTTTATTTAGTGGCGTAACTTACAAGTGAAGGGATAGGTAGGTTGCAGAGTCTGGGAAAGGTGTGTCTCAGTCCTGCAGTGTTCTCTGGAGAACTCTGCTCGGTCTACCTCCAGCGTCCAGGGTCCAGGCACCAAGAGAGCCCCTGCATCTGGAACTCGGGTCTTCAGTATCCTCTCTCAGCTCCGCCTTGTAGGCGTGACCATTACGGAAGCCTCAATGGGGGATGGGACTTCCAGGTCAAAGCTGAAATGGCTACCCACTACATTACAGCCCAGATCATTCTATCTCAGATATTAAGATGGACTCATGCTGTCTTTTAAAACAACTTCAGTTCTACATGGCAGATCCAAAAGTGAAGTAGTAAATTAATGAACAGGAAATATGTTCAGAGAGTCAACAACCAAGCAGACTATGCATGCAGTACAATGGACAGAACCATTGTTCTGTAGTGCTTTATAATGTGGATGTCTGAAACGGATGGTTCAGATCTAACATAGCTTGAAAATCAGGTGCCAACAAACAAAGTTTGGGTCAGGGAACAAGACAGCAGAATTACAAGATTATATTATAGGATCAAGAATCACAGCTATTCATAGGGATAGTTGTGAAATAGTATGGAAAGACAGGAAAGTTGAGGGGACATGGAGTCTGAGTTTGGTCAGTTTATCACCAGAGTAGAGGCAGAAATTCTATCACAATCAACGTTTTCCATGATGTTGCAGACACAGAGACTACATTCCTTTCATATAGATAATTCAAATGAGATTATTAATATAGCAATGTATCATGCTTACAGTCTAAGCATGTCAAATATGGTCTTTCTCCCATCACAGCTGTAAAATTTTCTTAGAATTTCAAAGAAAATCCATTTACAGTGAAGTGCAGCATGTATCTTACATGTTCTTATTAATAAAAACCCAGAACCAGATATTGGAGTAAAAAACTGAGAAATCAGAGAAATAGAACAAGCCACAGAAAACCTCACCTCAGTTTCCAAAGAGAGCTACTTCCTGTATACCCACACCTATATGCCATTCTGTTCTGCCATCTCATTTCCTCATGCTGCCTAGCTACATCACTTCCTGTCTGTCTGTACAGACCTCCAGACCTTTATGGTTAACTAGTGTTGGAATTTAAGGCATGTGCCCCCATGCCTGGCTTTGTTCCCAGTGTGACCTTGAACTCACAGAGATCCAGGTGGATCTCTGCTTCCCCAGTGATAGGATTAAAGGCGTGTGCTACCATTGTCTGGCCTCTTTGTTTACTATAATGGCTGGCTTTTTCCTCTGATGATCAAATAAACTTTATTGGGGTACACAAAGAAAATGTGAAGGACATTAATTAATTACCTTGTTCAAACCTTTGACCAAAAATTTTATCTTATCAGATTCTAATCCCTTTCCAAGATATCTCCAGAGCTACACTATAATCTCATTTCCCAAAAAGAGAAAAAGAAAAAAAGCATGTTAGAGATTATTAGCAACATTTTGTGATGTAACTTGAGAGGCAACAAAAACATTCATACAGAGATTGCTAAAACACTTCAACCCTGCTCTCTCTTAAGATTCTCTCTTACTATTTAACTTTCTGTTAATCCCAGTGCTTAAGTCTACATCTATTTCACTTTCTGTTAATCCCAGTGCTTAAGTCTACATCAAATCTTTTCCTAATAAACTCTACTGGCTCATCAATTCTTTTTAATACTGAAAAACAATTTCAGAGAACATATTCTCAATCCCTGTTGAGGGGGGCACAGGTGAGCCAGCCCTTAAAACAAGAGTATGGGAGATCTGGCCCCACTTGTCATCTGCCATATGGTGGCAGAGACAGGGAAGAGAAGCCCCCTGCCACTCAATGGCTGAGGCAAGTGGGAAAGCTGACCCTGAGGTCAAAAGTACAGAGAAGGAGAGCTGGCTCGCTCTCTTCCAACACACACACACACACACACACACACACACACACACACACACACACACACACACCAGCTGCAGTACTTGGAAGAAGAGGCCCTGCTCCTCATCTGGGCAGCACAGTAGAGCTGACCCTGTTGGCAGAGGTGAGAGTGAGGTGGCTCTGGGGGTGTGAGAATGGGATAGCTGACCACACCCCTCTCATCTGCCAGGTGGTGATGAGGGTAAGGGAAAGATATCTTCCCAGCTTGCCCCTGCCACCTGTGGTGGATGAGGGAGGTGACCCTCTCCCTTACCAGCTGCAACACTCAGAAAAGTGGACCTGGCACCTCACCTGGGCAGCGCAGTAGAGCTGACCCTATCAACAAGGGTGCTGGTGAACCACCCTGAAAACGTAAGCATGGGAGATATAGCCCTGCCCCTCATCTGCCATATGATGGTGTGTGTTCGGGAGAGATGACCCTCTCCCGGCAATTGCCCCTTGCTGCCTGTGGCAGGTGAGAGAGCTGGCCCTCGGGTTATGAGAGTGGGAGAGCTGTCCGTGCCCCTCACCAGCTGTAGAACTCGGGAGAGTGTCCCCTACACCTTGCCTGGGCTACACAGTGGAGCTGGCCCTGAGGGTGTAGCTGTGGGAAAGCCAACACTGAGGATGTGAAAGCAGGAGAACTGGCCTCACCCCTTGCTCATCACTGCAGGGAATGAACTAACCAGGGCGACATGGAGAGCTCACCCTGGTAGTGAAGACAGGGGAGCTGGTGGGCTGACCAGCCCTGTAACTACCCAGGCCCAGAACCAAAGTTATGTGTTGGCCCACCCCAACATCCACCCCGTCTATGATCTGCTGGAACATGTGAAGGGGCCAAAAGCAGACCCAAAGCTGCAGGATGTCCACAACACAGAGCAACAATAGGATATCCAAGAGGAGTCCTGGTGAGGGCTCAGCACTCACTAAATCACACTAGGGGTTCAGTAAAGAGATTTTTTTCCTTTTCTTTCTCTTTCTTTTTCTTTTTTTCTCTTAAATTTTACTTTATTTTATTTTGGATGGTGAGGTTGCAAGAGCAGATGGTGGATAAGAAGAGATGGGAAATGAATGGAACTGAGATGCATGATGTGAAAGACACAAAGAACAAATAAAAAGGAAGTTTAAAAATTTCAAATGCTGATTATGAGGATATTGAGCAAGATTTTGTATCAATGGATACTGAGAAGAAGAGTGAAGGACAGTGATGTCCTCTGTAACTACATAAAATATTTGCAACATTTTAAGTCTAAAAAAATATTCTAATTATAGTCTCTCCTTACCCAACTCCTCCCAGATCCTCCCCACCTCCTCACTCATCCAACTCCACACTATTTCTCTTTAGAAATCACACAGGCAAACAAACACAACAACAACAAAAATAAATAAACACAAAAATGAAAACCCACAAGAACACACATACACCTTGAGAGTCCTTGTGGGGTGAATTCAAGGATCCTGCTTCACTTGAGTACAGGTCTCTGAAAAGAACTCTCAAGTGGCTATAGGTGAGCAGAGCTTTGTCTTCAGGCCACAACCCCACTGCAGCTACCAACTGTCTTCAGCTATATAAATTGGGACAAGACTGAGTCCTTGTGTCTAAAATGAATAAATAATAATAATTCTTATGTAATAAGTTAGATAAAAATCCAACAAAGTGAATACTGAGTCGGCAAGTGCTATGGTTAACAGAAGCTCCTATCATCATTTGAGAGGAGAGAATCATCTCCAATCAGTTCCTCCAAGAAAGACTGGAGGATGGACTCAAAAAGTCTCCTTTAGGAGAATAATGAACATGAATTTAGAGATATTTGAAAAGGGGCACAAGGATTCCTGTAATTAATAAATCAAATGTAGAGAACTCAGCAATGCCTGTGCATGGTGTTTAGATACAGATATCTTTCAGTGATTTGCCTTCTTGCTAATTGTCCTGTGCTGTGTCTAAAGTATTACAAATCTCAAAAGTTTTGCTGAAGCACTTGTGAAAAGAAATTTTCAGTTGATTTGCATGTAAACAGTTTCTAAAATATGAATGTGGGTAGAGGTATGCATCAGACTTGTTTATCTAGACTGGTTAGGGTATACATGTTCTGGGTGAGTTAACATTCAGGTTAATAGATCATTATAATACATATGCAACATGAGATAATTACATATCATCAGCACTTCATATTAAAACAAAGGAGAAAAAACAATCATTTTTCAAAGTTTATGTGTCATTTAAATATTTACTATATGGTTTATTTTCCACTTAAATGCCACTCTTTCCTTAAGTTAATTAATCCTTCTCCACACTAAACTAATACTGAATTGATTAAATTCTTCCCTTCAGTTTCTGTCACTTGGAGCATTCAGAAAGTCTCTGCATCTGCCAAAACATATCTTCTCTTCTGTATCAAGGTTACTCAGTGGTTCTGTAGAAATAAATATCAAGTAGCTTTAGCTACTAGAATCCATCCTGGATAACGCTCTGTGTTATGGTTGATCTTAGTGTGAATTATGGTCATCATCATTTTATAGAGGGTAGAATTCTTTTATATTCATCTAAAAATTATTCAGATGTCCTCTGTTTCCCTCAGGTCCTCTCTAACTTCCTCTCATTTCTCTCGAGGACTTTAATGTCCTGGAGAGAAATGAGAGGACATTTGTGTAATGTGCACACATAGCACCTCTCATAGGCCCACATGCACAGTGGCCTGCATCTCCCGGGCACATACCCACTTCTCAGCTGGCTTGGAGGGACTACTAACCACTCTTGTGTTTACTCACATAAATCATTTTCAGAAAGCTTAATTCTGTATGCTTGCAGGCAGTCTTGAACAGGCCATTCAGCAGCTTAAAAAATCAGAGCCAAAATACCTCAGGCAGTGTTTAAAATGTTTGCTTTTGTTTTTTAGTCCTAGGGTGAGAAGCTGGGCCACTGCACAAGCTGAGGAAGTGCTCTACTCCTGAGCCACAAATGCAGGTTTAAAAACAGGAAAGAAAGGGAACGATATAGAAAGAACCCATGTTTAGTGGCCTAACCAAGTAAAACAACAGTTTTTACAGCTAGATAAATTATCGTAATCACATTGATAAATTAATATAAACCTTTGGAGTTGCTGGCAATTGTTGTTAAATGTTTATATATGTATGTATCTATAAGATGAGGTATTCTTTGTCCCGGAAAGAGGACTGCACATGCAAATTTGTATTAGACAGAATGAGGGCTGGGGCCCTTAAATGACATTATTTG
Source organism: Peromyscus eremicus (assembly GCF_949786415.1). Lineage (NCBI taxonomy): Eukaryota > Metazoa > Chordata > Mammalia > Rodentia > Cricetidae > Peromyscus > Peromyscus eremicus. The sequence goes on from NC_081422.1 coordinate 14,026,859, forward strand.
TAGTTACATCTACCCTCCACATCTTTCTTCATTAATAATTTATAATGCCTATTAATCTATGGTTTGCTAATTTTACGGTAAAATGTAACTAATATCTTTAAGAGAATCCCATAATTCTGAATAAGTTCTGGATATTGTTGGTCATTCAGAACACATTTTATACAAATTAATAGGTAGTAACATCAAATAATTCCTATTCACACATAAATCATACCAAACAGCAGTAACTGATCTTATTTTTGAAAAGCACCATTAAATCTAAATGTAAGTAAATGACAATTGAAATTATCACTGGACTGAAAAAGTCTTCGAATTTACAAAACTGTCTACAACAGAGTGATGTTAGTAGATTAGTATTGGTGTATGAAAGAGCCCAAAGCACTGACAGCCTTCCTTTTAGTAGAAGAGACTTTGGACTTGTGAAAGAAATGAACTACAACAAGTAACTGTGGTTACACAAACGCACAACTATTAATATTATAGCAGAATATTAATTATGCTAACACTATTAAAATTTATTCAAAGTTCTCATTTCCAGGGACAACCTGACCCATTTACATTGGAGAAACATGTGGGATATTATGAGCAAAAATTCTATTTCCCCTTATCATTAATATATACCAAATGCTTCATTCTAAATTATGAGGCTGTGTTTGAATTTCTGTAGAGCTGCTTCTGGCTTTTTCATTTTAGTCTAAAGATCAGACATGCTGTAAGATCTCTATTACCTACACCCTGGGGTACCTTCAAGAGAGACTGATTTTTATGACCTCTATTTTCTCTATGTTTTCAAAATAATGAGGTGAAGATCTTCCGAGTTCTTAAAGGGAAATGTTGTTTTAAACCCTCTTGAGTTAAAAGTCCCTAAACTCCTTTTACAAATAAATGTGAGGGATATAGTTTTATGAAAAATGATTCTTCAGTTGTCATTTTAATTATTCTTTTCATTGAAAACTTTAAAGAGCCATCCAAACACTACCTACAGACTAAGGGACTGTATTTTGCAGCTCACCTGCTGCCTGTGCAGTTTTAAATCCTTTGGTAGGAAAGTAATCCCTTGTCAGCAATGACTCTTCACATAGTACAAAGAAGGTCTAAGTTCTTGTCTTGATGAAAACCTGTTGTATAAAGGCCCTTCCTGTCACAAGGTACCCCACAGAGTTAGTGGAGATATCTTACATAAATTTATGGTGTTTCAATATTTTCCTCATTCCAGTCCTGTTTTCCTCATTACCTCATGTGACTCTCCCTCAATCCCCAGTCTCTCAGCTACAATCCCGACATATGCAGAAAGAACAATTTCTTGAAAGACCAACTCATGATACTGAATTTCAAAGTGGGCATAGGAAACAGACCCTAAAGTTGTATGTGCAAGCTGGATGTAAATTAGGAGAAAAAAGATTGAAAAGTCTTTGAAGGATAATAGAATTGGATAGGACAAAGATCTCACAAAAATCAAAGGATGGTGCACCATCTGGGATCACCAATCATAAGGTAATTATGAGGCTTATCCAGTCATACAGCTCTCTCTGGGTAAATCCGTCCATTAGAAAGTGTTGGTAAAAGGGTAACAGTGATTAGTCAGAGAGTTGAAGCTCTTGCTCTTCCTTGGCAACAAGTAAAGATCTCTTCAGTCCCTTTATGCCAAAGAATAGAATACAAAATATAAACCTTCCAATGCTGCCAATTTACAGCTATAAAAGAGTTCCTGGATCGGTTCATTATTCTCAGCCTCTGAAAATTAGATAAGATTACAGACAATATTGGGAATCGATAAGACATGGGATACTGACATCTAAGTGAGAGAAATAAAGAATCTTAACTCCTCAGATTCTCTCAGCTCTTGAGATTATGGAAGATATTCACTTTCTTTGGGTGCTTAAGGATGATTATTTAGGGTTGTATTCTGATAAACACTTAGCTGACATTGAGAGGAAACTAAAGCAAACATCAATGCCGTGACTTACAGTATTTATTAATCTGTATAATGTAAAGAAATATTAACAGGATAGTAGCTCCCATCTGAAGCTACTCAGAATGTAACGGAACTCCTTCCTGGCAATTGTCTTCCAGGAACTGGTTCCAACTCATTTCAGTCCATCACTGGACCAGATTCCATGAATACTAGTCAATATGCCTCAGGGCAATCAGAAAAGGATGCAATAATAAAGAAATATGTAACATAATGTAGCCTGGCTGAGAAAATACTGAGAAGGAAGATAATTTACCCTGAAAGAGTTATGTAGCTTGGCCCATAGCTATAGTCAAACACAGAAAACCAATGTTTCTAAAGAAATTCAAGATTCCAAGGTGTGGGGAGAACATGTAGCATGATATAAAGTTGAGTTTTAAAAAAGGCTTACTGATATCAGAATACCAGACTCTGTGACTATATACAATTTAATGTATGGAAAGGACCTTGAAAATGCTAAAATATAGCTGGAATCATCTTATAAGACTGGAGAAAATGAAGCAAAAAGACATTCTAGAATTTCCGTGGCAGACAGACAGACATGAACAATAAACTCAGAGAGGACAGATCACACTGCAAACAAAACTGTGCTTACAGTCTACCAAGGTTCTAAAAAACTCTCTAGTGCCCCAAATGGCAGGCATGAAGGGGAATCCTGTGAGAACATCTACAGAACTGTTCCTTGGAGGCCAGACCCAAGGCTGGAGAGTGTTCCTTTAGAATGTGCCTTCCTCAAGGCCATGAGTTCAAAGGTCCAAAGTACCACAAGCCAACTGGGGACAGTTAATGGAGAGAAACACAATTAGCAATTGTCAAAATAACACTGAGGACAGAGCAGCAGCCAGGCTGATAGAAGCACAGAGCCTACAGAGATGATTTACAGAACTTAAGACAAGCATGGTGGATGGCAGGATAAGCACTACGGCTGTGGCTAGCAAGATCTGGAGGTCTCGACTCTCAGTTAATCCATTAGCGATGCAACTGATGGGAACCCTGAGAACGTTCTCTTATAAATGAACCACAGTGTCATGTGGGGATCTTAGAATTTTTTGGAAGTAACTATGTTCTGTTCTCTGGAGACTTGTCTGGGCTCAGTTACTGATAATTTAAAGAACTGCCTGGCTTGATTTTGTCCAAGTACAGAATAGGGCTTTGAATCACATCCACAATATGAGGCCCCATGGACTGTATATCTTAGTCCTGCTTCAAAAGAAAAATCTAAATGCAAATATTTATGCTCTGGAGGAAGATGATATAATCTTCAACAGATAATTCAACACCTTTAAGAAAATAGCTTGTAGCAACGCCCATACAACTGACAGAGAAGAATACCTGGCCACTGGTAGCCATGAGATCACATAGCCAGAGTGTCCATCGTGGCACGGTGACATGGATTTTGACAGATACTGGAGCAAGCTTAGCAGCATTCATCACAGGATGGAAGTGATTATCTGGGACCAAGGTTCAGTACAGCTAGAAAACACAAGAAAGTTACATAACTGAGTGTGCAGAACTCCAGTCCTGCAGCGCTCTCAAGCCACTGGAGGACAGTCCCTTTATGAACAACTGACAAAGACCAAGAAATGAAGTGTAGACTACACCAGGACAGCTCAATCTGTTTGTGAAATCAGAAAGACCGTGGCTGTGCTTCCTAATGCTTAGGAACACGTGTGAAAGGCAGGCTAGCTTCTCCTTTGACTAGTGAACATGCCAGAAGTTTGTATTCTGAAATATTCAGAGGTGAAAATATTCACAGACTCAGGGACAGTATTCAATGACTTATCCAGTAATTCACAGGCTTGGGAGAAAAAATGACAATACTGGCCCTTGACACGAAGTTATAAGCAAGAAGCATCTGGGTAAGCCCATGGGCATGAAATATGAGAGACTTTACTATGGACAGTGCATTTTATATCCTACTCAACCAAGCATCTTAGCCTCTGGTACTGTACTCCACCAAGCGTCTTAGCCTCTGGTACTGTACTCCACTGCCAGCCCTTGGGCAGCAGTCATGGGCAACATCATTAACGGAGGCTGTTCAAAGGGCTCTGGTGCAACTTCAATTCACCAAGTAGCTTCTCTACTACTGAGCATACAGACTTCTACCAAAACACAAACAATGTTGATCATGTGAAAATCCACCTTTCCTTAAGAATTTCTAGCTATGTTGTGGTGAGTTAATTTAGTTAAACAAATTTACCCTGTAGTGTTAACAATTTTTCTTGACTTTATTTGGTGAAAGTATAGGCCAGCCTTTCCTTCTCCTGCTGCCTCAATCAATACCAGTTAACATCAGACATGGTATGTGATACTGCATAACCTCAGATCATATCAGGATCTGTGTCACTGTGAGGGATGGGGTCTCACATTATAGCTCAGGCTAGCATAGAACTCACAAGATGCTCTAGGCTAGCTTGAATTTTAACAGTCCTCCTGCCTTAACTGCCCAAGTGCTGCAGTTACAGGCCTCTACCACCACGCCCAGTGTGCTCTGTGCTTAAGGCCCTTCCACTAGGGTGACCCAGTTATTAAATATGATTTCCCAACTGTTCATCATGTGCTTTTAAGTCATATCTGAAAAATACCTTTCCAGTAACAACTATAGTAACTTGTAAATGAATATCTGAGGATAGTAGACTAGCCATGATGATATTTTTTAGCGCCCCAGGCTGCTCTTACCCTATTCAGGAAAAAGAAGAGTTAGAAACTGAATGCAGGTATTTCTATCAGCTCAAAAACTCTGTTTCACTTAAGATTGTAGCTCTCATGCAAGGACGAGTCTTCATGGAATGACGTGTGCTTTGGGAGGAATCCCTGAAGAACAGTATCACTGTAAGACAGAGGAAAATGATCAGGAAGCAGGGGCTGGACTGCCCTGTGGTAGCAGCAGGGACCCTAAACACCCACCACAGATAGACTGTTTCTTAAGCATTTGATCTCCAGTCTGTGTGATGTATATCAAAGCTTTATTACAGAAATACTCTGGTCTCTTCCTATTTTCCACATTAAGTCACTGAGGAATTTAGAGGCAAAAGAGCAGACTGTTAGTTTCAGTGTAATCTGAACTAAATTCCAGAGAAAATGAGAATTCTAAAGAATCTTCGCTCCTTACCTGTGTACTTGTTAGAACTGAGATTTCCCGCTGCTCAGTTTTGCTCTCTGGAGGAGTGAGCTGTCTCCAAGCAGCCATTCCTCAAAATTCATGTTTTAGCTCTCCTCTCTCCGTCAGTATGTTCGCCATCTGACTTGGTTGCTGTCAGACAGTCGCCATTTGACTTGGTGTACTGTTCACTCTGTATCTAAAAATCGTCTCTCAAATTTGCCCTAAGCGCTTGGCTCTTCTTTTGCGGCTGTCATGACATTTATCTCAGAAAAGTTTTTGCACAGTGCTCTCTGAAGGAGAAGCTTACAGTCCACACTTCACAGGCATGACATCAACTCAGGGGCATGGTGTCATCAACTATGAATGAGCTTCCTGCCTTCACTCCGCTTCCATAGATAGCAGGTGGCAGTTGTCAAAAGTGAGGATGGCCTATTTCCAAAGACAGTTTTCTATTCTTTACAAAGAGATAAGATAGGAAATCTCTTTTCTACCACACCTTGGCAGAAGCTAATTCCCAGGAAGTCTTTCTTGCCACTCATGTGGAGAAAAAAAACCGATGACTGGAAATAAATCATTCTTGCATGCAAGAGTCTAAATGTTCCCTAAAGTCTCACTGGATCATGTTCAGAAGACATAAAAGTAATGTCCACAGCTGGGCCTTTCTGGTTCGGTTCTCTGCCTTAGTCATATGTCTGGGCCCAAGTAAATATAAAACTAAAGTATTTCATCAAATGACCCACACATTTTAATTTTTTTTTTAAAATTCACTGTATGGACATGAAAATGTTACAACTCAGGCCTGTCCATGTTACTTATCAGCACTCCAATCTAAAAGGAGTCAGTATGTCCAGTCTCTTTATCTCTGAGATGATACCGCTCTTGTGGCCTTTCCATTAGAGCATTTGCATGATAACATGCAAAATTATGCATATCATTTGATTCACTGCCATATTTACAGGCAGTGACAATTAGTTGTGCTGTATAATTTTCTAAAGTGCTGGGTGGAACACAGATTTTGACTATCAAACATATGGAAAAATGCTGGATGCAGAGGTCTACTGCAAAACAAACAAATAAACAGATCATTCTGTGAGTGAAACTTTGAGTCCTAGATTAACAAGCCTGGCGCCCAACGTGGGGCAAGAGTCTCCACCTAAAAACGGAGAAAAAAGATTCTAAAACGGAGCTAAAAACAGCTCCTAGTTGTCTCTTTTAAGCTAGCGGCAGCCTGCATGTTTGAGTTACTATGGCGGGTTCCTGGCGTGCATGCTCAACCTGCCGCCGTATGGCGGGAATGAGGCCCCTGCAAGTGGCACATTAAGCTATGTGGTGGATTTAGCCTTTGCTAGTACAAAACAAAAAAAGAGGTTTCTGGGCTACACACTACTTTGGTAAAAATGTAGACCCACTATTTCTGAGAGTTACGGCTCCCAGAGCTCGTGGAAAGCGGACCACCGCCATGTTGGGAAGCTGAAGTGGGCGGAGCCAGCAGCCACTGTGCCATTTCAGGCTTAGAATGCTGCAGTTTAAAAAGAATAGGCTCAAGCTAATATAAAAAAATAAGCCACGTAAAGATGACTACCACACAGAGAATCTGGATTATGTTCTCTTTGATATTCGTAACTACAGAAAAACATTTGATTATAAAAGCTGTTGAATTATGCCAAAATGTATATTTTAAAGATACCTTGACTTCAAAATTTGGATATAAGGATATGTTGCTTTGAAAAAGAGTCTCTGCTTTTGTTTCCACAGAAAGCCAGAGACTATGGATTTGTTCCAGATTAAGATACATCAGGTTTGACCAGCCAAGACCCCCTGAAAGGTCTCCAATGACACCATGGCCCAGATGATTCAACATCCAGAATGGTTTCAAGTCAACTGGCTCAGATATACAGCCTCACGGACTACTCCATGATCCTAAAATTTTCTTTCTGTCTCCAGAAGATACAGCGCCCCCCTCCAGCAGGAAGTAATAAGAGAAGCTACGCCCAAATTCCCAAATATACCAAGCTGGCTTTAGAGATGGAATTGGCTCACTCCCCCTCTAAACCCAGACATATTGCTCAAAAAAAAAAAAAAAATAGTTAAGAGATTCTTATGTCCCAAATCAGAAGAGCCCTCTGGTATGGGACAGAAAAAAAACAATATTTTTATTTAAATCAGGTTGATTATAAATACAATCTCTTTCTAAAACAAAAAGGGAGATAGTTTAGATATGATAGGATGAAAGGGTAGATTAATGAACCTACTTTTAAAGAATAACAACTTGTTTAAAATGTTTTACATCGCTATAGATTTTAGTTTATTGATACAAGTTTAAACTTAATTTTGTTATACTGTATATATATTTCTATTCTTGTTTGAGGTATTATGTTTATGTAACTCATTTAAAATTATAATGGATAATTAAAAAATAGATTAATAATTAATCATCTATGATAATCATATTTGTAGCCATGTTAGTTAAGTCTTCTAGGTATACATAGTTATATTTCAGATAGATAGGTAGTCTTCAAACACTTCAAAGACCTACAGAATATGGCATTTAAAATATTTTAAAAATTTAGACTTTCTGGACAATGAGACATGTCTGCTCCTGACAGCACCGATTTACTTCAGAGAGGAGGATAGGCATCAAAGACACTCCATACGGAGTTTATCTTCACCTTGACAAAAATAGCCATTTGGGCAAGAAACTGTTCTTGCCTGGACTGCCTGATCAACTGGACATGCAGGACCCATACAAAGGTGACCACTGAACTTTGCTTGACAAAATGGTCCTTCAGGTTCCTGCTTTGCAGAGAAAACTGCCAGACATTCTACAGGACACAGAGAAAAATGAATAAGAGACTCTAGGCCTGTGGGCTGAAGACAGATGCCCCAACTTTACAAGAGAACTTTGAATGACTGTCCAGGCTGCCAGCTGTCTCTGTCTACCCTACAAGACTCCTAAAAATTGCTTATATCCTTCTCCATTTCTCAGGTAGTAATATATCCTTCTGAGGTCTTTGATGTGGTTAAAGACTAGATACTTACAATTTTCCTTAGTGATAATAAAAGATAAGTTAGATATAAAACCTTAAACTTACAAATATAAGATAGATAGGATCTCTTCTTTAATATTGTAACTGTAATTCTTGCTTGATAATTGTTTTGTTATATGTAATTTTACTATGTTAAAGTTAAAACCTTCCTTTTTAAGAAAAGAAAAGGGGAAGTGCTGTGGGATGGTCTGTATGTCAAATGTGTTGCTGATTGGTCAATAAATAAATCACTGATTGGCCATTGGCTAGGCAGGAAGTATAGGCGGGACAAGGAAAAGAATTCTGGGAAATGGAAGGCTGAGAGGGGACACTGCCAGCCGCCATCAGGACAAGGAAGATGTAAAGTACCGGTAAGCCACAAGCCACATGGCAAAGTAAAGATTAATAAAAATGGGCTAAATATAAGCGTAAGAGCTAGACAATAACAGGCCTGAGCTAATGGCCAAACAGTTTAAATAATGTAAGAGTCTATATGTTTATTTTATAAATGGGCTCTGGGACTGGCGGGACTTGGTGGCGGGAGCTGGAGAGAAATTCTCAAACAACACAAGCCTGTTCAAGAAGAAGGCCTTGGATGTTTCTAAGCTTGCTCACCTCCCTTAGAGTTGAGCTAGTAGATACTTACAAGTAAATTACTGGCTCAATCTTAGACAAATGGAGGGGTTTTGTTTGTTTTTTTGTTTTGAGATGTTTTGTCTTTTCTTTTAGTTAGTTTAGTTTGATTTTCACTTGTTTTAGTTTTTTCTTGAGAGAAACAGAAAAAGAACATGAAATTGGGTGAGTAAGCAGGTGGGGAGAATCTTGAAGGAGGTGGGGAGGGGAAAATATACTATATAAAAATTTTAAAAAGAAATAAATTTTGTTGTTTTCTTTCAACACAATGTTTCTCTGTGTAGACCAGGCTGGCTTTGAACTCAGAGATCCACTTTCCTATACCTCCCAAGTGCTGGGATTTAAGGCATGCACCACCACTGCCCAGTTTAGAAAATATTTTTCATGAAATTATATAATGTTCTCTTTCTGAACCACAATTAAAACCTTTATCAAAGGCCCATATTTTAACCTGAGAGCAAGTCATAGGATGAATATGTGTGGAAAATGCCAAGTACTGTAGGCAGAACATAGAAAAAGAGAATATTCGTTTCCTTAGCAACAAACTATGAAAGTGATTTTTCCCTCTTTACCTTTTTTTAAAAAAGAACCTCAACAGTAAACTTTAATATTTATATTTAGAAGTTACAGAATCTAATCTGAGCATGAGTCATTATGACAGACTGCGGGTGGTATAAGCATCAGTAAAAAATGTTAAATACATCCAAATTAACAAATCTTCAGCCTTGCTTCAGAATTTAGATATCTCTCCGGGGCTGCCACATTACTGCTTTAGAGTTTGAGACCTATAAGTCCACACAGAAAATGCAGGAGGAAATTGTCCTACCATTATATAACAGATAATTCTTTACTTGAGTGTAGTTTATTAGTCCATCCAACAGTGACCGGTTACAATTCTCATAAAATACTATTCAGCCGTGACTTATTTTCATTTTCCTGCATGTGTCCATGCTCTAATTTCTCACAATGCAAAGTCACATGAACTAAGTCAACTCAAAAACATCATAGGAATCAGGCAGCCCACGCTTTGTGTATGGTAGGATTGTTCTCTTTCACTGAATTCTATGTCCTATATGTCTTCAAATAGCCAATATCTTCTGGCCCCTTTTATAACATTTTGAGCTTATCATCCCAAAATAATGCCACTAGGTCATGTAAGTAGTATTTTTCTGGCAGTGAACATGAAAAAACAATTACTGCTCTGAAGAGGTAGAGGATATCATGAGAAGTGGTACTTGGCTTATTTTTAAGTGTAGTTTCAATGGTACTGAGGAACCAATATTAGCCTCTGTAGAATACACTACAGACCGTGTCCAACCTACAGACCATAGGCCTCATGCAGCCATGGAAAACAGCTAATGTGACCCCAAACAAAATACATAACTTCAACTATGAGAACTTTTTCGAGATTTTTTCTGATTGCACAGTTCTCAGGTATGAACTTTGTAGACAACAATGTCACATTGAAAGTCTAAAGATTGGACATGCCTGTCACTTTTCAGAGAAAAACATTTGCTAAGTTTACAGCTGCTGAAGAGACTTCTTACTGAGTCTCTATCTTCATTCCTCTGTAGCCAAATTCTGCAGATTTAAAACTTGACCATAAAGATCACTTCTCTCTTACTAACTTTCCCATTTGTCTCAGTGCTACATGTACTAATCGTAGAAATATCTCCCTGAAATCAAGTATTGCTGATGCCCTCTGAAGAATAACAGGTACTCCTTTTGATATGGTTGTGTTATCCATTTGCTTATGTGCATGTCTATATTATGTCTCTGGTTCTAGAAACAGGATATAATGGTGGTATAAGCATCTGTAAAAATGGTAAATCCATGTAAGCTAACAAATTCTCATTTTTAATTCAGGTGCTAATATCTCTCAGCTGGCTGACATATCTCCACTTGAGAGTTTATATCCTACAAGTCCCTACAGAAAGTACAGAAGGAAACCATCCTATCATTCATGAGCACAGATAATTCTTTCCTTGATGAAGCTCACTAGTCTGTCCTACAAAGTAGTCAGTTACAGTGCTCTAAAAACCCTATTCAACCATGAATTATAAATACATTGACCATACTATTAATTTCTCATAATGCAAAGCACTATAGACTAAGTCAAATAAAGATAAGGAACAGAATCAAGTTTGGATTCTTCTATGTGGATGTTCTGATCAGCATGTGGGACAGAACTAATCATGGTTACCAGAACCCACCTGGCTTCTACACTCGACCTCAGCTATTACTTGCCTATTATGTTTGAACCTGTTGCCTTTGGCCATTATTTGGACAATGTTCTTGACACTACTTGTCTTCACTGAAATTTTCCAGTAATGTTGAAAATGTAATGGTACTGCCCTGACTTATTACATAAGGTTGCAAAGTTCACATTTAGCTTTGCAGCTCTTCTCTGATCCTCACTGTGAACAGTGACCACTGTAGTAGACATACTGAGCAATGAACTTAAAGGATCTGACCTAGAGCTTTCTGTCCACATTAAAATGTTCTTAGAAACACTTTGATAACTTCAGAAGCATGATATGTTATGGTCTTAATGATATGTTGTAGTCTTAATTCAAGATTTACCACTTTCATTCTGTAAAGACCATAATGTAGCCAGACTGATCCTGGAGGAAGTGAATCGAGAGAGAGAGAAAGAGAGAGAGAGAGAGAGAGAGAGAGAGAGAGAGAGAGAGAGAGAGAGAGAGAGAGAGAGGAAAAAAGAATGCCTAAAAATATTAAGACCACACTTAATCACAGAGAAATTCTGATGAATCCCCACAGTGTTTGAACAAACAGATGTCTTGCTGAATGAATTTGGGTATGAAATGTAAACCAATATATTATCAGCTCAGATTATGGGATGACATTATTCATTTATATAATGCAGTGCAATAGCCCAAACAGCTTTGTAGTAATAGCTCAATTGTTCCACAATTCATGGATAGGATTTAGACACCTCCCCGAACACTGGACTGGAGCCCAGTAAATGGTATGATAAAATTATCAGTTTATAAACTAAAATAAATTATGAAATATGTATGTAGTGATTCATGAAAACACTTTTACATTGATATTTAAAGCTACAGAAGTATAGATAAACTGAAATTATTTTTCATGATTGCAATTAATCATTAACACCTTGAGTGTAGTATAAAAAAAGTTCAATCAGTTCAAATCTTCTGGAATGTTCCGTTTAATCTAAGTATGAAACATGGCTTACTTAATTGACAAACTAGCATCCATATTTGAGATGACTTACTTAACAGATTGCTTTCCTTCATTGAAATATATTGGTTAAAATCTTCTAAATAAGTTTAGAAGGAAAAACAAACTTTTGAAAGGCATTAGTTCTTTGGTAATAGAAATAGCTGTACAGGTGGAGATGGCATGTGAGAAGAGGAGGAGGACTGAGAGGAGAAGGGACAAGAGACGGTAAGCAGGAAAAAAATTATCTGTGCAGTGAAGATTTAGTTATATATGCATCCATCAATTTACTTATATGTATATGCGTCTACGAGCAGAGATGGCATTAACTTAAGGGCAGCAAAGAGCCAACAAGAGGGTTAAGAGAAATAAGATATAATGATGGGAGTTGAATATGAGCAAAATGTAATACTACACATTTATAAACATTATAATAAAATTCACTATATTTCATTAACTTAAATTTAATATCTGTATAAAGATAAAAAGAATAATATATAAATCATAAGGACATTAAAAGTTAAAAACGCAGAGGTATAATGTTGGTGAGATGTCACAGGTGGTATAAACACTTGCCTTGTAAGCATACAGACATGAGTTTGAAATTTCCAGAACCCATGGGTAGAAGGAAATAACTGACTTCAAGAAGTCATGCTCTGCCCTCCACAGACCTGCTGTGGCATGTATACACCCACTCTGATGCATATCACACACACACACACACACACACACACACACACACACACACACTTAATAATAATAACTATAATAATAATAAATGTAATTTGAATTCAAGGCAAGCCTGTATTACAAAGCAAGTTCAAAGCCAGAGTAGGCTACATGATAAACCCTATCTCAAAAAAGCATAGATGGGTGGATGGATAGATAGATAGGTAGGTAGACAGATAGATAGGCATCAAGTGGTTACCCTGGCTTTCTGTATCAACTGAGTTGATTCATTGCTTATTCTTCTACAACCATTCTTGATAGAAACATAATGCACCTGAACTCAGAGAGGAAAACCATTGTTCCACAGGAGAATAAAGCAGGGAGTGCTTGCAATAGAGTACAGAAAATGAGCACAATTTCAGGCTTGCAAAGTCCCTTCCCTGCTTTCACCCTCACTATAACCACCCAAGGTGATCAACATTTTATACTCTTAGTATAAAAATGTTTGCTTGGATATACCTCTCAATTCCAATTTAGGAATAGCCAATTTATGCTATTTACTGTGTCATATATGAGAGACTGACATTGTGACATCAAACTAAACTTCATTGTTTTTTCTGGGCTCTCAAAAAAAGGTTCTCTCATTTATGAAATGTAAGACACGGTTTCTTTTTAAAAGCTATGTGGATACAGAATATACTCAACAACTTTCAAGTGGCATGGTCAGTCAGTCTTGCAGTTACGCTAATTTTTTCTTTTGCCATATTGACATAGCTTCTGATAATTCAAACATCACAGTGAGACAATTGCTGGCTTTGAAGCAGTCGAGATGGTGTCCCAAACCGTGCCAGAATTATTTTCTTCATTGCTAGCTTTCAATGAAGAAATACATTTCATCAAGTTTTAAATTTCTGTTCCTAAGGATGTTGTGTTTAAAACATTCCATGTGGTGAGATAGTAAGCAAAGGAAGTATTTGTGTTGTGTACCAAAGACTGAGGAGTTCCTTGAGGAAAAGTAACTTAATGCCATATTCTATGTCCTATTTTTTTTATTCTAGAACAACATTTTTACTAAAAAATAACAACTGGTTTATAAATTCTGATTATTCAAATTATCCTTTGGACAAGCACTATCTTACAAATGGACAAAATGAAACTATGTTGCCAGTGATAAGATTCAAAATTCAAGCACAATTTAGGGTAGAGAAACTGTATCTTTTACTGTAAATTCTCACATTCTCAAGACTTAAAGTCTTTCCTGACGAGATAAATGGTCATATCAATTTTTCAATCATGTAGGATAAAATGTGTCTTATCCAAAAACTTGATATCACTACAGCAAACAATGCATTTTTTAGTAAATAATGATGTTACAAAATCAATCTGCATGCAAGAAAACAAAGAGTGCAATATATAAAAAAAAATGAGATGCATATGGTCATTGGCTTGCATTCCAGAGAGCTACTCTTTAAAAACAGGCCTCAGTTGAGCTTAGCAAACTATTAAGGAAGACTTGGAACTAGAAAGACTGAGAGCCATGTACTCTAAGCAAACAAAACCTATTATATCCTTAAGGACTTAAAATAGGACTCAGTAGATATTAGATTCTTTTCTGGAACTATTCAGTGTGATAATATTTTGTTTGTGATCTAACAAATAAAACTTGCCTGAAGATCAAAGTGCAGAACTAAGCCACTAGTGAACCACAGAGGGCAGGCAGTGGTAGCACACACCTTTAATCCCAGCACTAGGGAGGCAGAGAGGCAGATGGATCTCTGTGAGTTCAAGTCCACCCTGGGCTACACAAGATTGATCCAGTCTAAAAGAGAAACAGCCAGGCAGTGATGGCACACACCTTTTATCCCAGCCCTTGGGATCTCCCACCTTTAATCCCAGCAGTAGGGAAGTGGAGACAGGAAGTGAAATGGCTGGGGATAAAAAGGAATGTAAGGCAGGAGGAGATAGGAGCTCATCTCTCTTTCAGGCTGAGGAGTTGGTGAGGTAAAAGGTGGTGGATGTGGCTTGCTCTTTTGTATCTCTGGTCTTTCAGCATTTACCCCTCTATCTGACTCTAGGTTTTTATTATTAAGACCAATTAGGATTCGTGCTACAATTCAGGAGTCCTTAGGCTGACTACTCCCTGACAGAAAGCCACCATTCCTCACCAGATGGCCCAGCACAAGCCTCTTCAGGCATGTAAGGGACCCTTTTCTCTTCAGGCCCTCTAGAAACTCAATGACCTTTCTACTTTGTATTTTGTTCGTACTGCCTTCACACTCCCATAGTATTCCTGTGAACTTCATGTACACATACGTAGTAAAGTCTTTATTAAAAAAATCTTCAAATACTTTGACCTCAATGTACTTTCTGTTTCCTTAGGATTTCAACACACACACACACACACACACACACACACACACACACACTTATAATGTGTACATACATATACTGTATTTGTATATTTAAAATATACAATTCATAAATCTTTAGTATATCTATATATATATGCATAAATAGTTTTATGTGCTTTCCACTATTGTGTTATGTATACAATGATGTGTGTACAGAGTTGTGACACACTCACCTTTCTGTTCTCACTTAGTAAAACATGAAACTGAAGTTTCAAGTTTCAACACTTCCCATATATTGAATTAATATACATAACTATGAATGTTGGAGGTGTCATCACACGCAGACTCACCCAGAGCCAAAGCATCTTTCCTCTAAATTCATTGCCTTAAACCAAAATCTTACACAACAAACACATACCACTTTAAGAAATAAACAACTGGATTGTTGTAGTGTCTGTTCATTAGTCTTGTCAACTTGACACAAACTGAGTCATTCATTTGGGAAGCGGGAACTTCAACTGTGTAATTGCCTCCATAAGATCAGCCTGTGGGTATGCCTGGGAGGTTCTTTTGTTTTGTTTTGGTTTTGGTTTGTTTGTTTTTTGATGTATCACTCCTCAGCAGGTGCTTCTCAGCTGTATAAAAAGCAAACTAAACAATCTATGGACATCAAGCCAGTAAGAAACATTCTTCCATGGTTTCTGCTTTAGTTTCTGCCTCCAGGTTCCTGCCTTAACTTCCTGCCTTTACTTCTCTTAGTGATGGATTATGGCCTGTAAGCTAAAGAAACCCTTTCTTAGCCTAGTTGGTTTTGACTAGAGTTTTATCCCACCTGTAGAAACCAAACTAAGTCAATCATATATATAATATATATTATATATATTAGCATCAATACCATGTATTGGTACATGGCTGTGTTTTTTCTGGATACCATATGTGTGATAGCTTTTTAATTCTCCATGTGTCACTCAGCCACAGAGTAATACATCAAGATAAAAATGGAAGAGTCAGTCCTGTAACTTACCTCAATAGGGGTGATGATCACACTTACCATAGCAAAATACCTGCCTGAGGGCTGACTTCCTTTGCACCATGTTGTCCTCCAGCCTAGATGGGCACTTTCTCCCCCGTGTTTTATCAGTTTATATCTCCATCAAGACGTAGTTGACCCCATCAGTGCTATTGCTTCATAAATATCGAGCATAGCACTAAGGGTTCAGAGATGAACAACTTACTGATTTCCAGAATGCAAGAGACAGTGTCTTGCACTACAACTACACGTGCAAAGGGAACTCTCAAGCTGATTAAATGTGTCAGTGTAAATCAAAGGAGCCATTTGTCATTCCAGCTGGCAAGCTTCACTCTATTCCGGGAATGCATGTACTGTCGCCTGCTGTGTGAGCCAGGCACTTGGGGACCATCTCTGTGCACACTGACGTTCCTCTTTTTAAAATCACATTTAATTCCGTGTGAACATCTGACATCTACACAAATTTTCTTGCAGCAATTGCCACATCCTCAGTTTCATCAGAACAATTCTAAACTCAGAGCCTGAGAGTCATCATCCCTCTCTCATGATTTCAAGGGCCCCAAATCGTCCTTTTCTCGTTCCTCCTACATTTCTCACTTTCCAGCTTTCTGAACATTTTATTCTCTAACCAGAAGGTAGTGTCTTTCCTCCCACATCCTGAACTAAATAAAGCTGAAAATACAAAGTCCTCAGGAGAGGAAACATTATCAATTAAGTTCATTCTCAGGTGTCAATGACTGATATAAAGTATTTTCCAGAAGACATGTTTTAGCACAAGGCAAGCAAAGTAATACCCCAGATTTGATGGAAAATAAGGAGACATAAAAAAAAATTAAATCAGAAGGATGTCATGTCTGAGGAGATCTCTGCATCACATCGCAACATGTTTGTGAAACCAACCTAGTGGCTTGTTCTAGAAATACTGACTCACACTTATTAGACTTTTTAATGGAAAGGCCTGGGGATTTGACCTTGCACCCGGTTGAATATACTTAAGCCAGTTCAGAAAGCATTTACACAATGGAGGGAGGAGGTATTTGATACTAGTAGCCCTGAATGTTGTGATCATGGTTGTTTCATATAACTGATTTGCCTTGATTTTGTTATTATTAAGATATTAATAGTAATATTTTATTTGTATAATTGTTGTGAGTCTTAACTGTTTTAGAGTCAGGTGGTTTGGTGGTGGTATTTATCTCTTTTGTTGTTATTGTGGGTTGAATCTAGGACCTAGCATAAGTTTTACACGTTATCACTGACTATAACCTCAGACACAAACTTTCAAGAGGTTTCCTTTGGGGGGCGCATTGTGAGTATCAGATGATACATAAAATATAAATGACTAGAAAGTGGTTAGCCTTAGTTACCACCCCTTTTCTTTGCTGTGTCATGATTTTGCTACACTATTACACATTTACCAACATTTGGCTTATTCTTCACATTTCTGTGAAAGTTTAGACACTCACAAAAGGCTCTCTGAAGCCTTACTACCAAAATTGCTCACTCTGAACTTCCTCTCTGAGGGGAGTGAGGTGTCTGAGAACCTCATAAGAAAAAAATTCCAGAAAAAGTTTTAGAATAAAACAATCCCACCTCATACAACTTGAGGGAAATCAAGTAAATTTTTAAGAAATACTTTAGGTCTAGGCTGAGAATCAGCATGGTCCTAGCCCTTGTCTGCTTCATGTAGCAAGCACAGGGAAACATTACTAAACAGTCACCAATACTAATCAATCTGTCACCATGGCACACTTTCCTCAGCAACACAAAAGAACATCCTCAAATTTTACCTTTAGGAGACATATTTGCTTGAAAGTAAAACTCTTGAGTTCTTTGTGTCTTTTTATAACACCCCACTCATACTGAATGTTCCATGTCCTAGATGCTTTGTTAAAATGACCCAGAGTAGCATGTACAAATTATCCAGTGTTTTCCTTATTTATTTCTATGAATTACTCATATTCATTTTTATGTAACAAATCCTACTGAATTCAATAAATACTGTCATGATATTATTACTATTTTTGATTCTTGACTATACACAGAAGTGATCTGTGTTATATTGATAACACAGAGCTACAAACAAAAGGGGCATCATGTAGATCCCATTCTTAGATACTGGTGAAGATGGTATGAGATGTTTCTGATATTTATTCCAGTGTGATGTTTATTTATGATGATGTGAGTCACTGGGATATAAAATGTTTGAACAGCTGCTCATTTCACATCCTTTCATAAGAAACAGAAAATAAGAATATGTATACACTACATTCCAAACTCCCTAAGTAATATCAGTATTCCTATTTCACTATTAGATCTTAACTTTAATACTATGAATTAAAAATTATTATCCTCACTATGCACAAAAAAAAAAATCAAAACAAGGTGGAGAGACTTTGATTAGCTTGCAGAGCAAGGAGTATTTTAGTTGAGATTTGAAATGCTCTAAAAGTAAATGTATGGTCTCTCTTCTACACAAACTTTCAGCAGAGATTGGAAGCCAGATAAAGTCAAAGGGGTAAATACGGCATTCCTTCTGCATTTCTCTGGCCTTCTCAAACACATGGCCAACCCTTAAAATGGACCCCATTCTTCTTTGTCTCTATTTCTCTGCCCTTTTGATGTCAAGTTAGAATATTGCCACCTCAATGTTACCTTTTGGAAATATTTTAAATCCCGTGTGCTTAATTTGTTACAAGTGACACAGCATTGTTTCAAAGTGTTTCCATACCAGTTTCAAGCAAAAGGGTATTACATGAATTGCTTAGGGTTCATTTTTTCCATTTCAATTAGTGCACTTATCTTGGAGCACAGTATCTTTCCTTGTGATATCATCAGCTCTTCAGAATTGATTCTACTTTGACCCAGGTGTGAATTGCTTGACTGGTAGCCCATTTGTCCAATGTTCAGCTTTGAAATTGATTTCAAATGTCAAAAATATATATTTCTACAGTTTGAGTCATAAACAATATTGTACACCTTCCTGATAGAAAAATAATTCAGCCTAGTACACTTCCATCTAAAATAAGGAGGGGTACTTAGACATAATGAAACAAATTAGAAATATTTTAATGCAAAGCTGCTGAAGGATATGGCACTGTTAGCCATAGTCAGATAGACTACTGTTAGCCACAGCTGTGTGAGGCCAGGTGGGGATGATACAGAATGGAGGCTGATCACTTTCTGGATTTTATTTACTCTGAAGAGATTCAGGATCCTGATAAGTGGATACATTAGCCTATTATCAAATGTTTTCTATTTAATACAGAGACAGCATTTTATAGTGGTGTTTATCTTAAAAAAGGTGAACGGAGGAGAGGAAGGAAGTAGGCACCCTCTGCCATGTCACTGCCTCACATAAACAAAGCACATCCATTCACCTCCATTTCTAGTTCTTTCTTAATGATGGTGTCTGAGGAAGGAGCATGGGAAGCAGTGTGAAGGCTGAACGAGGCACTTTGTGAGGTACCAGCTTTCTGTCATCCCATGTAATGCTTCCTGCATATAATTTACCCAGACGCTATGGATTATTGTCCTTCTTTATGAGCTACTCCATGCCTCATTAATCATAGACACACATTCACTTTCCAGCTTTATTTTCTTTGGAAAATATTTCTTTTTAATGAGCTCAATAGCATTTACACTAAATATGCTTATTCAACTCTTCAATTTTACAAAGATGAAATAGTTTTTTAACTTTTTGAAGGAGATGGCAGTAAACTACTCTTTACTTTTAATTTTTAAATTTTGTTTATTTGCTAATTTATTTTTGTATGGAAATACTCTTTCTTACTGAAAATTCACTTTTTATACAGTACAATTGGATCACTGTTTCCCCTTCCTTTCCCGCCCCCAGATCCTCCTCAACTCCCACCCACCCAAATCCACACCCTTTTTACTTTCTCTCAGGAGAACACAAAGAAGCATCTAGATAATGATGAGGAGGAGGAATATAAGAGAAAATAAACCAGAACAGGACAAAACAAGCAAGCAGAAAAAAATGTGCCGAATAAAAAGCATTAAAAAACACTAAGATACACATGCTTCCACACAGAAATACCATTAAAAAATAAATAAATAAAAACCAGAAACCATAATATAAAAAAGAATGGGTAAGGTAAAATAATAATAGTAATAATAATAATAATAATAGCCTTGACAGCCTTGTATGACAAATAACTTCCAAAATTGTCATTGAGTTCATTTTGTGTTGGCTGTCTATTGCTGGGCATGGGCCTGATCTTAAGAGTGATTTGTATCCACTAGGAGACTCCACTGGAGAAAATTGTTTGTTTTTGTTTGTTTTCATTTTATTAGAAACAACCTTTTCTCTCACAGAATATATCCTAATTAAGGTTTTCTTTTCCTTGACTCCTCCAGGTTCCTCTCCACCTCCCCTTCCATCAGGATCAAACCTCTTTCTGTTTCTTATTAGAAAACAAACAAGTTTCTAAGGGATAACAAAAAAATAAATATAATGAGACAAAACAAGAAATTAATATATCAAACTAAGAAAAAACAGAAGGAAAAAAAAACAAGAAAAGGCACAAGAATCAGATACAGACCTAGAGGCCCACTTGTTTGCACACTCAGGTATCCAGTAAAAACGCTTAACTGGAAGCCATAATATATACACAGAGGATCCTATAGGGTAAAAAGAAAGAGTATACACATATTTATATGTATATAATTATAGTAAAATAAATAAGATAAGTTTTAAAACCCTGACAACATTTTGAGACAAGGAACCTCCACAGATAATGGATAAATTTGATTTGTTTTCTGTTGGCCATCTACTGCTAGGCATTCAGCCTATGTTTAAGGGTAGTTTTGTCCCCCGTGAGACTCCCTTGGAGAAAATTATCATTTGCAAGTAGTTGTAAACTGGAAAAAACTTTTGGGTTAGAAATGGGGACATATATCCACTTCTTTCAGCTCTAGGACCGCATTTCATGAAGACTTGGGCAGTCCCTGTGCATGCTGCCTTAGTCTGTATAAGTTAATATCTGCATCAATCTTACTGATTTACAGGGCCTTGTTTCTTTGGTATGCTTCATCCCCTCTGGCTCTCACACTCTTTGCACCTTTTGTTCTTCAGGTTTTCCTAAGCCCTGAAGAGTTGGATTTGATGGAGACATCCCATTTCAGGATGACTGTTCTGAGGTCTTTCATTTTCCATTGAATGCCCAGCTATGAGTCTCTGTATTTGTTCCCATCTGCTCCAGATAGGGGTTTCTCTGATGATGGCTGAGCAAGGCACTGATCTATAAGAATAGCTGAATATTATTAAGAGTCATTTTATTATTTTTTGTTTATTTGTTTGTTTGTGTTTTGTTTAGAACAGTAGTATTTGGTTTTACCCTAGGTCCCTGAGCTATCTAGTCTCAAGTTATTGGTCACCCAAGCAGTACTGGGTATGGGTTCCATCTCATGGAGGGGGCCTTAAGTCAAGTCAGACGCTAGTTGTTTACTCCCACAGGCTTTGTTCCACTATTGCACTAGTGTGTCTTGCAGGCTGAATGTCTGTAGATCAAAAGGTTTGTGGCTCTTCTAGTAGCATGCAAGTACCTTACAGTACCATAAACAATGAATTTCTTGATTCATTCTTCTTTTGAAGGACATCTAGGTTATTTCCTATTTCTTGCTATTATGAACACAACAGCAATAAACATGATTGAGCAAGTGTCTCTGTGGTCAATAGGGTGAAAGTTCTAGGTAAGAACCTGCTCAACATCCCTGTATTCAATGAATTGTGTAGGTATTGCCTTCAGCAATAGGGCCTTACTACCAGTTTGTGAATAGCAACCAATAGCCTTGGTAATTGCCTGGGATGTTTGGGGATTGGCACGGGTTTCCCTTGGCCAAATATTCAACTAGATGTAACCCAGCCCCAGAAATGAAGCTTTATTTGGTGACAAGAGATGTTCAGCTGAGGCTTCACTATTTGATTATTCCATTTATACCACTTTCAGATATGTATATATTTCAGGAAGTTTCAACTATATTAGGTTTCTATATAACCCCTCAAATGACCCTTAGTTTTACGTACACCTCCACATATTCCTCTACTCTCTTTAATGGATCATTCCATTCCAGTTCCTGACCCACTCCACTCATAGCTATCTTATTCAATTTCCATTTCCATTGGTGATCCAATCTCCCCCACCTCCATCCCATAATATATACCTAACCTCTGTCATCATACACATCGTAGCCTGTTTATTGATTATTTAAAAGCTAATATCTACATATAAGAGAATACTTGCCATATTTGTCTTTCTGAAACTGGGTTACCTCACTCAGGATAATTTGTTCAAGTTCCATCCATTTACCTATGAATTTCATGTTTTTTAATGTCTGAGTAATAAATATTCTATTGTGCAAATGTACCACATTTTCTTTATTCATTCTTCTTTTGAAGGAAATCTAGGTTATTTCCTATTTCTTGCTATTATGAACACAATAGCAATAAACATGATTGAGCAAGTGTCTCTGTGGTAAGATGAAGTGTCCTTTGGGCATATGCCCAAAAGTGGAATAACTGGATCTTAAGGTAGATTGATTCCCATCTTTCTGAGCAACCGCCACACTGATTATCATAGTGGCTCTACAAGTTTGCACTCCCACCAGCAATGAATGAGTGTTCCCCCTACTCCACATCCTTGCCAGAGGAGCTGTTTCATTGATCTTAACCATTCTGACTAAGATGAAATCTCAGAGTAGTTTTGATTAGCATTTCCCTGATGACTAAGGATACTGGACATTTCTTTAAGTTTTTCTCAGCCATTTGATTTACCTCCTTTGAGAATTCTCTGTGTAGATATATATTCCATTTTTAATTGGGTTGTTTTCTTGGTATCTAGTTTTTTTTTTAAGATTTATTTATTTATTATGTATACAGTGTTATGTCTGCAGGCCAGAAGAGGGCACCAGATCTCATTATGGATGGTCGTGAGCCACCATGTGGTTGCTGGGAATTGAACTCAGGACCTCTGGAAGAGCAGTCAGTGCTCTTAACCTCTGAGCCATCTCTCCAGCCTAGTTTTTTGAATTCTTTATATAATTTAGATGTTAGCCCTCTATCAAATGTGTAGTTGGTAAAAAATTTTCCCTATTCTTTGTCCAAATGATAGTGTTCTTTGCCATGCAGAAACCTTTCAGTTTCATGAGGTGAGATCTAATGGGTGCTTATGTCAATAAAGCCCGGAAGAGATAGTGGCAGGCAGAAACACAGCACTTGGAAACTGAGTAGATTATTTATTCTAATAAATACAGTTGATGATTCTAAATTCTTGACCAGCTTGTGAGATCCTTGTGGTAGATAACATCGTCTGAACAATAAGGAACAATTATTCAAAACTGGTCACTGTAGCCACAACTGACTCCTATATTTTTAAGATTTTATATAATTTACTTTTATTGAAAATGTATTTTCCCCACATAATATATCCTGATTACGGTTTCCCCTTCCTCTACTCTTCCCAGTTCCTCCCCATCTCTCCACCCATTTACATCCACACACAGATCAAAACTACTTTGAGATTTCATCTTATACCAAGCTCCAGCTATACCACTCTTGGGCATACACCCAAAGGATGCTCCATCCTAACACAGAGACACTTGTTGCTCAACCATGTTCATTGCTGTTGTATTCATAGTAGCCAGAAATTGGAAACAACCTGGATGACCCTCCATAGAAGAACAGATTTAAAAAAATGTGTTATATTCACACGCAACTTTTAAAATATCTCCTAAAGTAGAATTACTTACTAAAATAACTAGGTGATATTCAGACTGTAACTTCACTGCATCAAGCCATAAGTGAGCATAAATGAATAGTAGCATCTGGAAGTGTGGAGGATAATGGTGTATGGATGCATTTTAGATTGATATACACATGTATAATTAGTTTTTATTTTTAAATGTATGTTGACTATTGTTTCTTTTGTATTATATTTAAAGATAAAACAGTATAGCAAACATAATTATTCATCCTTAGTTTTATTTGCCCTTTGTTTGTAACATAACCTTATTTAAGCCTCTTGTCTGCATGTGTATCACAGAATTTAGCATGGTTCACTTTCTCTAGACACAAAATTTTAAAATATGTAATTGTTCTGCCTTAAATCGAAAACGGCATAAAAAAGATAGGCAGGGTTTTTTTAATATTGATAACTCTATTGAGTTTCCATTTAATAATAATAAATGATCTGTCACACAAATACTCAAATAGTTTAACAATAATTTGGGAGAAATTATTTAAAATTTTTATTCCAAATATTTTACAAACCTTGTCTATATTTCTGTATATTCAGATGTAACTACCACGTCTGCCACTATAACACACACACACACACACACACACACACACACACACACCCCTCTTTTGTTTGGTTTCCCTGGTACGTCTGACTTTCTTATCCAGAAATATTTGATTTAGGTCAAGGCACTATCTTCATGTGGCACTTATAAAAAACAAAACAAAACAAAAAAACAGATTCTCTGAAAAGTGTACCTATGTTAAAGAATTTGAGTTTAAATGACAGTGAACAAGATACAGTAAACCAAAGAATAGACTGAGAATTATTTTCATTTTCTGTGCTGACATTACCTCTGATATTTTTCTTGTTACAGAAATGTTTTAGTTGGTCTGGGAAACTGAAGCAGACCGCCCTGGAGGAAGCCCTGTGCTGCTTTAATACCAAAAATGTCTGCAAAACAGAAACTATGGTGATTACTCTGAAGGAGTAAATATGCTAAGGACAGGAAGAACTCAACAGACACAACCTCTTCCCCAATGCTACCACAGGCTGGTTACACAGGTTCTGCATAATGCCTTGAGCGTTGTACCTTACGTATCCATCAACTACCACTCTTCAAGTTTCCCAAGTCTACAAATATAAGCCATGTAAGTTTTCAGTTCTTTGGAAATTGGTACTATCTATCAATATTTTCTTGAAGCCTATGGCCAATAGTTACCTCAAATATCATCATTTCTTATGTCAGGGTTATGTCAAAACAGTTTTCAATGGAATATCTTAACTTACTCTGGTTCTTTTTCTACATTATCAGAAAAAGAAACTCTCAAGATAACCCAAAGTAGTATGGGAATAAAAACATAATCACTTAACTTTAACTTTTTACAGTATGCAAAAATACATAGGTTTTACAATTATTGTGGTCAGATTGTTGGTGATAAACCTGGCTTGTTTTCTAGCTATTTTGTGTTATGTACATGAAACAAGTATCCTCCAGAGCAGTTCAAAGTTCAGCAATGTGGAGAATGAAAAGGATGTCTGGGGTAATGCAATGGTACTAAAATATCCCTTCATGTTTCAAGGCTTTTTGTGTGAGTTTTTCAGTGCACAATTGGGTACTGCCTTCTGCCCTTTCAAACAGCCCGGAAAAATCCTTTCCCTTTCTCTCCACATATATATGCATTTGCACATGCATGTATACAATGCAACACATGCTGTGTAATAGGGAAAAGTGAAGATTAGAATTTGAACCATTTGACAACAGTATCCACTCTAATGTAATAAGTGCCATGCAAACATTACAATAGAAACCCATTTTCCTCTCATTTAATGTATTTCTAGCAATTCTTTTTAAATTTTTTTTATTTTTATCTGTGCCTATGTCTACAATGAACTATGATTGTGTTTACTCCCTATTTCCCCTTCTAACTCTCCCCGTATAACCTTGAATATACCTTTCTCTCAACTTCACATCTTTTTTTATAACACACTGAGTTCTTAGTACTTTTCAAACTATCATTACATCATAGTGAGAAAAGGCCAGTTGAACACAGAGAAGCTGATATGAATCATTGCTTGGTAACTGCAGAGAAAATTGTACTCATTAGTGGGCAGCAACGAGTTTCCATATTCCTCTGTCTGGACTGAGATGTTAAACAACATTGAAAGGGAGAGCCTTATCCAGAGAAGAACTGGTTGTTTTCTAATGTATGACAGGACATGCTGCAACATGCTCATCTGTTAAAATACTCTTCCAATGTTGGCACGGTGGGCCATAGATGTCAACATGGCTTCAGGAAGCAGCTTAGACCTGGGACATCCACATGGCATCTGGCTGTAACACAAATCATGGACATCCAGTGACATCTAGGATTATATTGTCAACTGAGGTCATGTTAATATCCATGAGCCAGGTAGCCACAACAGGCCATGTTAGTGTCTACCACAACCCATGATACCACCAGAGGACATGATGAGGTCTGTGATCTATGATGCCGTCAGAGACCATGTGGTTGTCCATGATCCATTTTGCCATAGGAAACCATGTGCAAGTCGATGACCCAGTGCTGCTGCTGGCTATAATGGAAGCTTCTCTTATAGTGGTATCAATGACTCTAGACTCATAGTTGAGAATGAGAGACATTGAAGACTTCTACAACAACTTCCCCACCTCCTCCCAAAAAAGAAGAAACAGTCTACACAGGAATCAACTGAAGAGAGTTCTGAAAAGTTGTTATAAAGATGCTGAAGTGTAGCTCTTCACAGTTGATGGCTTCTGGAGCAGGGAGGGGGAAAAGATTCTGTTTTCTTTAAGGGGTTGGCCACTGGGAGTTTGACCATGCTCCAACGAATATATGAACAACACAAATTATACTTGGTATACTTGCAGGGGTTGGGGGGGAGGCACGAGGGTGGGAGGGTGGACCTAGGAGAAATGGGAAGCAAGTGTGATCAGGGTGCATTGTTTGAAATTCCCAAATAACTAATAAAAATACTATGTTGCGGGCAAAATAAAACCTTCCTACATCTGAATCAGGCAGGAAACAGTGCAGAAGTTGTAAGGACATTGGCAAAGATTTGCAGTTTCAGTGAGAATTTAAGGAAAACAGAGTTGGAAAGTGTTCATTTATCTTGTTCCACACGAGGAAAATGGATACAGCTCATTTTCATCAACTAAGTCAAATTAGTTAATTTAATCATAATCACTATTATGTTCATGTAAAATACAAGGATTTGTTATATACAAATTATCAGCCCAGAGAGTTCTATTATTTTTGCATATATGATTAATTTCTAAATAATTTTATGCATCTTCATTTCAATTCATGAATGAGAACACAGGTCTAAATAGATTGTCCATCAATACACAGCTAGGGAAGCAGTGGTGCCTCTTACCCAACTTTCATAACCCAAAAAGTCTTTTTCATCTGAAGTAGATTTGTATTTCTTATTTTACAGGAAAAAGGATCACAAAATTATTTCACCAGAGACAGTGATTTGGCTTAATCAGAAATTGCAGTTAATGGAGCTAGAGTAAGAGATTAGTCTGCCATGAAAGCATGAGATTCTGGATTCAGTCTCAAGAAATCACATAAAAAGTTGAGCATGATGCCACAGGCTTGTCCTCCTAGACCTGAGAAGAGAAGAGATAGGTGAACCTAGAGTTCACGGGCTAGCATAAATTAATTAGGGGTCTCTGAGCTGATGAAGAGAGCTTGCTCAAAAATCAAGATAGATGGTATCTGAAGAATGACACCCAAATTCCTCTGACCTCTACATAAATGTGTGCACATCTGCACACACACTACATACACACACACATATGCATGTGTGCCTGTACACATAAACATGTACACCCATACACACAATAATAATTAATGGATTTATTTACCATCACAGAAAAGCAGCTATAAGAGTTATCACTGTGCTCAGAGTAATAATATGAATCTATGAGCCCAGCCTATGGTGTAAGAGTGAAATATGAAGAGCTAGACAGTTGCTGGAGTTTCGATAATAAAGTCTCTCAGCTCCACCAGGCCCTGTGAAGCTTTTCTCTCCACTAATGATCTTCAGGGACCACAGGTCTTTTTCCTAAGAAATCCATTCTTCAAGTTGGATTTGATCCTTCTGTGTAGAGACATAGAAGGAATAAACTACAGAGGACTCTCTTCAACCTTGAGGAATAGAACTCAAGTTTCCTTTGTCTGATTGTTTCTGCCCCTACTGTCCTGAGCTCTACTTTATTCTCTAATGGTGCTTTTCTCACTCTGATTCATCATTTGAGTGTTGAAATTTCTATGGATTTATCTAGACTTGGGCTTTTGCAGTTTTATCATACCAATATGTCTCACAAGATTGCTGGATTTTCTGTTACCTTTTCTCTCAACTTTCTTCATAATTTATTCTTGATAGTGTATGCTCAACAGAAAAAGATCCCAAGAGAATAACATTTTCATGTAAAATAACAGAAAGAAAAGCATGCTGTGAAGGTTGTTCAGCACTAACAAGAAATTCAATTTATTATGTTTGCTTTTGTCTTGTATATTTTACTTGACAATAAATGGACCTAAAATCCCCCATCAGAAACATTTGCATCTCTTTACAAATAGTTGTAGCAGAAGCAGAGAGAGCATGACATCCACACTGCTTTTTTAGACTAGAGGCAGGACTTGGAAATAGGGAGGAGAGATGCAGGAAGGATTACTAAAACCAGAAAAAGTACAGCACAGACTTCTGTAATGGCCAGTCTTCAGTGCCAGCCCAAGAGACAATGCCTCTGGATGTGTCTGTGAAGATGTCTCCTGAGGTTTAACTGAGAAGGAAAAACCCACCCTGAAGGTAGTCGGAACCATCCTGTGAGCTAGGAACCATACTGAATTTTTAAAAAAGGAAGGAAAGAAGGCAGAGAGGGAGGTAGGGAGGGAGAGAGAGAGAGAGAAAGAGACAGAGACAGAGACAGAGAATGGGAGTAAACACCAGCATTCATATGCCTGTGCTTTCTGCCTGTGGATGCAATGTGGCCATCTGCCTCAAACTCCTGTCCCCATGCATTCCTCACCCTGAAAAACTGCACTATGAGCTGTGAGATGAAATAAACCTTTCTCTCCTCATGTTACTTTTATAGTATGTCATACTTATGAAGAAAGTAGCTAAAGAATCCCTTTCCTTCTGAGCTTGTGAACATAAAATGATGTCTTGTGTCATCTCTTACTCTCTACATGTCTTTAATTATAAAATAATATAGTTATTTTTTCAGAATAGAGACCTAAGGCCACTAAGTATGGTCTAGGTTTGTACAACTGAATCATTATTAATACTCCATATTATTCCTTATTATATTGTGGAATGATGAAACTTTAAAGAAATAAAAAACAATATAGTAATCTTCAGTGATAAACCAAAATTTTAGCATGTGGCTACTAATTTCTAAATCAGGTGTATCCTTTCATTAAGTATTTCCCTTATCTGCAATTTCTCCCAGTCACGTCCTCAACTTAAAAATGATACATAAATATCATTGTGTTAGTGGTGTGTGTGTGTGTGTGTGTGTGTGTGTGTGTGTGTGTGAAATGAAGAGAGACAGAACACTTTAATGTTAATAGAAAATCTTTGGAGCTTTTAAGAAAATGATTCAGAGGCAGGACAGAGGGTCAATGCTGAGGGGGATGAAAGTCACAGACTGTCTAATTCTACTGTGGAAACTCAGGAAGACTAGAATATTCTGAGATGTTTGCAATGACATCTACTTTCTGCTTTCTTTGTCAACCTGACCTCGTAGGCATTGAGTGCTGCCTCCTCATTGTGTCAGTGACCCACTTTTGTTTTTATAGAAACATGGTGAACTCTGCCTCACTGACCCCCAAAGAAAGCAAAAGTTACTTACAAAACTACTTTTTACCAGTCTTGTATTTGGTATTATTTGTTTCTTACAAACTGAGGGGCCATGTTTGTTCAAGCTGATATGTTATTGTAGATTCTGTCTCTTTTCTAAAAAACCCTGAAGGCAATAACAACCCCAGGGAAACCAAAGATGCTCTTCATTTAATATTTTCTCAATTTTTCTCCACCAATGCTCATGTCTCTAAAGCTGTAACTCTAGGAATGATGAAAACTATTGTTTCTCTCTCCTAACTTCCATCTTTCCAATTCTTCATCTTGGTTAATAATTCAAAAGTGTCCCTGTGTGATCACAGTTTTACTAAGGGCACATAAAGACATAAAATATGAAAAACATAGCAAGAATTTTGGCCACTAGACTCAATTTAAGCATTGTCAAGTATGAGTCTCAGTGCTATAACCATCAGGCTTGGGGTTTAGGTAGTGATTCTAACTGCCTTTGATGACCTATTTCCTTTATGTACTCCAATACCAGATGTGATTCCTAATATAATTTTAATTTTATGTGATATAGTGTTTTATTTCCAGTTTTAAACATATTTCATCCCCCCTAATGGGTCCAAAGCACTTTGTTTTAGCATTTAATGTCTAGGAACTAGACACTTAGTACTAAATAACAAAACAAGAGCTATGTTCAATGTTCACTGATAAAAATCATCAGAGAAGAAGCTTTCTTGGATTTCTAATGGACAAACACATCATAATGTAGTATACAATACATTTTATGTGATTGTTTTGACTATTATTTGATAATTAGCTCACTGGAAGAAAGTGAGCAAAAAAAAATCTATGATTTCTCTATGCTTTCTCCCCAGGGAAAGAAAAATGCTGAGAATATAACAAAAGAACCCTTCAATCAGCATTCCATTGATAAAAGAATTGATAACACTTACTAAGACCAAATGTGTTCAGTTAATTAACTAGGCACACAAAATGCAGCATATAATTTATATTCATGCAGAGAAGTTCTATAAATTTATAGAAATGATTACTTGCTGCAGTCAACATTAACTGAATTCCCTGGCACCTTTCTTGTATTTGACAAATAGAAAATTAATTATAATAATAATAGTTTTATTTAATAATGTCAAACAGCCTTTCACTGGTAAATTAGTGAAATTATCATCATCAGTATTACTGAGGCTGGAGTCCTGACTATATGATCACTCACATATTAGAGTAACTAGAAAATGAAGCTCATTACCATCACTGTGGTAGAAACCAGGCTGCCTGCTGCCTCCCCTTGGGATGGAAGGGTGATAGCCCTATTATCTATGCCCTGCCTCCTCTAGATGTGTCCTAGCACTGAACTCCCACCATACCTTGACCTTGGCCTTGGTTCTGTGTGGACCATGCATATCACTGCCTGATTTTATCCTGTCTTGGAAATCTTATTAATATTCTGACTGTTTCATAAAAAAGATGCTATGAAGAGCTTCTGCAAAAGATTGACATATGAGTTTGATTTAGTTGCAAAGAAAAATTCTCACAGTTCAATTTTTTGAAATGGCATAGTTGTGCTGTTATAGAATTTCTCCTATGGACCAAAGGCAACTTTGATATGTATGTATTCTATATTAGTTACTTTTCTCATAGATATGGCAAAATAACTGATAAAAGCAATGTGAGGCAAATGAGTATACTGGCTCACAGTTTGAGGCTAACATCCATCAGCCCTCAGAATGGGTTGGAGGGGCATGATGTCATCTGCTTTCTAGAAACACAGAGAGATAAAAGCTGGTGCTCAGTGTAGCTAGAGTTTTCCTGCCTGGCCCACAGTCAAGACAAATCTCTCTTACCCGCCAGTCCCACAGCTACTCAGACCTGACCAAGTAAACACAGAGACTTATATTGGTTACAAACTGTATGGCCATGGCAGGCTTCTTGCTAACTGTTCTTACAGCTTAAATTAATCCATTTCCATAAATCTATACCTTGCCACGTGGCTCGTGGCTTACCAGCATCTTTACATGCTGTTTGTCATGGTGGCGGCTGGCAGTGTCTCTCTGACTCAGCCTTCCACTTCCCAGCTTTATTCTCCTCCTTGTCCCTCCTATACTTCCTGCCTAGCCAATGGCCAATCAGTGTTTTTTTATTGACCAATCAGCAACACACTTGACATATAGACCATCCCACAGCAGCTCAGCTCCTTCTTCTTCCATGTCCTCTTTATTCAATCTAGGAACTAGCACATAGGGGGATTCTGCCTATATTGAGTATGGATCTTCCCTCAGTGAAACTGAAAGATAAACAGCGCTGGTTGGTGGCGCTGGTTATCAGTGGAAACATCATGGTTATGACAGAACACAGTGCTAATTTTAGAGCTTTATTAGGAGTGAAAGAGGGGGGAGGAAGAAAGGAGAGCCAGGCCTGGTGGGGGAGGGAAGTGGGGAGCAGAGCAGAGAGAGCAGAGAACAGAGCTGAGAGAGAGGGTGGGGGTCTGCGTCCAGCTTTTTTAAGATGCAGATTGTGTGACCACATAGTTGTCAGTGCCCACTGATGATGTAAGATGCAAGACCCCAAGCTGCGTATGTGCCGGAGTGAGGGCATGATCCTAACATTCCAAACTTTTTGCTTATTATAAAAAGTGACTGAATAGGAATAGGGGCATTGTTTCTCCCAGAAAAATTGCTTCCAGCTGACTTGGTGGGTGTCAGTTGACTCTTGGGGGGTCAGGGAAGGGGGCCCTTCTGAGGTAGACAGGTGTTATGGGATGATGGACTGTCCTACTGCCCTGGAGTTGTCCATTCCTATTGGCTTGGCACTCTGGCCACTTTTGTGTCTGACAGGATGCTGTTGAGACAGGAAAAGCCTGAAGTAGATCCAACCTGTCCAGATAGATTTCAGCTGGTTTCTGGAGCTGGGGAAAAATTTTGAACATGTTAAGAAGCAGCCATGACAAAATTAGTGACCATTTGTGATGTTTAGTACTCTGCTTATATTGGTTAGTGTTAATGGGAGAGATCGAGAGATTGGGACATGTTAAGCTTTATCAGAGACAGATTATTTAAGGCACCTGTTTCCTTTACTAGTTTGGCATCCAGGAGACACAGGTGATCAATTGTTGAGAGCATTCAACAGTAATTGATGGTTATATTAAAGTCTGTTTCTGTAGAGCCCAGACACTTTTGGGTCTGGGGGTGTAAATACCTTTTAGCTGTTAGAGTTTCTTACTTGATGATCCCTGGACTCCAGTTCTGTGGTGGTCTGAAGCAGCCATTAGCTGAGCAGTTAATTAGAAGAGGGAACTAGGGAGAGAAAAGCTTGTGGGGTGAGAACTCATTCTTTTGGAATTAGGAACAAGGCAGAGATTAGGGCCCTGTGTGTGTGGATGAGGAGAAGCACTGCTGACAGGTCTGGAGTGAGGCACATGGAGGGAGCAATGAAATCAAAGCTCCTATCTCAGCTGGAAAATTTGTTCCCATTAAGTAACCCTGAAAGTACAATTAAATCTGGGGGCTGGGGGTGGGTAAGGCTGTCCTCCCTACCCGGACAACATGGGAAATGAGGAGAGGTGTGACCTCGAAACTCCCAGGACTGGGTTAGTAGTAGCTCTGGTGTCCAGAAGGAAAGAAATGGATCACTTCCATGCTGCATTCTGGGTTCCCTGCAAACGAGCCTGTGGTCAAGCCTAGTTCTGCTGGAGGTCTTAGCTTGATGTTCCTACGCCATCTTGGAGCCTGGGTGCAGTCAGCTGACCGGTTGTCTTTCTAGGTGGCACTTTCAACAAGGCTCAATTGATGGTCTGGCCTGGCAGGGCACACACTAGCCCCATGGCCTCTTTTTTTTGGGGGGGAGGGGACCCAGCAGCTTCCAGGAGCCAGTCGGACAGCATGTGCCAGCACTTGGCAATTCTGTTCTCTGGTTTTTTTTCATCCCTCCCCTGGTACACCTTAAATGCTACAGCTGAAACTTCTGCCTGTGGGGTCGGGAGCCTTGCTCTCCAGATGCTTAAGTTTTAGTCCTATGTCGGGGAGGTCTGGGGGACAAGAGACAGATTTTACTCCATATCTTGATTTTTTTTTTTTTTTTTGATGTCTGCTGGCTTGAGGACAGCTTTAGGAAGACCTGCCAGGAAGCAGGCTATAAACTGATCTCTGGCTAAAGAGCCATTCTTATTACTGTGATGCCCATGTGGGTTTTGATTGCAAACTTGTTTGCATAGATCCTAGTCTGCTTTCAGACCCTCCCATCTGTGCTTCTCAGGGCAGCTTGAGAATGTGTCGTGGTACACAGCCAAGGACCCCCTAGGGGTCCAGCTCAAGTAATATAGCTCAGGCTGCAGCCATGGGAAATGGTGGGGACTCACGTGCAGTAGGGGGAGACGCAGGGGTGGCGGCAGTGGGAGACGCAGCAGCAGCAGCAGCGGTTGCAAGAACAGTCCTG
This sequence comes from Peromyscus eremicus, assembly GCF_949786415.1. Classification (NCBI taxonomy): domain Eukaryota; kingdom Metazoa; phylum Chordata; class Mammalia; order Rodentia; family Cricetidae; genus Peromyscus; species Peromyscus eremicus. The sequence goes on from NC_081422.1 coordinate 14,060,888, forward strand.
ATGCAGTACTGTGGTGGCGGTGGCGGTGGCAGTCACAGGTCCTCGGTTAGGTTCCATGTATCTAGTTTCATTCCCAAGATGCTGATAGCATCACTTCTGGGCATGCTGGGATAGTATACTATTAAGGCTGGTTCTATAATATTAGATGAAATCTGTCTAAAGTTTCTTGTGAGACTTGGGGTAATTTTTAACTGTGAGTCTGTATAAAGTTATATATATATATATATATATATATAAAGTTGATATATATATATATATATATATATATATATATATCAAGTATGTGGTGGTTTCAAAGAAAATGGCTCCCATAGGGAGTGGCCCTATTAGGAGATGTGGCTTTGTTGGGGGAGATGTGGCCTTGTTTGCGGAAGTGTGTCATGGTGGGGATGGGCTTTGAGGTCTCCTTCACTCAAGCTACACTCAATGTGACACACGTTGCTTCTGCTGCCTGTGGATCAAGATGTAGAACTCTCATCTCCTTCTACAGCATCATGTCTGGTGCGTGCCACCATGTCCCAGTATGATGATAATGGACTAAATCTCTGAAACTGTAAGCTAGCCCCAATTAAATGTTTTCCTTTATGAGAGTTTCTGTTTCTTCACAGCAATAAAAACCTTAACTAAGACAAGGTAACATTCTCATGACATAATAGCAATGAGTGAACATTCCGATTCCAAAAGTGAGGAATAGAGGGATAGCAAGGGAAGAATCAGACCAAAACAAGCCCCAAGCCCAGCAGGGAAATGGCAAATCCAATAGCTACGTACACAGTATCTTGGGTTGTGATGGACTTATATAGACTCAGGGGTTTGTGTAGCTGACTGCCCCAGCTCTGCTATCTGCCTCACACATAGACTTGTGAGCCAAGTCTACTCCATGCATACAGCTTTTCCTGGTTAATGCCTAGTGGCCCTACTATCTCAGACATCTTGGGTTCTTTATGGCAACTTAAATTTCAACTTTTCAGCTTTATGAAATGGTCTCCCAAGGTCTCTTTGCATAGAAACTGAGCCTGCCGTGCATGGTCTGCTATCAGAGCCTTTCTGGAGCCTTGGGAAAATTTCAGTGCCCCCTTCATCCTTGCCTCCCCCATGCTTGCAAAATGATTACCACATGGATGTCACTGCAAGTTCTCCTGCCAGCTCAAAATTTAGTCTAGTCCCCTTGGGACATCTTCTGTAGCCTCTGTGTGGCTTACAAAAAGACTTCCCTGGGTGGCCATTCCAGGTGTATCTTCATCCAGCTCATTCCAGGTGTATCTTCACCCACCCCGTTCCAGGTGGATCTTCACTCACCCCATTCCAGGTGGATCTTCACCCACCCCATTCCAGGTGGATCTTCACCCACCCCATTCCAGGTGGATCTTTCTCTACCCATTCCAGGTGGATTTTCACTCTTCTTTAAAATTTTCTGGAAAAATTCTTGTAGATACACTCTGTTTCCATGGAGATTCCAAATATAGTCGAGTTGGCAGCCAAGATTAACCATTACATACTCCCATACAGGCAGAAACTCATTTCTCCATAGGACATAGAGATACAGGTCATGGTCTTTAATGCTTTCCCTCTTCCAAATCCTGATGACAAAACTAAAAGACTAAAGCCGCAGACACTGGCTGAGGTAGTAAGCACTTAACCTAGAGGAAAGCACTTTGTGAGGGTTCCTCCTACCTCTGCAGGATAGAACTATTTCAGTAAGGAAGTGAAAGAACTCCAGGAGAACTCATTAGAGAAGCTGAGAGTACCTGGAAGAAGAAATGCCAGAAAAGCTACCACACCCGACCCATCTGAGTACTGCTCTGCTCTTTATGTTTCCAAAGCCAATTTTGATGCTCCCTTCAGTGAGTTAGAGTTTTACAGGCAAACACGAGCAAATAAGCTGTGAACTTCTCCTTTCAGAGAGAATTTAGGGAGGGATATGCAGTTGTTAGCAAATTTATAATTTATGCAAACACACACACACACACACACACACACACACACACACACACACACTCAAAAAAAAAAAACCTGAATCTTTAGAAGGAAAAGGAAAAGCCACGAGAATGGGTAAACTTACGTCTGCACATGGCAGTAGCTTACAGGAAGAAGATGACTAAAATAGTTTGCAGTAGGTGACTAGAGCAGGTGATCAGTAAATGATTCAATAGGTCATCAAAAAGTGTACCAGTATTGGGAAAATCCTGCATTAAAGTTGCAGTCCACCGTGTCCAGATAGCTCTCTCAGCAGGGCTTCCTCTTCTCTACTAACCTTATTTGGAGAGTGTCTCTAAGCTCAGATGCCTGACCTTATGTGGAGGATGAACTTGCACAGAGCTCCCCACAAATGCTGTATGGCTGAGCACCTAAGGCCTGCTCTTTCCTCTCACCTGTGTGATAATTAGGTGTTCTGACATGACCAATCAGTCCTTCTGGTTGTAACCCTAAGAACCCTTAAAAACCTTACCCCTGGGACAATGAGATGAGCTGTCTTTCTGAAGCTGACTCCCAGAAGTTCTTGCTTTCACACTCACAGCTGTTGGAACCCTGCTCGCTGCTTCTGCTAAATTCGCCCTCATGGGCCAGTGACAAACAAGCCCTGAGGAAAAGGAGACCCACATAGGACTTGTGTGAGAAAATAATGGCAGCTTTTAGAGGTCCATATGATGTCTCCAAGGAAGTCATGAATGTATCTGACTAAAAATCCAACCTTACTGTTTTCTCAGGCCAGTTGGTACTAGTTAAGAGAGAACCTTGGCTGCCGAGTCTGCTAAGGTTTTTTATTTCTCTTCACTCCCCAGAGAGCAACCTTAAGCAGTTTGAAAATTAACAGAGTTAAATGCAGAAATGAAAGAGAAAAAATTTAAATGAACAAATAAATAAATACTTCTTTTTACATTTCCTCAGCACAATTTGTAAATATTCAGTCAGCACTAACAATTGTAACTGAAAACAGTCATAAAATAGAGGTTCTTGCCTGAGTTATGGTTAACAGACATATTGGTTTAAATGTGTTACTCATTACCTTAGAGCACCCAAATGTTTTGGTGCCACGTTAAGGAAAAGAAATCAGAGCACTTCTACTTAGATGGGTTTTACAAAGACTGAGCCTGGACTGAATTCTCTCTTTCTCTCTCCCTGTGTCTGCTGTCATCTCTGTAAGGATTATGTCCTTAATTACGTCACCAGCCTGCAACGGTGTCCCAGCCTAAGAAGCAGATGTGCCCTCTGTGCGCCCTCTTTCTGTATCGCCTCTTCTTCCGTATTCTCCCTCCTCCGTGTGGTCTTTCTCTCTCTCTCTCTCCCAATAAAGCTCTAGAAAGGTAACCATGGCTTGTGATTCTTCCATCACCAATACATCCACCACTCTCTGTTGTGCCCAGATCATGACCCCCAGAGAGACCACCAAGGATGAGCATACCAGAATGCAAAAGCAAGGTTTACTTTTGTTACAAGTTGTGCAACAGGGAACTCATCTCAAGCATTCACTGGCCTCAGCTCAGCGCAGTGAGGTAGGGAGGAGTTACTCTTTCTTGGGGAAGTTAGTTTTTATAGGCAAAACCCATAAAATTTCTTAGAGGGGAGGGGGTTAGTACGGGTCCATCCTTGATTGGTCCAGTTTTTCCCAGGCCTGGACTTTGTCTTATTTTACCTTATCTGTTTGCCCATTCAGGAGTTTTACAACTCATCTCTGGGGTCTGGTCATGTTATCTCCAGAGAGGGGCGTCTCATGGTTAATTGGTTACCACCAGACGTCCTGACTTTGTTCTTTTAAAGACACCTGACTTCACCCTTTTCAGGAAGGGGGAACTGACTCATTTTTAAGATATCTCTTCCCTCAGCTCTTTTGGGTTTCTGAGGGAACTTTGTCTGGGTCTTTCACTCTCCTCCGTTGGCATGGCCACCGCAGGAGGCGGCCAGCCACAAGCGCCACTGCTTAACCAACAATCTCTTCTATCTGTAATGTGTCTGAGTCTGAATCTGTGTCTGCCTGGCATCTGTCTGTCTCTTTGTGTTTATGTCCCTAAAGAAGGACTTTTGCTCTGTTTTTACTGAACAGCACAGAAAGTACCACTTAGGGAAGGAATGAGTAATTCTTCACAGAGATCTTTAGCAGAGTTTTTAGGAGGGATGAAACTTTACTGACTTCAACTGATGCAGACTAAAAAAAAATTACTCCAAACATGAACTGCAGACAGACTTCTCAATCTATATTCATATTGTTCCCAATATTTATGATAGATATTTGTTTTATAAAGTTGCCTTCAACCTATTTCCTATTTTTACTATTTACTATTATCCATGCTTATTTAGATGAACAGAAAAGATGAAATTATATATACATATGTACACAAACACACGGGAATTTATTACAGTGGTTTATTGGCTTCGATCCAACCAGTCCAACAGTGGCTGTCTCTTGATGGGAAATACAAGAATGCTACAGATGTCTGAGCTGGCCATCAATCTACACTGGAATTTTGAAGAAGGAGGTTCTAATATGAGCAAAGGAATACATCCACAGAAGGGTAGATAAGCTTTCAGATGAGAGTAAGGGCAAGCAGGCAATAAAAGAAAAGACTATCTGCTGGGTGTACTGTTGCATGCCTTTAATCCCTTAGGAGGCAGAGGCAGGCATATCTCACCTGGTCTATATAGTGAGTTCCAGCATAGCCAGGACTCTGGAGAAACCCTGTCTCAAAAAACAACAGAAAGAAAGAAAAAAGAGTGAGAGAGAGAGAAAGAAAGACAAAGATAAGGAGGGAGGAAGGGAGGGAGATAGGGAGGGAGGGAGGGAGAAGAAAAGAAGAGAAAACAAGCTTTTCATCTTCCATGTCTTTTTGGGTGGGCTCCCCCAAGAATGTGTGGTCCAGATATAGCATGGATCTTCCCAACTCAAATGAACCAATCAAGAAAATCTCTTGCAGGTATGACCTAGCCACTTAGGTTTTAGTTGATTCCAGGTGTAGTCAACTTAGCCATTGCTCTTTCGGTAAGGAGCATGGAAGAATACACAACTTAAGATTAAAACTACAGGTGGTGCCTCAGTCTCTGTGAGCCCCTATGAACCCAGGTTAGTTGATTCTATGGGTTTTCTTGTAGCTGAAGTTTTTTTGTTTTTTTTTTTTTTTTTTTTTTTCGGTCCTGCCCAGCCCCACGGACCCCGCAGCCACTTATAAAATCATCACTCAGAAGCTTATATTAATTAAAACTGCTCGACCATTAGCTCAGGCCTACCACTGACTAGCTTTTACATTTAAACTCAGCCCATTTTTGTTAATCTATATGTTGCTACATGTTCTGTGGCTTTATCTGCATGCCCTTATAGGCTGTTCCCTGGATCGGGGGCTGTTGTCTACTGACTCAACCTTCCAGTAATTCTCTTTGTTTGCTTATCCTGACTATACTTCTTGCCTGGCTACTGGCCAATCAGTATTTTATTTATCAACCAATCAGAACAACACATTCACACATACAGAATGATACCCACAGCATTTTCTTGTGGTGTCCTTGGCCCCTCTGGCTCCCATAATCCTTCCTTCCCTTCTTCCACAGGATTCGCCAAGGTCCACGTAATGTTTGGCTGTGAGTCTCTGCATCTGTTTCCATCAGTTTTGGGTGAAGTCTCTCTGATGACAATTGGGCTATGCAACAATCTGTGAGTATAGCAGAATATAGTTAGGAATCATTTATTTCATTGGCTGTTTTTTTCTTTATTGCCATTCACATTTGGTTCTATCTTAGGTCTCTGGGCTGTCCAGCCTCTAGGTTCTGGCCCTCCAAGTATTGTCAGAGGTAGGCTCCCGGTCATAGTATGAGTCTCAAGCTGGACCAGTCATCGATTGGCCACTCTCATAATTTCAGTGCCACCTGTGTCCAGCATATCGGGTAGACAAGACAAATTGTAGGTCAGAGGTTATGTGGCTGGGTTAGGGTCTCAGTTGTTCCACTGGAAGTTTTTCCTGGACACAGGAATTAGTCAGTTCAGGCTCCATATCTCCATTGCTAGATATCTTTTAGCTAGTGTCACCCTCTTATATTCCTGGGAGTCAGTTGTACTGGGTTTCTAGATCATCCCAGCGATAACCCTGATTCCAATGGTCTCTCCCAGTACTCTTTCCCTCCATCCTCCCCTACCTGATTCCTCCTGTTCCCATGCCAAGCCCCCATCCAGCCTTATCCCTACCACATCCACCTGTGTGATCTATTCTGTTCTCCCTTCCCAGTGAGATTCATGTGAACTACCAACCAGAGAACTTGCATGGGACTAATGTAGGCCCTCTCATGTATGTTACAGTTCTGTAGCTTGGTCTTCTTGTGAGACTCCTAACAGACTGATCAAGGACTGTCTCTGACTCCGTTACTGCTTTGGGGGCCCTTTCCTCCTACTAGATTGCCTTGTCTAGCCTTGGTAGGAGAGAAGGTGCCTAGTCTTGCTGCAACTTGATATGCCATGGCTGGTTGATATACATGGGAGGCCTGTACTTTTCTGATGAGAATGGAGAAGAAATGGATGAGGGAGGGGAGTTAGAGGGAGGGACTGAGAGAAGAGGAGGGAGGGAAGGGAAACTATGATCGATCTGGGAAAAATAATTTATTAATTAATTAACAATTTAAAAATGGAAAAAGGATTAAAGCTATGTATTAGCTTAGGTTATAAAAGCTGATTTCATTGGGAATCAAAAGCAAATAAGGTTGGTTGTTACATTGTTCTTTTAATGGTCAGCCCTGAAAACATACATACAAGTAACATTATACAGACTGAGCAGGTTACATTAAGGGATATACATATAGATATACATGTAAATATACATAGACACATAAATATATGAATGTAACAACAGTTAATGAAAAAAGAGGTCATAATTTGAAATAGAGCTGGGGGAGGTACATGGAGAGGGTTTGGATGAAGAAAAGTGAGGGGGAAATGATGTACTCATAATTTCCAAAAATAAAAGAAGTAATAAAAGAAGTAGATTAAACAAACATGCTTTATCAAAGATTATAGCACCTTCTCAAACAATATGCCTACTAGAGGACCAGGTTTTCAAACACATGCACTGTGGGGGGCATTTTACATTCATACCATAGCACTTGGTAAACCAACACAGTTCTTTTCTGACTACTGGAAGAATATGGTCCCCTGAAGATGAAATCAGCATTAAAGACACTTCACAGGAGTAGAGATGAAGAAAGTGGATTTTTAAAGGATGTTTGGAGATAATTAAATACTCTCACTGCAACTCTTAGAAAAAAAAAAGAATTCTGCGTACTCAAAATGTTGAAACAGAACAAGTCATGTAGAAATTTTTTAAAAACCAAATAGTCTATTATAAAAATTTTAGAAGTACAATCTGTGAAGAAGAAAAAGAATATGACAGAGGAAAATGGAACAATATAAAACTAAATTACATTAATGAGAGTACACAGGAAACTAATCTATAACCAATTTTTGCAAACAGTCTCTGCAGAACCTCATCACATTTCCTATTTTATACATCCTATCTCCCCACTTCTTTATGCATACATTGGAGACATCTCTTAGGATTGGCGAAGTCAGGCAAGTTTGGTACTGTAATCCTAACACTCATGAGGCAGAGGCAGGAAAGACCATCCTGAGTTTGAAGCCAGCATGGCTACATAGTACAGCCTTGTCCCCAAGAAAGAACCATTCCCCTCTGCTTTAGCTATATTATCCATTGTTTGTAGATAGAATATGGTAACATAAATTTAGACACATATCATCGCATAAACCAAATGGTATTGATGCAAAGGCAAGCTATATATTACTGATGGAGAAGAAGAAGCTGATGTATTTTAATATTTTTCAAAGATCAATAGAAAATTATCTGGTAATGTTTTTCTATTGATGTTTATAAATGGAATGCAGTACTACTGAGTATATTTATGATGAGGTACCATAGCGGAAGGGAGGGGTTAATAAATAACTGGACATGATCATGGTTTCTAAGGAACTTGTAACCTCAGGAAAGGGAAGGATTAATCAATCACTTTAGTGCCCGAGTAAACTGGGGGCTGGAGGGAGGATAAGAAGTGAGGGTGGTGGATAGGAGGGAATGGGAGGATGGGAACATTAACGATTGGGATAGCCAAGTTGGGGGAGGGCCAGAGGGGGAGAGTAATGAAAGAGATATCTTGATAGAGGGGGGCATTTTGGTGTTAGGGAGAAACCTGGTGGCAGGGAAACTCTCAGGAATCCATAAGAATGACCCCAGCTAAGACTCCTAGCAGTAGTGCATAGGGTAACTGAACTGGTCATCTTCTGTAATCAGATTGGTCACTATCCTAATTGTCATGAGAGAGCCTTCATCTAGTAACTGATGGAAGCAGAGGCAAAGATCCACAGCCAAGCATTGGGTTGAGCTCCAGGAGTCCAGTTGAAGGGGGAGGGGAAACTCAAGATCATGACAGTGGAACCCACAGAGACAGCTGACCTGAGCTAATGGGAGCTCAGGGACTCTGGGCCAACAGTTAGGGAGCCTGCATGGGACCAACCTAGGCCCTCGGCATATGGGTGACAGTTGTGTAGCCTAGTCTGTTTGTGGGGCCCCTAGCAGTGGGATCAGAAGCTGTCTCTGGTGCATGAGCTGGCTTTTTTGGAACCTACTCCCCATGCTGGGATGCCTCACCCAGCCTTGATGCAGGCAGAGGAGCTTGGCTATGCCTCAACTTGATGTGCTATGCTTTGTTGACTCCCATGGGAAGCCTGCCCCTTTCTAAACAGAGGAGGAGTGGATGAGGAGGGTCAAGTAGACAAGAGGTTTGGGGGGGACAGAAAGAGAAGAGGGAGGGGAAACTGTGGTTGGTATGTAAAATAAATGAAAAAATTTAATAAAAAAAAAAAGAAAGAAAAAACAGTATCAAGATCCAGATAATTTAATTATTGGTAACAATGTTTGCTATGAAAAGGTTAAAATGTTATAGACTTTACAATGTGTTTGTTTTCAATGCTGATTGTAATACATACTTTAAACAAATCCTTCTTTAATATTCTCTTTTACTTACTTTTTTTTCAAATTTTTAACCTCAGCTATTAGTAAGCCAGGAAACTGTAGTCTGATGAACTGAAGGAGAGTCGAAAGAGGATTTCATTTTCCTGTACCACTTAGTGGTAACAAGTCAAATAAGTTCTTCTGGTTATCCTTAGCATATGAAGGAATGCATCAAGAGCTTGCACCTTCGTGAACTTCCTTTCAGGTCCTATCACATGAAACTTAGCTCCAAAATGTCCATCAGGTTTACCATAGTGTCAGGCTCGAACCCCATTTCCTCCTGACATGGTTTGGAGAGGAACAGCCTAGCACTAGTGAAGCCAAAGGTGAATCCTGAGCAGAGAGTATAAGATCTTCTGGGAGGCACCTTCAGTGACACTGCTCAGTTTATTGAAGCCCTGAGGCCAATTTTTATGGCCCAGGTCAGGGGAGAAGGGAGGACGGACTGAATAAGGGAGGGAATGCACCTAATATACATATATGGACCTGATTGAGGACAGACACATCCATTCAAATACCAGAGCATGGGGAAGCGGTTGGGGGTGTGTGTGTGCGTTGAGTCATGCGGTGTTTGCAGGAATCTTTTGTGCAAGGTCATCCTCCAAATAAGGTCAAGCATCTGCACCTAGAGACACTACCCAAATAAGGTAGAGAGGGAGTCCTGTTGCAAAGGGAGTCCTCTGAGCTCTGAGAGCTATCCAGATGTGGTGAACAGCAACCTTAAATGCAGGGCACTCCAACACTCAGCAGGGGCACTCAGCAGGGGTTGGTTAACTGACACAGTTGTGTCAATATTCAGAGGTGCTGCAAAGGGAAGGAGCACTCTGAACCCTCTGGTGATTGCTTCTGCTCCAGCTCCTAGGCTTGGAATAGCATCACTATTCCACACTAAAGGAAGTAATTTTCAATTAGGGTGCCTGGCTAAGTGGTTTGAAAGTCCTATTACAGCTTGAAATAAGCCTACAAAGCCTGTTTGTTTTTTCAGTTGCAAAGTTTGGGATGCCCTAGAGGCTATTTCTAGAAAATACCTCAAGAGGGTGCTTTTTTTCTCAAAGACTGCAAACTAGTCAATGATAAGTAAACTTATCTTTTCTTGGTCTTTTAATAATGTTGAATATTTCTATATAAATTATAACTTTATGGCTACTATATTGACCCAAAAGTTTGACTTATAAGTCAAACACAAAAGATTATTCAAGGGCCCAATATTTTCTGAAATTATCTGATAAATTCACATGTGTCTGTAACTTGACTAACAAACTTTAACTTCATGTACCAAAGCAAGCTAATCATGATGAAAAACAACTATTAATTTAAGAAGCCACAATCCTAGAAGGAGGAAAAAGGTCTTAAGAGTTGGCAAAAATCAGAGACACCCTACCACCACTGTTGGGAGTCCCACAAAAACTCCAAGCTAACAACCATAACATATTTGCAAGAGTACCTAATGCAGCCCCATGCAGATTCCGTGATTGCCTCTTCAATCTCTGTAGGGAGGTCTGCTCTTCTTTTTTTGCAGAAGGGAAAAAGGAGGAATGGATCTTGAGGAGAGGGGAGGTAGGGAAAGGATGGGAGGAATGGAGGGAGGGAGGGGAAACTGTGATGGGGTGGGGATGTATTTATTGAGAGAAGAAGAAACAAGAAGTCACAATCATTTTAAATGCATAACTGAGAAAAACACTTTTTTATTTTGTTTTACAATTTTGTAAAATGTAATTTTGAAACTGTGATTACTTTAAACCTACTGAGATGTCCAAACACACAGTAGCACAAGGAGCCAAAAAACAATGAATATGAGGTATTAATATATTACTATGTTTTGACATCTTTCAAACTTCTTTTGGTCTTAAAATTTAGTTTTTTTCTCATGTTTTGATATATTTTTGTAAAAGAATTATTCCTTATGCAAGTCAATGAGCTCAGGTTAAAGTTTCTCATAGGTAAAGAAAGATGGTAAGTGACCCATGGGAGCCTGTTTAATAATGATATATTAAACTATTAATGCTAAAGTCAATTGCTAGTTTCTTTCTAATTATAAAATATTTTAGAATTATAATAATCATAATAATTGTAATGACTACTATTCTCTTTGCTTACTTTTCTGGGCCTATTTCCGAGATAGTTAACCTCTGTTTTCAACTTGATGAGATTTGGAATCACTGGGAAAATACACTTTGGGGTGTGCACATGTGTTTCTGGAGAAGTTAGCCAAAGGTTCATTATAAATGTGCTGGCATCATCACATGGGCTCGGGTACTGAACTGGATTCACTGCAAAACTGAAGAAAGTGATCTGAGCACCAACACCCATCCTCTCTGCTTCTTGACTGTGAATACATGAGCAGCTACCTAATTTCTGCTGCTATGATTTCACCATGATTTACTGCAACCTTAAACTGTGAAATAAAATAAACTCTTCTTTATTTTACTTGTATTTTTCCTGGTGTTTTGTCACAACAATAAACAAATAATTCATCCAATGTCCACACATCTTTGTGAAGTAAATTTTCAAAATCAAGGAATACAGGGATAATAGTGGCGTAACTCCAGAACTCTTATGGGGGTAACCAACAGTTCCCTGATTGGATCTGCAGTTTTACTTGCAGAAGGGAATTCATGTTTGGTATTGTAAACTTGTTCAAAAGTCCACGGCTAAGGAAGTCATAGCCCTAAAGAGAACCTACTGTTATTATTATTACAGTTAGCTTAAACTGTGAACTTGACATGATCAAGAGGGACCTACAAAAAAAGAAGCACAGTTGAGAAATTGCCTAGATCAAATTGGCCTATGATCATGCAGTTGAGAAATTTTTTTAATTGTTAATTAATATAGGAGATTCGAGGTCAATGTCAGCAATGTAAGAAAGGTAGCTGAGAAAGTTAGAGGAGGTAAGCCAGTAAGCAGCATTCCTTTCTGAACTCTGCTTTGATGTCTGTCTCTAGGTTCCTATCTTGAGTTCCTGACCTGACACTCCTCTGTGGTGGATTATGACCTGGCAGTACAAGATAAAACAAACCCTTTCTTCCCTACGTTGCTTTTAGTCATGACATTTCTCACACCAATAGATACTAAACTAGGACAGAGACCCTAGTCACTCTATATATAGTAAGAGGACGCCAACCCTTTCAGGTAATTTCTATTTAACATAGGATGCATTTAATGGACCCAAGTTTCATTTGATATTTTCAATAATACAGTAAATTTCATGCTAAATTTGTTATAAACCACACATTACAGAATACAGACACACAGCCAAAGCTCAGTGAACACTGTGGAAGAGAAGGTGGAAAGACATAAGAGCCAAAGATTGGGGAAGAGTGCCATGAAATGCTGTCTTTTGGACATATGCCATGGCTATTACATCCGAGAACTCCCAGTTGCTGTGGTGACATGTGTAAGACCTGCACAAGATCAAGCCAGTCATGGAGGACAGTGGAGCTCATGGGAGCTCCACTCCTGATCGTGGAGCCATTTGCTGTGGATGGAGGCTGGAGAGGGAGAGGCGTTCTTGTGTAATATCTAGTAAGTTGCCCATGCTCCAGTAGAATATGGTAATACATTTAAAAGGGAAACTTACTTATGCCTGCTGAATTACAACTGGACTGGAAATATTTTTTTCTGGTTGCTGGTATGCTATTTACTGTCTAGCATTCTATAACTTCAGACTATTTGCCCCGTGCATTTTCAGTGAACTGCTATGGAGCATGTAGCAGGAATCTTAGGTCAAACAATGCTAAGGCAAAGGCAATGGTTCCACACTGGAGGGCTCATCATGGTCTGATGGGAAGACAAAATGAGCTGCAGGAAGGTCAAGCTGGGGACAGACACTAGCTTGTCATCTTTACTTGCACACTGAAACCCGCTGACCTGTAACGAACACTGACATCCATCTAAAAATACTACTTTAGATTTTAAAGTTGAAACAAACTTTTCTGACAGAAAGTATCACTGAACCAAATAAATTATAAAATTTTCCGTATGGTGTTCTATTAGCAAAATGTAGGACATTCTAGGGACCATAACTAAAGAAAAAACTGTAATACTACGTTAGAAACAAGCACTCCTGATAACTTTCAACTTGAAATAAAGTGGGAGCCCCTGTTACCCAGGTTTTCAGATTTAATGCCAAAGCACAGGACACCAAGGAAAGGAAAACAAGCTGCCAGCTGGGAGTCTAGCTGGGCTTTCCCACACAGAGCTACAGAAGGTGCGCACAGGACCAACTTCAACCTAAGTGCTGTTCACCATGGGAAAAAGTATGTTCTCATTGCAGACAAGTTTGTCCTATTTGAGAGTCTACCTCAAATAGGGCCAGGCATACCTCAATTATTTTAAAGTGGCTGTCCCAGAAGCCTAGAAAAATCAAACAAAATAAATATAAAAATCATCTGCTGTGAAAAATGATATATTTATATCAAAGTGTGAGGTCTCACTAAACAAAGAAGATATGGTGGTAGATGAGAAAAGCAACAGACCAGATTATGACCTGAGGTTATTTCTATTCAAGGTAAAATGGGTAAGCTCAGCATGTCTAGATAAATACCGGGGAACTGAAAATGTGAATATGATAAAAGACATTGTTAGAATGACTGAATAGATTTGAAATGAATTTCTAAGGAAACATATAGAAGTGACAAGTAGACAGGAATCAAAATTTAAAAAGACATGAAAGTTGAAAAATAAATTGGATTTCACTGAGGAATAAAAGATCTATCCAGAGGTATAGATTAATAAATTACATGGAAAGCATCATAGAAAGATGAAATCATTTTTAAAACTCTTTCAAGATGAAGAGGGAAGAATGGCAGCTTCATATATTAATAGGACACTATAGAAAATAAAAACTATTGGAAAGATAAAAACTGAAAAGATGAAAGCTGATAATTTGCTAAAAATCACTAAGTGAAATCTATGAAAAGAAAGAAAAACAGAAAATCAGCATACAATTCATAACAGTTGTGTGTGCTCACATCCCTGTAACTACAGGATAGCAAAGATAATAGCAGTAATCCAAAATCACGAAGACAAAATAAATGAATAAGATTAATAAGTGAACAAGATAGCTTCCCAAAGAGCAATATATAGAGAAAGGAGGGGAGCAATGTCATCATGGTGTCAAGATGTACAAAGAAAACTAGCTTGCTGTCAGGATGGTGAATAATTATATCTTAATAGTAGATCAATTGAGAGTTTATAATCATTCAGTATTACCTAAGGGAGTATCCACCAAGAGCATCCAGCCACAGGGACAACATCAAAGACAGAGACTCTGAGAAGACTAAAGAGTATGAACCACAGAAAGGGAAAAAAAGAAAAGCTTGAACATCAATGTAAGCAAATGTTGTCTGTTTAGAAATGTGATTATAATCATGTCTCAGATTTGCACTAAAGAAAAAGCTACACCTGGGCCATACGTACTACTATAGAAGTTGATATATGATTGTTCTTTTAATATTTAATAATTTAATATAACTGTTACTCTTTTGATGGTTTCAGAACATTTTTTTCAGTATATAAAATGCAATCTCAATGGTAATGTACTGTTTAGTTTTTGTTCAGATCTTCACAAACTGGAATTGTCTCTGAAGAGGGAACCTCGGCTGAGGGTTTGCCTCAATCAGATTGGCTTGCGGGCATGTCTGGGCTTTACCTGACTGCTAATTGATGTGGACAGCTGGTCCCACTGTGGAAGTACATCACCAGGCAGGTGAATCTGGGCTGTATAAGAAAGTAGGCTGAGGGTGAGCTGGAGAACAGGCAAGCCAGTAAGGAGCTTCTCCACGGTCTCTGCCTGCGCTCCTGTTTGAGTTGTTACCTTGTCTTGCCTCTATGAATGACAGTGACCTGGAAGTTAAAGCCGAAATAAAATTTTTACTGCCTAAGTTTTTTTTTGTCAATGTTTATCATGGAAACAAAGATAGATAACTAAGGAACAAATAGAAGAAATATTGTGAACATCAGAGTAGCTTCAAAGGGAAAAGGAGATGAGACTGTCTTTGTCCCAAATAAAAGGACAGAGTGTTGAGATAGAGATGTGAAATAAGACAAAATAAACTAAGACCACAGCTAATTGAAAGCCTGAACTAGCACAGTAAAATGCATCAAAGCATATCAGTATTTTAAAAATGAAATTAGGCAGGGAGTCGTGGTGCACGCCTTTGATCCCAGCACTTGAGAGGCAGAGGCAGGCAGATCTCTGTGAGTTTCAGGCCAGCCTGGGCTACCAAGTGAGTTCCAGGACAGCCAGGGCTACACAAAGAAACCCTGTCTAAAAGAGCAAACAAAACAAAAACAACAACAACAACAAAAAGAAATTAGACTACTTGATATGAAGAAAAACATCAGACTCTGATGTGTGTATTAGCTAAGAAGAGGTCGTTTGAGGCAGTGAGTCACAGGACATTTATTAACATCCAGCCTTTGGTGACAGCCCAGAAAAGGACAGTGAAGCAGCAGAAGGAGATATGAGAACAGTCAACTTCCGTGTGGGTCTGTGAACAGCCTTGCTAAATTCATAGCTGCTCAGAGCTCAAAGGTCCTTTGCTGTCATCAGCTGGTGGCAAGGTCTGCTCTGTACCATTAGTTACTGAATAACGGTTACCCCCAGAAAGCTGCGCAATTTTAATATTTAGTCAATTTAAACAGGCTGATAAAATAGACATTTAATTTAAAAACAATAATTGCCAAATAATAATCGTTTTTTATGTAGAACCTAGATAAAAGGAGAAATAAGATTCAAGGGGGAGAAGAAAGATATAAATAAAAAGAAAAGAGAGACAAAAACAAAAATAGACCAATAACAAGATATACCATTTAAGAACATGCCCCCAGATAAACAAAGGGGAGTTGGGGTGATTATACATGAGTGTGAAGGTAGAGTATTGGCCACTTTATACTGGTCCCCACTAATAGATATACTTCCATCATTGGGAACTGTGGATATGTTATATTGCTTGCTAACGGCCATTAAAGTTTCAGGTGACATGAATACTGTTCATCAGCCAACTGTAACCAATCACCTGACAGTGTCTGTGTGGATCTGAAGCAATCACAAGAGTCCTTTTGGATATTGATTCATTTACAATTATTTTTTAGGTCAGCATACAAACTAATGGGTTTCATAATGGAATTTTCTTACACATGTTACATTGTTCTTATTCATGCCCCTCCCCACTACCCTCCCTGTTCATCTCTTTCCCTTTTGCTGATCCCCTTTCTCCTCCTAAATTGTCCCAACTTCTGCTTTCCTGTCACAGACATTCCATTAATAAGAGTCTTTAGAATGTGGAAGAAAGGTGCAGAGCAATTAGTGTCATGCTGACAGAGTGCTATAAAGATCTAAGGTTTGAAGAGCAACGGATCATGTGATCAGGAGTAGGCAACTGCAGAGGTAGAAAACAATTCCTTCCCTCTGTGCTCAAGAAAAAGATACAGTCCTGAGGACACCAAAAGCCGGTCAGACCTGATCAGACATTCGATTTCTAGACCCTAAAGAGACGCTCTGCATAGACTTAGCTAGAAACCTGTAGTAATTTTAACAGCATGATGGATAGAGTATAGTGTAAAATTGTGTAGTGGAATATGCCACATTTTGCCTGTTTGGGAAGTTCTGGAGAACGTACCATTCTTACGGAAAAATAAGCAAAGGGTGCATAAAATTTCTATTTTTATAGCTATATGTCAATCTACTGTCACGTCAAAATAAGTTTAAATATGCTTGTATATATAATATTATGTACATGTATCCCTTAATAAATTGGAATAAGCATAACTTTGTAGTGTCGTTAATATTCTATGAGTTTAAATGCCTATTTTTTATTTAAAATAATCCTTTAGAAGCACATTTCTTAAATATAAACCATAGCACTGAGATAGTATTAATCTTGATATCAAATATTTTCCAGTTCTGTGATGAGGCTATGGCTTGCTGACTGGAGAAAAATGAATACTACTTGTATTTTCAGAACTTTATTTTATAGAAATGTACTGTAATTCAATGTGTGACCTGGACTGGAAACACATGGTTCCTATTCAAAGCCAGTTTCAATCCTTACTAACTGTGTAGTACAACCACATACAAATTATTTTAGCCATGTGGACCACAGCACTCTTCTCTTCAAGTACAAGCTTATGGTAGTGCTGTGGTTTGAACACTGATCGTCCTCAAAGGTGGTGAGCTCACCTTCTAAGGGAGGGGCTTTTGAGAAGAGTTGCTCAAAAGGGATCTGACTTCTTCAGTAGATTAACCCATTGGTGTACTCAGAGTTTGATGGATTATTGGGAGGTGGCAGAAGAATGGAAGACATAATTGGCCAAGTCTTGGAGAAAATTTCTTGTTTTCCATCCTCTTTTCTAACTTTGCTTTCTACTATGATCCTTAATTACATGTTCCCATAACCATGATGTTCTGTCTGGCCTCAGGCCCAAAACAGTAGAGTCAGCTGTGGGAGCCCGTTTTCAGGTTCCTCGTGGCTTTACCCAGCAGGTCCGCATACAGGATGATTAGGGCCATGGGCCTGAGTGCAGGTGTCTGAAATTGTCTGTACTTGGCTGTGTTGGGGGAGGAGGTCTTTTGCTCCACCCCTTGGCATCTCTATAAATACCCTGGGGCAGAGACAGTCAGGGCCCGTTGGAAAAGATTCCAGGCCCTCTCGAGGCTATCCTTTATTTTCTGTCTGTTTATCTCCGCAATATAAATCCTTCTATCTAATATTTCCTGCTGCTAGCACTCAAGAAAACTCTGGGGAACTGTGGGGTTGGTGGGTAAATGCCCCACAGTCAGCTAATTAGGAAACGAGGCATATGCCAGCCCTAGGTCTTGAACAGATAACATTTAACAACTCTGTGTTCATATTTTTGAATGTATATAGAAGATAATGAAAATTCCCATGTACCATCCCATGCTTTATCAGTCACAAGTTCAGATTCAGGTGGTTCTGTTCAGAAAGTCTTTTGAAGTGGTCTCAAGATCTTTATTATAGTTCTTTTTTTTTCCTATTACTTGAGAGGGTCAAGAGATTTAGGGCATTTAAAACTGACTTTTGATTTAATGGTAAGTTATTGGGTAGAAATGTGCAAATACTATAAAGATAATAGGATTATGTATGTTTATTCTTCTGATACTTTAGAATATATCTGATTAATTCATAAGTCTTGTCTTCAAGGGATATGAAGCTTCTTTAGAGATCAAGTAAAGACTATTTCTTATGAAAAAAAGGAAAATTGCAGTTTGTCTTCAGAGAAAGTAAGGGTACCCAAGACACTCAACTTTCTAGATTCAATATCATTTCAGGGAATAAAAGATATCCACATAACTTTAATTCTAATTGACATGGCAATAAATTAGGTTTTAAGCCTTTTAAAAGATGTAAGTTGAAATCACTAAGGTTTCCCCTGAGAAATAAAAAACACAATGAACAGTAATTTGATTTCTAGCCTCTCTTAATTATTTCATTGTATCCTCAACACTATTGCATTTCCAGGGTGATACTGCTCTGTAGAGTTTCATTACTGTGTGTTCAAAACACTCCACCTGAAAAGGCAGTTCCTCATATTCTGGTGTAAAGGTGCCAGAGGATCCAGGAGAGAAATATTCGACTACAATGTAGTCCCTTTACTCAATGATTCTTCTGAAAGAAAATACAATTCAATGCGGTGAAGCCAAAATAAGCAACCAAGTGGCATTGACAATTCCAATCTGTGACATTATCAGATGCCTCGTTATGACAGGCACATGAGTAACTTTGCTTCTTAGGCCACGTCATATGCATAAATATGGAATATGTCCCATGACAACAGTTGTGAATAATCGTAATAAAAGAATAATAGTAAACACATAACTCTATATGGCAGACATGCCCTTTTAAAATTCCTGGGGCTGAGAGATGGCTCAGCAGCTAAGAGCACTTGCTGCTCTTATAAAGGTCCTGGCTTTGGTTCCCAGAACCAACATGGCAACTCACACCTGTATGTTATTCTAGTTAAAAGAATCCAACACTCTCTTCTGGCCTCCTTTCACACCAGGTACACATGGAACATATATGTAGGCAAAACGCATACACATGATATAAAAGTAAATAAATCATATATATATATATATTCATTTAATCTGTCTCTAAGGAAATTACTATTGGTGCATTTCTTTTGTAGTTAAGGGAAGAAAGGAGAGACACAGAATGATTAAGTAAATGGCAGTTCTACAAATCCTAAGACAGACATAGCTCCACATTTTGTAGTAGGCAAGGTAAGAAACAAGATTTAAGAAAAATAAAATATGTACTATTTTACATAGTGTGGGTTTGGAGAAAGTTTTCCCTAGTAACAAATATTGAATCACAAATATGAAGAGAGTACAAAAGCAGCCAAAACAGAAGTAACCTCCTCACTGACTGGTTCAAGGAAGCAACAGCAGGATTGAAGTCCAACTGGTAGAAGATAAACATCACAAAAGTCAGAGTATGTGGGTGTTATGAGTAACTGGAATGACAGGGTATGCCAATCAAGCTTTGATGATAACTGATAACTGACTAACGCTTTAATAAAACTGTCTTGGGTGGCAATGTGGACAAAAAAAATACAGGGAAGATTAGGCACATACCCTTATATCAAGGCTGGATGAGGCAACTCAGGGGGATGGAAAGGGTCCCAAGATCAGGCAAATAAGTCAGAGACACGCCAACTCCCACCACTAGGAGTCACACAAAGATACCAAAATACACAACCATAACATATATGTTGAGGACATAGCTTAGACCCATAAAGGCCCCCTGATTGTCTCTTCGGTCTTTGTGAGCCTCTATGAGCCCTGCCTGGTTAGTTGATTCTGAGGCCCATGTTCTTATGGTATCCTCAATGCCTCTGCTCCTATAATCCTTCCTCCTTGTCTTCTGTGGGGTTCCCTGAGCTCTGCCTAATATTTGGCTGTGGATCTGTATCTGCTCCCATCAGTTTCTGGATAAAGCCTCTGTGATGACAATTATGTTATGCTCTGGTCTACAAGTATAACAGAATACCATTAGGAATCATTTAATTGACTTTTTTATTTTTGTTCATTCATTCATTCATTCATTCATTCGTTTGTTTGTTTGGTTTTGACCAGTTGTGTTTCTACCCTAGGCCCATGGGCTATCCAGCCTCTGGTTCCTGGCCGTCCAGTCAGGTGAGGGTTCCCTCTTACGGTGTAGGCCTCAAGTTGGCCCACTCACTGGTTGGCCACTCCCACAAGTTCTGTGCCACCATTACCCCATGACATCTTTCAAGCAGGAAAAAATGCAGGTTGAAGGTTTTGTGTCTAGGTTGATGTCCTAGTCCCACCACTGGAAAGACTTGGCTGATTCCAGAAGATGGCCAGGTAAGGCTCCATATCCTACCCCTCATTTCGAGGAATCTTGTTCCCTAGGGTCACCCTCATAGAATCCAGGGAGTTGTTATTATATTAGGTTTCCACATCACCTCCAAAATGCCTGCCAATTCCAGTCATCTCCCCCAGTATGCTCTCCTTCCATCCCCCCGATCTGATCCCTCCTGTTCCCATCTCTACCCACCCCCAGTTCACCTGCAAAATCTATTCTACTTTCTCTTCCCAGGGAGACCCATGTGTCCTTTTTGAGCCCTCCTTGTTATTTAGCCACTCCGGGCCTGTGGATTGAAGCCTTGTTATCCTTTATTTAATAGCTAATATTTGACTACAAATGAGTACGTGCCATGTTTATATTTTGGGGTCTGGGTTTTTGGGTCTGAGTTACCTGACTCAGGATTTTTTTTCTTTTTTTCTAGTTCCATCCATTTGCCTGCAAATTTCATGATGTCAAAATGTTTTTTGTTTTTGTTTTTGTTTTTAAACAGCCCAGTGATACTCCATTGTGTCCCTAAGAGAGCAAAATGACAGAGATTTTTTTAACACAAGTGGATATGCCATTTTTGGGATGCTGAATAATCAACAGGGAAGCAAGCTTAGACACCTGCCTCAGATAAACACTCACGTAAATGGATACACAAGTTGAAACATTAAATGGGAGACAGAATTATTCTGTAGTTGCACATTAGGAAACTATGAGCATATAGATGTTTTATAACTATGCTATGGGATAATATAACCTAGGAAATAAATATGGACAGTAAATAATATGTTGTGTTATAGTTGATCTTGTATTTAAATACAATGAACTGTAGAAGATCATGACTTTAAGAGTTTAAGATATAGGCATTCAGTAGCAGGGTGCCTAACTGGTACATTAAAATGTGGCTAAAAAGAACTTTCTAATATTTCAAAAAGAATGGTTGAGCCTCCACCACACCTTAAATGAGGAGAATAATCGTAGCATTGTCACAAAAAGGAACTTCCTCCTCACTGAAGGCAAGAATGGTGAAAAATACCACATGATAAATCCCTGTGGGAGAGTGGGACCTTAATGGGCAGGCTTGTTTCTGTTCAAATAGAATAATAATGATTCGAAGACACAATTGAGAAAACTTCATGTTCTCAAGATTTATATGGTGCTGAATTCTAGGAAAAGACATGTACATGAATTTTAGGAAAAGACTGAACTCTACAATGCATGTCTGGAGTCATCTTAATTTAGAACATAATATTTCAGTAAATTCAATTATAATAAAAATAGGTTATAGTGGGGTTCTTTGCTGTTGTTCCCTTTGGGGCAGGGGCCAAGTAGGCACAGAGTCAAACCACACAGACTCCGGGAGAATGTCAAAACAACAAGCTCAGTGTGCTCAGGAAGAGGCAAGCCTTATATACCCTCCAACCTTCCCTGGGGGGAGGTCTGATGAATATGCATCTGCTGGTGTGACATGGCTGCCTCTCATTGGTCCAGCTCATCTCTAGATCATGTTTCAGCTGCTGTTGCTAAGACCATCAGACAGATCCAGGCTGGCTCTCAGAAAGTATCTTTTTTACTTGTTTGGGCCGGATGGCCCACGAGCCTGTTAGGGATGAGTCATCCCATAATAGGTTGTAAAACTTATATCAATGTTTTCAGTCAACTGAGAAAAACTTTGTATTACTGTAGCTAACGAGGCCAAGAGAGGTTTGTTTCTGGGTTAACTTACAGCCAATAAGGGTTGGTTACAGAATCCGGGAGAGATGAGGTACCATTCAGCAGAGAACTCTGGCTTAGTGTCCCATCCAGCTTCCAGGACCATGACATATCCAGAAGGGCAAAACACGTACACACCTCAAGTCTTAAGGGTCTCCCTCTCAGCCACGCCCCAGGTGTGGTAGTTACCTGCTGTCACTCTGGGGCCAGTGTTTCAAAGTCAAAGCTGGAACAGCTACTACCCACTACAACTTTGATTTCTACATTCCAGAGATTTTATATACACTGATTCTTATTTGTCAATGGACTAGATGTGATTCTTCCTCTGAGGGATCCTGTTTGAGTAGCTGGTCTTCAAAACTGTAATATAAAGAGGGGTTGAGACCTTGTTGAGGTGGGTCATAGTGAGCTGCTATTCAGTCATAGTGGTATCATCACTAGAAGCAATTAAGGCTGATCTTGGAACCCTGAGTTCTTCTCTCTACATTTTTATTTTAAGAGAGAGCCTTTCTCTGGTCTTGTTCCTCCCTTGCTCTGCTTTGCTGTGATGGTATGGGACCCTTGCCTCTTGTTCCGGCTCTTACCCTGATCCTATCTATCACCATGGTGTCACAAAACCCAGTCCTTCATCAGAACTTGAGCAATGTTCCTCATCCTTCAGAAATATAAACACATTTTATTAGAAATTATCCAACCTTGTGGAACTAAAAAGACTCATTCTGAGTGAGGTAACCCAGACCCTGAAAGACGAATATAGTATACATTTGCTTATATGTGGATATTAGTTGTTAAGTCAATGACAACAAGCCTATACTTCATAGAACCACAGAGGGTGGGTATAAAGTAAGGAATTAGGTGGAAACAGAAATTTCTGTAAGAATGGTGAACAGATGAGTTGGATGTTGGGGTGGGCTAACTCATAGCCCTGGTTCTGGGCCTGGGTGGTAGCTGGATTGACAGCTTTCCAGTTTTCCCTCATCATCACTGCCAAGGCAAGCTCTCCAGCACTACCTCTGCTAGCTCACCCAATGAAGCCTTCAGCAAGGAGAAGCACCAGTTCTCCTGCTCTCAGATCTTCAGATCCGGCTCACCCACGCTCACACCAACAGAGCCAGTTCTACTATTTTGTCCAGGCAAGGTGTAGCGCCCTCTCTCCAGATTGCTGTAGGGACATAAAAAGGGTGGGAGGGTGGGGGGCAGGTTCAGTTCTTCTGCTCTCAGGCTCTACAGTGGGCTCACCTGTGCTCCCTACAACAAGGTCAGCTCTAGTGTATTGCCCAGATGGGGTGCAAGGCTTTCTCTCCTGTGTGCTGCAACTGGCAAGGGGCAGGGCTGGTTCTCTCACTCTGTTGACCCTGGGACCAGCTCTCTTGCCTGCTGCAGATAGCAGGAGGTGTAGCGGGGGAGGGCATCTGTCCTTCACCCCTGCCACCACATGGCAGATGAGGCAGGTGGGGTCAGTTCTGCTGCTCTCAGGACCTCAGGGCCAGCTCTCCTGTGTCCCCGACAACAGGGTCAGATCTAGTACTTATCCCAGATGGGGTGCAGAGCTCTGCCCTCTTGTGTGCTGCAGCAGGTGAGGATCAGGACTCACTCTCCCACTCTCATATGAACTGTTGGAGCATATGAAGGGGACAAACCTACAGATCCAAAACAACAGGGATCTCTATGACACAGGACAACAACAGGATATCCAAGAGGAACCCCAGTGACAGCTCATCATCAGTGGTGTAGCAGAAGCCAGAAACCTTGAACCAGACCAATGACTCCAATGTCTCCTGGCAGTGAACACCTGCAAGTAAAGATGAATGGACTGAAGGATAAATTGTGTGCTCAATAAGCCATACTACTTTGTTTTTGTTTTTTGTTTTGTTTTGTTTTGTTTATGTTTGGTTTTTGGTTTTCCACTTAAATTTTGCTTTGTTTGTAGGGGGAGGTTGCAAGGGCAGAAGGCGAATGTGAAGGGACAGGGAGATGAGCGAGATCAGAGTACATGATGTGAAATCCACAAATAATCAATAAAAGCTAAAAGAATTTAAAAAAGAGAGATAAAACAGATATACATGGGTGAGGAGCACTGGAACAGGAGGAGCAAGTCGGAAGGGAGAAGAAAGAGGAGGATGGGGGGAATACAGGGAATGATGGTTAAAATTAAAGACCGTTGAGGGGTCACGTGGAAACCTAATTCAGTTGAAGTTTCCTAAAATATATACATATGTGTAGGAAATCTAAATGAAACCATCAAATAATGGGGGAGACAGACCCAAACTAGCCATCTTTTGTCACCAAATGAAGTTTCCAGTACCAGAATTAGGTTACATCTAATTAAGTTGTTGGCCAATGAAATCCTATGTGAACCCCCAAACAACCCAGGCTGTTGCCAAATGTATATGTTGCTCTCCACAAACTGACAACAGGGTCCTACTGCTGAAGACAACACCTACACAACTCATTGAACATGGAGAAGGCAAGCTTGTGCCTGCAGAGAACCTTCATCCCTATGTGCTAGCATCATTGATACAGAACAACTCTGTATGCTACCTAAGGAGAAACGTAAACACCAACCCAGGCATAAACCCTTTGACCTGTAAGGATGTCCTGCCTGCAAGATACGCTACAAGGCTTGTGGGAGTAACCAATAAATATCTGATTTCACTTGAAGTCCACTCCATGAGGTGGAACCCATACCCAGTACTACTTGGATGATCAAGAACCTGAGACTAGATAGCCTGATCACACTTATTTCCCCAACACCTCACATCTGCCCTCTGCCCTTGCAACCCCCCAACAAAACAAAATTTAAAAGAAAAGTCAAAAACCAAACATAACAAACAAACAAAACAAACAAACAAAAGAGAGATAGAGAAGAATCTCATCATGGAAGCTGTGGTGTGACCCGTTGAGCACACAATTTGTCCTTTAGTCCATTCATTTTTACTTACAAGTGTTCACTACCACGAGTCATTGGAGTCACTGGTCTGGCTCAAGGCCTCTGGTTTCTGCGACACCACTAGGTAGGATAAAATCAAATACTACTGTTCTAAAAAACAAACAAAAAGCTAGCAATAAAATGACTCCTAATGACATTCTGCTATAATCATAAATCAATACTTTGCTCAGCCATCATCAGAGAAGATTCTTCCTACAACAGATGGTAAAAAAATACAGAGACCCACAGCCAGACAATAAGCAGAGAGTTGAGAGACCTCAGAACACTCAGCCCTAAATAGAATGTTTCCATCAAATCCCTCCCCTCAGTACTCACAGAACCCTGCAGAAGAGGAGGTAAAAAGAGTGTAAAGGCCAGAGGGAGTGGAGGACAACAAGAAAACAATGCCCTCTAAATCAACAAGATTGGTGATTTATGCACATATGAACTCGTAGAGAATGAGGCAACATGCATAAGGCCTACACAGGTCTGTACTAAATGGAGTCCTAGAGCTGAAAGAGGATGTAGACACATGCCCCCATCCCTGTCCCAGATGCTATCTCTAACTGATAACCACTTGTAAATGAAAATTTAGTTTTCTCCAAGGGAGTCTACTGGGGGAACAAACTATTGTTAAGGGTAGGCTGAGGCTGCATGCTCAGCAGTAGAGGACCATCAGAAAATGACTTCAGTGGTCTCTTTGGACGATCCTTATGTCATAGTGTCATGTCATGACTTTTTTTTTTAATTTTATCATACTTTTTAATTTTAATTTTATTTTATATATTTATTTACTTACCCTACAGGGCCTTTGCATATATACTATGGCTTGCAGTTGGTTTGTGGAATTCTCGAGTGTGAGAATGCATGGATCTTTGTGTCTGTTTCTCATGCCTTTCTTGTAATCTTTTCCTTCTGTTTGTTTTGTATTATTCAGATGTGTTAGTTTTTGTTTTATTTTATTTTATTATTATCCCTTAAAAGCCTTTTCTTTTCTAATGAGAGACAGAAAAATGTAGATCTGGATGGGAGGGAAGGTGGAGAGGAACTGGGAGGATTGGAGGGAAGAGAAACGGTAATCAGGATATATCATATGAGAACAATAAATCTCTCTTCAGTAAAGTGGGGGGAGTTTATGTTATTCAAAAAATTCCAGCCTCAAATATTTACTGTAGAAGTAGAAGACAGAAAGATGGTCCTTCTTTAACATCTTTTGTGTGGTCCATTATCACTATAAATAAACTCTACTGAAGACATAAAGGCAATATCTGATTAAAGTGGCATGTATAGTGCATTGATAGCATGTCATTCTTTGAAAGTTGTTTTTTATTGTTATTTTTCAAGTAAAGTGCAGACCCAGTGAAATGGCTTTATATGTTTTAGACATCTGCACAACAGCACAGCTTGGGAAAAGTCCTGTAGCTGGCAGTAATTGGGTCAACAGACCAAGCAAGATCTGCAGAGCTCCATTTTCCTTATTCTCTATTATTTCAATTGGAAGCTGTTCTTTCTTTCTCTCTTTTTCTTTCTCTTTCTCTCCTCTTTCTTTCTTTCTTTCTTTCTTTTTTCTTTCTTTCTTTCTTTCCTTCCTTCTTTCTTTCTTTAAATTTTCCCTTTCACTTCTGTACTCCCTATAGTACACTTTTGTTATGTTTTCTCCTCCCAGATCCTCCCCACCTCCCTAACCATCCAACTTCATGTTCTCCTCCTCTTTTCTTTCTCTGTCTTTCAAAAGAAAAACAAACAAACAAACAAAAGCCATGGAATTTGTCTTGTGTTAGCCAAACACTGCTTGCGATGGGATCTGTGCAATAGTGGCACAAATGTTATGGGAATAACCAACCAGTTTTTTATTTAATTTAAGGTCCACACCATGACATGTAACCCATATCTGAAACTGCTAAAGTGGTCAAGAATCTGAGATTAAATAAGTTATAGGCCTAAGGGAAAAATCTACTATTATTATTCTCTTTAAGGAACACAGCAATAAAATGATTCCTAATGACCAATTTCTATACCCATTGTTCAGTCATCACTCAACACTCAGAGAAGCTTTTTCTTGAAATAAATAGTAATTAACAGAGAGACCCACAACTGGAGAATGTTAAGGGAGTGGATGACTTTGAAGCACTCAGTCCTAAATGGAATGTCTTCATCACACCTCTCCCTTCAAGGCTCAGGGATCTGTGTGGAAGAGGAGGAAGAAAGATTCTAAGAGCCAGAGGTGGTGGATGACACCAAGAAATTTGTGTTTTCCAGACACAACAGAACTGATGCACACATGAACTTATGGAGACTATGGCAGTGTGTGTAGGATCTCCATTAGTTCAAACCTAATAGAGTTGCAGAACTGACAGGGAAAAAATGAGACATGGTTCTTCCTACCCATAACCAACAAGATATTTGCAATTGACACCTGCTGGCAAAGGGAAAACAAAATCTCTCCAGTGTGTCAGTGGGTATGTAAACCACATCTCTCTTTTACTTTTAACATTTGAAAAGAAAGAAAGCTTCGAATCCCTGGACATGTCTGGATAAACGTAGTGACTCTATCAAATGATTCCTTTGCTTAATGAGAAAACTCGCCACATACAAGCTACTGAACTTCTGGTTAGAGGGCACTTTTCATATCATTCTCTTCATTCGGGCAATGTTGCCTGTGAAAGTGTAAATAGGTCACAAATCAGGATGGTTTACAAAGGAGACTTCAAGAAGAGGAAGACTTCACAATGTAGGGAAGAAGCCAGTCTAAAATGCAGCAGACTGGCATCCAAGAATAATAATTTCCTCTTGTTTTCTGTGCTATGGATAGTTTGACAATGAGAGCGGGAAACCTTAGTAATTTAACGTGAAGTTGTACATAATCATGTATTCTGAGAAAATAAATAAAAAATAAAATTTAAGCATATTATAAGAATTCTGATTTAGCTTATGCAGAGTACAGAAAAACACCTTCTCAATCAAGAGTTAAGAATTTCTGACTCATATAATATTAACTCCCTTTACAGTAGCCAAAAACATGAATAGTAAAGTATTGCCTTGCTCACTTACTTACTACCTAACCAACTACTCAATAAAACCCATTTACTTCTTAATATAATGTATGTTAACTTACATCTTGCTGCGTCAAGACTTTGCACATCATCCTTGACAACTTTTATCTCAGAAAATGCATCTCAAGTGCACAGCTATATCCTTAGATCTAGATGTCTACTAGTAGGCTATCACTCCCTCTGCAGGTGACCAACTAGGATTTTTGTTAATCAAACCCTCAATAGCATATAAAACTTTAACTACAGAAATCACTTTAATGTCCTAAAAGCATCACAGGCTGCTCCATAGTGCTAGAAACCACCAATTTGGCTTTGTGTTTTTTCTATAAGCTGTGTCTTTAAAAAGGTTCAGTAAGCTCATCAGAAGCAAAAGAACAGTAATAAACAGACGCCAAACATTGTTAACAAAGTTATAATTTACCATAATGAAACAAACAAAATATAAATTTGTAAAAGAAAATACAATTCCTCTTTAGGGAGTTGTATATTTATTTAAGTCTATAATTTTAATGTTGTAACATATACTATAGCATTTAAAAAGAAATAAAAGTTTATGATTCATTTAGAAAATGCACTAGATTTTACAATGTAATTTCAAATATCAGGCCATTGGGGTTCATGGTAAGCCCGAGAAAATAGGCCATGCAGGAAAAAAAGAGTAAAAGTGGGGCTTAGGTGGAATGAGGACTCAGTGGCTGAAGGTACTTGCTGATCTTGCAGATGACCCAAGTTCAGGAACCAGAACCCACATGGTGGATCACAATAACCTGCAAATCTAGTTCCAGAAGATCTGAGCCTCTTGTTGTCTCTGTTGGATCCTGCATGCACATGGTACGCAAACACCCACATAGTCTCACACATGCATACATAAATATAAATAAATAAATAAATAAATAAATAAATAAATAAATAAATAAATAAATAAATAAAATCTCCAAAATAGAGAAAGAATGAAAATACAGACAAAAGAAGCAAACCGTGAAGAAAGGACTAAAGAGAGAACAGAAACAGAAACATATGGAGGAGACAAGGATGGAAAAAGAGGAATAAAGTAAAATAGGAAATAAAAAGGAAAAAGAAGGCTTAACTGGTAAAAGTATTTGCTACCTGATGAAGTAAGTCATTTGACAAACTGAATTTGATCCCTAGAAACCACATAAAGGTGGACATAGAAAACCAATCTGTATACATACAAATGTATGTATTTGTATACACACACACACACACACACACACATACATACACACACACACTGGAGGGAATATCTCAGTGGTAAAGTACTAATGCTCAAGTATGAAGACAAGAGATTCATTCCCATGAATAAAAAGAAAGCCAAGTGTCGTGATGCATTCTTCTAATTCCAGCCCTGGAGAGACAGACAAAGATGAGGCCAGAACTCCTCCCTGGCCAGCGAGGCCAGACTGCATGGTGGAACCCAGACCAAAGAGAGACTATGTCTCAAAAAACAATGTGGACTGTTCCCAAATAACAACACTCAAGGCTGTCTTCTAACCTCCACGTGTGTAAGTAGTCACAAGCATGTGCAGGAGCATACACATGAACCCACACGAATATACACACAAACATGCACATACACAAAGATAGACAGATGGATGATAGACAGACAGACAGATAGATGGATAGATAGACAGGTAGGTAGATAGGTAGAGATATATACTAGTTAATATTCTAAACACTAACTACCTTGCTAGATTATGTAACAGGGGTCAAATATCTACAAGGATACAAAAAAGACAGCCGAAACATGACAAATCAGGAGTGAAGAAACTATAGAAAAGAAATTAAAGAAGATTTCCAAATCCTGGGGAAACTGAGTGTGGTGTTCTACGTGTTGAAGCTGTGCTGGAATTGAGAAGGCCAAGGAAAAGGCAATACAAAGGAGAATACTTTCACTCTCATGAAGATTGCCTACAGCACTGTCTTGGCTGCTTTGCATCTCTCCCAGCCGAGAAGAGGGCATCGTAAGAAGAGAAAGGCTGGCATTAAACAAGAATATACTCTGTCTGATTCTACTCAGCCAGCCCAATAACTCTCTGTTACCAAAGTATTTTCTGCACTGAGTTACCTCTTTAATTCTAAAGCTAAATATTCTGAAATTAATTCCATTTCTCTCAAACTGATCATCTCTGTGGAGTTTGGGTTCACCAAAGTGTTCAGTATAAGTCTGAAAATGAAACTGAAAATTAATTTTCAGCATTTACTTTTGATTCTTTTACTTAACTGGTGAATTTGGGGACACCAGCAGAGCAGTTGAGTTCTGCTAGACAATGCAGTAGTTTCTCCTTGAAGGAATTTTCTGGTTTTATCATTTTCATCATTTTAAATTAGACTGCACAAGTCACTAAGGAAGGAGTGGAAAGGATGCCTCCTGATTTGAGCCCTAAAATACAGCTACATCTGGGTTGAACCTGTATTGTTTGGGTAAGAGTAACAACTGCGTCCTGGGTACAAAACCAAGAGGAGAAAACCACACAAAGGTCTCCGCAAAAAAACTTGGCCAAGATTTTAATCTAGAAAATTCTAATCTAGAGAACAAGGTATATTTTTAAATAACTAGTGGGACCATTATACTTTGACACATGGCACCTGGAGAAAGAGAATACACACTCAGAGATAGCACATTGGAGGGAATGCATCTTTTGGGGTTTCTTGTAGCATGGCCTGGCCTGTCAGTTTGCTCACTAAATTTTTTAATTCTCAACTCAGGTGGCCAACGGGAGGTACTTCAGAGCCTGTGTAGAGCAGTGAGCTTTCTGCCTTCTCTGCTGGGGGTCACAGGGTTCCCTGGGTCACTCTGTGCGTGTGTGTGTGTGTGTGTGTGTGTGTGTGTGTGTGTGTGAGAGAGAGAGAGAGAGAGAGAGAGAGAGAGAGAGAGAGAGAGAGAGAGAGATTGGGAGCACTCTGCCTCCCTCTGCTGTAAATTACACAGGTGCCAGTCAGGATTGATCATGGAAATTTTGCTCTGAACATATTTATTTCCAGTTCTTCCATTGAATCAATAAGATGTGCAGTTGTTTCTGATGGACATAGTGATTAGGAAGAGAAACAGAGCTGTGCTAACTGTAGTTAAGCCTGTAGGCACACAATAGTTTCTATATCGAACACTGTAGATCATCTCTTTGCAATTTACAAATCAATGAGTCAAGAAATAACTCTTCCACACATTTTCTGAACAAATTGAGTAGCTCGTACAAACAGTGAGTAAAACTTCGTTTGCAACTTTGATAAGTCAAATCCAAACTGTCTTCCTTTGGTGAGAGGTTTCCGGGCTATGTAAGCCCACAGTCAGTGACCTCTTTAGGAGCTGATAGCATAAGACAAACTACCTCTTTCACTATATGTCTTCTTAAGGTGGAGTATGCCTTATGTCCTTGAATCTCACTGTGCCCACTGGTCAGTTGCGTGCATACTTCCTTTCCTACTCCTGCGGTTTTGGGTTAATTTCAGTCTATCACACTAAGACAACAGAAGACATTGTATTTATAGAATTGATAGGTTCTTGATTTACTAATCTATTGAAAATTCATCATAATGATCTGTGGCAGGTACTCAGGTTAGACAAATGAGGCCATATCTGAAACATGTGGTTGATATTTCCTCATCCCAAATGTTGGGTAAGTTCCAGTTATAAAAAGAGGTGCCAACTTAATTCAATAACATCCTTCAGTAATGTAAAAAAATTATGGTGTCTTCAGTCGAATTATTTAATATATTTTAATAAAGTGATCAACATAATCAACAACAGAACCTTGCTTAGGGCATCTATTTGATCCTTACAGATGAGTGGCATTTGTAAGGGGGTTGATTATTTTATGTTTGTGACTGAGTCACCTTTAATGGAATAATCAGATGGCATTCTTGCTCAAAAATCAGCCTTTGGAGTTTAAGGTAAGACTACCTTGACCAAATACCAGAGTAATAGAGTGCCAGTTGGCTTCTGTGTTTCAAAAGTACTCTGAGAGTTTAAAAAAAAAATTAGAACAATTTTAAATTGTTTTCAAAATTAGATAAGAAATGAGTATCCATTTTTAGTAATAATATACTAGGGCCAAGCAGTGTTACTAAAACTTAATAGAATTGGAAAATAGCATCACCCAAAGTTGAAAAGTTAAAATGTATGTAGTTCATTAATCTTCTCTCTGGAAAAATTCACTTTTATTATATGTTTGGCTTAAATACATCAAGTTACAGTAATTAAAAGGCAACTTCATTTCATAAAATTGCACTTTTATAACTAAAATAATGCATGCTTAGTGTACAAATTTCAGAAAACAGAAAAGCATGTAATGGCAGGGTCCTACATCAAGTTGTTAATTTGTGCTTGTTCTTAAAATATTTTCTAACCTGAACTCCAAGAGAGCAGTTAGGACCCTTTGCTCTCACATATTAGGGAAGATGACCTTACTAAGCTGCAAGCAGAAGCTGTTTGTGAACAATTTCATTTCCTGGATTTCTCTGTGGGAAAGTTTGAGCTCCGAAGCAAGAAGGTACTCTTGGGAAACAAAATGGATGAGTGTTTTTTTAGAAAAAAGGAACGATTGCCATGGGCCTCTAAGACTGAGAAAGATGGCCAATGAAAGAGAGGTTCTAGGTCAGAAGAGGTCAGGGCACATAGTATTTTCAGTGTCATACAAACAGTTGCTGGTTCAGGAATGGAAGACTGTAAGTGGGACATGCTGTGCCTTAAAAATATTGGGAAGCCAGGGCTGTGGAAGTCGCTTAAGCAGTAAAGTGCTTTACCCCCCAAATATGAGGACCAGAGTTTAATCCATAGAGTCAAGTAAAAAGCTGAGGG
This sequence comes from Peromyscus eremicus, assembly GCF_949786415.1. Classification (NCBI taxonomy): domain Eukaryota; kingdom Metazoa; phylum Chordata; class Mammalia; order Rodentia; family Cricetidae; genus Peromyscus; species Peromyscus eremicus. The sequence continues at coordinate 14,093,734 of NC_081422.1, forward strand.
TCTAGCCAGGCAAAATGAGCCCATTGGTTCAATAGTGACATATTACAGGAGTAATCAATCACTTTCTGATGGTATTTGGGGTTCCTTCAACAGCAAGAGATTCACATCTGGTACACTAAACCTGTTCAAAATCCTGTGACTAGAGAGGTCATTGACTCTAATAGCGAAGCTACCACTGTTGTTTTGATGAATGGAAATGATGTGGCTATCAATTTGGCTTCTAAATAATTGTGCTTATGCCCATAGAATAGTGCTGCTGCCATCTTTGGTCAGAAACACTTTTTGCAGAGGTGACTGCAGAGATTCATAACTGAGAAAATTACAGAAATTAAGTGATTTTTAGATGCCCAGCATAAATGAGATGTCTACATTACCATCTCTCAGGCTCAGGGAATATCATCCAAGAAGGAGAGGAAATAATGTACAAGCCATAGAAAGGTGCAGAAGAAATAAAGATACTGACTTTGTGGGCATAGCATAACTGTTTCACTCTTGAATGCATAATAGCTGTGATTATTCTTTTGGACCACTAACCAGCTACAAAATCATGACACGGAGAAACATTATTAGTTATGAATGTTCAGCCTTAGCTTAGGCTCTTTTCTTGCTAGTTCTTATAATTTAACTTGTTTTTCTTCATCTGTGTTTTGCCTTGTAGCTTTTTTACCTTTCTCCCTTCTGTACATCTTATTTTCACTGCTTCTCATGTCTGGCTGGTGGTTGCCTGGCTTCTGACCTTAGGTGTGTTCCTCTCTTCTTCTCTCAAACCTAGATTTCTCCTCCTATTTATTCTCTCTGCCCACCAACCCTACCTATCCCTCTCCTGCCTAGCTATTGGCCACCTAGCATTTTATTAGACCAATCAGGTGCCTTAGTCAGTCAAAGAGAAACAAATGCATCACATCTTTACATAATTAAACAAATACAGCATAAACAAATGTAACACACCTTTACACATTAAAGTAATATTCCACAGCATAAACAAATGTAACACATCTTTATGTAAAGTAATTTCCAGAACACGCATGTGCACACACATAATTATATTCATAAGCACACACATATACATAGAAAAGCCTTCAGAAGTATTGCAAAAGCATGGGAAAGAGAGTTCTGGGACTTCAACAGACAATGAAGAAATATGCAGTGAGCATCTATCTAAAGGAACAAAATGGTTTCCTGAACGTATTCCTGCATTCATATACCAGATTCCTCAAAAGTTTTCACACTATTTCATAATAATAACTTCATAGAGTTTATCAGAAAAAAATGATGCACGGATTTCCATTTAGTTAAGCTAAGGAATAAAATTTGATAATTTTTTTTCAATTTTATCTGTATAAAACCCATATTCTATAATATGCAGAGAACACTAATGCCCAAATTTCATAAATCTTCTCTTCTAGAATTAAAATTAAGGCTAGGAGCTGAAAGTGATAGAGATGAGTTCTAGAGCTAGGGAAATAGTACAGTTGTAAAGCACTTACCTTGTAAGGAAGACCTTATTTCAATTCCTATCACCCACATAAAAACAGGCACAGTGGCATATGCTTGTAGTCCCAGAGTTGGGGAGGCAGACACTGGCAATTCTGGGGCCTTGATTGATTGGGCAATTTAGCCTACTTGGCCTCCTGTCTCAAAGGAGAGGAACACCTGAGGTTGTCCTCTGGCCTCCACATATGCACACAAATACATACCCACCCTCACACATCCCTACACAGGAACACTCATCAACTTGCAAGCACATGCAAAAGTAATATAAAATGAGAACATTAGATGAGTTTTAATGTCTTAGTTATGGTTTACTATTGCTGTGAAGAGACACCATGACCTCTGCAGCTCATAAAATAGTAATTAAAATGATGGTGGCTTACTTACAGTTTCAGAGGTTCAGTCCATTATAATCATGAAGGAAGCATGGCAGCATACAGGTGCTTAGAGTGCTACATCTTGCAGGCATCAGGAAGTTGACAGTCACACTGTATGGTATCTTGAGTATAGAAAGCCTTAAAGCTCATCCCCACAGGGACACACTTCCTCCAACAAGGACATGACCACTCCAACAAAGCCACACCTCAAAATAGCGCTACTCCATTTGGGGGCCATTTTCTTTCAAACCACCACAAAGGTGAATGCAAACTAAAAAGATAATATTCTCTAGTCATTGTGTAATTGGGGGAAAATACAATAGGACTTTCAGGAGATCATTGTTACAGTTCAAGATTAAATCTTTATTTAAATAATGATTTCTTTCCTTTTCACACATTCATTATCCTCCAAAAATAAGTTGTAATGTTTGGGCTTCAATGTATGTTTTCAGAACTCAGCCTTTCCTTGTATTTATATGCATAAAAGGAACCACTTAAATAAAATTTTACTAAACAATTGTGTATAAAATTATAACTTGAATAATTTACAATACAGTTTACTTCAATGTGCATAAAGAAAATAATATATAACATATACTTTCTTCTTTCTGGAAGAAATAATAGCTCTAAACTGGAAAATGAAAAAAAATAAAAACAGCTTTCTCAATTGCTGTTCTGTTCTTGGAACAAATGTTATAAAAAAATCTAATACTTGATTCAAGCACATCATTCAGATATATGCACATAAATTTTTGTGTATGAGAACATGGCCATTCATGCACATAAAACATAGGATAGAGGTACACTTTATGAAGATCAGAAGATTCAAGCTGTGTACACAAGACAGGTCTTCAATGTGCATCACTCTATTGTTTCACGTCACTGTTTCAAAGCTAGATCTCTTCACCTGGACTCATTCCACAAACTGAATGTCAAACAGTTCCTTGATTTTCCATTGGAAAATTTAGTTTCATCTATTCACTTTTAACTTGAATTAAACTCTTTTTATCCTCTTTAAAGAGCTATTTAAAACATGTAAACCCACATACAAATAACACTCTAGAGACTAAGCAGGTTATATTAAGGAATATATTTAAATATACATAAATGCATGAAATAACAATGATAAAAGAGGGCCATGAATTTGAAGGAGATTAGAAAGGGGTATGTTGGAGGGCTTGGAGAGAGAAAAAAAGAAAGACGTGATGTAATTACATTATTATCTCAAAAACGAAAACTAAATAAGTAAAACACGTAAGCAATGTTAAAATGAAAATTGAATTGCGAACAAAATCACAACTCCCTCTAGTGTTTAGAGTTGGCTCTGCTGGAAAAAGTTTTCCCCTTGGCTCTGCTGGTGTAGAATGTGTGGGGCCTCTCTCTCACACTAACTGACAGGACACTCTTTATGACTTTATACCAAGATTACCAAAGGTCAAACTTAGCTCTGAGAAGTGACTGTTCTCTTGGTTCATCTTGAGGCAAAGGGAAATGCTGGTGTCAGTCCATGGAGGAATATCAGTGCTGGACAACTGGCAGGGCTTCCCTTTCTTTCTGAGATTTTGGTTCCTAAATCACAGACATTATTCAGTGAGCCACAGGTGACTGAAGGTTTCAATTATAGAATGAGCTGAGACATTTAAAATACCACCACCAGTGACTCCTGAATTACATGAGCAACTGCCCCCCCCTCCTGCTTTCTGCTTTGGTGAGTATATTTTCAAAGCAGTAATGAAGGAGGATGTGAAGTGGGAGGATAAAGGACAGACTAGGAAAAGGAAGGAACAACTAGAAGGAGGAGGGAAGGAGTGAGGAGAACTCCAATTTAGAGAGGTCCACTCAAAGCCACAGTGGTGGTATGATTTCTAGATGCTCACTATGAGAGGTGACAAGCCAGCAAAATTAACAAAAGTCATCCACAGGTAAGCCTGTACAGACATGTTTTCCTTGAGCCAGATGCCACCGTAGGTTTTCCTGCAGTTGAAAGAAAATCGGTGCTGAGGATGCAGACACAGGAGGTTAATGCTGCCCTCCACTAGTCTCTGTCAGTGTGCATTTCTGGCTGTCATCTTCTTTAGTTCATGAACAGGGGCATTTGGGGGTCTTTTCCTGTAGCTGTTTCTTTGTTTTTCTGAAATTAGATGTTAATTTTCACATTCCTGGGTCCATGGCACCATTAGGACAAATTATGCTGGATATGGACGCAGCACATTAGTTCAATTAGTTCCTTGAATATGCACTCGTGCTTTCTTTCTGAACACCATATGTTGAGAGCTGGCTATTTATATATAAGTGGAAATATTGTATGCCTGATATTTATCTATAAGTCCTTAGAAAGTCATTAATCAACAATTCTAAAAAGTCTCCATTGTGTAGGAGCATAGATTTGTGCTATTATTTATTTAGCAAGAGTGTTCTAGTGAGCACTCAGCAGAACATGAAAGCAAATAAAAACTATTCATCTCACAGACAGAAGGTCAAGACAATCATTGGAATACATGTGGTGTGAATAAGAATTGTTTTAAATATTTAAAGCTAGCAAACCCCTTCTATTTAGTAAGATGGAATCACATGCTAGGAAAGCTATCTGTATAAGCAAGAATTAATATTACCAATGACCATCTAACCATCCTTAGTAAACCTGGGCTTTGCTCTGAGGATTCCTGACAAGTCTGTCTACCTAAACCTTTCCTTACTTGAAACACATAATTAAAATTGGTGTGGTCCTGAAGCTATCTGTGTTCTGCTCTACTCCTAAATCTCTCCAGACAATGCAAGGTCACATTATTAAGTACCCATTATAGAAAAAAAATGAACGAAAGGGATATACAGTGACGCTGAAGAAATGTTTAAAGATGAAAGTTTCCAATTCCATCTCCAGTGTAAGAACTGAGAGGAGTAGAGAGAGGGGGAACTGTGGTCAGAATACATTATATGAGGGAATAAGAGAAAAGAAAAAGAATGAGGTGCATTGTGAGGGGAAGGAGACGAGAGCATCGCAGCATGGATGACTGGCTGGGGATAGAGGAGCAGTGATATTGGCTACATGTGAGAATGCTAATACTAATTTTGGGGGAGGAGGTTGTTCCTCTGTAATTCAGACCAATGTACACAAAATAAGGATTAAAGTAATATTACCTTTGTATGTGATAGACTAAGACAAACACATAAGGTTTCCTGCAAGCAAAGGGGGCATTTATGCTATTGACATGTCCTCAACAAGTGAAAGCATGGACACACAGTCTGCAGTGTCTAATTCAACAAAGACCATCTTTGTCCTCAGAAAGACCAGCCCACATTGGCCTCTAGCAAACAGAAAGAATTAAAACAAAGAAATGTATGACGATTCCCAGAACTTAAAAAAAAAAATAATCAGTTTCAAACACCAAATCATCTGAAGTTTAACTGTAGGAAAATCATTTCATAGTGTGCTGGAGGAAAGCTTAGTGGAAGAGAACTTGTGAGACCTGGGTACTATTTCAAGTGATCAGCCAATTAATCAATCAAATTTCTCCTTACGAAAGTGCCAGGAGAAACATGCCACTGCCTTGGCATCAAGAGCTATTGACTTCACTTCCACACACTTGCCATGTGACCATCACTTGCCTATGCAACTAAGGGTTGAGAAGTAGAGAAAAAACACGTGAACTCCAGGGATTCAGCAGGAATTATTCTTGGAAACGGGGAAGGCATGACCCTGCTGATGTGATTATTGCACTGAGTCCTTTTTCAGAATGTTTGCCATCCATTCCCCACCTCTTCTTGTGTAATCTACTCCTCAGTTGTCAGAGCCAAAATCTGTGTTACTATAGAGTTGTCTCATAGTAAGTGGAGGGAGCTCTGGAGCAAAAGTCAGAGGAGATCTTGCTTCTAGAGACAGCTTCAAGTCAATGTGTAAAAAATAGATTTATTTGAACATTACATTATAAATGTATGGAAAAATCACCTGGTATCCTACAAGCAATGCAACTGTATGTGTCCATAAAATACAAGCAACAAAAACAAATGTTATGTGCCTTCATCCAGGCACAATCAGCTCCCAGATTTGGCCACTTTGTGTAAAATTAAATGTAACAAAAAAGGTCTACATACCAAGGAAGAGGAGAACATGGCAGGTAGGATACAAGAACCAACACTGCTCTTCTCAACCTCAAACGTACTAAGCTTTGGTGTCTAAAGAAATGTGAGAACGGGAGTTTAAAATAGCAAACTGTTTAGAGTAGTTTGAGTTACATTAGTAAAAGAAGTGTGCATTGGAAGTCACATCAACAGAAATAAGAGAACAACTGTTGAGGAGACATGCTAGGCTTTATAGTGGGCAGGAGGAAGTGGGGGGGCATGGTGCTCACAGGGCAGAACACTGAAAACAAAGTAAGAATGGAGGTTTGGAAAGTGGTCAAGAGGTGCCAGGCCAGCTCTCCTGTTCTCATGATCTCAGGGCCAGCTCTCCCACCTGCCGCAGGTGGTGGAGGGGGAGAAGAGAGGTCATTTTTCTCTCACTCATGCCACTCTATGGCAGATGAGCAACAAGGCCAGATCTTCCATGCTCCTATTCTCGGGGTGGCTCATCCACACCCCCAACTACAGGGTAAGCTCTGCCGTGCTGGCCAGGCAAGGGGCAGGGCCAGTGTGGTGATAAACTTGCCTGGGATCAGAGGATGGAGTCAGCCACTAGATTAGACATAGAGGTCAGGCAGTGGCGGCACACACCTTTAATCCCAGCACTTGAGACCTCATGCCTTTGCTTGGGAAGCACACACCTCTTTAAGTACTATGGCAAGGCAGAGAAAGGTATATAAGGTGTGAGGAAACAGGAACTCACTCTCTTTAGCCTGAGAATTTTGTAGAAGTAAGAACTAGTGGCTGGCAGTTCTGCTTCTCCGATCTTTCAGCTTTCACCCTGATAGCCAGCTCTGGGTTTTCTTTTATTAAAAGACTATTTAAGATTTGAACAACATCTGGCATACAACTTGTGGGGCACAAATTCACAAAAAAGCTGTGCCTGTGACCGTGCAGGCCCCAGCTCAGGCCTGAGTTGTACGTGGCTGGAGTCTTCACCCCATGTGGGCCGGAGTCCCTAACCTGCTGGCTAAGTTTTTGTTGTAGCCTATCTGTAGCAAGCTCCATAGGATTCTTTTGGGCTCCAAAAGCCATAGGAGTTAGCCATTTTCTCGAGTTCCCTCATGCAGACAGCTGGCTCTTTGGCCTCTTTTTTTCTAGGTAGGTTGTAGGTTCTCCCTGGATGCCCAACTTGGGCTGCTACCATACTAGATAGCTGCCTTGAAACCCACTTCTACTGTTCTATGCAGAAGCAGTCAGCCTCACATCTGAAACATCATTGTTGGCAGATTTGGTGAGACAATTGGGATTTCTTAAAGGGAGAAATTAGTTTATAAAAGAATTTTTTCCCACATTAAAAAATGGGAAACATTTGTACAATGAATTTGTAAAAATTTGGTCTCTGATAATACAATTGACAGTCTGAAAATGGAACAATTAAATAAGAGAATAATTAATGTAGATGGGATTATGTAATGTCGATTATAAATATAATTTGTTTGATCATTTCATTTCTGTTTTATCATTTAAAAAGTTGGTCAATGTGAGTGCCAAGATAAAAATTTTAGAAAAACTTGTTAAAATAGAGCATAGAGAAATTCAGACCCAGACAGAGGAATTTAAAGGTGAACCAGTCTCAGCATTGTATTATATACAGTCACAGAGAAACAGCCTAAGGCTTTCAAACAGCCAACCTTAATCTATCCAGTAACCTTACAAGAACTGCCAAATGGCCGGGCGGTGGTGGCGCACGCCTTTAATCCCAGCACTCGGGAGGCAGAGCCAGGCTCTGTGAGTTCGAGGCCAGCCTGGGCTACCAAGTGAGTCCCAGGAAAGGCGCAAAGCTACACAGAGAAACCCTGTCTCGGAAAACAAAAAAAAAAGAACTGCCAAATGCTCAAGGCTGTGTAAGAGCTGACCAAACTCCTGTGCAAATGCTAGATTTGAGGAGATTCAAAGAAGCTATGGTGTCATATGGTATGCATTCCCTGTTTGTGAAGCAGATGTTAAACTTGTGGTCAACTTGTAATAGTTTTCAAGGTCAAACAGAAATATATTTTAGATAAACAGGTCATCTTCAAACATTTCAGAGATCTACAGAATATGGCATTTAAGATGTTTTATTAACATAGATTCTTTTTTTTTAATGACATGAGACATATTTGCTCCTGGCAGCACCAATATACTTCAGAGAAGATGATGGTCATTGAAGAAACTCCACATAGAGTTTACTTACTTTGTGGCAAAAGTTAGCCACTGGGCAAGAAAGTGCCCTTGCCTCAACTGCTGACAGTATGCTGTCCAAAATGGACAAGAGGACACAAAAGAAAGGACTGCCAAACCTTGCCAGGACAAGGTAAGAAGGTCCTTTAGGAAGTTCTGCTTCACAAATGAGTCTGTCAGAGATGCTAGGCTTGTAAGCTGAAAATGGATGCCCTGATGTTGCAGAAAAATCTTGGGTGACAGTTCAGGCAACCAGCTGTTTCTGTCATTTCTCACATTTTTTGGAAGTCACTTGTTTGTATCCCTGCTTATTTAGATAATATTATTTCTTTCTTGGGTCTCTGAGGGAGTTGAAGATTAGATAGTTATAGTTATAGTTTTCCTTGTTAGCAAATTCAGAAAAGAAGCTCAATAAAGAAGTGTAAAGTGTATAAGTTTGAAAGACATCAAAAGGGCTGGGCGGTGGTGGTGCACACCTTTAATCCCAGTACTCGAGAGACAGAGGCAGGCTGATCTCTGTGAGTTTGAGGCCCACCTGGGCTACAGAGTGAGTTCCAGGAAAGGCACAAAGCTACACAGAGAAACCCTGTCTTGGAAAAAAAAGAAAGAAAAGAAAGAAAGACATCATCAAAAGATAGTTTTCAGTTGGTAATACAAGTTAGGATAGAAAAGTGAATTAGGTACAACATTTTGGACTCAACAAAATAGGATAAATAATGGAATATTTTCTCTGAATCTGTCAAATGTTAATGAACTGGATATTGTTAATATAATTCTTGATTGTATATATTATATATACTTATTGTACTTATTATATATAATTTTTCTTATATTAGTTATAACCTTCTTTTATATTTTAGACAAAAAGGGGAAATGTGGTAATATATTGTCCTCTAATAAATATCAGAGGACAGAGCCAGCCACTAGATTAGACATAGAGATCAGTCAGTGGTGGCACATACCTTTAATCCCAGCACTTTCTTATGCCTTTGCTTGGGAAGCACACATGCCTTTAATCCCAGGAAGTAATATGGCAGGGCAGAGAAAGGTATATAAGATGTGAGGAAACAGAAACACATTCTCTTTAGGCTGAGGATTTTGTAGAGTAAGAACTAGTGGCTGGTAGTTCTGCTTCTCTGATCTTTCAGCTTTCACCCTGATATCTGGCTCTAGGTTTTTTATTAAAAGACCATCTAAGATTCAAACAACAGGCCAGTTCCCCTACCTGCTGCAGGTGGTGAGGGGGCAGGGGTTAAGAGGGTATCTTTCCCTAGCCAATGCCACCACATGGCAGAGATGGGAGCAGGACCAGTTCTCCCACTCTCACACCCTCAAAGCTGGTGTGTCCACACCCCCACCAAGAGTGTCAGCTCACTCCACCGGCTGTAGCATTCAGGAAAGCAGGCCCTGCCCCTCACCTGAGCATCACAGTAGAGCTGACTCCATTGGTGGGAGTGATGGTTGAGCCAGCCATGAAAGTTTGAGAGTGGAAGAGTTGGTTCCACCCCTTCCTCTACTAAGTGGTAGGAAAGATAAGGGAAAGATGCCCTCCCCACTCCCTTACCCCTCACCACCTGTGGCAGGTGAGAGAACTGACCCTGCCCTTCACCAGCTGCAGCACTCAGGAAAGCAGGCCCTGCACCTACCCTGGGCGGCAAAGTAGAGCTGACCCTGTGGATGGGAGCTTACATGATCAGCTTTTGAACATGAGCATAAGAGGTCTGGCCCTGTCCCTCATTGGCCATATAGTAACAAAGGCGAGGGAGAGAAGACACTCCCCATCCCTTGAAGTCTTTGGCAGGAGGGACAGCTGGCCCTGAAGTCAAAACAGAGAGAGAGAGAGAGAGAGAGAGAGAGAGAGAGAGAGACAGAGAGAGAGACAGAGAGAGAGACAGAGAGAGAGACAGAGAGAGAGACAGAGAGAGAGACAGAGAGAGAGAGAGAGCTCTGGCCCTGCCTCTCATTAGCTGCAATATTCAGGAGAGTGGCTCCAGAATCTCACCTGGGCAACACAGTAGAGCTGGCCCTGGTGGTGTAGGTGTTAGTAAATTGGCCCAAAGGGCATAAGAAAAGAAGAGCCAGCCCAGCCCCTTGCTGCTTACTAAATAGGGTGAGGTAGCCAGGGCAGTGCTAGAGAGCTCACCCTGGTGGTGAAGATGTGGGGGAACTGGCAAGCTGATCAGCCCTACAACTACTTAGGCCCAGAACCAGCGTTATGAGTTGGCCCACCCCAAAGTCCACCCCTTCTATGATCTGCTAGAGCATGTGAAGGGGCTGGTCCTGCAGACCCAAAGCAGCAGGATCCTCATGACACAGGACAGCAACAGGATATCCAAGAGGAGTCTCGGTGAGGACCCAGCATCGATGGTGTAGCAGAAACCAGAGGCCTCAAACCAGACCAATGACTCATTATACTTGCAAGAAAGATGTATGGAGTTAAGGGTAAACCATGTGATTCACTATGTTACACTGCAGCTTCCACAACAAGACCTTTCTTTTCTTTTTTCTTTTCATTTCTATTTTCTTTTAAAGTTTATTTTATTTTATATTGGGGGAGAGGTTACAGATAACAAAGGAATGAATGAGGAGATAAATGAGATCAAGATACATGATATGAACCCACAAAGAATTGATAAAAAATTAGAAAAAAAAAGGTAGTCAAGAGAAGAAGAATAACTGGATTTGGATTAGTTTCCCCACTTCTCTTTGTAATAAGTTTACATAGCAAAGCCAAATCTTGTGGCCCCCCTACTGTGCATCAGTACAGTTCCAGTGTTGTGAGTTGTCACAACTTCAATTTTCAGTTTCCTTTTCCTGGAAAAAGATCCCATGCCCATTTATCACTAATTCTGCAGTCCCCCAACCCTCAGCCCCTGGCCACCATTCATATTTTCTGTTTCTATGCATCCGTTTCTGATATTTCCAATGCCTGAATGTCATGTGTTGAGTTATTCTGCACCAAACCAATGCATTGAAGTAAGCTATGGTTTTGAATGATTTTTTCCCCCAAGCATTAATGTATAACCAACTTGTGAGAGATATCATAGACTCTTTAACTGTGAACATACTACAATGTTTTACTGTGATCAAGGAAGCTACCCTTACCAGAGACTGAGAGGGGTCTCAGGGCACATAAGGTTCCATGAAATCCAGGTGTTACAGGAGTGAGTTTAACACCTGTGTGATTCTGACAACCTGTTAGGGAACAGTCCCTCCCTCCTGCATACATTCCTTGATGTTGCAAGGTATCATTCACCCTCACAGGGTCACATCCACAAGGCTGCCTTGACCTTGGATGCTCAGTCTCCCATTTTGTAACCTCTTTATTCTGTAAGTCTGTCTACCACAGAAATGTTATTGTAGTAACACCCATGTCTTTTTTTAAACATAATTCTTTATTGATTCTTCAGGAATTTTACATCATTCATCCAAATCCCATATATCTTCCAGTCCCTCCATATCGGCCCCTCACTCCTACAGCATGCCCCCTAAAAGAAAACCCCCAAATTAATTAAAAAACACCCCACTCCTCCATCTTTCCAACACCTCTTCATTTATCCTGGGGGCATTGGGAGCCACAGTGTGTCAGGCAGTATATCCTTTTGTCCAACCAGCCTCACCTGCAAAACGTTCATTGCAATAACTCACTGGTCTGGTTCAAGGCCTCTGGCACACGTTGTTACTGGACCTTCACCTAAACTCCTTTCAAATATCCTGCCATTGCCAGGAGTCATGTTGATCCTGCAGTTATCATTCTACAGGACCAGTCCCTTCACATACTCCAGAAGATCATACATGGGGTAGATGTTAGGGTGGGCCAACCCAAGGCCCAGGATGCAGGTCTGGATGTTAGCTAAGCTGGTCAGTCCCGGCCACTGGGACTATCCCCCTCAGTCGAGGAGCAGAATCAGCTCTCCTAGGCCTGTGATATTGGGACCAGTTCTTCCACATCCATGGTGAAGGGTGGGGCCATCTCTCCTGAGTGAGCAGGGTGTTGGGGTTCAGCTTTCCTGCTGCAACATCCAGATATCCTAAGGGCAGAACCAGATATCCTAGGGGCAGAACCAGATATCCTAGGGGCAGAACCAGATATCCTAGGGACAGAACCAGATATCCTAGGGACAGAACCAGCTATCCTAGAGACAGTGAGGGGTGGGACTGGCTTAGCACAGCCCTTGGATTTCACCACACATAGTTGCTATGACCGCCTCCCCCATCCCCTGTGGTAACACTGGCCGTGGACATCATCACAGACCTCAGCTGCATCATGAGCACAGACCCAGACCTGGCTTTCAGCATCAGCTTGGGCTGAATGTCACCATGGCCCAGGTGTCAGCACAGGCCACCCAGATCAATATGGCCCCAGCAGTAGCAAAGCCCTCAGATACCAACATGGTCTCAGGTGGCTGTCCAGCCCTTAGGCACCTGAACAGCCCCCTATGGCAACAGGAGTCATGGATATCACTCCAGACCCTGGCTGCTGTAGGGCCACGGACCCAGACATGACCACAGCCTGGACCTAGATGACACCATGACCCCAGGTGGCAGCACAGGCCACCCTGACCTGTACTGTCACCTGGAGCCATGGTGACATGCAAGCCCAGACTGTGGTGTGGGGCCATGTATGGGTCCATGGCCATACTGCAACAGAGTCTGGATTGATAGCCATGGTTCCTGATATTACAGAAGGCAGTGCAAATATCCAGGGTCTGGGCCATCACTTGAGGCCAGGTGGAGATCTGAGGTCATGCTGCAGCTGGGGCCATACAGATCTGCGTGGCCTACACCTCTACAAAGTGCCATGGTAACATCTGGGCCTGGACTGCAGCCGAGGGTCATGTCTGGGTCTGTGGCCCTACTGCAGCCAGGGTCTGTGTTGATGCCTGTGGCTCCTGATACCATCGAAGGCCATGCTGATGCCAGGGGTTTGGGCCACCACCAGGGGACATGCTGGTGTCCCCAGTCCATGCTGCCCTTGGAGCCATGCCAATCTGAGTGATCTATGATGCCATTTGGGAACCACGGCGACACCCAAGCCCAGGTTGCTGCCAGGGACCATGTCTGTATCTATGGTCCAACACCTTCTACTTGAGTAAGAAACTACCCTAAGGTTTTCACTCTACATTGAATTCCACTTAGACTCATCATGTCATAACATCAAAGTTTATTTGTTCTGATCTGTCTTCTTTAGTTTGAGAGTAAAGGTTGTATCTTATTTTTTATCACTTTGTGTGTTTTACAGACACACAGTTATCTATAATTATTTATATTTAAGTAGATAAAATAATAAATAAGCCCAATCTCACATCCCTTGGTGAGAAGAATATAATTCTATTGAGTTCCTGACAAAGCAAACAGAGTCAGCATTAGTAGATATTAGACCTAGGCTAGCCTAGGGAGAGTCAGCAATCACTCAAGGTTAAAGGGTGTAGTTGTGATCTCAGGACAGGCTATCAAGTACCTTGCAGTTTAGCTTTGACCATATATATCTGCAGCTTTTTCATTGTAAATTTATGTTTACATACAAAATACACATTTCTCTTTACAAAGTCTTATTTTTCCATCAATCACATATTAAAGAAATATTGAATAAATCATTCTGAGAATATGTGATTTATTTTGGAAAATGAAAACTTGCCTAGAAACTCAATCACAAATTTGGAGAAAAATAAAAAAGGCTATAAAGTCCTGGAGTGATTGTAGCTAGAGTTTTCCTGCCTGGCCCACAGTCAGGACAAATCTCTATCACCCGCCAGTCCCACAGCCGCTCAGACCCAACCAAGTAAACACAGAGACTTATATTGCTTACAAACTGTATGGCCGTGGCAGACTTCTTGCTAACTGTTCTTATAGCTTAAATTAATCCATTTCCATTAATCTATACCTTGCCACATGGCTCGTGGCTTACCAGCATCTTCACATGCTGTTTGTCCTGGTGGCGGCTGGCAGTGTCTCTCTGACTCAGCCTTCCACTTCCCAGCTTTGTTCTCCTCCTTGTCCCGCCTATACTTCCTGCCTAGCCAATGGCCAATCAGTGTTTTACTTATTGACCAATCAGAGCAACACATTTGCCATACAGAACATCCCACAGCAGATGATGATGAATCCAGTGCAGTCATTCAGTGTTTACTGGATGCATGGTCAGCACAGGACCCTAAGATGGACCCACTGTAGGGAAAGGACAGCCATGGCATCACCACACAGTGATGGATGGACTGCAGCTTCCAGGGCTCTTCCGCACTGCATTGCTGTGAAAAGTCAGATTCTTGATTTTCTAGCTCAATTTTGACCTTTTCCTCCCTGAAACTTCCTTTCCCCGTCAAGTGCCATGTTTGTGAGATTTTACATCCTTATATCTCTAATACAAAGCACAGTGCAATCCTCCCCCTTCCAGGAAATTCTTCAATATAATATCAATTGTTTATTATTACTGAGTAGCTTAAGAAATGAATAGATCTTAACAAATTTTGGATAAAAGCTTGGAAATGCTTAGCCTGAAAGATGAATAGTTGTAATCATTTAAACACGGAGCTATGCCAACCAGAGAGATGTTTGGAGATGCAGAGCTGTCTATGCAGGTAAACCTAGAAGGCTGGAGAGCAAGACAAACACTTCCTCTCCTTTAGAACTCATTAGCTGGACACATAGGTGAATTTAGATCCTCTAAATTTCCATTCCTTTTGTAACTCATCATTAAATTTTATACAAATGTGTGTGTTTTGTTTTTTATAGTGCTCTTAGAACTCAAAACGTTCAGAACATAGGAATTATGTAACACAAATTCTTAGCTATTTTGAAGCTTAAATAAAATCGGCATAAGGAATGAGCAGTGTCTTGTACACAGGCAGCATTCAGTCCAAGCAGCATCTGTTCCTCATGGAATTGCCTCCTAGAAGCACTTGTCTTAGATTCTGTGTGTGCTTGCTGAGATATGTGTGCCCCTTCCCTTAGAGAACAGTCACAGAATACCACAATATGGAAATCCCTCAAATAACCACATGAGCATGTAGTCAACTTTGTCCAGCAATATGACTAAATACTATCTTAATGAATCTTGGAGACATTTTCTACAGTGTATAAGCTTAAAATACAACCTGTGTCAGCTCAGCTGTTTCTCACTTTCCTGGAACAGTGAGGATGTTCTTTTCACAGACTTCAGTAACATTGCCCTGGTCCTCCCACTATAAATATAAAGTGGGAAAAATTAATTCCTCTGAATGATCTCCTTCTACCAGAATTGAAACTCATCCTTGGTTGTTTTTCAAGCTACATTCTTTGCCTTTAGTAGTCATGAAAATTAACATTAAATAATCAGCTTCTATGGTGAAACAAAGTAGAAAATAACTAATACCGTCTAATGTTACATGACTTCATATTACTTGAATATTTCACTCATATACATGTGCATGTTTAAACAGTGTGGTCTGCATGCAGATTTAAGAGAGATTCAAAGTCCTTCAGAGCACACAGTTCTCAGACTTTCAGGACCCATTGTTTCTTATCTTGGATCCGAATGGAAAGGGGCTGATTACAACTATGACAGACCCGTTACCAATGCCATTCTCCTTTGAAACCTGAACATCAGGCATCCTTTGTATATAGTCCTCCTTTCCTGAATAGCCCAACTTTTCACCACAAGAATTGCCAGTCATGCAAATTTTAAATATCCATTACTACATATGTACTCACATTCTCCCTTACATGGCTTAATTTAAGTTGTAATTGTTTGCTTGCCTAGTTATAAATTGGTTGACAGGCTTTATTTGTCTCACAAAACTCCAATTTTATATAATTCCCAGTATCTAGTTTCGCCAACTCTCAAATAGCTTGAAACTTCTAAAGGAAATACATAACCATGATAAATGATCACTTTTTCCACATACAAAGGTAAAAACACCTCTGTGCCTCCTTGCACCAAAGTTCTCATTTCACTCAGACAATACGCTTTCAATAAGTTTGTGCTTCAGGTCAGGTGTAGCAAGAGCAAAGTCTCCAGCTACACCAGGCACTGCAAGTAACCCTGTTTGCAATTGCACAGTTATGATGTTCTGTACAAGGAAGTCTGTGTTTGCCTAAGGTAAAGCCCTTCCTGACGTTCCCCATATCCATCCCACTGACGGGATATATTTTTGTGCTTTATTCCATTCTTTGTGAAGACATTTAGTTAACTATTGACAGACAGATTCTTCCATCTTATAAAAAAAAATGCTACTTTTTAAAAAAAAAATCACTCTTGTGGTCTGATATTACAAATTTCTGGGGTTTTTTTTTCTGCCAATTTCACCAATTATTTTCGTGTTATGAGAGCTAATAGTCACACAATTAAAGTCATCTGCAGCACTGATTCTGTTTTTGTGTTTTGACATTTTCTTCCTTGAAATAGCTCGCTTCTGGTTTTGCTCTTACCCAACTACTCCTTTTATAAAATTGCTCCTTCAATTTTCTTCTTAGCCCCTAAAGGTTTAAGTGCCCTAGAAATCAATCCTTACACTTCATCTCAATCATTCTGGTGATTTAATCCAGTTTTGTGCCATTAAACGACATCATTTATCAGATGGTGCCTAGAAATTCAATTCATTCCTAGAACTAACTTTTCCATGAACTGAAGACTCTCTGTCAGACAATTACACATGGAAATGTATTTAAAAGTTTTGACTCTACATTCAGGAAATCTATCTCCAGTTTCCTACATCAGGGAAAGTCAGTAGGGCCATTTCTGTAACAGGGAGCAAAGAGCGGGTAGACACACACACACACACCACATGAATACACATGCACACACATGCATGCACATACCATAAACACACATACATACACACTCACAGACACACACAGTCATGCATATATATGTGAACTACACATACACACATATAAGACTGTCACTAATCAAATGCTCAGACTTTTGTTCACCCATTAAAATTGCATTGTAATTACCAAACTAGTACTTGAATAACTCATGTGATTCCTGAATTACAAACTTAGGATTGAAAGTGTTTGTGTTAACAATGGACCTGCTTTACACTAAGACCAAGCAAGGCAATGTCACCTCTTGTTTCATTTCTCACATGACCTGTAAGTTCCATATCATGCTCTATGCAGAACCACATTTTCAACATTGTGTGTATGTGTGTGTGTGTGTGTGCGCGCGCACACACACACACACACACACATGATGTTGCTTTTTTTATTATTGTTTGTTAAAGCAGGCCCCACATGTGGCTCTAAAGGGTTGTGTAGTATGGTGTAAAGGGTTGTGTAGTATGGTGTAAAGGGTTGTGTAGTATGGCGTACTACATGCCAGAAGGCTCCTCCATGTCTTATGAAGATAAACACATCAAATAAGCTTCAGTCAGACATGAGATGTAGTGCTGTATTGTTAGCTATGAATTTAATATTAATAACCCACATCATAGAGTAAATAAGGTATCATTAGGTAGAAACACACATTTTTAAAAAGATTGTCTATAGATTAAATGGTTAAAATATTGAGAACATGAGCCGGGCGTGGTGGCGCACGCCTTTAATCCCAGCACTTGGGAGGCAGAGCCAGGTGGATCTCTGTGAGTTCGAGGCCAGCCTGGGCTACCAAGTGAGTGCCAGGAGAGGCGCAAAGCTACACAGAGAAACCCTGTCTTGAAAAACCAAAAAAAAAAAAATATTGAGAACATGGGATTAAAGAATCCGGACAAGTATTTCTGATATTTATATTTAATTTTATTTTTATCTTAAAATACCCATTGCAAATTTATTTCAACTCAGGTACTCACATTGTCATTTGCATGGCTTGCACTCTGCATCCTTCAGTTATCAGTTTAACTCTTATATCTTCAAATGTCTGGCTGCCCTGTCTAAACTAACATTACCCTGCAAATATCCTCTTAATCTACTAAACATTTTGTGTCACACAGTGATCTCTCATATCTCACTGTAAGAGACCTATTTGTTTTATCATTGAACATCTGACATCTAGATTATCACTCAGCCTGTAAAATGATTAACAAATATTGAATGACTACGTAAATTAATAGATGATTTTAACTGAATAAAAAACCATTAATAAGATCTTTATTTCTTTATAATATATGAAATAGGTAATTTGATATTTTATGTAAATCTACTTCATATAAGCAAAATAGAAGCTCATGGAGTTTTAAAACACCTGGGCTCTTCAGGGATCATTGTGGAAGAAGGGAAAAAAAGATTGTAAGAACCAGAGGAACAGGAAGTTTGCTGTGACATTGCATGTCCTAGAAATGTCACAGATGTTACATTCATGAAATCTCATCAATATAGCTGCCCAAAGCGCCCTTAACAAGGACTATACCAGTAGTGACATGCTGACATGGAAGGGAGAAATCTCATCAGGCCTCAACCCTAGACGAAGAGCTACAAGAGCTAAGGAATGCTGGAACCATAAGAAATAGTGTTCCCCAGGGAAGTCTCCCATTTGATTATCTAATATCACATGTAAGCCTTGTAATCATATATATACAAATAGCATTAGGTAGATTGAACAGTCATATTTCTATACTTAATAATATATATCAATAATTAAAGAAAAAGAGGCCATGAACTTAACAGAGAGCAAGTGGGGTACATGAGAAAGCTTGGAGAGAGGAAAGTGGGGGAAATGATTTAATTATATTTTAATTTTAGAAACTTAAAAAACAACACTCATGCTCAGCTTTTGAAAATGTGTAGCCCTCATTCAATCCTAAGTCTTAGGATTCCAGAGCCTCCACTTACTATATCATTCTTCCACATAGAAAGCACATTTTTTTCAGGTGTAAATAACTTCAGTACACCTCTGCTATTACAAATACTAAAAGCAAACTTTCTGACCAAATGGAAAAACTAGGTCTCACTTTACCTACCCTATTAGAAACAATGTCTGTTCATTCACCATCCTGACATATTCTCTTTAAAACTGGCCTCCTTGGGAGCTGTAAATCTCTGTTTGATATGTCCTTTCTTGAAACTCACAAAAGAAACCAGCATTTACCTGATCCAAAATAATAAACGTGCAGAAAAATCAATAATGGAAAAAGAACATCTACTGTCCAATTTTGCTCTCCACAAACAACAGCAACAAAGGAAAGGCCAGGATCAGTAGGTGCTGCTGTTTTGTACGAGGCTGACATCATTATAACTTGTTCTCTGTGGAAAATTGGTCTATTTCAGCTTGAAGTTGTACTAAAGATGGGGTCAGATTAACATATGTCTTGGGTCTTGTAAGATCTATGAGTGCAAGATATATGAATAGGCAGTCCTGGGGTCCAGTTCCAGCCCTGAGTATTTGAAATATAAAAGCAGCATTACAGAAATTTACTTAGTGAATCAGATAGATAAGAGGTTGGAGTACCATGTCAGTGGTATAGTTTGATGTATAAACTCAAGATCTATAGTTCCACCATCAGCATTAATGAATAAAACAAATAGGTAAATAAAAGTTAAACAAGGGCCTCAATGAAGCCATTGGAACTAAAACATTGTATTTTGTGGCTATTCTATTTTGGCATGTTTTGTGTCATTTATTTTCTAAAATTTATTCTTTGAGAGTATCATGCATATATACCATGAAATATGTATGTATAATAAACGTCATATTTAACTTCCTTTTTCTCCTCCATGTCCTCACAGATACACTCACCATCAACCTTCCAAGTTCATGTCCTCTTTAAAAATATAGCTTACTAAGCCCAATTAGTGCTACCATTATGCCTGGGTATAACCAATACCAAATGTTCAGTTCTGAAAACATATACACACAAGTAGCATTATATAGCAACTGAGCTGTGTGTGTGTGTGTGTGTGTGTGTGTGTGTGTGTGTGTGCATGTATGTGTGTCTGTGTGTCTCTGTGTGTGTCTGAGTGTGCATGTGTAACAACAATATAAGAAAAAGAGGTCTTTTCATCTAATTCTTATAGGTACCCTTCCAAATACCTTTTCTAACTCCAGTGAAGAGGAAATAATTTTATCACACAACCAGGATTCTCATTCAGACTCTACAACTTCTGGTTTCTTTTATTCATTTTTTATCTTTGTCTATGGTGATGAATATGCTTTTAATTGGTTATGATAATTAAAGAAGTGGCCTTGCTTCTGTTTTTATCCTAAGGACTGCTCTGCACTGTGCACATTGTGTCCTTCCACACACAGGAGCCAGGGGAGAATGGATTGAGCTGCTAGTGGTTTCTTGAAGGAAATTTCTGTTGATGATAAAAGAGACAGAACAGAATTAGGAAAAGATAAGGTCAGATGCCAGAAATCAATTCATGGTGACTTCCTGTGAAAGAAGAGAAAAAGAGGAAGAATTGAACAAGCAGAGACTCCAACTACACGTCAGCCCTGAGGAAATTTCAGCAAGACCAGTAGATGTCTCAAAGTCAAAAGTGCAAGTCAGAAGATCCTGGTCCACAGGGGAAAGAACTGCTATTGCTTTTCCATGTTCACTTGTCATTCAAGATTAAAATGGGGAGAGAAATGGTAAGAAACTGCCAGTGTGAGTACTATGGCAGATTCAAATGAGAAGCCAGGGATCATGAGCAGACTATACTCATTGTATCAGTTTCTAAGAGGAAATCTGAGTGGCACACCCTCAGGTCCATCACACTTCTCAATGAACATATTAATGTGTGTATTGTGAAATAATATCACCTGATTAGCCCTTGTCTTATGGTTTATTATATTTCACACTCTACATGATTTTGAGTATAAATTGTTTAGCAAAACTATAGCAGAAAGTCTGGCAAAAATAGCAAACCAAGCAAGGCTCAGCTTGCTCACTTATACTTCACTGTTGGGCCAACCTAGAATATTTTCAAATAAGCAGATGTTTATATTCTCTGTATCCTCATTCTTTTTTTTTTTTTTTTTTTTTTTTTTTTGGTTTTTCGAGACAGGGTTTCTCTGTGCAGCTTTGCGCCTTTTCCTGGAACTCACTTGGTAGCCCAGGCTGGCCTCGAACTCACAGAGATCCACCTGGCTCTGCCTCCCGAGTGCTGGGATTAAAGGTGTGCGCCACCACCGCCCGGCTGTATCCTCATTCTAAACTGAACTGAGGTTGTTCAGGGGATTTCCCTACTTGACTGGTGAGAGGAGGCAATTGTGTGGTGCTGCTCTTTGGGCCATTAAGCTTACATCTTGTTTACACACATAAAATTCTGCCTTTCTAGTGCTGGGATTAAAGGTGTGTGCTACTATACCTGGCTTACACATAAAATTATTACACCCATGCCTTCAGCTTCTGGGAGAATGTGCCTAAAGTACCTGGATATCACCTGTCATTCAAGGCCAATGGACAAAATCTAGATCCATGAATACTCAAATAATGCTAAATAATAAAAATTGCAATGATTTTATGGGAGTAAACGTGCCATTTTTCATTAGATGTGAAAGCCATGCCTTCCACAGGGAATTAGCATGACATTGGTGCACATAACATTACTGCTATCAGTTTTCTCACTATAACATTACACTTCTTAAAATGCCTTTTATGGGTCTATTATACTCTACTATAAAAAACAACCACCAACTGCTCAGGCTGTATATAAACAGAGCACAACTGCTTTTGAACTCTCAGAAGTACCTACAAATTTTTGAACAACTGGTTCAAGAACAGTTAAATATTCAACACACTGAAGAATCTACTAGCCCTTGGAATTCTCCTGTATTTGTTATTAAAAAAAAAGAGTCTGGTAATTGAAGAATGCTGACTGATTTGAGAGCCATTAATAAAGCAATTCAACCTATGGGCTCCCTACAGAATGGGATGCTCTTGCCCTCTCTGTTACCCAAAGAAAGATCTATTATAGTTATTGACTTAAAATACTATTTCTTTATCATAGCTTTACAAGAAAAACATAGAAAAAAATTTACCCTCACAGTACCTACTTGTAATAATTCCCAGCTAGTCAAGAGATATCAATGGAAGGTCCTCAATGAATATTAAATACCCCAAACCTGTGAAAATATTTCATGCAAAAACCATTGAAAATAATTCATGTGAAATTTCCACAATCTATAATTCACCATTATATGGGTGATATCTTATTAGCTAATCCAAAGCTAGGTAACTTAGAAAGCATGTTTGAAGAAGTAAAGAAAGTTTTGCCTCGCTGGGAACTACAAATTGTTTCTGAAAAGATACAGAGAGGAAATTCTATTAATTACTTAGGATATAAGATAGATCTTCAAAAAATTAGATCCCAAAAGGTACAACTCAGGAAAGATCAATTGTGGACTCTTAATGATTTTCAAAAATTGTTAGGAAGCATTTCCAACTTATAGGCTATATTGGAATACTTAAAGATGGACTAGTAAATTTGGCTAATACCATAAAAGGGGACAAAGACTTAAATATTCTAAGAGAATTATCAGATGAAGCTGAGAAGGAATTGGCTCTAGTAGAAAAAAAAAATACAAGAAGCACATGTGGATCATGTGAATCCAGAACCTAACTGCATTCTATTCATATTTCCTTCTAGACAATCCCCCACAGGGATTTTGATGCAGAGGGAAAATATTATATTGGAATAGGTATTTTTACCACATAAACTGAGTAAGAAATTAAAAACATGGAAAAGATCTCTGATTTGATTCTAAAAGGAAAATTAAGACTTCGTAAATTGGCAGGAATGGACCAACCAGAAATTGTCGTACCTTTAACTAATGAGGAGATTTTCTCTTTATGGAAAGATAATGAACACTGGTAAAGAGCCTGCAGTAATCTTTGGGAGAGATTAACAATTGTGATCCCAATAGCAAGAGAATAAAATTCATACAAAGAACTGAATAGGTACTTCCTCACATTTTATGGCAAAAGCTAATTTCTGGAGTCCTCACACTCTATACTGATGCAAATAAATCAGGAAAGGCAGGATATAAATCAGGAGACTTAAGTAAAGTGGTTCAAAGCCCATACATTTCTTTACAAAAAGTAGAACTGTATGCCATTCTTATGGTTCTAATGGACTTCATGGAATCTCTCAATATAGTCACTGACTCTCAATATGCAGAGAGAGTTGTTTCATATATTTAATTTATTCCTGATAATACAGAATAAACTTCACTATTTATACAATTACAGGAAATCATCAGAAATAGGGAATATCATATATATATATATATATATATATATATATATATATATATATATATAACACATATCAGATTCCCATGGGTCTGCGAGGTCCTCTAGCACAAGATAATGATGAGATTGACCAGTTATTAATAGATAATGTGATAGAAGCCTCAGAATTTCATAAGAAACACCATGTAAATAGCAAAGGTTTGGAGAAGGATTTCTCCATCACTCAGCAATAAGCCAAAGAATTTTTTAAAAAATGTCCTACTTGTTCCTTCTATAACCCAATTCCATTACCTGCAGGAAGCAACCCAAAAAGTATACAAAGAAATGAAATTTGGCAGATGGATGTGTTCCATTTAACAGAATTTGGAAGATTAAAATATGTACACCATACTCTTGACACCTATTCAGGATTTTAATGGGCAACTCCTATAAATTCTGAAAAGGCTGATTCTGTGATTACACACCTATTAGAAGTTATAGCCATCATGGGAATACCTGTACAAATTAAGACTGACAATGCCCCAGCATATGTGTCAAATAAAATGAGACAGTTTTGCATATTACAATATAAAGCATATTACAGGTATACCACACAATCCGACAGGCCAAGCAAAGGTTTCATGTTTCTCAGAGTTATAGATGATGGTTATAGGGTTGAGGGTGGAACAAAAATTAGACATAATATTCTCCTTAAGGAAAAAAAAAAGGGGAATGGATAGATATAGGATATTAAGGTAGATTATTGTATATACTAGTAAACTAATTTAGTAAAATAACAGCCTTAGATAATGTGCACAGTTATGGATTCTTGTATGTTGATACAAATGTAAACTATTTTTATATTCCTATTTAAGATAATTTATATTGAGACAAATACAAAACTATATTTGTTGTATTGTATATATATTTCTACTCCTATTTGAAATATCTTATGTACTGATACAAATGTAAAATTATATTTGTCATACTGTATGTATGTTCTACCTCTGTTTAAGATATTTTGTATATTGATACATATTTAGGATTATTGTCATATTGCATATTGCACTATGCATTTCTACCTCTGTTTAAGATATTTTGTGTATTGTCACAATTTTGAGTTCATTGTCCTTTTACTGTACATTTGTTTATAGACTTCACCTTGTTTATATGAAGCCTTAGTCCTTAGGTTATTTAGGTAGATAAGACTTACAGATTTATAGTCACCCATGCTTGCCATCTCTATAGTTATGTTAGTTAGGTTGTCCAGATTTACAGATACGTAAGTCAGATGGACAGGTAATCTTCAAACACTTTAGAGACCTAGAGAATATGGCGTTTAAATAACTTAGAATTCTGTTGACATAAGACATGATTACTCCTGGCAGCACTGATCTGATCCCAAGAGAATGTTGGGCTTCTAAGACACTCTGTTTAGAAGTTTGTCTTCTTTCTGGCACATAATGGCCTGTTGGCAAAGAACTGACCTTACCTTGACTGCTGACAATATGAATTCTGCCTTTTCTGGGCGAGCAGGACACAAAGAAAAGTGACTACTGAACTTTGCCAAGACAGGGTAAGATGGTCTCTCAAAATTCCTGCTTCTGAAAATGGTCTGTCAGATATTCTAGGCCTGTAGAGAAACTGGATGCCCCAACAGTGCTGAGAAACTTTAGGAGGCTGTCCAGGCTGCCAGCTGTCTTTGTCTATTCTCTAATGATTTTTAATAATTGGTGGTGTGCATTTTCCCATTTTCTCAGGTATTATTATATTCCTTCTCAGGTCTTTGATGGGGTAGAAGACTAATAATTACCATTACAATCTTCTTGTATCTTAGCTATAACATATTAAGTACTAGATTCAGATTCTTTACGATAGGAAAACTTTTGGAATAATCTCTCTAATATACCATTTACCTATATTCTGGACATCTCTAGATTTTAGTATGTGTCTCTTGTTTGATGTTGTTCTATTTTGCTTAGGTCATTATCCATTATTTCTCATGGACAATAGCAATCATTTTTTTTTTTTTTTTGGTTTTTTGAGACAGGGTGTAGCTTTGCACCGTTCCTTGAACTCACTCTGTAGCCCAGGCTGGCCTCGAACTCACAGAGATCTGCCTGCCTCTGCTTCCTGAGTGCTGGGATTAAAGGCGTGCAGCACCACCACCCGGCTTTAATAATCATTTTTATCGTACATAGTTTTGTGTTAGGTTGGAACCTTCTTATTTAGACAAAAAGGGGAGATGTAGTGGGAGCTTTTGAGCCATGCCCTGAAGCACCTCCTCTAGTGAGGTAGCAGGTAACTGTTACACCTGTCTATGGCTTTGAGAGAAATTCTAGAGTGTGGTTGCTCCAGGACCCTTAAGACCTGGGATGCATATATGTGGCTTTTCTTTACTACCTTGTGGTTTTGGATGCTGGGACAGAACAGGGCAGAGGTCTCCAGAAAACCATGTTGGACTGTCCCTCACCCTTCCAAAATCCTGCGACAAATTCCTTTATTCTGTCTTGTGAGTTAACCCCCAAATAAATTCTTTTGATCATTAAGCAGACTCCATGGATTGCTAGCAATTTAATCCCAAAACCATGCATTCCAAGGGGAACTAACATGACACTGGTGGACATAACATTACTGCTATCAGTTTTCTCACTATCACATCACACTTCTTAAAATGCCTTTTATGGGCCTAGCCCTTTGTTATGTGATTTTTATCAGTTTTCTCTTGCCCTGTGAGGTAGGTCTATTTTCTCTTTATTTTACAAACTAAGATGTAAAAGCAGACTGTATCTGCTACAGCTCATTAAAACTGTAGCTAAGATTCTGACCTGAGTAGCTCTCTTCCCAGACAGGCTATGGTATACAAGGTGTAATTAATGAATGAAGTTTTGCTATGTAACAGCTGTCTCAACTGTTGCAAAAGGCTGCATTCATGGAAGTAGGTGAATTAATGAGCAAACAAATTCAAAAGGTTGAGTAAATTGTCTGCATGGTGACCCAAGGAGTAAGCCAAAGAGCCAGGACTAAGTAAAGACATGTTCTTATCCTTCTCTTGCACTATTCCAAAGGAGATACCTCTCACACCCTTGGTATCTACTGAATATTTTTTCTATATTATTAGATTCTCATGTTAGAAGAATAAACTTATGGGATTAGTTTAGAACTAATTTTCTGACCTAAGTAAACTTAATCAGCCTTTCTTAATGTACTTTCTAAAGTATATTTTGGGGATACTCTGTGGCCTCTGTACTGGGGCTCTGGATCATCTGTCAGGAAGTCTGGAGTTCCAGGTACCTAACAAGCTGCTGGAGCTCATCTTCCTTCGCTCAGACTGTGGTCTGGATGGAAAGATTCTTCTGCCCCTTACTACCTCTGATCAAGGCCACCAGGTTCCTGCTACTTTTCTGGCTGAAGAAGGTGAGGCTGAGGACGACCCTGGGTCTGAGGCGACAGAAAGCACGCTTCTCCATCTGCTCACAGCCATTTCTCACCTTGTGGGCCTCCCCAGCAAATTTATTTTTCCCCTTGGTGTTTCTTCTGGTTCTGACAATCTCTGCTGTCCCTGTACTTTACAGCATCTTCCTAAACCCGCTTCTAAGCTGTGTGGTCCATTTGAGGGGAAGTTTTCCACTTGAACCTAGATCTCTGAGTCCATTGATAACCTCCCTCAGACTGTGAAGAACTTCCTCTATTTTCTAGGGACCCAGACTTTAGCTGCACCCCTTCTACTTGTCTCCAGCATCCTGGTGGCATACACAGTAGCCCAGGCTAGCTAGTATGAACCTCTGAGCTCAAATGCCAAATAGAGACGGACGCACAAAATAGTCTTCGTAACCCGGTGAGCTGTGGCTGTGAGCTCAGCCAATGGGACTCTGACCAGTCTGGCTGGAGATGTCACTCCACCTTCAGCCCTCAGGGCCTTTGTAAGCCTTGGTGACTTCATGTTTCAAGCTATGGTGCACTTTCGGCTATGGAATCGAGTACCAGTCCCTCCACACCACACTTTCAATTGAACTGTATCAATGTAGAGGCTGCTATGCAGTCTTTCAGGGGTCGGGGCAGTGTATTTTGGCCTGTGAAAGAGCTTCTTTCCAAAGAATTGGACAGGAATCAAAGTCTCAAACAGTAGTTGTAAACAATGTTTAGTAGAGACAATAATATCTGAGTAGCCAAAAGCTCTATTCAAACTCTTTGTGGTTTAAAAAGATATCTATACAATGTGCAATGTGTTTGAATGTTTTAAAACATAAGATCCAAAATATTTTCAAAAATGTTCTCTTTCAATCTCTGTAAAATATAATACATATGGTATCAAATGGGATTAGATTATTTAAGGTTTCAATGATATGCTTAAGAGAGGGTTTCATGTGTTGGGAAAGGTGTTCTGTGTGCCAACAGCAACATCTTGTACATTACTGCATTACAAGTTGAGAAGGACTGTAGAAGCAGGGAAAACAAGGTCTTCTTCCAAGTTTGCCTATTGTTGTTGAAAAATAAAACAGTAATTTTGCTGTAAATGATAAAGAAGTCATATAGGTGAAACAATCTCTAACAGATGTGACGTAAATGAACAAGTTGCTTTGCCAGAAACTGTTTAAAGCAAAAGACACTGGAAGAAGTGTGTAATGTGCACAGTGGTAGTTTCCATGAGGTGAGGAAGGGAAGGAAGTATTCACACTAGAGAAAGAGAAACAAGACTATATTAGCAAGGGCTTCATAATCAAGTCATCCCAAAAGTTAGTGCTATGAACTGTAAAAGCACAAATACTTATTGAAAGTTACAGACAGCAGAGGAGAGCAATTGAAAAAAATAACGGTGCTATGACCACCAATATTTTTAATTTGTTTTCATTTTAATTAAATTAATATTAATTTTAATTAACAACTTTAATTTAATTAATCTTTAATTAACAAAAAGAATAATAACCTTTGTAATTTATGTGCTTGGATTTAAATTCTTGTGCCCTAAATTAGCAGTGTACAAGCACGTATTTGGAATAAATCCTAGTAGTGTCTTATTCTCATAGTAACTTGAATTTCTATAGTAATAATGATGTTGAACATCTTTTCATGAGCTTCTATTTAGAAAAATATTTTCTTCAATTGTGTGACTATTCAAATGTTTATTTCATTTAATTGTGTTGTGTTCTTAACATTGTTTTTGTTGTTGTTGTTGTTTTGTTTTGTATACGTTTTGCTTCAAATCCTTTGTCAACTATCTGACCAGTATTTTCTGCTACTCCCTTCCTTCTCACTTGTGTGGTGTTCTTCAGACAGCAGAAGTTCTTAGTCTTATAAAAGCTAATATGTTTTTCTTTTACTCACACTTTTGATTTTGATTTACTGACTGCATAAACCAAGATCCTAAAAGGTCCAATGAACATTTCTTTATTGTTTTATTCTTTATAGATAGCTCTGTGAGCCACTTAAGCTCAGTTTGTATATTGTATAAGGTGTTCACGGGTTCTTTTTTTATTTGTGGATGTTTAATTCTTCTAACAGTATTTGATTAAAACAATGTCTGTTCTCTATTGAATTGCTTTTGTGCTTATGTCTGAAATAAAGTGATGGTGTTTGAAAATATAAAGCTTGTTCACTAG
Source organism: Peromyscus eremicus (assembly GCF_949786415.1). NCBI lineage: Eukaryota > Metazoa > Chordata > Mammalia > Rodentia > Cricetidae > Peromyscus > Peromyscus eremicus. The sequence goes on from NC_081422.1 coordinate 14,122,555, forward strand.
ACCTTTGGCCAGAACTACACTAACTAACAAGGATGGTTTATTTCTACTCTAAAAATTGACCTAAAAATCATTTCTGGGTTATGGGGACTTGGTCTTTCGCTCTACAATTAGACCTTAAGACATTTTGATGTTCTTGATGAGACTGAAGGAATCTCCCTTTATTCCTGAAAAAATATCCAAAGACTTTTAAACAATGAATGGATATGAAAATTTGACAAATATATTCTGCATCCATTAACACATAGACATGAGATTCTTTTTAATATATTAAAATAGTAGAAACAAATGCTTGCTTATCAGATTTTAGGCTTGTATTGAATACATAGCATAAAGATGTTTGGACACAATGTGTCATTTTATTTAAATAATCCAGCATTCCATTTCTTGGTTTACTGAGATGTTTCACAATAATTCTCAAGAAGTCTTTATATCAAAGTAATGTTGGACTCAAGGTGAGCAGTGTGTATGCTCTTGTCTTCTGTTATTGACAGGAAATACTTCAGAATTATATTAAAAATTTGTTTAATCTCAGTCAAGACTACACAGAGAAGAGGTGGAGAACTACACAGAGTATGTATTTCTTTTTTACATGGTTTTAATAATTTATATCTTTTTTTAACTCTTATTTTAATTTTTGAGATTATAAACCACTTTGTAGGATATCAATATATGCTGATATTTCTGTTCTATCAAATTTTGATTCATGTATTTTAGAATTCCACATTCATTTTATTTTAGTTAGTTGATTATTCATCACTTTTAATACTGATCTTTGTTCCTAATAACCATTTTCTTTCTGAAGTTTGCTTATTTTGATTTTGGTAAATATATGAGAACTTTATTTTTTTTTTAAAAAAAGGTTCTGCATGGTATTTATGTACTATCATTTTACTTAAATTATTATGTATAATAATAATTGTATTATTTAGACAAAGCATATAAAGGGTTTGTGTGTGTATGTTTAGTGTGTGTGTGTGTGTGCGCGCGCGCGTGCGCATGTACCTGTGAAGACAAGAGGACTGTGTAGTGTGTCTTGCACTTTTGCTCTCTGCCTTAGTCCTTCGAAGCAGTCTCTTTCTGAATTGGATCTCAAAGTTTTTGGTAGACTGGTTTGACAAGCCCTTGAGATCCACTAGTCTCTGTTCCCCAACCCCAGTACTTGAGGTGGGATGCATGCTGTGGGTGCTAGGGATCTGTAACCAAGTCCTCATCTATCTACAGTGAGTAGTTTAACTACTAAGGACTAAGGCATCTCCCTAGCCACAAGAACTTCCTTTGAGAATAAAATTCTCTATACTGTTTGTTACCTTTTTGATGTGATATCTACTCTTACTGAAATTCCTCTCAGAAAATGTTATAATTTTAGCTTTTAACAGCCATTCATAATTGTTAGGTTGAAAACAGGCCCACAAAATGGCAGGGCCACTAACAATGTCCTAAATGGCAGTCTGGGCTCAGCTCAGGCAGAATTCTGGATAAACAAAAGGACTGATATCAGGTAAATAGAAACCTAAACTGAACATTTCATAGAAATCTATTTAAGCTGATTGTCAAGAAAACTATGACTTCCCCTATGCTCTAGTCAAGAACCTCCAGCAAAGGGCAGCTAGTTCCTGATAGATCCAAAGAAGCCTGCAGCAGATCAAAGTCTCCACACTAGCTCCCAGACTGTTCTGGACCACACCCTACCTCACACTGCTCTAACTCCCAAGCTGTTTGGGCTCACAGACCCCTACCCGTCCCCTTAAAACTGGCAAACTTTTTGTATGTTGTTCTCTATTCTCAAGATTCAGCCAGGCAATTTGATCCTCCAATAAATCTTCCTTTCTACCCATGGATTGGTCCAGTTTAGTGGCTTTCCTGGGACATTACTTACAATATTCTAATACATTTAAGAGGGAAAATACATTTTATTTAATAAAACACTTAAATTTTTCTTTTGCCCTCCTTCCATTTCCTAGATTGTGTGTGTGTGTGTGTGTGTGTGTGTGTGTGTGTGTTGTTTCATTAGATGATTTGTTTATTTTGTTTTTTTTTCCTGAAAGCTATTTTTGCAAAAAGAGTAACTAAGGAAACACTGCTTCAATTCAGAGCAATATGTTGTTCAACTGTCCTCAGGCCTACATAGTTTCTGGTGGAAAATATGGCATAATTTGAACATTTTCTTTATAAATATATATCCCCCTTTCTCTTGGATATTTACATGTATATTTCTTGTTTGTTTTTATTCTAGTAGTTTGATTTGGTTCCTCTAAATATAAATTCTTTGAGTTTATCCTGTTGAGTTCATTGAATGTGGATCTTGAACTTACATTCTTCTTCTTTACCAAATTTAGAGATTAGGATCTCTACTTTTTCAAAGAATTTTTCTACATCAATCCTTTTTGCTTTCCTTTTCTTGGAGACTCTGGTGAGACTGATGTCTTTTTAAATGTTTAAAAGTTATGTGTCCTGCCATGTTTGCCTAGTTAAAAATATTCCTCCCTGTGTTGTTGCTTGTGGTATAACCTGACTGTTTTTCACCCATCACCTCAAAGTCTAAGACTCTCCACAGCTACTAATCTTAAGAGCACTTAATATCAATGAAGAGTTATGTAAATAAGTTTCCACCATCATGAATTTGTCTTAATATATCCCCTAGGAAAACCCTAAGAGCCATATCCATGGATAGTCACAGGTTGTAGTCCCCAGAGAAATCCTAAGATCTATATCTATGGTCATTCATAAGTTTCAATGCCCAGGGAAAAACCTTAGCTCTATACCCATGGTCACTCATAAGATGCAGTTGCATTGGTCATCTCCTTTACTCTGCACTCTTTCATTGAAATCCTTGTTTCCCATCCTCTTTCATGCAACACACTGGAACCTGTACTTTCTCCCTATCTGTAAGTGACAGACTCCTGCTGCTCCTGAATTTTGGCTTCATATCCTTATTGTGTTTTAGCCTAATTTCCTCTAGGTCAAGACCCTCTTGGGTCTTTGTGTTTGCTTCTATTCAGTCCCAACAACAATACCCTAAAGAACAGAAATAAATCATAACAATAGATATCATAACCATATAGGCTGTCTCTAGTATGTATATCTAAAGTTCATTACCAATATTGAACACACAGGCCAGAATGAGGGCTAGGGAATTGATAAAAGACTATAGGAAGGTGACTACTGAGGTGAAGTTGAGGGTCAATACCTGGGAGCTGTCCATGTGAAAACAGTTCAGATGCTTGGGTTCAGGTAGGTGCAGGGTCATTGGTGCTGCAATATTCACAGCTGACCTTTTACTCATTATAAAATCTTTCCTGAAAGGATCGTTGAAGATACATATTTCCTTACTTGACATTTTCTGAGTTGAGCTGTATCAAAAGGTTTGACAATATATGATTGGTGGTGTGCTTATAACTTCCTATTGTGTGGTGGAAGAGGTCCTTCACAAAAATTTTCTAAAAGGAAGGGAAATCCAGCTCAAAATGGATTTGCTCTTCTGGCATGAATTTTCATTATTCATTGCATTAGTCTTGTATCTACCATTATTATAAAACAGCTGAGGTAATTACCTTATCAAGAGGAAAGGCTTATTTATCCTACAGTTTTAGAGGCCACAGGCACAGATCAAGAAGACTTGCTGCTCTGAAGTCACTATGGGGTTCTGGATGACAACCTTACTGAGAAACTTCTCATCAGATATCAAGAAAGCAGAAAGAAAAACAGAAAAGGTTTTAGAAAAGGTTTATTTCAAAATAATGTAAACAGGTGAGTGTTAGAACACACTGGCTGTTGTTATTAAAAATATCAATATATATTCAATATTGCAAGTGGGCAGAAGACAGCCAGAAGCTCTCCCTGTGCCCAGTGGGCACCACTATGATGAACAAGAGTATAGTGGAGAAATTGGAGAAAACTAGTGGAGTGCTTAGTTTGTGCACTGTGGAGAGAAGTAGAACTAGAAACGGAAAGATGATGAGAAACAGTATGATATGGGTGGCTTATGCTGTCACCTGGTGCCATGGGATGTCTGGACCTGTGCTACCTCAGAGTGCCACATCTGGGTCTGTGGCCCTACTACAGCTGGAGTCTGTGAAAATGTCCGTGGCCCATGTTGTCACTGAAAGCCGTGTGGATACCTGTGGTCTGGGTCACCACCTGAAGTCATATGGATGTCAGAGGGCCACACTACTGCTGGGGCCATAGCAATCTGAGTGACCTCCACTGCCACCCAGGGCTATAGTGATGTCTGGGTCTGAGCTGCAGCCAAGGGCCATGTCTATATCCTGTCCGTGGTCCTACTGAAGTTGGGGTCTGTATTGATGTCTGTGGCTCGTGTTACCACTGAGGGCCATGGGAGAGCTGACCCCAGTGGCCTGGGCACTGGATAACTGCTCCTGCCCCTCACTGGCTCCCTCAGGGGGACAGCTGCCTGCCTCCAGGGAAAACTGGCCCCAATGGCATAGGCTGCCACCCCTCTTCACTGCTGCCACAACAGGAGATCTGGCCCTACCCCTCACCATAGGCACAGGAGAGCTGGACCAGATGTCATGGGTGTGGGAGAGCTGGCCCTGACCTTTGCCTGTGGGGTGCAGTTCAGATGGAAGTAGGACTAACCAAATTAGCTACCGCCCAAGCCCACATCCATGGCTTTGAGTTGGCCCATGTTAACATCTACCCTACCTATGACTTGCTAGAATATATGAAGGGACAGGTCCCATAGAACCATAGCTGCGGGATCTCCATGACCTGGGGCAACAGCAGAATATTGGATAGAAGTTATGGTGAGGGTCCAGCATTGATGGTGTACCAGAAGCCAGAGGCCTTGAACCAGACCAACAACTCATTGCAGTGAACATTTGCAAGTAAAGCTGTTTGGGCAAAAGGGTGTACTGCATGACATACCGCAGTTCCCAAGGCCACTGTAACAAATTAATATGTGTTGGAGAGGCAAGAAAGATGGAGGAGCAAAAGATTTTTGTTTTCTTTTTTTATTTTGTTTTTTAATTTTCTTTTGTGGGAGGACGCTACAAGGGTGGAGGTCAGACTTGGAAGGACTGGAAAATGAGTAGGATTGTGATATATGATATGAAATTCCCAATGAATCAACTTAGAAATTCTGAAAAAGAAAAAGAAAAAAAAACACACATCAAATGTGCAGATGTGTTGTACCATCAGGAAGGCTCCTCACATTTCTTGAGTTATCAATAGCACATTCTTATTATAATTTTTAAATCCCACGTATTTTTCTATGTCATCTCTTCCTGTAGACAAGAAATGATCACTGAATCTTAATGAAGTTGTGAACACATTCAGAGAGGAGCACCTGCTGTTAACTAAGGTGAAAAAGCAAGGTTCAATTGTTAGGACTGCACAGGCATTCGAAGCCTGGGCACGATTCTCAAAGAGAAAACCCATGAAGTCAAAGTAGAAGGTCAAGTTGTGGATGTATTGTACCAACTTAAATAAATTAAGTTTATTAATTATGGTGATCTTATACTAAGAGCACTTACTAGATGACTTTCTTGAAACTTAAGAGTGAGACTGGACTAGATTCTTCACAGGTGATCTGGCAGTGAGAAAGGTATTTCTTAATCACCAATAGAGTGAGCACTGAGTTTACCTCTTAGTTTCCTGAGCATATCTGTTTAAGGTTAGAGCTATCTTTAAGTGTGGAAGAACAAACCATTACAACAATTTTAAAATTATTTTTATTTTTCCAAGGCCAATATGTCTTAGAAGCATCTCCAACTAGGCAAAGAGTTGTTGGGATAGATTGAGCAGAATTTAAAAATATGAAGTAGAATCTTCTTTCTTTCAGTACTAGAGTTTCTTTTTGTTTCTGGAAAAAAAATAAATTGAAGAGAGGGGGGAATGTTATGTGGATCATGAATTAAAATATGAGCTAATTTCAATCAGACAAAATGTAGATAGTCATCAAATAAAATTCTCTAATGCATAACTCATGTGGATCATCTCTTGGATTTCATCTGGGATGCTTTGATGTCCATAACTGTTCATGCACATATTATTGCACACTGAAATGAAAATTAACTATCAAATGTTCCCAATACTTCTTTCTCTTCCTCTGTCTCTTTCCCTGTCTTCCCCTACACACACACACACACACACACACACACACACACACACACACACACATACATACACAGAGAGAGAGAGAAAGAGAGAGAGAGAGTAATATATATGGAGAAAAGAGAGAGAGAAAGAGGAGAACAGATTGATTCCTGTGATTAAAGATCCTTGTAGTAGAAATATATCCTGAGAAACTGTATTCAATTTCTGAATCCTGGATTTGAAATAAATTTTAATTTGTCCAATATTAATTTGCATAGATTCTTTAAACATTATCAAATACCAGTTGATAAATAATTATTTAACGTGGATGGCACTAGAACCTTGTTTGATATGAATGAAATATTAAACATCCTTCAATACTCAACAGGAAGTTTTTTGGATTACTCTATGTAGGAGGCCTCACACTAGATTGGGACATATAAAAGTAACATTCACTACCACACCAGAGAGTGCTCAGATGGGATGAGTAATGTTAAACCACAATACACATAAAAGCCAATCTTAATTACAGTAAGTTCCCAGCACATGTGAATCAACAAATGAAAAAAGTATGGAAATAGATCAGTGATATGAAACTCATGATAAGGAAATAAAATTTAACCAAGATGTCCAGAAAAATGACTCCTGAGGAAGCAGCACTTCCTCTGGGGAAGGAGCATCAGAAGTAAGGACTGGGGATGGGGACAGACAGGATAAGAGGGAGATTTGTTCCAGAGCAAAGAAACAGTTCCCTGGAGCAGGAACATGTATCTGTGATCTAAATAGGACTAGGAGCTTTGGAAACTGGAAAAATAGAGTCAGAGAGCTACAAAATGATAATTTTCTTTAAAATCATTACAATCGTTAAAACAAAAGCTAAAAGACTGTAAGATACAGTTATTTTTAGTGAACTGTAAGTGCTGTGTTTTTTTGTTAGAAGTTTAATCCTGGGATTGGAGAGATGGCTCAGCACAGCAGCTCAAAGTGCTTACTACTACAGGGCCAGAATTTCAATCCCAGCACCCATCAGGGGCCCCTCACATAGAGATCTGACACCCTCTTCTGGCCTCTGTGGACACCTGCACACAAACATATAAAATACAATTCTTAAAAAGGAATGCCTGTCTTTAACAAAATGTTTCTTCTTCATAAACTTCCTTGAAAGGGTGATAGGACAAAACACATGTGTCTAAAGCAAAACAGAGGTGAAGTCTCCCCATTCGAGGTGGCAGAGTGGCTCACACATAAGGTGCTCCGACGCTTCATTGTGTTTCAGAGCATGAACAGTCTCACAGGAAACAACGCCAGAGCAGTGAGAGCTTTGTCTTTTCTCTAAATTGGGCCATTGTGAGTTTGCAGCTGTAATTTCATGTTTCATGGACAGCTTATTGAATTTTACAGCTAGAATGTATTAGTGGAACCACATCACTTTTTTTCAAGGTATTAAATTTTCAAAACCCTTTTCTAATCCATTTTTATTTTTTAAAATATATTAAGGTTCTATAAATTTCCATGTGCAGTTTTCAATGCATGATGATTGCATCACAGAAAAGAGATTTATATCCATGAGACACAGAGTTGCTTTGTGTTTGTATTTTTAAAAATCTTCTTTTCTAACTATTTTAAAGCATTCAGTTTGCTCTTGCCAACTGTAGTTTTCAGACTACGCAAAAGAACAAGAGAAGTTACTTTTCTGCCTGGCTACCTGTTCTCATCATCCACCCTCCGTCCCTCTCTCCCTTCCAGACTCTGAAAACCATTACTCTAGTCTCTACTTCTGTAAGACCACATTTTTAATCTTTATTTTCAAATAGTTTAAAATAATTCTTTTTTTGAAAAAATATTTATTTATTGTATGTGTATGTGAGTAACTGTGGGCCTGAGTGTGTATATGTGCACCACACGTGTGCAGGTGCCACGGAAGTTAGAAGAGGTTGGATTCTCTGGAGCTGGAGGCACAGCTGGCTGTGAGCTGCCTTACAGGGGTGCTGGGAACTGAACCTGGATCCTCAGCAAAAGCAACAAGCGCTCTTAACTGCTTAGCTAACTCTTCAACATCTGTCAAACATAAAGCTTGTTTTTCCTTAATGGGCTTTCTTCTCTGTCTCTCTGACTCTGTCTTTGTTTTCTTTCTGGAGATTGATCCAGAATCTGGCATGTGCCAGGGACTTGGTTTAACACTACTTTATATCTTATCCCTGACTTTTCACTTTAACATTCATTTTTGTTAATTTTTCCACCTCTCTCCATCTTGTGTCCAATTCAAATCATACAGCTCTCCTAGTGAGAGAGCACATGAAGAGTTCACATGGTTGCCTGTGTTTAAGTTCTTGGGTTTGTTGGTTGTTACATGACCTTTGGCAATAATATACTTTTGGATGAACCACATTTTCAGAGAATAAGTTTGATTTCAAATATATTTTTTCACCTGTGTGCAAAATACTTTTTGCTGTCCAGGGACATTCATTTAATTTTACCTGATTTCCCCTTTGGCATTGCTGTAGAGATTTAACTTAGTAGTTGATAAAGTAGTGTGGCAAGATACTCTTATTTTGACTCTAAATTAACTAGGAAAAATCACTATTTTTATCTCTATTTTCCACAGTGTATATTACAGTGGAAGTTTCCGTTGGATCTATGGGACTTCGGGGTTAAGAGTAGTCAGTGAGTAAGGCAGTAAACTGGCGACTTAGAGAAAAATCTAGCAGTGAATTATAGAAAAATAAACATAAACACAGTAAATTTGCACATGTGTCTAAATGCAGACAACCTATGTCGAATACTCTGTTTGTTGTCATAAAGGCCCAGTTAAAAACCTTGGTCCTCACAGTGGTACTCTTAGGAGATGGTGAAACTCTGAAAGGTGAGGCTTGGGGTCTTGTAGGAGGTAGTTAGGTCATTAGGGATGTGCCCTTGGAAGAATATGCCACAAACATGACTGACTAAAAGCAATATTCATCAGAGGAGCAATTAACATCAGATCACTTCTACTTTTAAACTGTCAAAGTTGGCATCTGAGCTTGCAGCAGTGGTATGCTGAGCTCAAAGAGATTTACTAGGTCAAAGACTTAGTCTAGACAGTATTTTTCAGAGTATATTAGTGATGTTTCTCTTACATGGCAGATAAAGATTCTTCATCTTCTAAGATCTCATTTTGGTATACAAGAGAGTTCAAAAGAATCCTTTGAGGGTGTGATGGATTTAAGTCAATGAACCAGTCAATACTTAGCCAAGATCAATCACCTTCACTCACAGTAAGGTTTATATAAGCAGCTCTCAGGTACCATGGCCTCTAATCTGTAGTCAAACAGAAAACTTACCCACATCTACTTCTGTATTTCCTGTACTAACACCTATTTTCTTCTCCCAGTTTGAGCCTGCTAAGGTCAAGAAAGAGAAGTCTGGTCTGTTTCTCTCCTTGCCTAACTGGTACTTCTGAGCATCCTCTCCAGGCAATATGCACACACACAAACACACAGACACACACACAGACACACACACACACACACACACACACACACACACACACACACCATTTCATCTTGCTAAAACTGATTCTTTTAATTATTTCAAGTTGGGAGAGAGGAAAATCAGAGGAATCACAAAAGTTTTACTTAATGTCATCTAGCAAGGTCATTTTGGGTGTTTCCTGAGTATGTAAAGTACTAGAACCTCATAAGTTCTTAAGAGTTCTTTGACTTTGGCCTTATAGAGCATGCACTTTTCTTTATCCTGGCTTGTCATTCCTTTCTCCATCCCAGGGCATCTAATATTATCCTGAGCTTGTGCATCCAAATCTCTAAGAGAGCCTCTTGAGTGAGTCTGTATTCACACTCTGCAAACCACTTTGGCATATACTGTGTCTAAAGAGGACCATGGCACTTTCTGTGCCCTAAGAGACAATGGGAGGGGGACAACCTCAGAAATCAGCCTGTCATTTATCACTTAGCAGATAATTATATATCCCCTATGCTTAGTGACATCAAAGCAAGTGTCTCTAAGTCATTTCTACTTCTCACTATGGGTTCTATAAAATTTACATGTCATGATTTCAAAACACAGATGAAGTTCTACTACTCAGTCTTACTATGTCAGTTCAATTCAGAAGTCCACCCTCTTCGAGTCCCCTTTTCATAAAACTCCTTTTATCCTGACTTGGGTTGGAGGTGGAATGTTTTTTCACTATTCTTAGGGCAGTGACTCATGAGGAACTTTCTCCAACAAAACTTTTTATAAAAATCATCATGTGATTTTCAGCACTCAGCCCTTTTGTCAATTTCATGTGTTTGAGAAGTATAGACAGCAATAAATAGCACAAAAATGTGTTTCTAGAATTCCCTTTGTCTTTACTTCATTCAATCTACCTCAGATGCCATTGTTCCCTCACCTTCAGTCTCTAGTTTTACACTGTGAGAAAGGATGCTCCCTAGAATAATGAATGCCTCAATCAAAATTTCTATTTCTAAATAAAATAATGTACATGCACACATGCTTATGTATTGCTTTAGAAATAACTCCTGCAAATAAGTGAAGTAAACCACTTACTCACTAGAGTAGCATTTCTCACAGTGTGATCTGAGATAAGATGTGAAGAAACAATGACCTTAGATAAAACAAGAGACATGATTAAATTGAATTTAGATAGTAGTGAAGTTTAAGTTTGTCATAAAAACTCAATAAAAATACTTTAACAAAAAGTATTTGCTGTTAACTAGACTTTTTATTTGGTAAACATAGTAATACTGTTTGAGAAATTCTTAGACATGCAGATTCTCAGGTCATTCCCCAACCTTACTGAGCCACATTCTTAGATGAAGGTCTGAGATTTTCTATTTTAACAAGGCCCATGGTAATTTTGGCACAGTTTAAGTTTAGGGACCACTGTCCTAAGATACTGTGCATCTCTGGGCTAGCAGGCTTGATTCTGACCCTAATCTTGTCCTTCGTTCAAAAGCTACCAGGAGACTCATTCTTATCAGCACCTGAATTAATAGGAAATCTGTGTATCGGTAAACTTTGCTTCTGATAATCAGAAAAAGGAGTCTGAAGTGGCAGGATGATGATGGCAGATTCCTGGGTTTATGTTCCCAGCTGTAATCCACTGTGAGAGGAAAATCTGCCTCAGAGATTCCTTGCCTGGGCTTGCAGTTTCTGATTTCCAGAAAATTTTCTAAGTGAAGCAAAAGTTATTCCTAATGGATTTCTCCCCAAAACTTTCTTTAATTTTACATCATTGGAAAAGACTAAGAAGTATCTTCTTAGTCTCTAAAGTCTCACTACTGATGCTAGGAAGAAAACGTGGCCAGAAAACCTTGCTCTGGTCTGCTGCCAAACTTCGCATCACTCCCTTGAGCATGCTGTTTGGTTTGAGCTCAGTAATATGGACACAGGCTGCAAGAGACAGTCCTCTGGTTTAGCCTCCACACTTCAGTATCCATTGTTTAATCTCAAATACAACTTGTCCTTACCTGTTTGGTGGCAAAGTCAGAGGTTTACTCTCTGTAAGTTTTTGTAGGTCAAGATAAATACTGGAATTTCTGACATAACTGAAACATTTCCTCAACTGCATTCCTTATGCCTTACCTAGAACAAAGACTGATTGCTATTGAATAAGAGTTACTAATGCAGGGGACTTAGACAGGGGAATGCCCCCCACCATATGAATGCATTTTATGGCAAAACACACAACAAGATGCTGTCTATATGAAGCAATGGTAAGGGAGAAACTTGACATTTATTGAATGTTGACTATGTGCCAAAATCTATACTATCTGCTTAAAGTGTTTATCTCCATGCTGAATTACTTTTCTCCCACTCTGCTTACTTGCTTCCAGCTTTAAAATCTCTTAATTTGCAGAATGTTTAGACCTAAAGTGATAGAAAAAGAAAGAGAAAAAAACGATATTGATCTCAGTGAAGTAAGTAGGGAAAATGAGGAATTCATTCTAGTATCTGAAAAAAGAATAGGTGTTTCAGTTTGAGCTTCATAGGACTCACTTAAAATAATAAATGATATTGCCTCATTTTGTTTCCATAAACTATTATAGCTAAGAGAAGAAACTGGAAATAAGCCAAAAAAGCAAAGCAGAGAATCTCTAAAACTGATGAATAATGAAGAACAGGTTGTTTGTGATGAAATGAAACTGTTCCATAAAACTTTGCAAGAATTATAATTAAAATTCTAATTGTCTATACATGTAGATGCATTCGCTCAACAGGTATAATTGATGTCCTTTAAGAATTTGACGTTACCATAGTAAGCATATCCAGATTTTAAAAAAGGGAAAAATTGGTAAGAGTTGAGTTTTAAGAAGGATATAGGCAAGTTTAAGGGATGTGGGCTAGTTTAATTAAAAGCTAGATACTGTACTGTACTTTTGCTCTCTAGATTTATAGATTAAAATTTGAAGTATTAATATGATTATATTTGGAGCTATCCAAGTTATATGGATTAGATCACGGGAATGGGGCCTTGCTCTGAAAGAATAGGAGCCCTTACATGTAGAAACATCAGAGCACACTCTCTCTCCTTCCTCTTCCCTCTCCCTTTTCCCTCCTTTCCTTCTCCATTTCCTCCATCTCTTCCCTCACTGAGACCCTGTGAAAACGCTGTCCTCTGAAGCTAGGCAGAAAGCCTTTACCAGAAATGAAATGGGCCAGTGCCTTGGTCATAGACTGCCTGCCACCAGAGCTGTGGAAAGATGCACGTCTCCCTTTCAGGCCACCTAGTCTGCAGTATTTTATTTCAGTGCATGGACATAGATTTCTTCTCAGATACAAGCTCTACTTGGTTTACAGCAGCTTTCTGGAGGGTGATGTTGGGAAGAATTTTGATCTCATGCCTGTACTGCCCAACGTTGTTGCTATTAGTCGCACACAGCATTAAAATAACTAAATTGGGAGATTGCTCAAGTTGGTAAACGCACCTTGAAAACATAAGGGTCTGAATTTTATCTTCAACTAGGCATTATGGACCAAGCTTGTCATTTCAGTACTGGAGAGACAGAGAATGGTGGATTTCCCTCGCCACTCAGACTACCCTACCAGATAGAGTCCAGGCCAGTGAGAGACTGTCTCAAAAAGCAAGGTGGACGGCTCTGGAGGAATGACATCTGAGGTTGTCCTCTGTCTTCCAAACACAAATGAGCATATTCTTATACTTGCACACACACACACACACACACACACACACACACACACACACACACACGCTTTATCCTCCCTCTTACACTTACAAGAGTCCTTCAAATTCAATTGGTTAAACCCAACAAATTTAGGATAATCTATCTCAACCCTACCATGTGGACTCTAGGTCATTTGTCTATATAATTTTATGCAGCACAGATTCTGAGGATCAGATGTAGCCATGTTTTAGGGTTATTATTCTACTTCCAAATTTGACTCTCGATTCTGGTCACAGCATGGCCAGCTGCCTAAACTTTGTTGTTACCATCCCTTTTCAGCCACCATGAGCTAGCTCCCTTTTAAACCATAGGCCATGCTAAATGCCTCATTAACTCGTCAGATATTTGGTTACAGAAAAAAAAGTAACTCAAGCATCAGTGAGAATCTGACTAGAAAATTGCACACTTATGCACTAAAAAAAAAAAAAATCATCAAATATCTGTATTTTACCCCAACTCAAGATTATAATTATATCCATTGACTACACTGCTTTAAAAGTAATATCGTATTTCTAATTAGTCTTTTTTGGAGTATATGTTCAATGGACAAGAAATAGAAAATGGTGATTGCTAAACTGTACATTGCTCTTCAGATATTATGTGAACTTTTAAAATATGTATTCTTGTCAGAGTATATGTTAGAAATTAGAAATGAGCACAAGCCAAAATGAGTGTCCTGTTCATGAAATATTTTGACAGGGAACCCTATTTGATCTGTGCTACTTCCATTATTCTCCTCTTGTGATGAATTTACATAATTTATTTTTCTAGAAAATTAAATTGATATTTGCTTGAAAGAAATGTTTCTCAGTAAGCCTATGGCATTTGCAGTATCCAAAAACTAGTCCTCACAAAGGGATGTGAGTATTAGGTTTTGTAAATGTTAACACAGTGTCTGAACAAACTCACACCCACCGATGATGTTGTCTACGACATGGACAACTGGTTTCCTTTCATTGTCTCTCACAAAGGCTGCATTTTGTTTTAGGGTCTAATTTCATTTGTGTTTTATTTAGTTTGTTGTGTTTAAGATCGAAGAAAACATTTTCTTTATAAATACACAGTAATTGAGAAAACTAAAAGAAATATCTAACCTCTTACACATGACTTTCTTTAAAATGTTGTGAAACACTGAAAAAGCATGAAAACATTCTCCAAGTACAGATGTCAGATATCCTGTGAAAAATGTCAAGGCCACAAATTGTTATGGTTCAGGGCTAACATTGGTCCATCTTACATAGTGTTAAAACCTAAAACAGTGTTTGTTTAGAGATAAATAACTGCTCAGAACAAAATTATATATTGAAGTTCAAAGGGGTAGGTCAGAAATAGATTTTTTAGAGTGAAGTTAAGAATTGTTCTCATAACCTGGGAGGACTGATGGAACACAGAGCTGAGAGGAAAGATTGGACTGGATGTACTTGGTGGATTTGTGCCACTTCTAGGTGGCTTAGCTGCTCTAATGTGTGCAACAAGAAAACTTCTGACAGCAAATGCCTTCTACTAGGGAACACATTTGGATTTGGGACTCAAACAGTAAGTTACCTCTTCAGTAACCATAATCAAAAGCAAATCTTCATCCTCACACAGGGGCAACAGTGAGGTGGACTGGAAAAGGGGACTCCAATGGCCTGTCTTTCATCACCTCACTGTTGTGAGGACCTTACTTGGAGGAAAGATGGTAACATTGGACATTTTAAAAATAAGAAGAAAGCATGTGGAAGAAGAGATAAAGAGGGGGGAGATGTAACTTCTATAACATTTTCTGTGTCATAAAATTTCTTTAATTTTGTAGACTCTGAGATGCTCTCAGAAAACATTAGCCAAACCAAATTTTATGCCCTCATTATAAATGAAGAGTTAGAGGTTAGTTATTTAGCCTGTGGTAACACAAAAGTCTCTAAAAGATCTTGTACTGAGTGTTTAGAAAATGCATAATCACCCCTTTTAAAAATCAGGGTAATAAAAAAACTTCAGCTCATTAACACATGTCTGCTAAGAGTCCAGCATTATCATAAATTAACAAGAAAAAAAAAGAGCAAGCCCAGTAGGTGTAGCAGTTTCTTCGCAGCTCATTTTTAACTGTACAGTTTCCCAGGACACTCTCTGGTTTCTCAACTCCAGCGTAGCAAACAAAATGCCAAACATGTAACAGTCTTTCATACAGTGGTAGACACCATGATTTTAAAGATGAATAAGCACAGAAGATCGTTTGCTTAAATAAAAGTGGCAAATATGAATAAGTCATTAAATCAGGTTTCCAAATATTGCCACAGAGTTCTAATAATGATTAATTGTGCCTACAGTTGAGGGTGGATGGCTTCATTGAAAACATGTTTTAGAGAAAAATTACTAAATAAATGTTTGTCCTAGTTCTCCAGAGAAAAAGAACCAACATGTGCTCACAGATCCTCTCTCTGTCTCTGTCTCTGTCTCTCTCTGTCTCTGTCTCTGTCTCTCTCTGTCTCTGTCTCTCTCTCTCTCTCTCTCTCTCTCTCTCACACACACACACACACACACACACACACACACACACACACACACACACTTTAAATTAGCCTGCTTTGAAACAGCAATAGCAGAGGAATAACACGTGACAGGTTGAGAACCCAACTGTTGCTTGGTCAGAGTACTGGCACAATGGCTGTCTCTCACTGGAAAGGCTAAGCACCTGGTAATTGGTCACTCCATAGGGTTGGGTGCCTCAGTAACCCCAATCTGCTGCCAAAACCTGGAGGGTTTCTGGAGATTCGTTAGTCCTCAGTCTTCAGAACCTGGAAATGTTGGTTCTGATATCAGCAATGGAATTAGCATCAGCATCAACATTATCACCACCACCACCACCTTCATCATCACTGTTACCATTATCATCATTGAGGCAGCAGCAGCAGCACCACCACCACCACCACCACCACCACCACCAAACGGATAAATTAGCTTAGCCTGAAAGTTAAGACCAGGAAGCAAGAAGTAAATAATCTTCTTTCTGCTGTGCCCATTTTTATCGTGACTGCTACCAGAAAGTGCTGCCCAAATTCATTGTGGGTCTTCCCATACCAATAAAGGCAATGAAGACAATCCCTTAATTGAGCTCACTTTTCAGGTGATTCCAGTTTGTGCCACACTGACATTTAAACAAATCTTCAACAATATTTTCAGAGACAACTTCCACTTCTGATTAACACTGAAAAAGCTGTAAGAGAATGTGACATTCACACTCATCCATCGATCACCTAGAACAAGAAATCAAACCATTCAATCCTAATGAGTCCAAATCATGAATCAAACTTGCGTTCACTCACCAAGTCTTTGGCACGAGCCTTTGCTTAATCTGTCTTAAAAGGATCCTTAGGTACGTAAAACAAAGATTGACAGAGTCGCCAGGAAGGCTGGGCCATCATTAAATTGTTAAGCCAGGGACTGAAGCCATTGAAGACTGAGAGCAAGAGAGAGAACCCCAAAGGACTGCTGCAGCCTTCCCGGCTTCCTGGGTATAGAACAATGACTCTGGAAGCTGAGAAGTCACACAAGTCCAGGAGAACGCCTTCTTTTCACTTGTACTCTACAACAGCTAAGGGATACAATTCACACTGAATGACAAAATCAGTCCCCAGAATTGCATTAGGATGTCTGGTTGCACTGCTGTGACTTTTTCTCTTTACATTCCAGCTTTAACTGTAGCCACTTCTCTCCTATCCTTGTCTTTGTTTCCCTTCTAATTACTTCTCCATCTATTTTTTCTCTGCTGCGCCAATAATTGTCTCTAGTTTTATTTATTTATTTCTATTTCCCCCTTAGTAACTTAGATCTACACTTAGATATAATCTGCACTGCTCCTTTATTCTCTCAAAAGTATTAGAATTTAAAGGATAGCTGTTTATAATTCATTACTGCTGTATTTTCATGATGGATCTACCTATTAGGCAGAGTTTCTTTATACATTAAATACAATTACATCATTTCTCCCTTCTCTAGCATCCCTCCAAACCATCTCATATTCTCCTCCCCATCTCCTTTAAATTTGTGTCGTCTTGTTTCACTAATTGTTATTTCATGCATCTATGTGTATAGATACATATTTCTAAATATAGCCTGTGGAGTAGACATAATGTTACCTATATGTATGTCTTCACGGCTGACTGTTTGGCACTGAACAAATAATTAGTAAGCTCTTTCCTGGGGAGGGCCACGTCTCCTGCTCCCAACTTAACTCTGTTTTCTATAATTCTTTGAGTAGGGTTAAGGCCTCTTGGACTTTTCCTCATCCAGTTTGACACATCCACTGGTGTCATCCATCCATGTTCAGCTCATGTTTGCACAGTCATGTTGGTTAGAACTTATGGGTATAACTTCTATACATTACTATGAGACATGTAGTTAGCATTCCATTCTTTTAATGGCATTGGAGGTCAAATCTGACTCTGAGATGTGGGCTGAAAATTTAGCTATAGTGTTATACTACCAATCTTATGGTAAGGAATGACATCTGAGCCCTGCTACAACCTTACCCACTGAACTTTTGCAAATACTTCAATTGAAAAAGTATAGGTGATTTTTAAAAAGTCAACAAATGACCTAATTCTAGATATATAAGCCGCATCACAGAAATAAATGGAATATTTAAAAAAGACAACATAAACCATCTGAAAATTACCAGTATCATAGTAATGTATTCAAATGAGAATAAGTTAGATGAAATCCCTAGAAAAATAAATAAAACTCAAAGCAATAATTAAAACAATGATCAATAAAGTCAGATGACACAAATAAACTCCTAAATGGAATAAAAGACAATACAAATAAACCGTTGGATGAGGTAACAAATTCAATACAAGTTGTGAAAGAGGACTTCAATAAGGAGCTAACACTGAAAAATGAAACTGAAACTTTTGGAAATGAGCAGCTCAGTAAAAGAAGAATAAAGATGCAAAGCTGCAATACAAATACTTAGGAAACAGACACAAGACAAGTGCCAAAATGTTGTCCACATGGATCAACAAAAACAATTCCAGGACATAGGCGGTGGCGGCACACACCTTTATTTTCAGCACTCAGGAAGCTGAGGGAGGCAGATCTCTGTGAGTTCGAAGCCAGCCTGATCTCCAGAGCTAGTTTCAGGGTACAGACAGCTGTACAGGGAAATCCTGTCTCAAAAAACAAAAAGGAAAAAAGAAGTAATTTTGGCTAGATGTGCTAGTGCTCACCTTTAATCCTAACACTCCGGGGCAGGGGCAGGCTGATCTCTGTGAGTTCAAGGCCAGCCTGATCTAAAAAGTAGGTTCCAGAACAAGCCAGGCTGTTACACAGAGAAACATTATCTCGAAAAAAAGAAAAAGCATCAGCAACAAAAAGTGACAGCCAGAGCTACATAGTGAGAAACTGTCTCAGAAAGGAAATAAAAAAATAAATAAATACATGAATAATTATACAGCCCAATAAGATAAATGAAAAACTCAGTGAAAAGCTTCACCTATAGAATGAGTAACATAGAAGAAACAATATCAGGGCTTAGAGACAAGATACATAAATTAAAATATTTAAAAATATTAAAGATAAAATATTAGGAATGTGTGAATAGAATTGGCAAGATCTGTGGGACATACTTAAAAGACCAAAATTTGTGAGTATTTGACATAGAAAGGTAGAATAAGTATAATTTAAAGGTATATAAAATATATCAAAATCACAGAAGAAAATTCCAAAAATCTGAGGAAAGAGAACATCACTCAGATACAGGAGTTATTTAGAGTGCCATACAGATAAGACCAGAAAAATAATCTCTCCACATCAAATTATAGGTAAAAAAAAAAAGCTAAGTTTATGTAACAAAGAACAAATATTAAAACTTCAAGACAGAAGTGCAAAGTAATATATGGAACAAACTCATCACATTACACCATATTGTTCAACAGAAATCCTATAGTCTTAGGAGGGCTTGAGATGATGTGTTTCAGTCCTTGAGTAACAATAATTGCTAAGCCAGATGACTACAGCCAACAGTGTTATCAAAATTCAAAGAGAAATAAAAAACTACCCAGGATAAGCAGAATCTAAAGGAATCCATCACCAATAAGCCAGCACTCCAGGTGATACTAGAATCCTACACACAGAAGACATAAACATACCTGTAAAACAACAGGAAAAATAAGCCACACTAAAAGAGAAAATAAGAAAACAATGATTATGAAAAACACTAACCATCATGAAAACAGCAAAACAGTGGGTACAACAGTCTGGCTTTCAACAGTAAGTCCAGATGCTAACATTCTGAAATATCCAAAAAGTCAAGACTAGTAGGTTAGGGTTAGAAAACAGGACCCATTATTTCTGAAAATATTTTATTGACTTTTCCCCTACTTTTTCCTTCTAAGAATCCAGTTTTAACATGACTATAAGTTTGACTATCATAGAAGACTAATTATTAATTTGTATTTTTAATTATCCATTACAATCTAAATGAGTTACATAAACATAATATCTCCAATGAGCATAGAAATATATATACAGTATAACAAAATTAAGTTTAAACTTATATCAATAAACTAAATTCCATAGCAATGTAAAACATTTCTAAATAAGTTGTTCTTTAAAAGCAGGTTCATTAATCTACCCTTTCATCCTATCATATCTATACTATCCCCTTTTCTTCTTTAGAAAGAGATCATATTTATAATCAATCTGTTTTAAATGAAAATATCATTTAAATATTTTTATATCATGTTAAGTTTTCTAGGTATATATAGATATAATTCAATTAGGTAGGTAATCTTTAAACACTTCAAAGACCTACAGAATATGGCACTTAAAATGTTTTAGAAATTTAGACTTTCTGGACAGTGAGACATGTCTACTCCTGGCAGCACCGATTTACTTCAGAGAGGAGGATGGGCATTGAAGACACTGTATATGGAGTTTATCTTCCTCTTGACAAAAATAGTCATTTGGGCAAGAAATTGTTCTTGCCTAACTGCTTGACAAAATGATGTATCAACTGGACTTGCAGGACTCATAAGAAGGTGACCACTGAACTTTGCTTGGTGAAATGGTCTTTCAGGTTCCTGCTTCACAGAGGAAACTGCCACATGTTCTACAGGACACATAAAGAAGTGACTGAGAGACTCTAGGCCTGTGGGCTGAAGACAGATGCCCCAAATTTACAGAGGAACTTTGGATGACTGTCCAGGCAGCCAGCTGTCTCTGTCATTCTAGATTTTTGAAAGTTGCTTATAATGTACTGCCTGTTTACTTAGGTAATATTATATCCTTCTGAGGTCTTTGATGTTATAATTTCCTTAGTTATGATAAAAGATAAGTTAGATATGAATCCTTAGACTCACAAATATAGGATAGACAGTGTAGCAGGAATCTTTAAAGGTCTTATTAATAAAATCAAACCTGAGGCCAGTTATTGGGGTGAATGCTGGAAGATCAGAGAAGCAGAACAAGCCACAGCTACCTCACCTTGACAATTCCTCAGCTGATCCTGTTTCCTCAGACTGGATGCCTCTGAGACCTCATCCAGAATGAATCTCAGCTGAACTGCTGTTCAAAAGCCTGAAAGCTTAACCAGCCAAATGCTTCTAGTTTCTGGACTTCACGCCTTATATACCTTTCTGCTTTCTGTCATCACTCCCTGGGATTAAAGGCTCACTTTCTGGGATTAAAGGCATGAGTCACCATGCCTGGCTGTTTCCAATGTGGCCTTAAACTCACAGAGATCCAGAGGGATTTCTACTTCTGGAATGTTAGGATTAAAGGTGTGAGTGCCACCATTTTCTAGCCTTAGTATCTAGTGGCTGTTCTGGCTCTGACCCCAGATAAGTTTATTAGGGTGCACAATATTTTGGGGAACACAATACCACCACAAGATAGGATATCTTCTTTAATTTCGCCAATTACAAATAGGTTAGATATTATAACTATAATTCTTGCTTGATAATTGTTATATGTAATTTTACTATATCAAAGTGAAAACCTTCCTTTTTGAAAAAAAAGAAAAGGGGAAGTGCTATGGATACCTTTCTGTATGCTGTGAATGTGTATTGCTCTGATTTGGTTGATAAATAGAACACTGATTGGCCAGTAGCCAATAGTATAGGCGGGACAAGCAGAGAGAAGAATTCTGGGAACAGGAAAGCTGAGTGAGGAGACACTGCCAGCCACCACCATGAGAATCAAGATGTAAAGATACTGGTAAG
Source organism: Peromyscus eremicus (assembly GCF_949786415.1). NCBI lineage: Eukaryota > Metazoa > Chordata > Mammalia > Rodentia > Cricetidae > Peromyscus > Peromyscus eremicus. The sequence continues at coordinate 14,143,991 of NC_081422.1, forward strand.
CCATGAGCTACGTGGCAAGGTATAGATTTATAAAAATGGGTTATTTTAAGATGTAAGATCTAGCTAGCAAGAAGCCTGAACCATTAGGCCATATAGTTCGTAATTAAAAAAAAAAAAAAAAAAAAGAATCCAGTTTTATTATCTATCTTGTCAGGGACAAGGACAGAATCTGTAGTTAGTGGAAAAATACAGACCCCCATAAGACAGGGAACTAGATCATCTTACAGTCAGGTTGCCTATCAACAGGACATTGAGTCAGAGCCCTTGACTTTTTCACCCTGTAAACATCCTACACAAACATCCAGTTAGCTTGCTCCACCCTATGCAGATAACAGCTTCTTGCTCCCCCGACCCTGCAGGAACTATATAAACCCTCCTGGAGAAAAATAAAGTTGCACCTTGATCAGAATCTTGTCTTGGTGTATTTCCTTTGTGTCTCCTGTCCCTATCATTCTGTCCTTAGGGTGGTCGAGTTCCCATTGAAGCCCTGCTGGCCAGGGCACTAGCTATTTGAAATCACCTTGTCTTTCACTTAATGCTCTTTTTTATAGAGCTTTGAAAAGAAATTTCATTTGATGGATGAAGAAAGTACTGGGAGAGACAATTCTGGGGCATCTTGAGGATGAGCTAGAAACCTAGAGCAATGGAAACTTCCAGGAATATATAAGAATGACCCTAGCTAAGACTCCTAGCAATGGGAGATATTGAGCCTGAACTGGCCATCTCCTGTAACCAAGCAAGATGTTCAGTGGAAGTTCTGGGAACCCAACGCAGCAGCAAAGCCTTCCATCCACAATTTGTCCTGTCTACAAGATGTGCTGGGGAAAAGACGGTGGAGAAATTGTGAGAGTGACCCACTGATGATTGGCACAGCTAAAGACCCATACCTGAAAGGGAGGTCACTCCTCCCTGAGAGCCAGGACCCCCCAGAGATCTAGGATGAAACCAAACATGAGTAACAGTAACAATAAAATCAATGAAATAATTACTAGTGATGTCCTGCTATACTCATATATTGATGGCTAGCCCAACTGTCATCAGAGAGGTTTCATCCAACAACTGAAGGAAACAGAGGCAGAAACCCACAGCCCAACACTAGGCCTCACTAGGGAAATCCTACAGAAAAGCAGGGGAGAAGGATTATAGGACCCAGTGGTGTCAAAAGCGCCACAAGAAAACCCACAGAACCAACTAATCTGGGCTCACAGGTGCTCACAGGGAAACTTTATGTGACTGACCTAGGCTCTCTGCATATATGTTACAATTGTGTAACTTGGTCTTTGTGTGGGACTCCTAACAGTGAGCACAGAGGATGTCTCTGACTCTGTTGCCCACCTTTGGGACCCATTCCTCATGCAGGATTGTCTCATCCAAAGGAGGGGGTGCCTGGTCTCACTGCAGCTTGTAATACCATGGTTGATATCCATGGAATGCTTGCCTGTATCTGAAGAGACAGTGAAAGAGGAGGAGTACTGGGAAAGGGGAAGGGAGGGGAAGCTTTGGTTAGGATATAAAAACAAGGAAAAAAAGTTTAAAAAAAAAGAAATTTCATTTTTGCCTTGGGTTTCATTTTTGTGGCTTCTACTTTTTAAGCTTAGCAATATTTTTATTTATGACATACCTTACTATTATTACCACTCAGGTACTTTTCATTGTAAAAATTTTTGTCTTAATAATATCATGTCACAATAATTGTCATGTGTTTTAATAATTATTTTAATATTTTCATTCTTCTAACAACTGAATTGGTTTTGCTTTGGTTTTGAGTGAGCTTCCTCATAGATACTGGTTTACTTCTTTTTGAGTAATGCTTTGATTTGATTCCAGACATCAATGTTTTTCCTTATTAAGGGACTCTCCTGTGATAAAACACTGACCCAAACCAAACTGGAGAGGGTAAGGATTGATTTCATTTTGTAGGTTACAGTCCATCACCAAGGGAAACCACTGCAGGAATTTAGAGGTTTCTGAAACAGAGACTAGGGAGAAGCATTGCTTTCTGTTAATTCTCTATTATTTGCTCAGCTAACTTTCTTATAAAAGCTAGGACCACCTCACAAGGGATGACAGCACCCACAGTGGACTGGACCCTACCCAATCTTCCATCCAGAAAATGGCCCCTGTAGACATATCCCAGGCTAATCTAATGAAGGCACTTCCTTAACTGAGGTTTCCTCTTCCCAGATGACTCTAGTTTGTACGAAGCTAGCAAAAGCTAATCAGTATATTCAATATGTTGCAAACCTATCAACATAAATGAGCTTTGTTTTGTGAATCATGATCAATGGTTAAAAAGTGGAATCCTTGCAGGTGTTGCTAGGCAATGAGACATTTAAAGTGGAAACAATAGGTTCTGAAGACTTAGTAAGAAAAAATATATTTAAATTTGCATTGACACTATATTTTAGACAAATTGGGGGAAAGTAAGTATTAAAATCAGTTAAATCACCTTTTTGGTTTTTATAGTGCAAAGACTAGGAAAATGTCAAAATATTTATGTGTTTTATATTTACAACTTAGCTCATAATATGCTGGAAAATACCTGCTGCTGCCTTGAACCCCTGTAGTTAGAGTTTTTCTGGTCCTCCCTGGCCCACAGTCAGGACAAATCTCTCTAACCTGCCAGTCCCACAGCAGCTCAGACCCAACCAAGTAAACACACAGAGACTTATATTGCTTACAGACTGTATGGCCATGGCAGGCTTCTTGCTAACTGTTCTTATATCTTAAATTAATCCATTTCTATAAATCTATACCTTGCCACGTGGCTCGTGGCTTACTGGTGTCTTCACATGCTTCTTGTCATGGTGGGGGCTGGCAGTGTCTCCCTTCCTCTCAGCCTTCCACTTCCCAGAATTCTCCTCTCTCCTCGTCCCACCTATACTTCCTGCCTGGCCACTGGCCAATCAGTGTTTTATTTATACAGAACGATATCCACAGCAAACCCCAGCATAATTTATGAACTCTTTCTTACCCAAAAAGTGCCTAAATATCAAAAAACAAAAACGTATTTATAATCTCAAAGATTTTGTGATGTATTGTTTTCCTGCTTTTGTTTCTGTCAACTTGACACAAGCTAGACTTATTTGGAAAGAGAATCCTCAAATGAGAAAATGTCTCCATCAGATTGCCTGTAGGCAAGTCTATGGGGGCATTTTCTTGATTCATGATTGATGTGGGAGGGTCCAGCTCAGTGTGACCAGAGGCACCCTGGTCAGGTGGTCCTGGGTTATACAAGAAGGTAGGCTAAGAAAACCATGAAGAGCAAGCCAGTAAGCAGTGTTCCACCATGGCCTCTGCTTCAGTTCCTGCCTTGTTTTCTTTCTATGATGGAGTATTGCCTGAGAGTTGTAAGCTGAAATAAGCCTTTTCCTCCATAGATTACCTTTTGTCAGGTTGTTTCATCACAGCAATAGAGGAGAAAACTAAGACATGTGTATAAGCCAAGTTATGCATCTCTGTAACAGAGTTACCAGCATGACACCAGTAAGATTATGACAGAGCACAGAGAAGAGAGTTCGTCTACCTCAGGTTCCTATCATATTTTCAGGCAAAGTTATACAGCAATAATGAAGAGGCCAAGTTCAGTAATTTAATACTTCCCACAACAGTCTTGACTTATTCACCATTTAAGAAAAAATCTATCCTAGTGCATATACAGTTTTAAAGATGTCTATATTTATAGTGCCTGCTTAACTTCAAGTCACACTCCTGAGAGTAGAGGTTTCCTTTGTCTTCTTCATGCTTCAAAAGCTGCATGCATACATGATTTTCTCTCACAAAATAATGTAGCCCTTGCACAGATCTAAGTGATTTTTCATCTCCCACTTAGCTTCAAGAGCTAGGCTTTGGGGGATTATATTTCACAGTCATAAAACCACAACTGTGAAATATAAATTGTTAAGGCATGAGCAAGCGTCAGGGAAACTTGACTGATGGTGGCTGGAAAAATAAGATCATCAGCAGTAAATGATCTGATGCTAATTTGATTGTGATTAGGTACAATACCTTCTATTTCACAGTGTCACCTCAGAACGAAGAGCGTTTCCATAATAAACTAGAAACGAAGCTGAGCATAGTATGGAAGAATTCCCCACCAGAGCAGTTTAATCTTCAAACATCAGATTCTTAGACCAATACTGAGCTGGATCTTGTCCTTAGCTAAAAACATGTAAGATTGGCATGTGTGTGTGTGTGTGTGTGTGTGTGTGTGTGTGTGTGTGTGTGTAAATACACAGTTTTCTTACATAATTGCTCACAGGTTATGGTTAATCATATTATTGAGACAAGTATATAATGTTTTCTTTACAGAAACTAATTATTATCTAAAAAATGTAAAGCCTCCATCCTATTTTTTATTTTAATTGTCTGAGTCTGTTCCTTCACATATATTTAAGAGATTGATAATGTTCAGTTTGTTCTCCATACTAAGTGTCAATGATCGTGAGAAAGAGGGGCAGAACAAACATGTTTTCAGTATTGCATTTCTTTGGGATATAAATCACTTGTGTTGAGATATAGCAGTAAAATATATATATGAGACACTATGCATATTAAATAAAAAATGTATAAGTGGTGATGAATGTTAAGACTGTTACAAAAAAGAATTATTGGAAGGGATTTAGCTTTGAGTTCCCCAGCTGAGCACAGTTACATTTTGAAAGTGAAATGTCAGGTATAAACTTTTGTGTTTGAACACCTATTTCCCAGCTGCTTATGACAGTCAGAGAACCTTCAAAGATGGAACCTCACTGGATGAAGGATGTCATTTCTGGTCTGCTGTCTGCTTCCTGTTCCAGTAAAATGTGGGCTGAGAAGACCCAGCTGCATATTCCTGCCGTTATGAAGCTGCCTACCATCACCCCTTCACCTCAGTGATGGATTGCACAGCTCAAACTGCAAGCTGAAGCAGACTGACCTCTCTTATGGTGCTTCTTGTCAGAGAGTGCATCACAAAAACAAGAATGGTAACTAATATAAGCAGAAAACTTGCAAGTCCTTGTGAACTCGGTGTTTCCGCTGCTTCAATACGACACACACGGTGGTATCTGTAAACTCCCTAGTAAACTGAGGTAACAAAAACTCTGGTTCTCACCTTTGTTTTTAATAAAGCAGACTCTCACTGTACAGCTCAGCCAAGCCTAGTACTCATGGCAATCCTCCTGCCTAAGGTTTTCAAATGCTGGGATTTTAGACACCAGCCACCATATGCTACAAAACTGGAAAAAAAGTCTTCATAGATTGGAGGTAACAGATGGGGGATTTTATTTTCCAGAGTCCATTCTGGGAACACAACATTTGGAGATCTTCAAATCTTGGTACATTTCACACGTATCTGTAATGTATATCTTTGATATTATTGATTTGTGGAAGAGCACAAATCTGGACTTTTCCTTCTGAACAGAACACTGGTTTTCTTTAGCTGTGGAACTCAGTCATCCGACCAAAAGGCAGCAATTTAGAGACAGATGAGCAGCCTTGGTGTGTCCTCTTGTGACTGACAGCTCTGACAAGAAAATACCATTAACTACACTGGCTGGCTAAACCACAAGTTCTTTTATAGAGTCCAAAGAGAAAAATCTACACAACACATGAGATGAAGTTAAAAGAAAAGCAGAGTCTTTAAAGGTAAAAGCAGCATGAGTCATGGGAGAACAAAAGGCATGTGTCAGTGGAGCCACAAGCAAGAGAAGGAAGGAAATGTCAGACTCTGAGCAGCAAAACAAACAGGCAGGAAAGAAGAAATGGCAGGCTAACAAAACGATGTAGCTAGCTGTATTGAGGTAGATGAACTGCACTCTGTTTCAGGGCACTGATTAGGAGCATCTTCAGATCTTTACTCAGATCATGAGACTATGCCAAGACCCACAAGTCCATGAGCTCCATTCTCCATTAGGCCAGAGACCTTTGGAAGACGCTTATTCTGTGCCTTCTGACCCCGTATCCTTGCTGTGCTGATGGATAACAGCATATTGGACACTACCTGGGGATTTGAAATACACCTATATATTGACTCTTACCCATTCTTACTATTCTTTGAAGCCATGAGCTTATTGTATGTTAAAATAAATAAAAGACACTCCTAGACAGAGTTACAGTGATTGCTCCACATGTACATGTGTCTTGTGTACTCCCTTATAATAATACTGTTTGCTATTCTATTATCTGTATTGTTGAGCATGTTGTGGAGGATAATTTCCCTTCTCTTTAAAGAAGACCCTGGTTCACAAATCCTAATTTGGTTTTAATAAAAACCCAGAGCCAGATATTGAGGTAAATGCTGAAAGATCAGAGGAAACAAGCCACAGCACTTCTTACCCCACCAATTCCTCAGCCTAAAAGAGAAGATTCTATCTCCACAACAGACTGAATGCCTCTGAGTCCTCAGCCGAAAGGGCCTGATTCCTGTCTCCTCCCACCTTATACTCCTTTCTCTGCCCAGCCATATCACTACCTGTCTCAACCTTCTGAGTGCTAGGATTAAAGCTGTGTGACTCTCAAGTACTGGGATTAAAGGCATGTGATCCCAAGTGCTGGAATTAAAGGTGTGTGCCACCACTGCCTGGCTGTTTCTCTTATAACTGGATTAATCTCAAGTAGTCCAAGGTGGCTTTGAATTGACAGAGAACCAGATGGAACTCTGCCTCCCGAGTGCTAGGATTAAATGTGTGTGCCACCACTGCCTGGCCTCTATGACTAACTCTGTCGTCTGATCTTCAGGCGAGCTTTATTTCTTAGATTACAGATATATCCCCACAGGACCCTCTGCTGCTGCCTCACTCCCACTTCCCTCAATGTTTTTCCTGAGCTTCAGGCAGTGAGCTGAGGCCCTATCTTGTTTCTTTGGACCAATGAAGGCATTCTGCCCCCTTGTGCCTCCCAAGAAATGATTCAATCAATGTATGTAACCAGACCAGACACTGAAAGCAACCACTTAACACTAACAAGCTAGAATCCCAAGCTTGGTTCTGTTATTTACAAAGGTTTAGTTTTTATTCTCTTCCTCAAAGTCCCCTGTTACATTTCTCAATTGTGTCATAACTTACTCAGAAATGAAAGAATCGTTATTACTATTCTTTGCCATCCTCACACAGATGATGTTCAGAATAGTTCCTTGCAAAGACTGGACAGTCCATGAAGTAGCAAAGAGTAGCACTGTTTCCTTACACTGACCAAATAAAAAGCCCCAGGAGTAAGACAAACGTGAAGCTGCTGCCCAGAAGGAAAATGGCCATTTCACATTTCATTGATCTGCAAAAGATACAAATACCAGACCTGTGCCTCCGGCCTGAATAAGCATCCATGGTTTATTGCAAGACTCTAACATGCAGCTCTAAGATTTTTCAAATAGAAGTGAATTAGAGAGAAGGGCAGGAAGCTCCCTGGAACACTCTTGGCTGTTGGTAGTAAAGACTAACCTTGGTTGTGTGGATTTTCAAGCTTGCCAACTGCAGCAGTGTATCAGGGTATTGGGTGTGAGTTTCTCAATAGTAAGATGACATAGGAGACTGCTAGGGAAGAACGGATTGACAAAGAACGTGAGAGCATCTAAAGAAATGGCATGAAGCATGTCAACGAGCAAGGTCATGAGGAGGTCCGTACAGAAAGGCTCCAAATGCGTCAGCACAGACCTGCTCCAGTGCTTACGCTGGCAGAAGTGTTTACCTGAAAAGGTCCGTAACGGCTTTTGAAAGTGCCCATGTTTCTTGTTTTTCTCTCATCTCTTGTTTTTCCCATTACAGCTCTTTGTCTGACTCGGCGCAGAAAGCAGAGACCATACTAGAAATTTGAACATGAATCATAAAGGAAAACCAAGTGAAATGACTCATCTCCCTGAACGTCTGACCAGGGACTGAGTAGGGAAAAGAAAAAAAGTAGACTTGAGTATGTGGTTCTTTCTGCAGAGAGAGCACAGAGTACAGCACAGGATGGAACAGTCATGCTGTCTCCTGATTTTCCAAGATAAAGATGTATCCAAATCTTACTGCATTTTCCTCTGTAAATTAGACTAGTTTATCAATACTGAAAACAACAGTTAAGCATACTACAAACTACTTCAGCAGAAAGAAGAAATAAAGAAGGCATGACAGTCTGCTAAAATGAGCTCATTCAGTCTTCTGAAAATCATCAAAAAATGTTAATCTCTGTTCAATAAATTCCAAGAGTACTTGATTTTCAACAAAACCAGAGCTGAATCAGCTTGCCAGCTACATGGTCAACACTTTGTATGTTTCAAAAGTGCAGCCGGTAAACTCATTAATGTGGTTAGAGCAAAGCAACCACACAGCCTCTTGCAACGTGATAACAAAGGCTGCTTTCCTCTGCACCCCGCATTTTTCACAAAATACTATAGGGTTTCTCTAACCAAATAACTACTTCTCATTTGTACTTTTATCCTTAAAATACTTTCATAGCCAATGCCATTTCTTTCTTTCTTTGTTGTGTGCTTCCTACAGCGCTAATGTTAAACTTTTCATCACAGTATTTTATCACCACATTACCATTTAATACGAAGCCATCTGACTTCTGAAAAGGTCCACAATAATTTAAGTGTCCCTAAGTACACCATATCTCTGACCACATGTATTTTTTATACCCTAACTCTTATTGTAATGCTTATGATCAATAAAGATGCTCGCTCAGAAGTAGAATAAATTTTGTGAACTATTAATATTTAATGTCCGGAGCCTTAAATCATTGACTACTCTTACCTAAATAAAATTTTCTTGTGCTTTCTTAGTTTGGACTTATAGAAATGAAAACAGAAAAATCAACAAAATCATCCCCACTCATAGAAATTTAGAGAAATTACTCCCACAAGTTTATGAATACAAACTGTTTCCTAATTTCTTGCTGTTAAAAGATCATCAGAGAAAATATTTATAAGGTTTGGATGATAACTTTCAAGGGATTTGAATAGGGTCCTTGTGTGAGGGAGGATGAGCTGCTATCCCAAATGTGCAAGGGACCACTTAATTCAAGCCAATAATAATTCAGTGCTAGCTAGTGGATACTGGAGGTCACCACCAGCACCAAGACAGATACAACCCACCATGTCACTTCCACAGGTCTGAAATTCTGAGTGTCTTTGATATCTCCACCAGCCCTGCTCAGTGTCGAATGAATGCAACAAATACCCATGAATCTGAGAAAATTACATTCTAAACCCATGCTTAGCCTTTAAATCCTGCCAATAGCTTCAAAGCATTGCTAAATTTTATAATCTTCCTCAGAATTTGTAATCTTTCTGTACATCAGTTTCCTCTCCTTTAAAATGGACTGAATATGTATTTCTGCTAGAATGAGAATTATTTGCCTTGGTCTCCATGTACATATTTCAGTATAAGTCTTCAAACAATCTACCATTACTGGTAAAAGCTATTTTCCTTATCTCATGGAGTTATTTCACTATTAAGCATCCAAGAAATAGACTATCACATTGTAATTGCACATCTTGACTCTTCTCCTTGAAGAACTCATATAAGCTTTCAAGTGTCCACCTACTTTTCCATTAGGAGTCTTTTTCAGGTCCTACTTTATGAGTTGTCATGAAGTAACCACAAATTATAACTCAAGATTACATTTTGTCTTTTATTGCAATGTTAAGTACTTCTAATGTTGAGAGAAACAGCTACAGCTATTGACTTGCTTCTGTCTTCCATCTCATCCATCAGCCTTTGAGGCCCTATTACTACATGTCAGAGTCCAGATTTTCAACAAACCATTGTTCTAATATTGTAGTAATTATTTTTCTGATCTTGGAAAATGATCACCCTTTAAATTTTTATCTTATTTATTATTAGACTGTGTATGATGAGGGAGGGCAAGGAATGCATATGCTATAATATGTGGGGGGGGAGTCCAAGGACAGCTTTTAAGGAATTGGCTCTCTTCAACTTTTAAGGAATTGGCTCTCTTCAACTTTTAAGGAATTGGCTCTCTTCTTCCTTTACATGGTCTCTGAAGATCAAACTCAGGCTATCATGCTTGCTCAAACCAGTGCTTTTACCCACTGCTCCATCTTGCTGACCCTTATTTAAATTCTTAAAGTTCAGTACTCCATTCTTCAAATTGGGAATAGTAATATCTACCTAACAGAGTTATTGGTTGTAAAGATTTAATGAGATTATGTCTGTAAGTACATATGTAAATAGATGTAGATATGAACATATTTTCTGTTTGCATATATACATATACATAGAAGTAATGCTCAATATATAATGTAATCCTCATTTTCATTAAGCCATGTATTGCTCATATTTAAAAGTGTTTAAAATCTAATAACTCCTCATAAAAATGAAAAGGTAGTTATATAAGATGAACCTACATGCCAATCAAGTTTGAACTTTGGATCCTAGAATATATTATAATTAGCTAAAGAAACATATATATTTAAAACAAATGTTTGTGTAGCAGATATTGCTATGTAGTTCAGACTGACTTCAAATTCACAATTATCTCGTCTCTATCTCCTGAATGCTGTTACTACAGTTGGGCACCACACACTTCTTGCTTAAAGTATATTTGATATGGATAAACCAAGCCACATCACATATCCTATTTCTTCTGAACCCAACTCCTTTACATGTAGAGATTACTAGCAAAAATCTAAATTTATTAAATAATTGGCTCACTAACTACAGATATCAAATAGATTTTGTGGCAGTCATGTGTATGTTTCTGTGAATGAAATTTCATGAATTTTAGATTCTGTATCAGGGAAAATGGTGATTCAAAGTACTTAAACTGATTGAGTAGAATGTTAGAAGGTAAAAAATGCTATGGAAAGTATAAGTAAAGTCTGATGTAGTGAGTACCAGGTGAGGTTTGTCTTTATAAAACTTTAGAGTAGACATCATTGGAAATGGGAGAGTTGTACTAAGAATAGTAAGGGGTGAGAGACAAGCAATTGGCATCTTCATAGGAAAAGCATTTTATGTCCAGAAAATGAACTATGAAAATTTGTAAGGATGTGTTTAACACTTCAGAAACAGAAGTGCAATGAGACTGCTTGAGGAGATAGCCTCTGGGGTGCAGAGGAGGGGGACAAGTGGGAGGAGCAAACCTCTCTGGGCTGTGAACTCCAGTGGGGACTTCAGAGCTCTTTCCTCTGCATGTTGGGGGAGTTACAAGTTAAGGGAGGAACACAGTTGCACTCCTTTGGACTGGAGTCCTGTCTCCAGGCTAAGGAGAGGGGTGAGAGAAGAGGCAGGAAGCCACTGAGTAGGCCATAGCCATCATCCCACTGAGTGGCACCATATAGTGCCAGTTATGGAGCCTAAAGTTTTCTTTTTTTTTGATAATTTCATATAGGAGTAAATAAAATACGTAATATCTACTCCCCATTTTCCCCTTCTACTCCTCTCATATTCCTCTACCATAAATTCCTCCAAAATTTACATCTTTTATTTTGTATAAGCCACTAAGTCCAGTTCGTGTGCACGGCTGTGGGACAAGCTCCTGGATCATGAGAAACCTATCAATTGCCACACCCTCAAAAAAGAATATTTCTCCCTCCTCCAGCAATTACCCACTGACAATAACTCCTCAATATGGGGTGGAGCCTAGAGATCATCTATCCCATCAATGCTAGGATTTGGCTTGATACTCACCAGTGAATAAGAAGTACACATTCTTATGGTGAGCATGTTACCATAACTTAGATGATAACAATGGAGATTTTAGCTTGAGTAAGTATTTTTTCAGGTAACCAGAGCTAATATGAGATCATGATTGTGATATCCATGTCATGTCCAGGAGACAGCAAGTCACAGCAATCTTCTCCATCCTCAAGTTCTTACTTTCTTCCTGCTTCTTTTTCCTCAGTGTTTCCTATGCCACGATGACAGTGGGATTAACATAGATGTCCCATGTAGGACTGACCACTCAATCACTCTCTTATTCTCATCACTTAGGCCACTTATGCATCTTCCCAATGGTTATTATCAACTACAAAATGAAGCTTCTCTGAACAAGGTTGAGAGGATCTTGGGTCTCTGGACACAAACACAAGTATTTAGAAGGAAAATTAACAACCTGGTCACTTAGCAAAATAATAATAGCAGGTCTGTCCTAGGGTTGGTGGCTCCTACAATATGTGCTGGCTATATTTATGTAAACCTGACACAAGCCAGAGTCATCTGAAAAGAGTGAACCACAACTGAGAAAATGCTTCCATGAAACTGGCCAGTAGAGCAAGTCTATGGAGCATTTCCTTGATTGATGATTGATATGGGATGGCCTAGCTCACTGTGAGTGGTGTCACCCCTAGGCAGGTGGTCCTAGGTTGTATAAGAAAGCAAACTGCAAGACATGAGGAGCAAGCCACTAAGCAGCATTCTTGTCTACCCCTGCCTTCAGGCTCCTGCCCTGATTGAGTTCTGGCCCTGACTTTCCTCAATGTTGGACTATGATGTGGAACTGAAAGCTGAAATCAGTCTTTTCTTCCTCAAGTTGCTTTTGGTCATGGTATTTTATCACAGCAATAGAAACACTAAGACACAATAACAGGCATAAAATTCTCTCCTGTGGAACAGACCTCAAATAAAATTAGAAATTGGTTACTTACCCCCATAACAGTCTTGATATTACCCAGTGAATAGAAAGCACACATTTTTATGGTGAGCATGTTGAAATAAATTAGATGATAGCAATTGAGAATAAAAAGCCAGCTATAAAGGCAGGTGGATCTCTGTGAGTTCAAGGCCAACCTAGCCTACAAAGTGAGATCAAGGACAGCCAGGACTTCACAGAGAAACTCTGTCTCAGAAAACAAAAAAGAGCAAACAGTCAGCAGCCAGCTATGCAAGGAAAGAGAGATGGCTCTGTATTTCAGAGCTCTTGGTGTTTTTTGCAGAGGATACAGGTTTAGTTCCCTGTACCAACATGTGGTGGCTCACAGCTGTCGGCCGCTCCAGTTCCAGGGTATCTTATGCATTTTCCTGGCTTCCACAGACATTGAATTCACATATTTTACTTATATACATGTAGATAAAACACTCATACACATACAAGAAAAGTAAATAAATCTTCAAGAAAACAGCCAACTGTGGCAATGAGAGCATACAGAATTTATGCTTGAAGTGTAGTTTGTTGGCATGTCATACTCAATTTGATATGTCTACTAGAAATCAAAGGAAGATGTGAAGATATTGTACAGGGAACTACAGGTCCATGTGCTCCCTGCTAGAAATACACATCTATGATGTTTCTATGAACACACATTAATTTAGTCATGAGACTAGATAAAATCACCAAGGAATGGAATGTAGGCAAATATAAAAGATTATGAAGAAGGTTTAGCCCATAAGATATCAGGAGATCAGAGAGAAGAGGCAGGATCAGCCTGGGAGAGCTTTTCAGGAAAGGCTGGTGAAATATGAACATCCCAGGCATAGAATTTTGCAGCTTCAGAAGGCTTTCCTAACAAAGTACTGTTAACTGGGTGGCCTAAAACAGCAGACATATGCTCTCTATTAGTTCTGGAGGACAGATTCCAACATTATAATGTCAACAGAGTCATGTTTGTTCCAAAAGTACTGAAGAAAGATCCTCCTATGCTTCCTCCTATCTCTCGTGGTTGTGGTAATCTCTTCTTATCCATAATGAGACACAAGCACTCCTCTTTGACTTTTAAGTCTTGCTCCCTCAAGGTGATGTAATTTAACTACAATCATAGGCTTATAGGCAAGAAGAACTGAAGAGATGTTAGGAAGAGGCTTGTGAAGGACTGAGGCCCCTTCATGCCAACGCTTTGTAGTCATCCTTGAATTAAACAGAAGCAATGCAGAGACTTCTGTCTTGGAGACTTCAGGATCTACAGCAGGGACTAGCTACTTTATGTGACTGACAGGAGACGTTTCTCATGTTTTTGTAGCTAAGGATCAATAAGAGTCAACAATCAGATTCAAATTTGATCCTGTAAGAGTTCCTATACATGCCCTTGTCCAGATATTAGGTTGATGATGGAATACTGATTAACAGTGAAGTCTTCAGTAAACTTCCTAGACTAAAATCAGGAGATAATATTCTTTAGCAATGACAGCATACTCAATAACTAAAGCACCACTGGGTTCCCATGCACACAGACATTAACTACATTCCTAAGTAATCAATGGGTAAAATGAAAGCAGTAAAAGAAAGTTTAGAAAATATTTTTGAATAAATAATAATATAAATACTAAATAATAAAGCCTGTGTGGTATATTTTAATAATACTTTAAAATACTTAATATTGTGATGTCTTTTATTCTGTTAAATCTTGATGAACCAAGAATGAATTTGAAGACACTAAGAAAGTACAGCATGATAATGTCAAAGAAATGGAAGGAAATAATAAAGAGGAAAGCAGAAATTATGAAACAAACAAAAATGTGTAAAGAATAAACAGAAAAAGAACCATAAAGGATCGAGGATACTTGACTTTCTGAAAGGCAATGTTCTCTAATTTCACTTATGTTTTGTATTCAGGTATGATTCTCAGATTTTACATTAGCATAAAACAGTGTGTGTGTGTGTATGTGTGTGTGTGTGTGTGTGTGTGTGTGTGTGTGTGTGTGCCTGAGTGTCTGACCTAGTGCTTTGTGATATTTGCTTGTTAATGAAACTGTCATCAGCAATCCTGATTAATACATCTAATGTATACAAAAAGACAAAACACTGAATATGGAGGTATTTCCTATGACTAGCAGCATGTCTGTGAATGGTGACAGAAAACACTAAACATACAGAGTTTGAAACTGCAAATAAATTTTTGCTAGTAGATGAATTTGCAGATAATGAGGTATGCTGTTCCTGTCAACATACACATGCTTAAAACTCTGTCCATATCATGGAATCATTGGAAGTTTCCTGTGAATTGAGTGACAAGAAAAAGGCTGCCATCACCACAGCTCTGTAACATCCTCATAATCATAACCAGCACATTAAACAAGACAAATAAAGGTAGAAACTAGAGATGAGTCAAGGAGTTAATAGCCATAAGTGATATGATTGTGCATTTTAAAACTCAAACATCCATGGCATTTATGAACTAGTAGTGAAGACTAAAATAAGTTCATTTCCATGTTTTAAAAGCTAAAATTATTTTAAATAGGTGTCACTTAGAATATCATGAATGATTTTAGATCTCAAGGACTAAGTCTAACAACAGATTCATAGGACTTTCTGGAAATGCATAAAAAAGACACACATACATCTGAGAAGGAAGGAGATGATGTTGTTATGTGTCATTGTCTCTAATGGATCATATAGTCAATGAAAATTTTAAGATCCCAAATGGGATTTTACAGTGAAATTAATATTTATTCAGAACAAAGGAAAGATGGGATGGGCTTTATTGAGCACAGTGGCTACCGAGAGATGTGACAGTAATTGAAAAAAGAAAAAAATACATCATAGAAACTAAAAAAAAAAAAAAAAAGAATTAGGTCCATAAATTGAGTATATTTGTGCACATTTCATTTATTTTAAAGATAAAACTACAGATTAGTTAAGAAATTGTAATGCATAGGGACAATAGAAATCCAAATAGTACCTCTGGAGACAACTTCTCAGTATACAAATAAGTCATGGAGAGGTAATGACCTTAACTAGGCAAAGAAAAACAACCAAGAAGTTAAAAAGGGATAAAGTTTATAGCATTCAAATAGAAAATTATTTTTACAAAAAAATAAAACCACAACCAATTCATATTATGCATATAATGATCATAGCAGCAATATTAGTGTAATCCCCACCTAGAGGCATCCAAATTCAGTCCTATAAAGAAGTAAAATATATGACAAACATATGTAAGAAAATGCCGTGTGGTGACTGAGGTGAATAATATACTTGATGTCATAGACATAAGAAGAAAAAGTCCCCCTCAGGAGAATGTTGCCTGAATGAAATACACAAACACTGACATGTAAAACTATATAAAAAGGTAAAAATGAAAGTTTGGCACTGAATAGTGAGGTCAGGGTAGTATTTACAGGGAAGGAGATTATGATACAGGGAGATGTGCAGGACTGTTTGGGCTTCTGATGAGATTCTGCCCCTTAAGTTTATTCCAAAACTTCTGCAACTCAGTTTCAGCCATTTTTAGATATTTGCTATAATTTCCAAAGTATAAAAAGATAATAATTTGGAAAATAACTGTGTGTATAAATGAGTTGGCACTATCCAAGGAAGCAGAGAACATAGGACTCTATGCAACTTGGGTTTTGTGTTTATTTGGGAAATGGGTTACTAGTTTGGCATGAAGAGTGTCAGCTTCAGGGTATTTGCCCACTATGACAACTCTTGCTTGTGACCTCATTTAAATGTCAAAGTAGACATTCCTCCTTTCCAATGAGGGGAAAATTGAAGTTGGAAATGCTCATTGGTTGGTCTAAATTCTCTCTAAATTCTCAAAAGCAGTGTGTAGTAGAAGCAGGATTTGTACTTGGTGGTGTAATATGCTATCAAGCCTCCTCCTCCACTTCCTTAGCATTCCCCTCTGCCTTTTGCCTTGCTTGTCATCACAATTCCATCCATACTCTATTTGAAGGTTTTTATTTATTGGTTAAAAACATTTGACTGTCTCTACTAGCAAATATTGGCAGTATTGACTGCCAAAACTGCTTTAGGCTGTTGTAAACAAAAGGACAAATAAACAAAAGATACAAAGGAGGTGATTTTAAACAAAATGTTTATTTGCTCCAGGCCTGAAGGCTAGAAAGATGATGCTCAGGAAATCCAAGGATCCCTTGCCTGCTGAGGTCTAGCTTCTTGATTCACAGAGCTACATCTTTCATTCTTTGTGAAAGAGAAAATCAGCTCTCTATTACCTCATTGATTGAGGGTTCTAAATCCCAGTCCTGTGAGCACTGCCTTTGTGGCCCAGTCATCTCTCAGAGGTCCCATCTCCTAATACCATCACATTTGTGGCTACTTCAATATAAACCTCATGGGTATCCACAAATATTCAAACCATAAGCACAATGGTTTAGCAAAAAGTACAAGAGCAACAAGAACTGAGAGAAATGTGAGCGGCGGTTTAGTCTTCAAGTCTCTGACACACTTGAATGGCTTCTCTGACCACTGCAATAAATCCAGTTGAGCCGAATTAAAAGTAAAAGAGTAAAAGGCAGGTTTATTCAGGGATTAGTTGTTCCCTAATCATGATCTCACAGTAGGAGGTCCATGAAGTGGCGCAGCTGGACTGGGTTGGGGGCTTTCTGTAGGAGAGGGTGGGAGGCAGCGGCATGCTTGATAAGACTTTGGAGTATTGCTGGTTTGAGGGTGCGGTTGGTGTGTCCTGAGTCCAGTAGTCGTTTTAGAATCTGGAACTAAGTATCCACATTTCCAGTGTTTTGCTCAGGCCTTTGTAAGCGCGGGCCTCTGGTGGGAATCTTAGTCCGGTTCTAGGACTTCTGCAAGAGCCGGTTTCGGGGTGGGGGTGGGGGGGTCTTTTTGTCCTGAAACCTCCAACCCAACTGCACTCATGTGTTGTTATATATCTTACCTATGATCAATAGGATCTTAGAGATTTAGATACGCGTGTACACAAATTTCATTCTCATTCGGTGAGAGTAAAGGGATAACCCACTTTGTATGCTGACTTGCTATAACCTATGAATTCTCTACTCTTTGGGTTACAATAATGTCATATGACAGGAAAGATAATCTCTCAGTCTATGTATCACACCTGTGAATGCCTTAGCAAAAATCAGGAATGCTAAGCAGGACAAGAGGAGAGAAACAAGTTCAGCACATCAGAAACCCACAGAACAGTGAGAGTTACAGTGAGATCCTTCAGGAGATACAGAGACGTGAACTGGAAATTTTAAATACTGATAAATATTGAAACATGGGTTCTGTTTTTACCTATGCAGGTGAGAGAGCTATATAAACTTTAAAATCATCCCAGAATAGCTCTCATCCCAGTGGCTATGGTTTTATGGCTTTTATTATAGTAGTCCAAAGTATAATATTACTTTTAGTTTCTTCTCTATGACTTAGTAGCTCTACTTATTCAGAAATAATGTTCATTTTTATCAAGAAACTCTTTCTGAAGTTCTCTGAAAATACCTTTGTTGAATGCATAGTTAATGTACAGGGGGTCTTTGTGTCTTAGATATATGCCACACAATTAAATCTTGGAGTGTGTTAATTAAAGAAACCATAACCTTGTAAATATCTCTCCTTTTATAAATTTTATTCCAAACTGTATCTGGGAGATGAGCTGCTACTGAACAACTGTAGTGTGCACCATTCTATTAGTTCAAATGTTCTCTCATTTTGCCTCTTATGATTTACAATGTTTATTTTAATATTTAAATGTGATTCTTAAGCTCAACAGAAACTTCTGGAACAACATCAATTGAGGTTGTTAGCTCAGAAGCAGCAGTTATGGGGATCCATCCTCAACACTATAGAGTGTGGAAAGATAAGGATCACCATCGTATGAAGGTGGAACAGGGTCAGAACACATGACCGTACCAAATTAACAAACGACAATCGTGATGAATGTGAGCAGAAGTACCCTGGGTGGCAGGAAAGCCGAGTTCAGGACCTAGGCATCCTGACTGCTTTCTGAATGTGAACAAGCGCCTTCCCCCCCCCCCAACACACACACACAACTCCATCAGGTCACTGGACCTTTGTTTCACATGTTTATGTACAGGTGTAAAGCCTATATAGACTGAATATTAATCTTTAGTATTTGTCAAAATATTTGCCTTCCCACAATCAAATGCTATGAGGACTAAATCTCAGAATGATATATACTCCAAATTACAACCAGAAAGATCACAGAAGCATTATCTTGTGATTCCAGCTTTCACAGTGTGACAATTCAGATAAATCACACTTTCTAAGGCAGGTTCTGGAGCCCACCTACAGATTCCAACTTCATAGCCTTTTCACTAAATGAAGTGAAAAGGGAGAATTTTCAAACTACCACTACAGAGAGACATTGCACCCTAATTTGGAATTATGTCTTTATTTTAGAAATTACTGACCCACATGATGGTTAAAGCTCTGATTTTCCCCCTACGGTAGCTTTTTCAGCCACAACAGGAAATGGACAAGCCACAGCATAAAAAAGCCAAAGAAATGACATTTGCTAACATGAAAAGTTCATTTGCAAGTCAAGTGCTTTCAAATTAGGGGTTATCTCTGCTGAGTACTCTCCTCTCAGCCTTGCACAAGGCAATGTGCAGATCAAGACTTAAAATGCATTGAACTTGCAACAAAATGTCTGAGCAGGGAATATCGGAGCATAAAAGATAATAAAAAATCATACGACAGAATATGTATCAACTCTATAGCACAGCATTAACAATGCATGCATATGTTATTACTAGCTGTGTATCTGCCGTAATAAGTAAATAGTCAGGGTCTATTTGAGGGGAAAGGGTGTGGAGGGGGTCAATGAGCCTAAAGCAGTGAAGAAACTCTTGAAAGAGAGGGTGAGGTGTAGACCGTGTTTCAAGGAATTGAAGGTTAGCTAAGCAGAAGCAGGAAGTGATTCTGAGCTACAAGAAGAGCATGGATAAAACAAAAGCCAACCTCAGCAGGATCTGTGAAAAGTGAGAGGGGGAAAGCCAACTTACTCCAGATTGAAGTGAGATTGGGATTTTGAAAAGAGAAAAGCATTAGACTTTACAACAGGGAGTATGGTGTGATGATCGTTGTGCTTTAGGAGAATAACTAATCCAATGTTAAGGATGGAGAGTGAGATGTTAAGGCAAGGTACTAACAAAAAGAGCACGGCCATGGCTTGACTCTGGGGCTATGACAGCAGGCCTGAGATCGCTGTTTCCTCACAGGCTAACAACAGAGCAAGCAGGTTGGTACGACAGCTTTCATCTTCACAAGCTGGATCCCTAAGTCCTAATACTATTCTAAAGTACTCTAGAGTATCAATTCAGGTACATCAATCAACATGCACCAAAAAAAGATTCAGAACATTAATTTTTTAAAATATTCACCTGGAATTGGAATGCATTACCAAGGTTAGTTTCCCTGTTCCTTGATAGAATTGTGTTCAGTCCATGCCAAACAGATGATTGTGTCTGCGAAGTTACTCTCGCAATTAATACAAAAAAAAAAAAAATGCCACTCAAATGAGAAAAATATTGCAATCATAGGAAAACTGATCTCTACTAAGACTAAGACAAAATCACTTAGACAAACTTCTTCAAAAAGATAGAACTGTAATATCTGTTTATCATACAAATAAGAAAGTGTAAATAGAGTATTCTAGCCAGTAAAAAACAACAACAAAAATGGCAATGGAACAATCTGCAATGCATAGAAAACTAAACACAATGTTCTGAGCTTATGAATATTATTACTAACAGCAGCCAAAAGAGAAAAGTCCAGTTTGCTAGGCAGCTTTCTCTCCTCTCCTCCTCAAAAACGATGAGTGAGAAGCAACACAGTAAAATTCACAGTGGTTCTGATGGCTGTTTAGGACACGTTGCTCAAAACTGGCTATTATAGGGGCAGAAAGGCCAATGTTTTATATTTTGTTCTGATGACCTCGAGTACCCAGAAAAAGTGGCTAGACTAAGTTTCATCTACGTGTGTATATGTATATATCATTTGTTTTATTTTCATTATTTGAAAATAATTCCAAAGGCAAACCCTTAAAACATAAAACCTTCACAACCCTTGCATAATACAGTATAGAACAACGACATCCAACGCACTGGATTTTGATTCAGTAGTCTACCTGCTCTTTGGGGTGTGTGTTGATGTCTTCAAGGGAGGGTTACAATATTTAAATCCCACATCTACAATGGGACTTAAAAATAACCAGATTTCCCATTGCTGGAGTGAAAGACTCCAGATTAGTCAACAAAACATGCCCAGGATGATTTCTGTATCAGTGAATCAGTGTTGCAAACCTAAGAACAAACTCGGGTCCTGCTTAGCACAGACACAGACAGGAACAGGGTTTTCAAGGGTATCCATGCAAAGACAAAGGGAGTTTCCAACAATATACTCTGCCTCTTGTTATTAAAGGCTTTACCACCACAGTGTCAGTCACTTGTCACGAGTTGCAGCCCATAATACTAAATAGGAGTTACCAAAAGTGAGAACTTCACAAGCTTTAGCCAGTGTGCTGCTCTGAGAAGTGTGACAAAATAACACACTGCCAGCTCTGCCCCACCAGGGTGTGACCTATCCTTTAGTCCAGTGCAGCCCAGCTGACTATCCAGGGTGTGAGCTCTCCTTTAGTCCACTGCATCCCAGTTGACCGTCCAGGGTGTGACCTATCCTTTAGTCCAGTGCATCCCAGCTGACTGTTCAGGGTGTGACCTATCCTTTAGTCCAGTGCAGCCCAGCTGACCATCCAGGGTGTGAACTCTCCTTTAGTCCAGTGCTCATCCAGGGTGTGAACTCTCCTTTAGTCCAGTGCATCCCAGCTGACTATCCAGGGTGTGAACTTTCCTTTAGTCCAGTGCATCCCAGCTGACTATCCAAGGTGTGAACTCTCCTTCAGTCCAGTGCATCCCAGTGACTATCCAGGGTGTGACCTATCCTTTAGTCCAGTGCATCCCAGCTGACTATTCTTTTCTCTTTAGTTCCCTAGAAGCTTCTCTGGGTATGACACTGACTGTCATGCTATTACAGTGCTGCTGTTCTCACAGCCCTTATACAGTGCATTAATTCACCCCAAAGAGTCCTATCAGTTCTCCACTGCATCTTAATGTAAGGATTGTAACACTTCTTCACAAAAGCAAGAAAGAAGAGAAAGTCATATAACCATTTACATGGAATATAAATGTTTCATTACTCTTCCTGTGTCAGTCTTTTGCCACACCTAATTTGCCAAGTGTACTTTAGGAAAACATTTGCACATACACACACACACACACACACACACACACACCACCACCACCACCACCACACAAAAAACTCAGTTCAATTCAAAGTTTCTGAATTCCCCTTCCTTCTGGCAAAGTTCCCTCAAAAAAAAGGAGAAATACTGCACATCTCTTAATTTCTCACAGAGATGGACCTGGAATTTATGGCCTTCAAGGAGCTGTAAACACACTGATCAATCTTATTCTAACACTGTTTTCCAGTAATATCAAACAGAGATCCTTAGAAAAGTAATGGATTCTAGGACTGGGGCCAGAGAGGTGTAAGGTAAACCTACATCACTTAGGAAACGACAGAAAGTGCTCAACCTCCCCTCTACCCAATGCCCACAACACATACACACACACACACACACACACACACACACACACACACACACACCACACATACAATAGAAGAGAAGTTAATACAAGGTCATGTCTCTGACATAATTCTGTTACTATGTATTTATAGAAGTTCAATAATTGAATTAATAACCAAATGGAAAATAGGTAAATAATGCATGTGATAGACAGAAAATATCTTACAGAGATGTTTGAGAAGGAAGAAGTGTATGACTTTTCACTGTGTACAATGGCTTGTTTAATAAAAGAACCCAAGAGAAGAGGAAAAAAGCAACTTTATATAGGAAAACTGAGGAAAATCACCTCTCTTCAAAATGATTATGGTCAGTGTTAATAAGAACAATCACGTTCCCTTGAAGTGATGGGATGAAACAGTCATCTTCCTTCAGCAAATGTACCCCCCTAGACTAGTCATAAGAAATCCAAGGTGAAGGGAATGGCATTGGTAACAACAGATAAAAACAGAAGCAGATACCACTACTCAATATAATAGCATATCCCATTTATGAAATCAGACAAGAGAAAAGCAGTAATTAAAAACAAAGTAAGTAAGAAAAAAGTTTGCACATCTGTGGTAATTTGAGTGTAATTGGTCCCCAGAAGCTCATAGAGTGTCACTATTAGGAGGTGTGGCTTTGTTGGAGTGCATATGGCCTTGTTAGAGGAAGTGTGTCACTGTGGGGATGGGCTTTGAGGTTTCCTATGCTCAGGACATTGCCCAGTGTCTCAGTCGACTTCCCATTGACTCTAAGATGTAGGATTCTCAGCTACTTCTCCAGCACCATGTCTGCCTGCACCCCACTATGCTTCCCACCATGATGACATTGGATTGAACCTCTGAAACTATATGGGAGCCACCCCAGTTAAATATTTTCCTTATAAGAGTTGTTGTAGTCATGGTGTCTCTTCACAGTCATAGAAACCCTAAGACCATCCCCTGACTAATAATAATGTTTAGTATTAGTTAATCAATTACAATATACAATACTAAAATAAGATGATACCATACAAGGATCTGAGTGAGCATATATATGGGAATGCTTTGTGCAATTTTTGTAAGTTTTCTGTAAATCTAAAATTGTTCTAAAACAATTGCTTTTTTAATCTGTCCTGCACCATGGGGTTGCTATAAAAAGTAAAGTTTGTAAATATGTCAGATGCCATACACATTGAAATGTCTATTCTTCTTTCACATCCTCCTGCTCCCTCTCCTCTTTTCTTCACTCCCTCCCTTTCTTTCCTGTTGTTGACTGGTTTTTTTTTTTTTTATTATTTACAGTAGCTGTCCCTTAAGCAACTGCTGTCCTAATCAGCAACTGCAACTCTACTGCTACCAGCAGCCTTGGACTGCAAAAGCCACACCCTGAGGGAATTCTGTTCCCTTAGGCACCCATTCTTTCAAAGCTAACTTTATCTAGATCTCTGTCCCTCTAAAGAACTTATGATAAAGGTTGAGATGGAATTCTGCTCACTTAGAGAGGTTGAATAGTAAGTAGCTCACCTTCTCCCTTTGCTTGTGTCTTCCAAAAAGCCATCTGTGTCCTTCTGCTCAGCCCCCACTTAAGAACCCTCACTACACGTTGTTCCTCCCTACCACTTCCTGTCAGGTACTTGCTGACTCAGCCTCCTGCTTGCAAGTTAACTTTATTTAATCAAACAAATGTAACCCATCTTTGCATTGTTAAGAAAAGCAGTAGGAAAAAATGCCACACACATTAAAATAATATTCCACAACTCTTCCCCTTCCTTCCTTCCTTTCTTCCTTTCTTCCTTCCTTCACTCCTTCCTTCACTTCCTCCTTCCTCCCTCCCTCCCTTCCTTCCTTCCTCGCTTTTGTCCTTCTTCCCTTGTGTATCTCACAATTAGGATTTCAAGTGTATCTGTTCTTCATGAGCTTAGCTGGAGATGAGCTATTGGCTGCATTCAGATCATTCTCAGTTCTGGATTCTGTTTAATTTAAAGAAGGCTATTGGGATAGGCCAGATTATGCTCTGGCATCATCTCTCTTCCAGTTCTCAGCTCTCAAGATGATGATGAGTCTTTCCTGTTCACAACATATTTTCATTGCAGTTTTGGTATTCTAAATCATCATTTAAAATCACAAGCCAATAAATTGTACACTAACAAGTGTGTCAGTATCTCTGTTACATTTTGTTAATAGATCTTAAAGGAGTTTTTGTTACAGTGACCCATTTCACTTCAGTTTGCATTCCAGTGTCCACATCTCCTTCCAAGCATGTGGAGAGTACAAACCTAACATATGTTGGCAGGGCATAGAAGCACAGACCTATTTGAAGAGCCAAAGCACCACCATTTCAAGCAAGCCCCTCACCCCAGCTTGAAACTGGCCTGAGTTTCAAAATTCTCAGAGCTGCTGATATAGGTCCCAGGACAAAGTCAGGATGTTTGAAGAGTCATCTGGTTATGGTGGTATTTTATTCGTACTGAAATGTGATTTTAATTGTATATTAATAAATAAAGTTGCCCAGGGGTCAGAGCTAATAGCAAGCCATAGCAGAGCTGGGCGCCTTTAATTCCAGCACTTGGTAGGCAGAGCTAGGTAGATCTATGTGTGTTCAAGGATACAGCCAGCATTGGAGACACACGCTCCAATGTGTGTCTAGAGGTCTGTACAGACAGGCAGTGACGAGGCAGTCACGTGGTTGGGTTTACAACCAATGAGAAGGCAGAACAGAAAGTCTGTATAAAGACAGACAGACAGAAAGTAGGTCTCTTTTGGAGAGGTCTCTCGGCTGAAGAGGCTAGCTGCAGCAGGCAGGTAAGGCTCTTAGCTCTGATCTCTTGGCTTTCTTCTTTGCATTGGTTCTGTATTTCTGTATTTATAAGACGGTTGGTTACATCTACATCTGGTAGCAATTGATTAGCCATAGAATGCCCAATTACCAGAGATGGTCAAAGTACAAAGTCAGGATGTTTGAAGGACTATCTGGTAGCAATTGATTAACCACAGAATGCTCCAATGCCAGAGGTAATCCATAAAGTTTGACAAACAACCAGTTAAAACTACAAAGTAAGATAACACAGAAATTCTGAAAAGCCCCTAAAACTTGAGCCAATCAGAATTGTACCCATACTAGCATCCCTAAATGATGTAACATTGCAGTTTTTGCCTTTAAAAACTGAGTTTGCAGAGGGTCAGGCACCTCCTTCAGCCTCTACTGTGTTGGATGGCTTGATGAGGGCCTTGCTGAGGCTTGAATTGCTTCAATAAACCTTGCTTTTGCATTTCGGTGAGTTCGTGTCTCTGGTGGTCTCTTTGGGGATCTCTTGCCCAGGACACAACACTATTGACAGAGTGACTGGCTCCCATTCTCTCTGTTACATATTTATCATTCAGCTAGTGCTTATGAACCAAGTACATTTTCTGAATAAAACTGATATTTTCATATCAGAAAATTATTCACTTATTTCTTTGTAAGTTTTAGACTTTTTTAACTAGACAAATGATGTTCAAAAGGTCAAGATTCAAATTATCGTCAAAAAATAAAAGCAACCTGAAAGTTCAGGATGGAAAGGTTTTATGTTTTATATTAAATAAGCACCGATCTGTGGTCTGATGGGATTACAGCTCCTTCATGTAACAGTAGGGAGGAAAGGAAAGAATCAGTGCACAGGAACTTTCACAGTGTAAGAACAGCTCTAGCTGAGTGGTGGAATGCCTGCCTAGCATGTGTTAAATCTCTGGTTCAATTCTGTCACTGTGGAAGGAAAACTGCAGGCTTAGGTTCAAATCTAATTTCTGTCCTTCCTTGTCTTTGGCCTTTCCTCTCTCCCCACTTCTGTCTCCTTTTTCTTTTTTCCTGACTTTCTTTTCTCTCCTTATTTTCTGCTTTTGTTCCATCAAGATAATAAGATAAATAATAACAACAATAAAAACAGCTGAGTTTTGCATGTACCCTTTGGGTGAAAGGCAAAGGCAGAAGCAAACAGGAAGCAGCCTGCGGTCTCTTGTGCTCTGTTGATGGCCAGAGATGACTCTCATATTTATTCTAAAATATGGTATTGGGGGGAGTGTGGGTGTAGTATGTAGGTATGGGTGGGTGGGTCTGATTCATCTCAGTCCTGTTTGTAATTCTTTCTCTGATGTACAGACCAGTACTTACATATTACATAAATGTACTCAGTGAGAAATTATCTTTTGTACAGTGTAAGAAATTCTAGTGCCTGTTAAAGTCTAAACTGCCTCTATTACAGGTAGTCTCACTGACATGTGGAAATCTTATCCAAGAGAGGAGTCTCTGTATCTATAATAAAAATACAAAGACCCGAGGACAGAAATGCATTTGACTCTGCTCAATTAGAAGTTATCACTAGACAAGGCAGAGCTACCAATGCCAGAGAGCAACAGTAATAAAATAAAGTCTAGAAAACACACACTAAGAGAGACAGCCACTGAGCGAGGCTGTGTGAGTCTAAACGTGAAGGTTTGCTAATGCCACTGTTGTGCCTACAGCTAAATGTGAGTAAGAGAAGCAGCGATGTAAACTTGGGAGTAAGCATTACCTGCTGTTCAAACTTCCAATTAATTCGCAGAATGATCTTTTCAGCTTAATATTTTAAAACAGTTTAATAAATGCTAAATGTGAAGCATTAATAAATATAGTAAAAGAGAAGATGGATCCTAGGGAGAGTGAAATTCCTTTAGGTCATTTCCATCCCATTATTTTCAAGACACACAGTAGGGTTTAATGTGAGATTAGCATCAAAATCAAGCCTGACCATTATAAGTTTTTAAACATCCTTCAAATATGCCTTCCTGGGTAGATCTCTGTGGCTTCCCACTGCCGCTGTATTTGGAGATGGCATTTGAAACCAGGACTCTGCCCTGCAGGTCACCTGACAGGGATAAATTAGCAAGCACACAACCGGAGACAGGCTAGAAGAATCTGTTCACAGCTCAACAAGGCAAGCATTATGATTCCACTGGCCAGATAAATGGCACAGTGAGGAGATTGAAGCCACATGAAAATATTTATTATTAAAACACATTTCAAGAGCCTTCTATTCCTTGGGGATTAATGATGAATAGAAGTACTTATGTTTAAAATATGAAGCCTACTCTTTGGTAAACAAAACTCATTTGATTAAAGCAGCCTGAGGATGTCTAGTCCCATTATGGGAGTGTTGTTTCTTTTTCTCTCTTTCTTTTTTTTTCTTACCTTGAGTACTCCTACAGCTTCTTTATAGGAAGCAATATCATTGACCATGAACTATAGCCATGCTTCTCACCTACCTGAAACTTAACTATACACTCCAGTTTGCTAGGGCAATACATGAGTCCTGTTGTCCCAGCCTCTTTATTAATATCAACATCTTACTTTCAAAGGCTTCTAATTTACATAATAAATCATATGGTCACCCTCCTAATAAGCAGCCTCAGTGGTTGATTTCAGCTCAATGTAATACAAGCTTCAGAGTGCACAAGAGCAATGCAAGACTCCACATTGAGCAGTTGTGCCATTACAGCATTGCCTTCAAGAAGCCAAAACACTGACCATTACCCACGCCTTGCTAGAGGAGCAAGTCTATTCCATGGTCTCACGATGTTTGCCTAACTATGACAATTCTCGTACATTCAGGGATGTGTAAAGAGATGCATACATATCATTTAGATTATTGTGAGTCCTGTAGATCTTGGCAAGTTGTTTATCTTTTAACAGAATCATTATTTTCATTCATAGAATTTTGACAATTAAGTGTTGGGCTATACTTAAGAAAGAATCCAAGTCTGATAAAACTGAAGTTTATGAAAATGGCTGCACCAAAGCAGAGAAAGTAAAACACTCACTTGGTTATAAAATTCCAAAGCAATTCCTTCCAACCATCATACCTTAGCTTTCTCAAACAGAGGAGCTGAAAGTCTTTTTGTTTCATGGAGGGCAGATGCACAGGAATTAATAGAATGGAGAAATTGTGAAATTGTGTTTGGTCGCTGGAGAGAACTGCATATTAACTGATCTCTGAGCTAAAGAGCAGCCTAGTGCTTGAGAGCAGATCCTTCCACAGGAGTTGGTGAGGTCTGCTTCTAGAATGGAGTTTGTTTTGAGGCAGAGTTATTCTTTGTTCTTAAAAGTTTTTAAATGTCAGGCTCTTAATTATGAAGATGTAAAAAGAAAGTCTTGTGGATGGCAATGAAAATGTGTAAGTCCAACCAGTCACCAAGTGTAAGTACTCATGCACAATTAGAAAATTATTTTTTTAGCAGTATTGATTCTACATAACTAGGAAAGCACTTATATTTTTAGTTTCTGCCATCATGCATTGTATACATGTATGGAAATGTCATAATGAAAGCCATTATTTTGTAAAGTTAAAATATGCTAATAAAATTAAACAAATAATAATAGAAGATAACACATCATGTCAATTATACTACAACATACTCAAATACATATCTAAACAGAATTCTGTATAATTTCCAAATATAAATTTTCTTAATTCTCCAAATATCACTATAAAATAAACACTATCAGTTCACCTTGTTACTGTAACAAAATGCTTGAGGTAGGCTAACTTACAAAGAAAAGGGGTTAATTTAGCTCATATTTTGCTAAGTTTAAAATTAAAGGGCAGGTCAGTTCTAGCATTTGGTGAGTCCCGAACAGCATGATATTGTCATGATGGTAAAAATACATTTGGTGAGAAGAGACCACATCTCAGTGAAGCCAGAAAGAGATGAGAGAATCCCACAGTCCCTCCAAAGGCATGTCCTTAAGATCTCTTAGATGGTCCACATTGCCATACTGTAGATAGATTCTAACACAGGAAACACCAAAAGACACACTCAAAGTACATCTAGGCCACAACAGCCATTGCCTACAATTTGTAAATGAGACAGAAGGTTTCCAGAGTCATTCTGGATTCAGATCTAAGCAGTTTGTCCAGGGTCCTTTTACCCAGCTTCATTCATCAAGAATGGACTATATACTACAAATCGATGTCTAGTGTTTATTCTAATTTGCTTCTTTGTTACTGTGATGAGCACCATGACCAAATGCAACTTGTGGAGGAAAAGATTGGTTTCAGCTCATAGATTATTGTCCATCATCGGGCAAGTCAATGCAGGAATTCAAGCAAAAAACGTGAAGACAAGAACGCAGCAGAGCCGAAGGAGGAATGCTGGCTGGTTTCTCTGGCTCATACCCAGCCAACATTACTATGTACCCTGACCCACCTGCCTAGTGTTACCACCCACTGTGGGCTGGACCCTCCTACATAAATTAAAAATCAGAAAAATGCCTCATAGACATGCTCA
The DNA here is from genome assembly GCF_949786415.1 of Peromyscus eremicus. Lineage (NCBI taxonomy): Eukaryota > Metazoa > Chordata > Mammalia > Rodentia > Cricetidae > Peromyscus > Peromyscus eremicus. The sequence continues at coordinate 14,173,472 of NC_081422.1, forward strand.
CAGGCCAGTCTGGTAGAAGCCATTCCTCAACTGAGATTCTCTCTCCCCATGTATGCTTAGGTTTTTATTGGGTAGACATAAACTATGTTTAATGATTAAATAATTTCAGAAACAATAAACATGCTAAAGACTTGCTCTGTCATCTGGAGCCTGTAAAGACAGTTTGATCCTTGAAGAGATGGCAATGTCTCTCCAATGGAGCACATCATGTTCATTTCAGAAAGTGCTAAATGCCAGAAAGGGCTTGAGATCTGGAGTGTAACAGTGCTGGAGCATTTGTGGTGGTGGCTTGGGCCCTGCCACATGGGGACATTCCACAATCTGTAGAAAGAGACAGTGAGGGCACAACTCTGTGGTCAAATTCAAGAACATGTGTTCTGAGAGCAAAGCTTTGCACGATGGCTGTAAATTAGCCTTTGGAATATATGTCTGTCGATTTAATGTATAAATCTTTCCATAAGGCCAAAGGCATTCTCATTGCTCAGTAGAAAACAAATAGGTAAGTATCCACAGTAGAGTTAGCACATGATCAGTGAAGGATAGTGTTGCACAGACAAAAGAATTCCCTGCAGGATCACAAAGTCAGGTCCAGGGCAGGTCTAACCACACAAGATGAATTTCTGGGCAGAAAGAACTTGGGATCTAACCAGGATGATGGGATCCCCTGTATGTCCCATGGAGCTACCTTTCATGATGAGCATCAAGAAGGGTGAAAGAAGCATAGTGAGATGATGGCTTAAGTAGGAAGGGAAAAAGTGAGTGGGAGACAGAGGTAAGAAGGAGTGATACACAGAGAGAAAGAGAGGAGAAACATAGGAGTAAGGAGAGCAAGAAAAGAAAGGAGGAAAGAAAGAAGAGATTGAGAAAGAGGAGGAACGAGGGATAGCAGACAGAGGGAAAGCAATTGCATAAGAGGAAGAGAGGAGTGAAAGAGAACAGGGAGAAAGGAGACAGAAAGGGAAGAGGCCATATCTGTATATCTTTTATTACAATTGCTCTACTTAATTGGTAGTTAGTGTGTCCCTAATTTATAAATGATGTGCCATTGTAGGTGTGTGTACAGACAAAAACAATATGCATAGAAATGCTGTTATCTGTCCTCGCAGGAGCTTGCCAGGGACACTGGGCCTGTGCCTTGTGGAAAAGGAGGGGGAGCTCCTGCACCCTTAGTTCTGGGACACTTCTAACAGAGGAGACCAAGGGAGGTGGTGATATCTGAATTACATTATGTCAAGTAAACATATGAAAATAGACTTTAACACAGCTTTAGAGATGTATAATCACAAGATTCAGTTTTCTGAAAACATTTGACACTTAGAAAGAAAAAGGAATTAATTCTAAGGTATGAACTATTTTGTTCCTCTATTAATAATTTTGCTTAGTGACCTCAAAGAAGGATGTTTCTAAAAGTCTGTCACATTGAAAGGTAAGTTTCTAGTTGTTGCTATTATTTTAAGATGGGGGTCTCTTTATGTACCCCTAGATGTCCAGGAATACACTGTCTCTTTGTGTCTTCATGAATTAAAGGCATGTGCCATCATGCCTGGCTCTAGTTCCTTTTTCACTCACATAATTTGAAACCTAAAAAACAAACATTTCAAAAACTGAAGTAACAGACACACAACAAAGTTAACCATGAGCTTTGAACTGTGTATTTCGTTTTGATTTCCCAGTCATGGTTTGTCTAGTTAACAGAAATTGGAGACCCTTGAGGCTGCCTCTATATGCTCCTTCCTAATTCACAATTTCTATCCATGGAGATCACAGAAGTCTACCTCAAGGTGATGGAGGCTGAGAGAAAAGCAGTTTTTCTGACCCCTACTGGAACTATAAACAGGAAGATGAAGGAAAATAAATATAAATTGAATGAACAGATATATCTGACTTAAAACTAGCCTCATCATCAGGCCAACATCTGAAAATGTTTTGATGTGAATTTATGTCTTGCTTTTTTTTTGGTTTTGACCACATAGTCCTATGGGTTCACTTTTTTCCTTTTCTTTCATTTCATTCCTTTATCTTCTTTTTCTTTCACATGCATTTATTTTGCCTTAATATCTCTTTCTTTTCAGAGTAGCAAGCAGATCAGTACGTATAACAAGGAATGCTAATATATACTAAAGCCATATATGGTCCATATAGTTTATGGACCATAAACTACACCTATTAATACCAGTTATTTTTAAATGTTCAAAATAAAACATAAAAAGTGTTTATCTGTGAAGTTATTCATGCTTTTACATAGTGCAAGTCAGCAGAGTTGGTCTTTGTAACATTAATTGCATGCATTATTTAGTTATAAAGGGTGGCAAATGTTTACTCATAGATATGAAATAC